>NC_140174.1:38360206-38960206 GCF_963971535.1 Notolepis coatsorum | reverse complement strand
ACACACACACATGGAAAGATAATCAATGTTTGTTTCCTCTCTCTTTGTCCTTCTCTCTCTCTCACACACACACACCGCTGTGAGGCCATTTCACTTGACCACTTCCTAACCACACTCTCTATGCTTAACGTTAACTCTTATAACACACGCTTTTAACATTGATTCTCAATTTCTCACACAAACGCACACAAAATATTTGACACAGCCCTCCACCAGCCAGATCCACGATTTAGTTCAGCGAACAAAAAATAAATAATTGTGCGAATCTATTCCAAAACATGATTACGCAAACAAGTGATTGGTATTCAAACGAATACATACAATATAGAAAGATGGTAATTTCCAACAACTTTGACGGACGACGACAGCGACTCAACAAAGAAGTAGCTATATAGACAGTCCATGAACACAATAATGGTTCAAGAAATGAAAAATGTCAATCACCTTTGTTGTCGCTTCCATGGATGTAGCAAAGAAAGATTGCAGCAGCCAACATATATTTTCGAATCATGATCCTCGCTGAAGTAGCTTTTTAGTTTCGGTGCTGATGGTGGGTGTATCGACGCACGACGTGTTCTGATCTGGCTGTCGTCTCTCTAAAGGGCAGGGTCTCTAACTCAGGTGCGCCCCGTCGCAAGGGGTGTGTAGGCTGTGGGTAGACTCACTGACTTAACAGGTGGAGCAGGAGGAGTAACAAATCATTGCGAATATTTTGAACCGGTTAATCTATTTTAATTTGTATCAATGAACTATCTTAACAAGACAAATAAGGGACTAAACACGTTTCGCAATTATGCCACATCAATGTGGAACGCCCTACCCAAAGCTGTAAAGGAATGTGGATCACTACCCACTTTCAAAACCTCTCTCAAGGGACACCTACGGGAGACTGCAATTCAACACTGGCCCCTGTAAATATCCTAACCCAACCCCCTCCAATGTACAGTCATTTACCTAGTATGGTTGTCAATAGTTCAATGTACAATTTTGTTTGTTTGTACAGTGTCTCCTCCCCCCCCCCCCCCCCTCAATGTACAGTTTTACTTGTTTATACAGTGTGCCCCCCCCCCCAACCACCTCCAATGTAAATTACCCAGTATGGTTGTCAATATCCCAATGTACCCAACCCCCCCCACCCAACCTCCTCCAATGTACAGTTTCTACGTCAAATGTATATACTCCCTTTTCTTGACTCCTTCTGTATCACAAACAGTACTGTATTTGCAAATCTGGTATGTCATAAATGTATAGATGTAGCAGTACTGACTATCTGTATGTCATGTATGTCATATATGTCCTGATGAATTGAAAATGGGGGACCCTGATGTAAACAAGACGAAAGTCTTTCTCTGGTCTGCATCCCCTTAACAATTGTGTGTATTGAGCTGTACTGTATTGTACCCATTCTGCAATCTGTTAATAAAGTTTTCAATCAATCAATCAAAACATAACAACACAAGCGAAATAAACCATACACGTCATATTATACTATATTACACACATTACCTATTTAAACTAGGCTTAGCCTACAGTGTTTTTGTTTGTTTGTCTTTTTGATATTTGCGTAGCTAGTTGGGAATATCTATTCTCCCAAATGTAGGCAGCAGTAGCCATTATATATACATAAATGAATGAATTAATATTTTCATTATTATACGCATTATTATTGTGTATCAATGCGTATCAATCAAAATAGTTTATCCACCTACCTATATAAATTGGCAGGATTTTTTAAATAGCATAACATTATTGTATGCAAATTCGAAAAACAATCAAACGCTGGCGCAAATGCGCAAACCATCGCGCAACTTCAACACTCAGTTGCTGGGAAGTACAGGTGGCGGTATGCGCCTCTTGTGGTCGCGACCCGCCATTAAATCATTGAAGAAGAAGAAATCTATACTTTCCGTAGCATTTCTGGGAAGACGCTCTCTGATTGGCCAACGCCTGTTTCTACACTCTTTCGCAGTTGGTTAAGGTTAGAGTTTGTCTTAGAGCGTGACGGCTACTTCTTTCTACGGTTATGCTTAGGCACTCTTTCGAAGTTGGTTAAGGTTAGTTTGTCTTAGAGCATGGCGATAGAACACCAGGTAGTTTGCACTGCAGGCTGTTCCATCAGAGAGCGTCTGCCAGAAATGCGGCTACGGAAAGTATAGACGCGGATTGTACATAATATCTATGGTCTCTTCAACGGCTCTGGTGGCGGTATGCGCCTCTTGTGGTCGCGTCAGTCTATTATTTCTACAGTGCTCTCACTGTCATGGAGTAGGGTCCAGCTGCAGCGCCGGAGAATCCTCTCACTGGGCAAGCCTGTGGCAGCCACAGAAAGTATGGAAGTTTCTCGAAGTACTCGGAGGTGCAGCTTGATTTTTTTCCGTAGCCTATGTGTGCGAAGACGCTCTCTGATTGGCTAGCCACATACAGCGAAGACCCTCTCTGATTGGTTTAGCGCAGAAGGGTCTCTTCCGCCTTGTACATATATTATTCTCTGCTTCAAAGCTGCTATGTCAACCCTCCCTTTGGGCCGTTTTCCTCCGGGATTCTGTTCCCGGAGAGCTCACTCTCGGCTGTGGTTTCTCAGTGTATAATGTATGGTGCTCTCCCTCAACATGCGAGTAGGGTGAGACAACACCATTCTTTAGTCCAAATAATACCCTACTTTATACTATATTATTGTCATTTGTTTAATGTAAAGTTAGTCTTACATTGGCACTGCTTTAACGGTGCATTTACCCATAATCCATTGCTGTATTAGACCCATGTGCCAGTATAACTTTTGTAAAGTAATGAAGCGCAAATGTAAAGTTAATCAATACACAATGAAACAATATCTTTATCTTTATCGAACATTCTGGAACATTTTCGGTCTCTATATAAGCGGGCGGTTCCTCAGGCATCTCTCTCTTCCTCTGCATCTTGAACCAGCACTGAACAGACTGAATGGACTAAACAACATAGACTGAAACCTGCAAGTCTCAACCAGCACCCCGGAGCAGTTCCAGACCACCCATCACCACGTGTGCCCACGCGGGATGAGGCGGTGTGCCGGACCGATACCAGATGGCGAGCCAACCCCGGAACATTTGATATAGCTCAAGGCTAATGCCAGCCTGATGTGAATACCCCTGTTGCTCAACTCCTGTTACACCAACAGTCCGGTAGGATTGAACTGATTGAACAAGACTATACAAGGACTTCCAAGGGCTTCGACCCTGTTCAGTTCACCTTGTGTTATTGTGATATTGTATTTTGTATTTGATATGATTTAATTTGATATATGGGTACTGATATTCTCCTATAAGAAGGGAGAATTAAAGTGTAAATTCACCCAGTAAGATACTTGAATCCCATTGATGACATATTGATTATAGTTGAATCACTGATGGTTCTCCTGTAAAGAAAGATGGTTTAAAGGGTAAATTCACCTAATAAGGTATTTGCATTCCCTGCACACTTAAAGGTTTAAATTAATATGTTTAAACGTTTACCTATTGAAATGATAAACTGATATAGAGTTTACTGATGATAACCTCAGAGACGTCTGAACCAACCCCAAGGTGTTGATCCAATCAACCTAGGACTTGATATCGAACTAACCCTCCCGAAAGGAGAGGTTACTGAAAGAACCTAAAAGGGATACTTCAAAGCATTACTTGTACTTTACGTCTGTATGTATTATTACTGTCTAGCTAGCGCACGTTTAATTAAAACACTGGTTATTGTTATAACTCTGTCTCTGGTCTACTATTCTTTTAATTGTGCATATTACTCCTCTCCTCATTCGAACCTAGAACTGTGCCCGTGGTGAACAGCTGTTACTGTTAGTGACACAAGTGCTACACACAGATTTGGAGTTGATAGAATGGACATTGCTGTTCTTAGGAAATGTTGCACATGGGAAATAATGGAAATTAACATTTCTAACATTAACATTTAGTGTATGTTTAAAGTTGATACATTTCACTTTATATTACAGCAGTATCCGTTTTTAACATTACAATTAGTGTCTGACAATATAGACACATGTTAAAAGTCAAAGTCAACTTTGTCATTTTCCAATTTGTGCAAGACATACAGACAAATTCAATTACGTGCCCCCCTTCCCACGGTGTATATAGAAAGAGACAATAAACATAAAAGTAACATAGGACACAAAAAATAATGGGAAGAGCAATTGGTATTTCCAGGAAATGTGCTTCTTTTGTTGCCCGTCCCCTTTTATGTCAGATAGTGCAAAGTTTAGTTTTATGTCATCTTGACTATTGCTCTGCGATGTGGTCATCTGCTGCCAGTGGTGACCTCAGGAAGCTCCAGGTGGTCCAGAACAGGGCAGCACGGTTGGTACTGGGCTGCTCACTAAGGTATAATGTGAGCCGTATGCATGCCCGCCTCTCTTGGCTTAACGTTGAAAATAGATTGTCTTTTAATATACTTGTGCTGTTCAAGTTGGTCATGAGCAGTAAGACTCCTGTTTTTATACATAATCAGATTGTTTTTAGTAATACTGTGCACGAGCATTACACTAGAGGTTCCAGTAGTGGGCAGCTTGAATTGCCAGGTCCTAGAACCAGCGCTCTGGGGAGATCTTTTATTTTTAGAGCATTAACTCTGTGGAATGGCCTGCCTCGGAACCTCTGCTGCATTTACAGTAGATTCACTTTTAAAAAGAATCTTAAATTGTTTTTCAATTGTTTTTAACACTGTAAAGTAATTTTTTGTTTTTGTTTTACACTAATGTAATTTTATCTATATTAATTGTTACAGTAGGTTCATTATGCATTGTGTGTACTGACTTTTAATAATTTTGTTTTTTGCAATAGTGATTGTTGTGAAGGGCCAGATTAAACCGAATATATATATTTATTATATATATATATTTAATTGTATTTGTATATTCTCTAATATTCCTTGATATCCCTTGTATATTCCTTGTACAATATGCATTGAATATCCATTCTAGCCTACTGAACATCCCATAATAGTCTCCATTCTACTATTGGTCGAGACCTTGGTGCCAGGCTGCCATACCCCCTAGACCCAGTTCAAACGTACCGCTCAACATGTACGAACAAGTCCTAGTTCCGCGTAGGAATCTGGCTACCGCACCACTAATGGGACTATTTGTTCATAGTGCGTATATATACTGCGCTACTAAAGTAGGACTTCCTTTTCAGTCCAGTTTCTTACCCTCCAATAGAGTCACAGACGTAAAGCCTCCCCGCGACGCCACGTGTGGGAGTAAGGCCAAGTTCGGCTTACCATCGGTATTGAGACATCGTGTATATTAATATTTGAATAGTCATATTTGGCACTATATCGTCGAGTTGGACGTAGTCTATTAAGCTAATAATAGTCTGTTAATATATAGTGCTTCGTGCGGTGAGAATACTACCGTAGTCAGCACCCCATCGTTTCGGGCAGAGAACTGGCTGCTTATCCAGGGTGGTTGACCCCACGTGAAGCTGCACCCGAGGAGCCCCAGAGCCGACGAGCGAGTGGACCTGTATACCGGATTATTCTACCGACGACAGCCCGCCTTCCCCGGCACGGATTATGCTTTGTATACGTTGATTATTCCATGGATAAAGACCCCCGACACTGGCGTGTGTTGGAACCCCCCCCCCTGGAGAGGACGCAAGGTGAGGAGACGCTCTGCAAGACGAGGTCGCTTCACGTCTCTCCTCCGTGGACCGGAGGACGCCGGCCCACAAAGAGTCCACCTGCTTTCATCTGTGGTCCAAGGATCGCCGGCGCATTGAACGGCACTACAGTGGGTTCACCTGGGATACCCTTGGCCGGATGAGGCAGCCGGATTCTACCCCCCCCCCCCTTCCTACTCCTGTCGGCTTACAAGCGACCGGATTAACCCCCCCTAGTGTATC
The DNA here is from genome assembly GCF_963971535.1 of Notolepis coatsorum. Taxonomy (NCBI): domain Eukaryota; kingdom Metazoa; phylum Chordata; class Actinopteri; order Aulopiformes; family Paralepididae; genus Notolepis; species Notolepis coatsorum. Next base: position 38,954,324 of record NC_140174.1, on the reverse strand, counting down.
CAGTATATAATCATTAAAGTACCATTGCTGTTATTCCTTAACTATTCCAGGTCGTATATGTACCACCTGCGCCTTCAGAGATTGGACATTCTCTATTGATATACCGACGAATACTCTTGCCATAAAAGTGCATACTAATTCCCATTCATAAATGTGATTGATTTGATTAAGTGCTTGCTCTACACACCATCGCTGTGTAGAAATAAAGACCTATTTCTAATTCGTACATTTGTGTTGGATCCGTTTCATCTACGTGACAGTGTTCATCATAATATATTTATGCCGAGTACTGGGTGGCCGAATATTAAGTACAAAGGTAGTGGTAGTAAGTATCATATCTAGTAATACAGTCAGGGAATTGTACCCCTCAGTTACAATTGGTCCTTCGAGCCGGAGGGTAATTAGTGTAATATTAATATAGTGTTATTAATATTGAAATGGCCTATGATGAACACTCCACGAAACGATCCTCCTAACCAACGCCCGCAGCGCGAACGACGGCTCCCTCAGTACTTAGAGGCTTACGCTGTCAGTCAACAACCTAGTCTTCTACTAACAGTAAACGCGGTAAAATTAGAAAGTAAAAGTATGTCTAACCCCAACGCCCAGACTACCCCGACCATAGAGGCCCCTACGGGTTCTAATGTAACTGACCAAGTTCACGGTGGGGACCAGTGGGAACCAGACATGACTTCACACCCCGCCAGTACTGAAGAAGTAGTCCCCGATGAGTCCCGGGAGGAATACAACGCTACCGAGAGAGAACTCGGCACGGAAGAAGACGGGGAGAGCACCGTGGAGATAGAGCTCCAAGGCTCCGCAAGGAGTACCCCGAGGGAAGGCTCCCCTATACAACCGCCTTCTCCCAGCGAGGCAGAGAGGACCCTACAGCAGGCCTTCCTCATCAGCCTGAACGCCGCTGCTGAACGCGACCGACTGCAGATCCAGCAGCGGAGCGAAGAAGAGCATATACGTCTAGAAATAAGACGCATTCAGAGGGAAGAGAATGTGGCCCGAGACCGAGCAGACAGCCAGCGAGCAGCTGCTGGTGCTCTACGGGACGCAGAGCGCGACAGACAGCAAGCGCAACTAATAGAACAGCTGATCAGACGGACAACACCCTCTCCCTCCGCCAGAGGCTCCAGGAACTCGTCTAGACACACCTCCAGGGCGGCATCCCCTAGCCGAGTAAACAACCCTGAACTTGACCAACAGACGAGGTCTATACCCCCCACAGACCACCTCCCCCCACCGGTCCAAGCGAGACCTAGCAACCGGGAAGGAGCAGCATATCCTGTGGAGAGGCTAAACCAGAGACTACAAGCACTGGATGACCTAACTGAAGACGAAGAGGAAGAGGAGGAGAACCACGCCCGACGACAGCACAGTACTCTACCGGACCAGGAGGTCCGGTACAGCCCAGGCTATACTCCCGCGGAGCTGCGCTACAGACCCCCGACTCTATACACGGGTGAGCACGACGCACGACCCGCACCGAGGAACAGCACCTGGACAAGCGGGCCATGGTACACTGCCGGTACCAGCCCATACCAAGGAGCGGGAGGAGACTCGCCTAGGAGGCCTCTCCCCCAACGCTCGCCGATGTATCCACAGTCAGCGTCATACATTGGCACGCCTATGGTACCCGACTTCACCCAAGAGAACCGGGCCCAGTATACAGAACTCCGCATTTGCCTGGAGACCATGTTGGTGGATGTATTGGATGAACGCCACAAATACGCCATCCTACTGAAGCACTTAAAGGTACCCCGCGCACATAATATAGCGCTCGCCTACGCGACCTCCACCACCCCATACACAGCAGCGCTGGTAGCATTGGACCAGAGGTATGGGCGCATATGGGATTACGTGATCCAGGAGATCCGACACATCGACCGCTTACCCCCAGCAATAGACAATCGAGCACTGGACGACCTGTCCATCAGAGTGCAGTCCCTGGTAGGGATGTTGGGAGCGCAGAGAGAGAAGGGGAGGCATGAACTTTACGCCAACTCAAATGTGGAAAGGATCTTGGAGAAGCTGCCGCCCGCTCGACAGGAGCGTTTTAGGCGACAGAGAGACCACCGAGACCCGAATGGCCCCGAACCGAACCTCCTCCATCTAGCAGACTTCCTGGCGAGAGAAGTCAGCAGCCTACGGCTAGATACATTCGGACGGAGCACCCCTGGCTCCAGAGAAGGAACCAGACGACTAAATGATGGAAGAAGATCGGTGACTGTGATGCACCAATCGGAGTCAGTACCGAGCAGCAGGAGCCACAGTACCCCCTCCAGAACGGAGAAGTGGAAGATAGTGTGCCCCTACTGTGAGAAAGAACACTGGCTAGCGCAATGTGACTCCTTCCCCAAGCTGAACGCGGAGGAAGCAAGTCAATGGATAAAGTCCAACAAGCGCTGTTTTCGCTGTGCGCGCTCACACATGGCAGCCGAATGCCGCTTAAAGAAAAGGTGCACCAAGTGCGATGGAGCCCATCTGGACATACTTCACGACAGTAACAGACGGCGCCCTTCACCCGCACCATCCAGCAGCAAAGCGAGCGTCATGTACATCGATCCCGCCAGCAGCAGTGGAGCCCGAGTACTCCTAAAAGTAGTGCGTGTGACACTAAGCTACCAGAATAAAGTCCTGGACACTTACGCCGTCCTCGATGACGGGTCAGAGAAGACCCTTCTGCTCGCCTCCGCTGCGGCCCAGCTAGGGCTGCGGGGAAGCGAAACCCAAATGACAATTCGGACAATAAGACGAGATTTGAAGACGATAAAGGGCGAGAATGTCTCATTCTCTATCGCAGCAAGCGGCCAGCCTGAGCGACGGTACCAGATTACAGACGCTTTCACCAGCCAAGAAATAGGACTGTCGCGGTACACATACCCCGTCGCCAAGCTGATGGAGAAATATGCACATCTGCGCAAGTTACCGATCCCGCTCATAGACAATGCTATGCCGACCCTGTTGATAGGCTCCGACCATGCAGACCTCATTGTCCCGATAGACCGGGTTCATACCGGACCCCGAGGCTGTCCTGCAGCAGTCGAGACCCGTTTGGGATGGACTCTCCAAGGCCCGCTCGCCAAATCTCTCAACCGAAGTACAGCCACTAGATGTCTCCACTCCCGAGTCACGGAGGGAGAAACCGCACTCCTGCAACACGTAGAGCGGCTATGGACCTTGGAACAAATGCCCTTTAAGAACGGAAAGAAAGACATTCGCTCTAAAGATGACATTTACGCCATTCACCTCCTCGAGACAGGGACCAAGAGAGTCCCGGTCAACGGCGTGTTGAGATACGCCACGCCACTCCTGCGGCGAGAAGGAATGCCTACTTTCCACGCCAAGACAGACGCCACAGAACGGTACCTGCTGAACACGGAGCGGCGCTTAGCCAAGAACCCCGCCCAAGAGAGTGTATACCGCGCTGAGATTGAGAAGCTCATCACAGCGGGACACGTCACAAAGATGGACATTAAAGAGGCTGACCAGACCACTGAATCGTGGTACGTGCCTCACCACAAGGTCCATCACAACGGTAAAGACCGCATAGTATTTAACTGCAGCTACCAGATCGGATCCCAAAATCTGAATAAAGAGTTACTGCCCGGTCCCACACTCGGCCCCTCCCTACTCGGCGTTCTACTCCGCTTCCGCCAGGAAAAGGTGGCCATCAGCGGGGACATTAAAGGAATGTTCCTGCAGGTGAGATTAGTAGAGGAGGACAAGCCCCTGTTACGGTTCCTATGGAGAGAGAAGCCAGGAGATGAGCACCCAGCCATCTACCAATGGGAAGTCCTCCCCTTCGGAACGACGTGCAGCCCCTGCTGTGCTACATTTGCACTACAGAAACATGTAGCAGAGGACCCAGCAGCGGACGAAGAGGTCCGACACAGCGTAAGGAACAGCTTCTACGTAGACAACTGTCTACAAAGCCTTTCAACCCAGGAAGAAGCCGAGGCTCTCCTGATTAAACTCCGCGCCTCATTGATCAAAGGCGGCTTTGATCTCAGGCAGTGGGCCAGCAGCGATCCGCAAGTACTGCGCAGCCTCTCCTCCGAGGACAAGGCAGCCAGCAGCGAGACCTGGATGGCTACAATCCCGGGAGAAGCCCAGGAGATGACCCTGGGATTGGTGTGGCGATTCAAAACAGATTCGCTTCACTACAGACACAAGCCCCTGACTACGGAGCAGGGAAGGCCGGCGGCGGCGCCGACCACCAGACGGAGTGTGTACACAACACTCGCCCGACAATATGACCCGCTAGGATGTATTCTACCGTACACCACCAGGGCAAAAATGATTGTACGAGCATTGTGGGACAAGGACCAGGGCTGGGACGACCCCATTCCCGCACACCTTGCATCCACCTGGAGAGAGTGGGAGATGGAGCTCCACTCACTCCCAGGCGTTAATATGCGCCGAAGCTACTTCCCACCCACGGTGAGGCCAGAGACATGTAAAATGGACTTACACGTCTTCAGTGACGCCTCAGAGGTCGCATACGGATCAGTAGCCTACTTGCGGGCCCAAGAAAAGGGGGGAGAGATCTACACAGCATTTGTCCTCGCCCGCTCGAGAATAGCCCCACGCAAGCAACAATCTATCCCACGTTTAGAGCTCTGCGCAGCCCTAGCCGGAGCGCACCTAGCCACGCTCATCCAACGTGAGCTCACCATACCGGTGTCTAGAACAATCCTGTGGTCAGATTCCACGACAGTACTCGCCTGGATCAAATCGGACTCATGCAAGTACAAAGTCTTCGTGGGAGTCAGAGTCACCGAGATTCAAGACTTAACCGAAGAGTTAACCGGAGAAACAGAGTGGCGCTACGTTGATACAAAACAGAACCCAGCTGACGTCATCACCCGGGGGATGCCCCTAGATGACCTCACCCGTCACAATGATTACAGTGACGGCCCCGCATTCCTAAGACTCCCGGAAGGACAGTGGCCCATGCCTATCCCGAGGGAAGCAAGTCCAGAGGAGGTGGAAAATAAGAAGTCTGTGTTCTGTGGATTGAGCACCGTAGCCTCCACCGACCCTAACATAGACGATTGCACGTCCATAGAGAGTGCACAACAAAGAACATTCCTGCGGTACCACCCGGAGTGCAAGTCCCCCGCTGATATGTCAGCAGCTAACTACGAGGAAGCAGAATTGCTTCTACTGCAGCGAGCCCAGAGAGACTCGTTCCCCGATGAATTGGCCTGTCTACAGGGAGGAAAGCCCGTCCCATCCGACAGCAGATTAATTCATCTGGCCCCCGAGAGCGACGCTCATACCCTCATCAGAGTGGGTGGTCGCCTACGCAGAGCCCCCAATCTACCGGATGACATTAAATACCTGATCGTATTGAACAGCCGACACAAGGTCACAGAGCTGATTATAAAGAAATACGATGAGGATGTACATCACGCAGGAGCAGAAAGAGTCTTCGCGGAAATCAGACGTCGTTACTGGATCCTACAAGGAAGAGAGGCGGTATGACGCTTCCAGCGAACATGTCTAGACTGCCGCAAGTGGTGCGCGCAGCCCAGCATACCAAGGATGGCTGACCTTCCTCCATGTCGCCTCCGAATCGGTGACAAGCCATTCCACTCAACGGGTATGGACTGCTTTGGCCCGCTGCACATAAAGAAAGGAAGAGGAACCGAGAAGCGGTGGGGTATTGTATTCAAATGCATGACCACCAGAGCGATACACATCGAGCTTCTCCCGACCATGAGCACAGACTCATTCCTTATGGCCTTCCGTAGATTCACATCACGGAAAGGAAGACCGTCTACCCTATTGTCCGATCATGGGACAAACTTCAAAGGCGGCGAAAGAGAGCTGAGAGAGAGCTTCCAAGCTATGGGCCCAGAACTTAAGACCCACCTCGCTCCAGCACAGGTTGATTTCCAATTCAACCCCCCAAACGCACCCCACTTCGGTGGTACTTGGGAACGGGAAGTGCGTTCCATAAAGACAGCCCTGTACGCCGTACTTGGGGCCCAGACTGTGGCGGAAGAAGTCCTAATGACAGTCCTCACGGAGATTGAGGGAGTACTTAACTCGAAGCCCCTCGGATATGTCTCCAGTGATGTGGCGGATATCGACCCAGTTACCCCCAACACACTCCTGATGGGGCGGCTAGATCCCGCGTTACCCCAGACAATGTACCGGCCTGAAGAAGCGAACGGCCGACGAATGTGGAGGTACAGCCAAGTATTAGCCGACAAGTTTTGGAGCAGTTTCCTACTGCACTACCTACCGTCTCTACAGACCCGCCAGAAGTGGGTAAAGGAGAGAGACAATTTGACAGAAGGAACAGTCGTCATGATTATTGATCAATCACTGCCCAGAGCTATGTGGCCGGCCGGCCGCGTAAGCAAAGTGATTACCGGTGCCGACGGCAAGGTCCGAGCAGCTGAAGTGCTTGTCCAGGGTCGCACTTACACCCGTCCCGTGGCGAGGCTCATAGAACTGCCCCGACTCCCAGACACAATCGATGATGACCATGACCCTATAACCCTATGACTTTGTGAAGTTGACTGACCCCTACAGCAAACCCTTATGTGTAAATAGACAACGCGATTAATCTGTCTCTGTTTAACTGATTAGGTCTGGGACCAATCAGGGGGTGGCTGTTTTGAAGGGCCAGATTAAACCGAATATATATATTTATTATATATATATATTTAATTGTATTTGTATATTCTCTAATATTCCTTGATATCCCTTGTATATTCCTTGTACAATATGCATTGAATATCCATTCTAGCCTACTGAACATCCCATAATAGTCTCCATTCTACTATTGGTCGAGACCTTGGTGCCAGGCTGCCATACCCCCTAGACCCAGTTCAAACGTACCGCTCAACATGTACGAACAAGTCCTAGTTCCGCGTAGGAATCTGGCTACCGCACCACTAATGGGACTATTTGTTCATAGTGCGTATATATACTGCGCTACTAAAGTAGGACTTCCTTTTCAGTCCAGTTTCTTACCCTCCAATAGAGTCACAGACGTAAAGCCTCCCTGCGACGCCACGTGTGGGAGTAAGGCCAAGTTCGGCTTACCATCGGTATTGAGACATCGTGTATATTAATATTTGAATAGTCATATTTGGCACTATATCGTCGAGTTGGACGTAGTCTATTAAGCTAATAATAGTCTGTTAATATATAGTGCTTCGTGCGGTGAGAATACTACCGTAGTCAGCACCCCATCGTTTCGGGCAGAGAACTGGCTGCTTATCCAGGGTGGTTGACCCCACGTGAAGCTGCACCCGAGGAGCCCCAGAGCCGGCGAGCGAGTGGACCTGTATACCGGATTATTCTACCGACGACAGCCCGCCTTCCCCGGCACGGATTATGCTTTGTATACGTTGATTATTCCATGGATAAAGACCCCCGACACTGCCGTGTGTTGGAACCCCCCCCCCTGGAGAGGACGCAAGGTGAGGAGACGCTCTGCAAGACGAGGTCGCTTCACGTCTCTCCTCCGTGGACCGGAGGACGCCGGCCCACAAAGAGTCCACCTGCTTTCATCTGTGGTCCAAGGATCGCCGGCGCATTGAACGGCACTACAGTGGGTTCACCTGGGATACCCTTGGCCGGATGAGGCAGCCGGATTCTACCCCCCCCCCCCCCCTTCCTACTCCTGTCGGCTTACAAGCGACCGGATTAACCCCCCCTAGTGTATCCAGTATATAATCATTAAAGTACCATTGCTGTTATTCCTTAACTATTCCAGGTCGTATATGTACCACCTGCGCCTTCAGAGATTGGACATTCTCTATTGATATACCGACGAATACTCTTGCCATAAAAGTGCATACTAATTCCCATTCATAAATGTGATTGATTTGATTAAGTGCTTGCTCTACACACCATCGCTGTGTAGAAATAAAGACCTATTTCTAATTCGTACATTTGTGTTGGATCCGTTTCATCTACGTGACAGTGTTCATCATAATATATTTATGCCGAGTACTGGGTGGCCGAATATTAAGTACAAAGGTAGTGGTAGTAAGTATCATATCTAGTAATACAGTCAGGGAATTGTACCCCTCAGTTACAGTGATTGTTTTTGTGTGTTTTTTTGTGTGTGGACCCCAGGAAGACTAGCTGGTTGCTATCGCACCAGCTAATGGGGATCCCTAATAAAATCAAATCAAATCAAATCCCTGCATTAAATGAATGGAAGTGTCAGTGTTTCTGTAGAGGAGATGGAACGCCTGCTCTTGTCGGCACTGCACAGCCGTGGAATCGCAAGGCCATAGATTTAGAATAGATAGAAAGGGCACATTGTGGTGTATCATAATTAATTTGTTGAATACAATAGGATTTTTATAACGTTGACACAAATTAAGGAATATTTACACTAAGTTCTCTTTTACCTCTTATTTAATTCATTCATTAATTTAATTGTAGGTCGTTTATATTGTACATATTTAACGGATGGTATCGTGAAGCGCAGTCAAGAAAGTCAAGTCAAGAGTTTTAATTGTCACGGCATACAGGTATACAATGAAATGCGGGTGGTCTTGCCCGCAACGATGTGCAATACAGTGGTACATATAATAGAATCAAAAGAAGGAAACAACATTGTGCAGTAACAGGTAGCAGGTAACATGGAGTGACATCTCGGTATCTGTACATAGTTATTTACAGAGCATGTGGGACATGCTAGTTAGCTTTGGTAGTGCGATACACTGTTCCTGTTATTCTAATTTAAAGTGTCCTTTCCTTTGGCCATAAGTGTGCGTGTGTGCGACATGAGTGTGTGCCCGCTCATGTTAAAGTGTTAAGTGGCTGCTCGTGTGTGAGCGTGCACAGTGTGCATGTCGTGTGTGTGTTCATGTGTGCTTGTGTGTGGACAGTTCAATGTTCTGAGCACTCAATGTTCATTGTTCATGGCTCTGATGGCCTGGGGGAAGAAGCTGAGCCCAAGCCGCTCTGTCCTAGTAGCTGGGGTTCGCAGGCGTCTGCCTGACCTCAGCAGCTGAAACAGGCTGTTATTGGGGTGGTGAGGGTCTTTCATTATCCTGCAGGCTCTGGATTTGCACCTCTTGTTGTATAGAACCTGCAGGGGGGGTAGTGCAATACCCGTGGTACGCTCGGCTGAGCGCACCACTCTCTGTAGGGCCTTCTTGTCCTGTGCCGTGCTGTTTCCATACCAGGCAGTGATGTTTCCGGTCAGGATGCTCTCTACAGCTCCTGAGTAGAAGAAGGGCTGGGGTGAGTAGCGGTGCTATGGGTTAAACTCACTCTCACATCCTCAAAAGACGCATAAACCCATTACTTAGAAGTGAATTCACCTCTTGGTATAACGGTCTGTGTTGCTGCCTGCAGTGTGGGAGACCGGGGTTCGACTCCCACTCGGGGCATCGAAGTTTAAGGTGACGTTGTCACAACCGTTACAATGGTGCCGATTGACCCGGATGCCTTGGGTGGAGTGGAGTGAGTTTGAGAGGGTGAGTGTAACGGATGGTATCGTGAAGCACAGTCAAGAAGGGCTGGGGTGAGTAGCGGTGCTATGGGTTAAACTCACTCTCACATCCTCAAAAGACGCATAAACCCATTACTTAGAAGTGAATTCACCTCTTGGTATAGCGGTCTGTGTTGCTGCCTGCGGTGTGGGAGACCGGGGTTCGACTCCCACTCAGGGCATCGAAGTTTAAGGTGACGTTGTCACAACCGTTACACATAGTCCTCTCAATATAATTAATATGCACAGCATTTCACTTTCAACCAGGTATCTGATTAATTTAATGTAGCAATTAGTAGTTCACCCAGTCCTTGGGTACATACAGGTTTTGACCAGCAGATGGCAGCGACGAGGCAGCTCAGCAGAGAGCAGCTGTCAACAAACATCCTAACAGAAAATATTGTAATAAATACGTGAGTTATACCAGTAGCAGGAGAAACTGCTATTTAGCAGGGAAACTGCTATTTATCCCAATGCCCTGAAATAACCAACTTCACAACCGGGGTACAAGGAGTAACAACTTTATTTCATTCAAGTACCTATACTAAGCGATTATACAGAGGACACAGGATCTATTAATTAAGAGGACCAATTGGGTACCGTAGAGCTCCTATTATACAACACCCTCTTATATGAGGCACTGCAATTACAAAACACGGTGTGTCTAATCCCACCTATTAAACACCCTCTTTTTGAGGCACTGCAACTGCACACCACGGTGTGTCTAATCCCACGCATTAAACACCCTCGGTAAGAGGCACATCAATTGCACACACCACGGTGTGTTTAATCCCACACATTAAACACCCTCTGTAAGAGGCACAGCCCTTGGAACAAAAGGCCTAATAAACCACGCACTTCAGACACCCTCTCGACGAGGCATTTGCAAAACACATCGAACCATAGTAGTTAATTAAGGAACACTCTTCCGGCAATAATTAATCCCCCCTCTCGTCTTCCCATGTCCCTCCTCAATCGGTCATACTCTGCCTCCTCCGGCCCACGATCACCGCCGATCCGGTCCACTGGCCCCTCCTGTGCTCCTTCTGCGTCCTCCGGCCCCCGATCACCGCCTGTCTGGTCCTCCGGTGGTGGCCTCCCCCCCGCAGAACCATCCCGGCTGGAAGGTCGATGGCCGACCCAACTGGCACCAAACGGGGACCCAGAGGACTGACGCCGGCTAGACAGGTTTGGCCCACTCCTCGGATTAGCTCTCCTGGATGCTGGGGCTGGATTTAACGGGGCTGTCAAAGAAGAGGTGAAAGGTTTGAGTCGGTTGAAGTGAACCACACTCTCTGGCCCTCCCTCCACTAGCACTAGCCTATAAAGCACATCGGTCACCCTCTCCACCACTCTAAAGGGACCTTTGTACCGCCTCTGGAGCTTGGGACACACCCCACGCTTCCTGGCCTTATTCTGAACCCAAACCAATTCCCCCTCGGAATAGTATTGAAAATTGGCCCTAAAGTCATAGGACTTTTTCTGCTGTTCCGAGGCCCTGGCCTGGTGCCTTTTAACTGCTTCCACCACCGTGGACAATGTATCCCGCAACCTAGACACATAATTGTCCACCGAGTCACAGGACTCCTGATTTCCCACCTTCAGCATAATATCCACTGGCAGAACAATTTCCTGTCCAAACAGTACTTTATATGGGGTGAAGGAGGTGCTAGCATGCACACTACTACGATAGGCCAACATAACATAAGGCAACAGTGTGTCCCAGTTTAACTGATTGTCCTCCACAAAGAGAGACAACATGGACAAAAGGGTTCGATTAAAGTGCTCCACCAGCCTATCTGACTGGGGGTGGTAGGGGGATGTCCTTGTTTTCTGCATGTGCAGAAGCCTACATAACTCCCTGAATAGATTTGACTCAAAGTTACGACCTTGGTCGGAGTGGATACTCCTTGGCGCCCCAAAACGACACACCCACTCCTCGGTCAAGACTTTGGCAATTGTCCGTGCTTCCTGGTTAGGCAATGGAAAAGACTCTGTCCACTTGGAAAAATAGTCCCCCACAACCAAAATATACTTATTTTTCCCAGGGGTCTCGGGGGGGGGGGCCAAGAATGTCGAGTGCCACCCATTCAAAAGGTCTAGATACCCTGGATGTCTGTAGGGGTGCACATGGCCGCTTCCCCTGACTCTTCCTTGAACCACAATCAACACATTCTCTAACCCATCTCTTGACATCGCCAAACCAGCCTGGCCAATAGAACCGGTCTTTAACTTTCCCTTGCAGCTTCTGCACCCCCAAGTGCCCCCCGGTGGAGACATTGTGCAGCTGCTCTAAAACCCCAGACACCATTGACTGAGGGAGCACCACCTGTACCCGAGAGGCTGCATCGGAATTTGCAGGAGGAATCCGCACCAGCCTATCCCCCTGCACCTGGAGCTGACTCCACACAGTAGCATAATTCTGCAGGCCAGCGTCTACCGGTATAGAACCAGAACCAACCTGATTTTTAAAGTTAATTATTTGTCTTAACTCACTATCGGCCATCTGTGCATCGGCTAACTCATCAGTCTCTTTTTCCCCACTGGACACTACAGAAGGCAGAGCTTCCTGTACTGCGCACATCCTTACAGCAGCCCTGTCTGTTATTGCCTGAGAGGCCTTCTGGTCAGATATTTCTTTTCCCAAAAAAGCCGGCAGCCTAGAAAGGGCATCAGCATTGCTGTGTAGCTTGCCTGGACGATGCACAATCTTATACTGGAAATTGGCCAATTGTTCAAGCCAACGAGCCAACTGCCCCTCCAAGTCCTGAAAGTTATGAAGCCAACAGAGAGAATTGTGGTCAGTTCGCAACACAAACTCCCTCCCCAACAAATAGTGCTTGAAGTATTTGGTAAACGCTACCATACTCAAAAGTTCTTTCTTAGTGGTGGCATATTTACGTTCCTGTTTTGTAAGAGCCCTGCTAGCATATGCTATTACTCTCTCGAGTCCTCCCTCCTCTTGAGACAATACTGCCCCAATCCCCACGTCACTTGCATCCGTATCCAGGATAAATGGTTTGCTGGGGTCGGGATAAGCCAAAACAGGGGTGGTGTTCTGAAGGTCCAGATTAACACTGAAAGTCTGCGTTTATTATTTTGTATAACTTGTATATTGTTTATATATATAAGATATATATCTTTACGCCATCTGTTTGCATAATAGTATTCTTCGCTCGCCTCATTGGGTCCCACCCTTGACGTTGTAGGCGCCAGAGACGAGCCCCCCAGACATGGTTCTAGACATGTTCAGACAAGTTCAGACTTGCCCATAGCAAGCGCATTGATTCGGTACAGGTAAATCGGCTGAGCCCCATAGGGATCAGTTTGAGTATATATAAATATATTGTAGATGGTGCAAGCAGCCGCGCGGCAGTAACATAACAGGAGAAGTAGCAGAGCGAGAGCATGATACGTCCGGTACAGTTGTACACAGACCTACAAGCAGTGTATCGTTACAGAGAGCTAATGGCTACTTAGATACGACTATAATATTGTAGAGCCATTATTGGCGCAGTATAGTGACTCGTGTAAGCGAAGTAACGTGGAGAAACGTATAGTTAAACCCAGCGGCGTTTGGATATAACTACTCATTGGAGACCGTCTGCGGGTTAGCTTCCAGTACAAACGAAGTTAGCTAGCTACCATCTATGCCAACAGGCTTTTGGATTAATAGCTATTAACCCTGCCATCGGGCGCTAGGATTACAAGGACCGGTTCCGTACGAGACCCCCTTTTCTTCCAGCGGCGACAGGATTATCCGACCGGTCTACAGTTCCTCCGGAGCTTGGAGCTCCAGAGGGAAACCATCGTCTCCAGCTACCATTTGCTTTTCCCAGTATCGCCTCGTTTCGTCTCACTCCCTGCAGAGCTCCGGTCGAGTATTCGTAACCTAGGAACTATTCATTACCGCTGACTTTGATACCCTGACATTCTATTATTAAAGGAGAACCGTGATAATTAATATGTATGTTGCTATGACTATTAAAATACTGTAAACTTGGTATCCTTGTCCCCGCGCCGTCAATTGAGTGTCCGCCATTTTGTCTAACTATACTGTCTGGCTATTAATATTCTTTAGTAGTGGTTTAATCTAAACAATCTTTAATACAGTCCGGGTTGTGTAGCCCCTTAGCTACAATTGGTCCTTCGAGCCGGATGGTATCAGTAATAATAATCATATTAGTAATAATATGGCCAGCGGCGGACACTCTCCAATCGGCTCTCCCCCATTAGAGCGCCCTAGGCGCCAGCGTCAGCCCCCTCCCCACTTGGAGAACTACGCTGTAGATCTACCTCCTAGCTTATCTACGAGGACGTTAAGCAAGGATAACATTAGTAGCTCAAGTATGCCCAACCTTATCGACCTGTCAACCCCAGGGGTAGAGACCCAAGCTAGTTTAAGTGAAACTGACTTAGCTCACGGGGGGGGACAAGCGGGACATGACTTGACTATGCCCATAGAACACCGCGCCCCCGAGGTGGACCTCGGGGCGCAAGAAGGTAAAGAATGCGCACCCGAGATGGACCTCGGAGCGCACCAGAGTAAAGAGCACCGCGCCCCCGAGATGGACCTCGGAGCGCGGGAGAAGACAAAGTACAGCGCCCCCGAAATGGACCTCGGAGTGCGTAAGGAGACCAGGTCACCGCCAAGCCCTGCCAACTCCAAATCACCATCATCAGCGTCATCCCCAAGCGAGGCCGACCAGAGGCTAGCGCAAGTCCTGATCGCCACGCTAACCGCTTCAGCGGAAAGAGATCGCCTCCAGGCGCAACAAGAGAGTGAGCGTGATCGCCACCAGAGTGAGCGTGACCACCTCCAGGGTGAGCGTGACCGCCTCCAGGCGCAACGAGAGAGTGAGCGCGAACATCTCAGACTGGAAGAGAGTCGCCTCCAGGCTGACGCTGCGATACATCTCAGACTGGAAGAGAGGCGCCTCCAGGCTCAAGAAACCATGGAGCGAGACCGCGCCAATGCGCAGCGCGAGATGCAGCGCGACGCAGCCAATGCGCAGCGCGAGGCGGAGCGAGACCACCTACAAGCACAAATGATGGAGCAAGCGCTCCAGAGGGTGACACCCCACTCTTCCACCCGGAGCTCCCGGAGATCATCACGACACGGGTCGAGGGCACCTTCCCCTCCCTGACAAACCTACACGGGAACCCGCCTAAGGGAAGAACCTGCTTACGTTGCAGAGCAGCTAGCTGAGCGACTACAAAGCCTGACGGAGGACGAGGGAGGACAGAAAGCCCACCCGCACTACCCCATCTCAGACCAGGAGGCTCAGCGCAGCCCCGGTCTCAGTCCCGACACGCTGCGTTATGAACCCCCAACACGTCCCAGTGGGGAGTTCGAGCCCCAGACGGCACCAAGGAATAGTGCCTGGAAACCAAGCCCCTGGTTCCCGCCCAGCACGAACCAACGACCCAGCGTACAGGGAGACTCGCCACGGATGCCCCCCCCCCCCACGTGCGTCAGTGTCGCAGCCATCCATGGCGCACTACATTGGGACACCCACATTCCCAGACTTCACAAGAGAAGACCGAGCGCAGTATACAGAGCTGCGTATGTGCCTAGAGACAATTATGTCCGGAGTACAGGACGAGTCATACAAGTATGCCATTCTCCTTAAGCACCTCAAGGTAACTAGAGCGCACAACATAGCGCTGGCATACTCCAATTCACAAACTCCCTATTCTGACGCCCTGGTTGCCCTCGATGCACGTTACGGACGTACATGGGACTATGTCATTCAGGAGATACGTGAGATTGAACGTCTCCCCCCGGCTAGAGACAACCGAGCCCTGGACGACCTATCCGTCAAGGTATAGTCCCTAGTAGGGATGCTCGGGTCCCAACGAGACCAGGGGATGTACGAGTTGTACGCCAACTCCAACGTGGAGCGCATATTGGAGAAGCTCCCCCCATTCCACCAAGAACGCTTTCGGCGGCAACGAAACTACCGTGACCCGAATGGCCCAGAACAGTCACTGCTGGATCTCGCTGACTTCCTAGCCAGGGAGGTTAGCAGCCTAAGAATTGACACCTTCGCATGGGGTGGCTCGAACATTAAAGAGGGACCGAGGAGGTTTAAAGACCAAAGCAGGCCCATCACCGTGATGCACCAGGCCGAGGCGGTGTCACGGCAGACGAGTCACAACCCCCCCGCCAAGGAAAAATGGAAGATTGCCTGTCAATACTGCGACAGTGAACACTGGCTGTCACAGTGCGACGCATTCAAGAGACTGACCACAGCCGAAGTAAGTCAGTGGATTAAAGATAACGCTGCTGCTTCCGCTGCACGCGCGGCCACGTGGCAGCAGAATGCCGCCTTAAGAAGAAGTGTGGCAAGTGTGACGGCGCTCACCTCGAAGCACTGCACGAGAGCAACAAGCGCCCACCAGGAGACCAAAGTAGGCCCATCACAGTGATGTACCAGGCCGAGTCGGTGTCACAACAGAAGAGTCACAACCCCCCCGCAAAGGAGGAATAGAAAATGGAGGTTCCAGAATTCAAGAGCACATGTTATTACTGCCACGGCGGACACTGGCTGTCACAGTGCGACGTATGGAAGAAACTGACCCCCGCCGAAATAAATCAGTGGGGTGAGGCTGACAAGAAGGACGCCGCTTACTGCGAATCACTGCGCGAGGCCCACAAGCGAAGATTAGCTCTACAAAGCAACTCGGGAACAGAAGTGCTCCACATCGACCCCGCAAATAGTGGGAGCCCCAGAGTGCTCCTCAAGGTAGTACGAGTGCTCCTCAGCCACGGAGACAAGGTACTCGACACCTACGCCGTCCTCGACGACGGGTCGGAGAAGACACTCCTCCTCGCCTCCGCCGCGACCCAGTTGGACCTGCGAGGCCCAGAGGCCCCCTCTACGGACCTGCCAGCCAACCAACGTCCACACGCTGCCTTTACACCAAGGTGAGCGACACAGACAACACTCTCCTACAGCACGTTGAGAGGCTATGGACACTAGACGCGCTGCCATTCAAGACCGAACGCAAGATGGTTTGGTCCAAAGAGGACAAGTATGCCATCGCTCTACTAGATCAGAAGACTACGAGAGTCGAGGTCGACGGAGTGTTCAGATACGCAACCCCACTCTTGAGGCGGGTGAAGATGCCGGTGAGAGAACTGTGGGCCAAGGAGCAGGGCTGGGAAGACCCCATACCCGAGCACCTAGCTACCACATGGAGAGAGTGGGAGGATGAACTTGTCTTACTCTGCGAGGTGGCCATCCCGCGGAGTCACTTCCCCCCTACCGTGCGACTGGAGAAGTGTCAGACAGACCTGCACGTCTTCAGCGACGCCTCAGAAGTGGCATACGGATCAGTGGCCTACCTGAGGGCTCAAGAAGAGGGAGTTCTGAACTCCAAGCCCCTCGGCTACGTTCCAAGCGACATAGCTGACATAGAACCCATCACCCCAAACTACCTCTTGATTGGGCGGCCGAACCCTGCCCTTTCTCAGACGGTGTACAGACAGGACGGAATGAACGGACGGAGAATGTGGAGACACAGCCAAGTACTGGCCGACCAGTCTTGGGCCCGCTTCCTCCTACGCTACCTACCCTCCCTTCCAGCCCGTCAGA
The DNA here is from genome assembly GCF_963971535.1 of Notolepis coatsorum. Classification (NCBI taxonomy): domain Eukaryota; kingdom Metazoa; phylum Chordata; class Actinopteri; order Aulopiformes; family Paralepididae; genus Notolepis; species Notolepis coatsorum. The sequence goes on along the minus strand of NC_140174.1, from coordinate 38,937,236 downwards.
AGTGGGTTAAAGACAGGGACAACCTGACAGTGGGTACCGTCGTGACGATAATAGACCAGTCACTACCCCGAACTACGTGGCCAGCCGGCCGTGTGAGCAGAGTGATTACTGGTTCAGATGGGAAGGTCAGAGCGGCAGAAGTCATCGTCCAAGGGCGGACTTATAACAGACCAGTAGCTAAGTTGATAGAGCTTCCTGCGTTCCCTGACCCCCCTGACGACGACGATAACCCACTGACCTTATAGATTATTTCCAACTCCCCATAGCACATTATGGAGAAGTTGACTTGACCCTTAATATTAATCTGTGCCCCACATTTTATTTACTAATTAGGTGCGGACTAATTAGGGGGCGGCTGTTCTGAAGGTCCAGATTAACACTGAAAGTCTGCGTTTATTATTTTGTATAACTTGTATATTGTTTATATATATAAGATATATATCTTTACGCCATCTGTTTGCATAATAGTATTCTTCGCTCGCCTCATTGGGTCCCACCCTTGACCTTGTAGGCGCCAGAGACGAGCCCCCCAGACATGGTTCTAGACATGTTCAGACAAGTTCAGACTTGCCCATAGCAAGCGCATTGATTCGGTACAGGTAAATCGGCTGAGCCCCATAGGGATCAGTTTGAGTATATATATTGTAGATCAGGGAGGGGCAACTGGCGGCCCGCGGGCCGCATGCGGCCCTCACCGACGTTCCATGCGGCCCCAGGCCAATATAAAAAAATAAATAAAATAAAAAATTATAACATTTTTTTATTTTTTTATTTTTTTTATTTTTTTATTTTTTTTATTTTTTTGTATTGTATTCGACTAAGAAGAGTTGGCAGTCGACTATGGCTCCTTTCGATCGATTAGTCGACTATTTGACTAATAGGGGTCAACCCTAGTGTGGACATATGAAACGCTGTTGAAAGTGCCGTGCAGCAATATGGGGGTTTTGATAAACTGTCGGCTGTTGTTACCGATGGAGCACCGGCAATGAAAGGAAAACACACAGGATTCGCCGGGCTTCTATGGCAGAGTGGCGTTGAGTGTCCAATGCTGCACTGCATTATACATCAGGTAAGTTCGCTAACATAATTTCCATCTATTGTGGGTCACTATAATGACCAATGCGAGTCGAGTGTAGTCAAATTATATGCGAGAGTCGTTAAATCGTTTTTCTTTTTTTTCATCTGATATAGGAGGCTCTCTGTGCCAAGAAGCTTGACTACTACAGCCATGTTATGGATTTGGTTACCAAGGTTACCAATCTAATTCGTGGAGGCAACAGGTCACTAAACCATAGAAAGTTTGTCTCCTTTTTGGAAGAGATGGACACTGATTATGGCGACTTGCAGCTACACACAGAAATCCAATGGCTGAGCCGTCGGAAAGTACAGGAGCGACATTGAAACACTGCAAATGCAATTCAATGATCGGTTTGAAGATTTCAACGGCATGCAGTCACGGATAGCGCTGTTTGCCGGCCCCCTCACCGCTACGGTGTCAGAGCAGCCCCCACCGTTGCAGCTTGAACTGTGCGAGCTACAGTCAGATCCTTTTTTTCAAGCAAAGAGAAATGAGAGGGGAATTTCGTTTTGGAAACTGCTACCTGAGCCCCGCTTCCCACTCCTCAGGGACTTTGCCCTCTCTATGGCCAGTATGTTTGGGAGCACATACATATGTGAGAGCAATTTCTCAAACATGAAGCACATCAAGTCAAAGTAGAGAAACAGGCTGTCGGATGAAACATTATTTCATCTGATGCAGATTGCATGCACAAACATTGAAGTTGACATTCCTGCTATTGTGCGCCAAATGGAGAGACCACAAGTGTCTCATTAAAGACAGGGGGGGAGGAGATGATGAAGAGGTGTAGAGGGGGGGAAGGAGATGATGAAGAGGTGTAGATAGGGGGGAAGAGATGATGAAGAGATGTAGAGAGGGGGGGGGGAGATGATGGAGAGGTGTAGAGAGGGGACCATTATTATTATTATTATTATTATTATTATTATTATTATTATTATTATTATTATTATTATTATTATTATTATTATTATTATTATTATTATTATTATTATTATTATTATTATTATTATTATTATTATTATTATTATTATTATTATTATTATTATTATTATAACCATTATTGACCCACTGTGGGGCGAGGGTGAATGTCATGCCAGTTTGATAAAGGGTCAATGGGAGGCATGTAGTATTGCACTTTACTTTACTTGCACTTTACTTGTTTACTTTTGTAGTGTTCAGATAACACTAATAACACAAACACAAAGCAGCATTCCTGCTGCATTTCACTACAACAGTAAATCAAAAGTGCAATAATAAATGATTTTGTTAAATGTATACACTTTTATCCTGCTACTAAACAAAACATTCCTGAGTGCTTCATATCCATAACATGCATTTCAGTGTTATAATGTTTTGTTTAGTAGCAGGATAAAAGTTTATACATTTAACAAAATCATTTATTATTGCACTTTTGATTTACTGTTGTAGTGAAATGCAGCAGGAATGCTGCTTTGTGTTTGTTGAGCAGTGGGCTTTAAGTTCATACATTTATTTTATTAGAAGCCTTAATTATAATTGATCATTTTTGTATATATATGGGGTTACACAGCAATACTTTTAAATTCAGCCGTTTATAAATTCATAAAGTTGAAATTGCATTACTAAATGCATTTGAAATGGAATAAAAACAAAGTTACAACAAATTATAATTGTTTATATACCTTGTGACTATTAGGGCTATTTGAGTGATGGGGTACTACTGGCGGGACTGCCGATAAACAATGCGGCCCCCCAGATTGATTGTGGACATTTTGTGGCCCTCACCATATACAAAGTTGCCCACCCCTGTTGTAGATGGTGCAAGCAGCCGCGCGGCAGTAACATAACAGGAGAAGTAGCAGAGTGAGAGCGTGATACGTCCGGTACAGTTGTACACAGATCTACAAGCAGTGTATCGTTACAGAGAGCTAATGGCTACTTAGATACGACTATAATATTGTAGAGCCATTATTGGCGCAGTATAGTGACTTGTGTAAGCGAATTAACGTGGAGAAACGTATAGTTAAACCCAGTGGCGTTTGGATATAACTACTCATTGGAGACCGTCTGCGGGTTAGCTTCCAGTACAAACGAAGTTAGCTAGCTACCATCTATGCCAACAGGCTTTTGGATTAATAGCTATTAACCCTGCCATCGGGCGCTAGGATTACAAGGACCGGTTCCGTACGAGACCCCCTTTTCTTCCAGCGGCGACAGGATTATCCGACCGGTCTACAGTTCCTCCGGAGCTTGGAGCTCCAGAGGGAAACCATCGTCTCCAGCTACCATTTGCTTTTCCCAGTATCGCCTCGTTTTGTCTCACTCCCTGCAGAGCTCCGGTCGAGTATCCGTAACCTAGGAACTATTCATTACCGCTGACTTTGATACCCTGACATTCTATTATTAAAGGAGAACCGTGATAATTAATATGTATGTTGCTATGACTATTAAAATACTGTAAACTTGGTATCCTTGTCCCCGCGCCGTCAATTGAGTGTCCGCCATTTTGTCTAACTATACTGTCTGGCTATTAATATTCTTTAGTAGTGGTTTAATCTAAACAATCTTTAATACAGTCCGGGTTGTGTAGCCCCTTAGCTACAGGTGGTAATCAGACTACACTTGAGCTGCTCAAAGGCTCCCCGACAGTCCTCACTCCAGCGAAAGTGTCTCCCCTTTTCTGTCAACTGGTGCAGAGGCCGGGCAATGTCAGCAAACCCTTTCACAAAGCGCCTATAATATGAGGCTAGTCCCAAAAAACTCTTAACCTCAGTCTGGCTGGTAGGAACAGGCCACTCTCTGACTGCCTCCACTTTAGCAGCATCTGGCATCACTCCCTCACTAGAGATTACATGTCCGAGGTACTGGACTCTCGTTGAAAACAAGTCACACTTGGATGGTTTAACCTTAAGGTTGGCCTGCTGAAGTTTTTCCAGCACACCACCCAGGCGTGTTAGATGTTCATGGAAAGTGCGCCCAAATACAATTATATCATCCAAATACACTAAGCAGGTAGTCCACTGCAGATCAGCCAGAATTAGGTCCATCAACCTCTGAAAAGTGCTGGGTGCATTGCAAAGCCCAAAACTCAGCACATTGAACTCAAATAGCCCCTGACGGGTGGTGAATGCAGTTTTATGGCGGTCTTTCGGGTCTACTTCCACCTGCCAATAGCCACTCGCTAAATCCAGGGTGGAAAACCAACAAGCATGACAAAGGCTATCCAGGGCATCATCAATCCTAGGGAGGGGGTATGCGTCCTTTCTAGTAACCTCATTGAGTTTCCTATAATCAACACAGAACCGGAGCCCACCCCCTTTCTTTTTTACCAGTACAATGGGAGACGCCCATGGACTACAAGATGGCCGAACTATCCCACTATCAAGCATTTGCTTCAAGTGGCTCGTCACCTCTTGCTGTAAATGGAGGGGGACCCTTCTGGGGTGCATCTTTATTGGCTTTGCATCCCCCGTATCAATCTCATGCGGGGTCAGATGAGTCCTGCCTAAGTCAGTCTCCCCCTGACTAAACACAGTGAGGTTCTTATGCAGTAACTCCCTGACTGCCTTTAACTCATCAGGGGCAAGACCCCTCTCCCCCACGCCAAACTGACGCATGAGTGTATCAACTGTCCAAGGCTGCAAGGTTCTTCCCCCCTCCCTCTCGTCCTGCAGCTCCGCCCCCCCTTCCTCTATTTCAATATCAGTGAATAGGGTGCCTACTTTCATGCCACGCTTTAGCATAATATCCTCATTAGTGACATTAATAACCCTCACCGGTAATATGCCCTGCTGGACTCTACATACCACCCGAGCTACCAAAACATCACACTGTTTGGAAATGGAAGTGGAGGGTTCCAGCATTGCCGCTGCATAATCTCCCCATCTGCTCTGGACCCGACCCAAAATAATAATTTCACTGCGTGGGGGCACCAGGGTGTCAGACAGCACTATCACAGCCTGAGGCTCTAATGATGGGTTAGGGTCAACCAGGGGAAATTTCCTGCCCATTATCTGACATTGTTTCTTTCCCAAATCAACCACCGCACCATATGTTGAAAGAAAATCAAATCCAAGCAAAATCTCATCAGAGGGAATGTCAGCAACCAAAAATGTTGCTACCAGCGCGAGTGACTCCAGTTGACATACCGTCTGCCAGCATCCCAGAATGCTCATCCCCCCCCCATTAGCTGCTGTAGCCTGCCCAACATAATCTAACAGATCACATCCCCCTTTTGTAGCAGAGAGCCACAGTTGTTTAGGAATGACAGAGCTAGAAGCTCCAGTATCTACAAGTACAAGACAGTCTAACCCACCTATCTTAGCTTGGAGATATCCCAAACCACCCTTCAAGCTGTCAGGGGCCACAGTAGACTCAGAAATGGGGGCGGGCATTGGACCCTCTGTGCACACCCCCTCTAGTTTTCCTGTAAATAAGGACAGTCGCGTCGGAAGTGACGATTACACCCACATTCCCAGCAACCCCTCTCTCTTTCTCCCTCACGTCTAGTCGGGGGAATGGGGGCACTAACAGAGTATGGAAGGGGAGCAGGCACGGTAGGTCTAGGTTTAGGAACAGATTGGCTTGGATTGGCTATAGTCTGTACTTTGATTTTCAGAGACTTAACTTCCTGCCGCAGGCCCTCTACGACCCCAAGCAGCGTATCCATTTGTTTGTCACGCCCAGATTGCTCAGTGACTCCACGCACCTGTGCATCAGAAGCCAATTTACTACTCTCCAACTCCCTAATCAGCTCCAATTCTGCAGCAAGATTAATGGCATCCTCTAAGGTTGTAGGTTTGGCACTGCGAAGGCTAACTCGCAATTCCCCATTCCCAACATTGGAAATAAAATGATCCTTAGCCAATAAATCTTGGGTGTGGGCGTCCGCTGAGGGGTACGCTTTAACAACCAGCCTCCGAAGCGCAATACCAAATTCTCTGATATTCTCCTTATGTAGCCTCTTACGAGAAGAGAATGTGGCCCTGCTCCAATCATCACTATCACATGGTTCTAAGCATCTACCCATTGCTTCTTTCAGTAAGACATAATTAGCTTTAGCTGCGGCAGATAACCCACCATATACCTCTCGGGCTCGACCTGACAAGAGAAGACTCATACATTTTTGTCTCAATGATTCGCTCCAATTATTAACACCAGCGGCCATTTCAAACTGTTCAGCCCAATCAGACCATTCCCGGCCGGCACCAGTGAAAGTCTCAGGCATAAAAATGGGTCGGGACATAGCCAGATTACTACTAGGGGCAGGAGACGCGTCTGATTGACTTGGGCCGGCCTCAGCCAGCGGTTGGTTATCTCCAGACATATTTATTCTATATCCCACCACTGTCACCAATGTAATAAATACGTGAGTTATACCAGTAGCAGGAGAAACTGCTATTTAGCAGGGAAACTGCTATTTATCCCAATGCCCTGAAATAACCAACTTCAAAACCGGGGTACAAGGAGTAACAACTTTATTTCATTCAAGTACCTATACTAAGCGATTATACCGAGGACACGGGATCTATTAATTAAGAGGACCAATTGGGTACCGTAGAGCTCCTATTATACAACACCCTCTTATATGAGGCACTGCAATTACAAAACACGGTGTGTCTAATCCCACCTATTAAACACCCTCTTTTTGAGGCACTGCAACTGCACACCACGGTGTGTCTAATCCCACGCATTAAACACCCTCGGTAAGAGGCACAGCAATTGCACACACCACGGTGTGTTTAATCCCACACATTAAACACCCTCTGTAAGAGGCACAGCCCTTGGAACAAAAGGCCTAATAAACCACGCACTTCAGACACCCTCTCGACGAGGCATTTGCAAAACACATCGAACCATAGTAGTTAATTAAGGAACACTCTTCCGGCAATAATTAATCCCCCCTCTCGTCTTCCCATGTCCCTCCTCAATCGGTCATACTCAATATCCTACCGGCTTGGCTATACAATAAATAGGGCATAAATAGGGGATAGGAAGAAATAGCCTATATGCGGGTAAAATTAAGAGGCACGGTAGAATACAGAGAGCATAACTATAGGATACCCCAATAACACCATATACAATACAATATACCAATTTACACAGTAGGCCTATACAGTTTATAAAAATAGAGCATAATACAACATCCTATACTAAGTGCAAATGTGGGTAACAGTGGACTTAACTCGCCGCACAGCGCGACCCCCCCGAGGGTCGAAGCTTGGACCCCGTCCAACTCTCCGGGTGAATGCTCCGGCACACGGTGGTCCTCCAGGTTGTAGTTTGATTTGTAACCTGGTAATCGTACCCGGTGTCCGCGAGGACGTTCCAAGTATAAGGTCTTTGGGAGCGATGTAACTCAGTACCCTCTATGTCCCGTCCTTATCTGTCTCCAGGAGGGTAAGCCTCCCCTCCTCACGCTACCGGTACCTGTGGACGGCTGGCTAACTTATCTTCATCGCCGGTGGATAACTCTCCACGATCGACCCCACCCCCCAGGCCCTAACAGAGTCTGGTTACTGCTTGCGTGCTCCAACCCCGATATCTGAGTCCCACTGGCTTATCAATAGTCTCAGCGTCTCATCCCGCACACAATCAGCAACACCTGAGTTCAATAATGAAGCCACTTGAGTCCCTGCTCCTGACGTCATTACTCGGCCCATTCACATCACAATATTTATATACATACGAGGGGGAGGAGACTACATTGGGAGGGGGCGGGGCGAAATCTCCTGTTTTTTCAAATCCCAATGTTGACACCCTCAGCTCAGTTGAAACCCTTAGCACGGAACTAGGCAAAATCTGCATATGGCTCGCTGATTACAAACTATCATTACACATGGGCAAAACAGAGTCCATTCTCTTCGGTTCAAATAACAAACTCAGCAAGACCGACGGCTTCTCAGTTACAGTGGGTGACAATATTGTCACAAGGAAAGACGAAATTACCTACCTGGGTTCCATCCTAGAGGCAAATCTTTCCTGTGACAAAATGGCATCCAATGTAATAAAAAAAGTCAACCAACGAACTAGATTCTTGTACCGGATCTCCTCTCTGGTAAACAAGAATACCCTGAAGACTCTGGCAGGAGCACTCATTCAAGGGTACTATGACTATGCGTGCACCTCATGGTACCAAAGCACCTCAAAGGCGCTTAAAACAAAATTACAAACATCACAAAACAAACTGGCCAGACTACTACTTGACCTGAACCTCAGAACCCACCTCACCCCTGCCCACTTTGACAACCTAGGATGGCTTAGAGTAGACGACAGAGTACAGCAACTTGCAATGGGCCTGGTGTACAAGATACACTATACGACCGGGGTGCCCATGTACATGTCAAAATACTTCCCAAAGGTCAGTGAATACCACAACCACTACACCAGAGGAAGCTCAACAAATCATGTTAAACCCAGATTCGGCTCAAACAAGGGACTAAACACGTTTCGCAATTATGCCACAACAATGTGGAACGCCCTACCCAAAGCTGTAAAGGAATGTGAATCCCTGCCCACATTCAAAACCGCTCTTAAAGAGCACCTACGGGAGGCTGCAATTCGAAACTGGCCACCGTAAATGCCCAAAACCCCCACCACCTCCTAATAGACAGTCTCCTCCCCACCGCATGTATATATTCCCTCCCCGCCATATGTATATTTCCCTCCCACCCACCCACCCCCTCCTAATGTACAGTCCCCTCCCCATCATATGTATATACTCTGTCAGGATCTAGGGGTAACAGTACTGTATATTTGAATACCGCTTATGTCACAAATGTATCAGTACTAAATACCTATATGTCCCTATGCCATAAATGTCATGTATGTTGTGTATGTCATAAATGTCTATATGAATTGAAAATGGGGGACCCTGATGGAAACAAGACAAACGTCTTTCTCAGGTCTGCATCCCCTTAACAATTGTATGTATTGAGCCGTACTGTATTGTACCCATTCTGCAATCTGTTAAATAAAGTTTTCATTCATTCATTCATTCATGACTCGGAGGTGCATGCCATCTAAGAATGAAGTGAGCGTGTGTTATTGGAATGATTGATTGATTGATTGAACATTTTATTAATGTCCGCCTTGTTTCGAACTGGTTATGCTTAGGCCCTCTTTCGAAGTTCTTCTTCTTCTTCTTCTTCTTCTATTTGGTGTTTTACGGCGGACGGGCACCAAAATTGGGCCATTTACCGCCACCTACCGACCCGGAAATCGGGCCAGTCTTCCATTCTCCCCTCTCCTTTTTCTTTCTTCTTTTTCTTTTTTTTTCAACGGTTCAATGTCAGATCGCGACCAAATCCATTCAACCCCCTAACACACCAAACAAAACAAAACCCAGCCCTAACATCACCACCCTATCCAACCTAATCTATGAGTCACTCATTGCCTCCTGCGGCTGACTCTGGCCTTCCTGAACACCCACCACCCCCTTCCCTAACTCTCCTACTTGATCACTCACAACAACCTTCTTCCCTGACTTCGCTAACTCCCTCGATACTTGCCCCATTGTCAACCCCTTCATACCCATGTCTAGTACTGCCGCCTCAACTACTAACCTTAACCTCTCTGTCCTACTGCTAACCATAACTATAGTATTCACCACTCTCGTCACAAATGCCACTATCTCCAACTTCACCCCCCACACCCTCTCTTTCTCCTCTTGTACTTCCTCTACCGACAAATGCCCTTTTCTAAACCCCTTATCCACACCTTGCTTCCCCTGATCCTCCTGCACTACCCTTACTGCCAAATGCCCTTCTCCTTCCTCACCTTGCTTCCCCTGATCCTCCTGCACTACCCTTACTGCCAAATGCCCTTCTCCTTCCTCACCTTGCTTTCCCTGACCTAACTTCCTAACTGCCTCCGCATACGAAATCCTATCATCCCTTCTCACTCTCTGAACCTCAACCTCCCTCCTCATCACCTCACAACCCCTAAACGCTACACTATGTACCCCACCACAACTACAACACTTCAGCTTCACTCCCTCTCCACACTTCCCATATTCATGCTCCCCGCCACACCTAGCACACCTCTGTCCCTTCTTACAAGAAACAGCTACATGGCCAAATTCCTGACACCTATAACACCTAAGAGGACTCTGAACAAATTCCCTAACCCTAAACAACCTACACCCTACAAACACTACACTAGGAACAACCTTACCCTCAAACTTAATCACTACCGTCTCCGTCTCTACCCTATCTGCTCCCCTCTTCATCCTTTCTGCACCCTTAACTATGCCATTACGCCCGTCCTTCCCTAACCCTTCCACCAGCTGCTCCACGCTAACCTCAACCGGTACCCCAGCTATCACCCCCTTACATCCCCCCTCCCTCTTCTCCCCTACTCTCACTACCTCCCTTATACCCACGCCACCAATGCTCCTCATCTTCCTAGCCATCTCCACCTGCCCTACACTTACACACCCTACGGCCAGATTCCCATCTCTCAAAACTCTAGCATACTTTACCTCTCCTAACTGCTTACCTACGAGTTTTGGCAGCTCGAACAACCCTAACTTGCTCACTCCCCCCACCCCCTCAAACCTAACCACTACATGAATCACAGCTGTCCTCTTTCGAAGTTGGTTATGCTTAGAGTTTATCTTTAGAGCAGGGGGGGCGTAGCTGGGGGGGGTAGCTTAGGATGATTCCAAGGGCCCAGCACTGGGGGGGGCCCAGAGAACACTATTATTATCTTTTTATTAATATGGTTTTATTATTATCCTAAAGTAAGTTAATGTAGTTGACTCAAAAGTATAATTGCCTGTATTAAAGAAAAACGTCACAAAAGAAACAAACAGGTGCTTGTTACTTTGTTTGACAATATGAGCACCCCTCTCTTCTTTCATTGCATGGTTCAGTCCACATACACAGCAGCGCACAGCGCAGCCTTCAGAGTCAGAGTGACAGGAAAATGTCCTCTACAGCTCATGTTTCAGGAGCTCAGAAACTATCAGTATTGCAAGAGGAAAATAATAAAAGGTTGACAGCTAGTCACCAAGTATTTTCACAAGAAAGGTATTTATTCACAGAACTTGTTTTGAAGCCCATAACAGCTTGGCCAACATTTTGTGGCTGACGTTAGCTGATTGATTGATTGATTGATTGATTGAAAACTTTATTAACAGATTGCAGAATGGGTACAATACAGTACAGCTCAATACACACAATTGTTAAGGGGATGCAGACCAGAGAAAGACTTTCGTCTTGTTTACATCAGGGTCCCCCATTTTCAATTCATCAGCTACCTGTTGCTATAAAAAAATGTATGAGTGTAGATGAGCCCAGTGAATTTGTATCCAGCAGCTATGCCCTTTTGCTATGGCTAGCTAACCTAACCTGTATAATGTTACATGCTAACATTGCACTGCTCTAATGCACAGATGCGGCTTCAGGATCAGTACCCCTTGTCCCCTTCCCTCAGGCTTGATTGATTGATTGATTGAAAATTGTATTAACAGATTGCAGAATGGGTACAGTACAGTATAGCTCAATACACACAATTGTTAAGGGGATGCAGACCAGAGAAAGACTTTCGTCTTGTTTACATCAGGGTCCCCCATTTTCAATTCATCATAACATATATGACATACATGACATACAGATAGACAGTACTGCGTCTGCTACATCTATACATTTATGACATACCAGACTGTTTGTGATACGAAAAGAGTCCAGAAAAGAGGGTATACATTTGACATAGAAACTGTACATTGGAGGAGGTTGGGGGGGGTTGGGTAGGAGGAGTGGGTGGGGGACACTGTACAACTGAACAAGCAAAACTGTACATTGGAATATTGACGAGACCATACTTGGTCATTTACTGTACATTGGGGGGGGGGGGGGGGGGTGTGTTAGGACATTTACAGGGGCCAGTTTAGAATTTATTTTCGAAACGTCCCGCCGGTCCCAGTGACAGTCCCACTAAATCTGATAAACGTCAGAGAGAGACAGAGACGACAGGTTCAGCCTCAGAATCAGGTATTGAAGAGTTAACTGAGACTGTTCCCCTATACCCCCCCTCGGGCGCCAGGGGCTTCCACTGAGGGGTGATGCAAATAGGGATGGGGTGTTATGGCAGCTCATGATGGAAAGAGTGCGCACCGAGTCTAATCCCGAGTTGAAGAATTGGCTCCAAAAGAGAGACAACTGGATGTCCAACAACATCCAAAACGAAATCTTACAGCTGTTTGCCCATGATATTCAGTGACAAATTAGAGGCAAAGCATCCAAAAGCCCATTCTTTGGCTTGAGCGCTGACGGAACCACTGATGTCACTCACTGGAAAAGAACAATTCTCGTGTAATATACAGTTCGCAGATGACAACTTGGAAGCTCAGAACTTCTTTTGGGGTTTTTACAATGCCCGGCCCAGACACAACAGCAGAGACGCTGTTTTTGTGTATAAAATACTTTTACGCCTCGACCTGACCATGGAGAGGCTGATAGGATACTGTTTTGACGGGGCCAGCAACATGTCTGGGGGGTACAGGCTAGACCAGGGGTTCCCAAACTTTTCAGGCCACGACCCAAAAAAAACTGTGTCAGAGAGCTGCGACCCCCACTATTATAGGAGGTAAAAAGAAATATATAATAATAATAATAATATTCATATTTTTTTTATTTTTTTAATAAATGGAAATGTATGGTTGAAACATGCAAACGTTCAAACGCACACACACTAATACGCATTGGAGGCTTTTAACCAGGGCCGGACTGGGGAAATCATTCAGGCCAGGAAATATAGTGCAAAATATAGCCCCCGTCAGGCCACTTTTTAAGCAGGGGGTCTGGGGGTCCCTCACCAGGATTTTTTTTGTTACAAAGACTTCATTTCCTGCATTCTGGTGCAGGACATTTTTTATTTGTACCCTTTAAATGCCAGTGTTTGTGATGGCATCACAAATTATTGTTAAAAAACAGGCTAGCATATGTATGATTAGCAACAACACAGATTTTTATGGATTTTCTGTTTTTTTGTAATTGATAAATACAATATTTTATTCAACTTCAGCCCTGATCATAACACCACATATTAATTTTATAATTCTAACCCTTTAAATGCCAGTGTGTGTGATGGCATATTGCAATATATCAAATGCAAAGTAGATTTTTCAGGGGGGGATTATTACAGGCTAGCATGTGTCAATGATTAGCAGTTTTTTGTAAGGGTCCCGCCTCCACCAATCACATGCGGCTCCCTTTGTGTGTGTGTGTGAGAGCAAGAGAGAGAGAGATAGTTCTCCAACTTGTGTGAGTTGCAGTGATCTCCTGGTTGTTCCCCACCTAGGTTATCTAACTATTGCGCTGGTGCAACGAGAAACACTGGCCTGGCCTGCTTCTAAGTTCAGTGGCCTGACTGCAAAAAATAAAAAATAAATAGAATTTTTAATTTAAATTTTTTTTTTTATCATCTGGCGACCCCCCCGCGGCGGCTCAAAGGCCGCACCCCCTACCAATTTAAAGTTCCAACGTGCCTGCCTACATGGGTGTAATGCGTGCAAATCAGTAGCAGAACCAGCCATTTCATATTTCCAAGTATAGTAGTGAGTTAGCCTCTGGCGGCGGGGATGATGCGTGGGTGCGGGGGGTGTTGGCGTTCAACTTCCCCATCTCTGGAATCAATTCTAAGAAATGGACTTGTGAAATCAGTTCTGAGATATAGGCCGTCAATCGGATAATGTAACGGTTGCTATCGTTGAATGTGGCCTTTATCTCAGATTCACGAGTGGAATTCTTGCTCAAGGTGCAGTGAAACACATATTATTTTCTGTAAACCTGTTATCTTTTCAGATTCAAGCCTTTGTAAAAACACCCTTCAACCATTCAACTGTTTAGGCTACCTCATGAGTCTGTGACCCTGGACCAGTCAATTACCCAACGTTTCCTATACATTTACCAGTAGGGTGACCAGATGCAAAAAGTCAAAAAGCAGGACAACAGTAAGATTTTGGTGGGACAAAGTGGGACAGATAGCTAATGTAAATTTTTTTATTAGAATAACATGGTCTTCACCGAGACCAATGTTTTTTTTTGCTTCAAAAAGAGGGACATCCTCTCAATATGTGGGACGTTCGGTCAAATGGTGGGACAGTACAACCAAAAGTGGGACACCTGGTCACCCTATTTACCAGGGATAGTAACACTTCCTGAATATTAGGAAATGTTGCTTTCATTTGTGTACAGAATCAATTATTTTTAGAGCAAGATGGATGAGAGGCATGACCTGCAGTCACCCGTTAAAGTGATATTTCACTTTAGTAGCTTTAAAGTAGATTACTTTTCTTTTTTTCTTCTTTTTTCCTAATAAGTTCCATTAAAGTGAAATATCCCTTTAACCCTTTCACTACCACATTACCAAAGGGTTAACCCTTTCACTGTGACAATACATAAAGTTAACCCTCTCACTGACACACGACAAAGGGTTAACCCTTTCACAACCACACTACAGAAGGTTAACCCTTTCACTACCACACTACAGATGGTTAACCTTCTGTAGTGTGGTAGTGAAAGGTTAACCTGCTGTCATGTGGTAGTGAAAGGTTAACCTTCTGTAGTGAAAGGTTAACCTTCTGTAGTGTGGTAGTGAAAGGTTAACCTTCTGTCATGTGGTAGTGAAAGGTTAACCTTCTGTCATGTGGTAGTGAAAGGTTAACCTTCTGTAGTGTGGTAGTGAAAGGTTAACCTTCTGTAGTGTGGTAGTGAAAGGTTAACCTTCTGTAGTGTGGGAGTGAAAGGTTAACCTTCTGTAGCGTGGTAGTGAAAGGTTAACCTTCTGTAGTGTGGTAGTGAAAGGGTTAACCTTCTGTAGTGTCAAAGGGTTAACCTTCTGTAATGTGGTAGTGAAAGGTTAACCTTCTGTAGTGTGGTAGTGAAAGGGTTAACCTTCTGTAGTGTGGTAGTGAAAGGGTTAAGATGTCAGTTGCCCAATCTTCTGATGAGATACCTGATGATAAATCACAGAATAGATGAGATACCTGATGATAAATCACAGAATAGATGAGACACCTGATGATAAATCACAGAATAGATGAGACACCTGATGATAAATCACAGAATAGATGAGACACCTGATAATAAATCACAGAATAGATGAGACACCTGATGATAAATCACAGAATAGATGAGACACCTGATGATAAATCACAGACACCTGATGATAAATCACAGAATAGATGAGACACCTGATGATAAATCACAGAATAGATGAGACACCTGATGATAAATCACAGAATAGATGAGACACCTGATGATAAATCACAGAATAGATGAGACACCTGATGATAAATCACAGAATAGATGAGACACCTGATGATAAATCACAGAATAGATGAGATACCTGATGATAAATCACAGAATAGACAAATAAATCTCAAATTTCACCTCTTATCAGTCGAGTCGTGAACATGAAGCAATTCCACCCCACCCAACCCCCTCTAATGTACAGTTTCTTCCCCTTCGGATTTTTATTTTTATTTTTTTTATTAACTTTGGCCATTCCCCTGGCTCTTTTATGTGTTTATCACATTTATACTGGTCAAGGATGACCGACAGAAACAGGCTGAAAGGGTTCAGATGGGGGGGAAGACACTCTGGGAAAGGCACGGCTGCAGTCGGGATTCGAACTCGCTAAGCCCCAGATCCGTGACGAGCACGGTTGTCCACGGCGCTGAAATAGCGCTCGCGGTACGTGGTGAGCTACTGGAGCTCCCCCCCTTCGGATTTTTTTTATGATATTCTCTCTTTCTTACACAGTACCGTATATTTGTATGCCTTGTATGTCATAAATGTCCTGATGAATTGAAAATGGAGGACCCTGATGTAAACAAGACGAAAGTCTTTTTCTGGTCTTCATCCTCTTAGCAGTTGTTTGTATTGAGCTGTACTGTATTGTACCCATTCTGCAATCTGTTAATAAAGTTTTCAATCAATCAATCAATCAATACTTCAGTTCCACAGCATCCCCCAGGTGTGGCTTTCAGTTGGCATGTGTCCGTCTGGCATAGACTGTGTCCGTCATGGGTACCGTTCACATTTGAATCGATACCGGTACCCAACGGTGCCTTTTTTCGGTACTTTAGTTTAGTCTCTAAAAATGTAATCTACCTCAGTTGTGAAAAAAAATTATGATAAATTATAATTTCATTCATCTTGGATTTTCAAGTGGCTAACGTTCTTTTTCAGTAACGTAAATTCAATAGAGGTGTTGTGCCAAATGTTGATGCTTGTATAGCCACATGTGAAGGAACAGCTCATGATGGGTGGTGGTGTTGGCTGGTGGTGATAGCGTCTGCTGGGTGGTGGTGTTGGCTGGTGGTGATAGCGTCTGCTGCAGTGGTGGTGTTGGCTGGTGGTGATAGCGTCTGCTGGGTGGTGGTGTTGGCTGGTGGTGATAGCGTCTGCTGCAGTGGTGGTGTTGGCTGGTGGTGATAGCGTCTGCTGGGTGGTGGTGTTGTTCTGGTGGTGATAGCGTCTGCTGCAGTGGTGGTGTTGGCTGGTGGTGATAGCGTCTGCTGGGTGGTGGTGTTGGCTGGTGGTGATAGCGTCTGCTGGGTGGTGGTGTTGTTCTGGTGGTGGTAGCGTCTGCTGGGTGGTGGTGTTGGCTGGTGGTGGTAGCGTCTGCTGGGTGGTGGTGTTGGCTGGTGGTGATAGCGTCATGATGGGTGGTGGTGTTGGGTGGTGGTGATAGCGTCTACTGCAGTGGGCCAGGCCTGCAACACAGAGTGACACCAGCCTCCCCCCACCCCCACCCCCTCCTAATGTACAGTCTCCTCCCCACCATGTATATATTCTCTCCCCACCGTATGTATATTTCTCTCCCACCCACCCACCCCCTCCTAATGTACAGTCCCCTCCCCATCATATGTATACACTCTGTCAGGATCTATGGGTAACAGTACTGTATATTTGCATATCGTATATGTCACAAATGTAACAGTACTGTATGTCATGTATGTCCCTATTCCATAAATATCATGATGTCATGTATGTTGTGTATGTCATAAATGTCACTATGAATTGAAAATGGGGGACCCTGATGTAAACAAGACAAACGTCTTTCTCTGGTCTGCATCCCCTTAACAATTGTGAGTATTGAGCCGTACTGTATTGTACCCATTCTGCAATCTGTTAAATAAAGTTTTCATTCATTCATTCATTCATCCCTGGGGGATTAGCAGATCCTGGACCAGTTAGTTCATGTGTCTCACAGGTCATTAAAAGCCTCACAGACAGCCCCCAGCTCAGGCTGAGATAAACCAGAAAAATAAATCAATGCTACTGTCCCCTGTGGAGCCCCATGACAGTATGCCAGTCACAGTGGAGCCCCATGACAGTATGCCAGTCACAGTGGAGCCCCATGACAGTATGCCAGTCACAGTGGAGCCCCATGACAGTATGCCAGTCACAGTGGAGCCCCATGACAGTATGCCAGTCACAGTGGAGCCCCATGACAGTATGCCAGTCACAGTGCTACTGTCCCCTGTGGAGCCCCATGACAGTATGCCAGTCACAGTGCTACTGTCCCCTGTGGAGCCCCATGACAGTATGCCAGTCACAGTGGCGGAGGTGGACATGCTCAAAGGATAATTGACCTGTCCTCTATTTTTTATAGAAGCTTGTCCATTTTGACTGGTTTTGATGCATTTGTCAAACAGTGAGTAATTTCGGAGCTAAAACGTTAATTTCTAATTCAGAAATAAGTACGATTTTGCAAGAAGAACTCGCAAAATCGTGAATGGGGGCCACTCTTACATGGTTACTGATTAGTGTGGGGGGGTGCCCCTAAAACAATGCAGCCGGCCCCGCTGCCCCTCGTGCCTGTCTGATCGATCTATTCACCGACTGAGGCGGCTTTTGTCTTCATATTCTCACTGGTGACGCTTTGACCTCTAGGATAAAAACATTGTTCTTAGAGGTCAGTGCAGAAACGAGGAGGTCACATGGTCAAATTGTCACATTCTTGCACTCCTCCGCTGTTAGAAAGCAACACGCTAGACCAGGGGTTCCCAAACTTTTCAGGCCGCGACCCAAAAAAAACGGTGTCAGAGAGCTGCGACCCCCACTATTATAGGAGGTAAACAAATATATATAATAATAATAATAATATTCATAATTATAATTTTTTTTTAATAAATGGAAATGTATGGTTGAAACATGCAAACGTTCAAACGCACACACACTAATACACATTGGAGGCTTTTAACCAGGGCCGGACTGGGGAAATCATTCAGGCCAGGAAATATAGTGCAAAATATAGCCCCAGTCAGGCCACTTTTTAAGCAGGGGGTCTGGGGGTCCCCCACCAGGATCTTTTTTGTTACAAAGACTTCATTTCCTGCATTCTGGTGCAGGATTTTTTTTTATTTGTACCCTTTAAATGCCAGTGTTTGTGATGGCATCACAAATTATTGTTAAAAAAACAGGCTAGCATATATATGATTAGCAACAACACAGATTTTTATGGATTTTCAGTTTTTTTGTAATTGATAAATACAATATTTTATTCAACTTCAGCCCTGATCATAACACCACATATTAATTTTATAATTCTAACCCTTTAAATGCCAGTGTGTGTCATGGCATATTGCAATATATCAAATGCAAAGTACATTTTTCAGGGGGGGATTATTACAGGCTAGCATGTGTCAATGATTAGCAGTTTTTTGTAAAGGTCCCGCCTCCACCAATCACATGCGGCTCCCTTTGTGTGTGTGTGTGTGTGTGTGAGAGCAAGAGAGAGAGAGAGAGATAGTTCTCCAACTTGTGTGAGTTGCAGTGATCTCCTGGTTGTTCCCCACCTAGGTTATCTAACTATTGCGCTGGTGCAACTAGAAACACTGGCCTGGCCTGCTTCTAAGTTCAGTGGCCTGACTGCAAAAAAAATATTGGATTTTTTATTATTCTTTTTTTTTTATCATCTGGCGACCCCCCCGCGGCGGCTCAAAGGCCGCACCCCCAGAAGTAGTACAACTAAAAACACATTTGTTCAGACAGGCCTTTGGGCATACATAGGCACTTCTTCTTGTCCTCACTGTTCTATAGTTTTGTTTTAATTAGTGACTCATGATTTTATCCAAATTCTTTTATTCTACTTTTTCTATCTGGTTTCACTGTTTTTAACTGCTGTTTGTTGTTGTTGTCATTTATTTCTGATTTTGTTTTATTGTGTTTTTATATTAAGCTGTAGTGTAAAGCACCCTGTGCATTCGTGCTGTGAAGGGTGCTATATAAATAAAGGTCATTCATTCATTCATACAAGAAGGACCGTGAAAGCAGCACAGATGAGGAAGAAGCAGCTATGGACAGTCAATGTCAGGGACAAAGTGAGGCTCCGACACAGGATTCCACAGATACTGAGCCACCTGTAGTGGTGTCTGAGGTAGAAGATCTGCTATTGAATTAAATTGAAAACCTTTATTTATCCCCAAGGGGAGATTCAGATGTCCATTACAGTATAACAGAAATTTAAAAACAGTTAGTGGAAACAGTTAATACATAACATACACTTATTAGTATGTGTTAAAAACAAGATGGACAAATACATATGGATAAAAAGAGCTAAAATAGGGCTAAAATAGAGCTAAAAGTGGTGAAAAGAAAAAGAA
This sequence comes from Notolepis coatsorum, assembly GCF_963971535.1. Classification (NCBI taxonomy): domain Eukaryota; kingdom Metazoa; phylum Chordata; class Actinopteri; order Aulopiformes; family Paralepididae; genus Notolepis; species Notolepis coatsorum. The sequence goes on along the minus strand of NC_140174.1, from coordinate 38,917,560 downwards.
ACAAGTCCAATCATGATGTTAAATAATAAAAATTAATTGGTTACAGTCCACAACCCAGCTCCTCCAGTCCACGGCAGTTGGCCCGTCCTGGCCCTGCCTGGTTGTGGAGCCTGATTGCCACTGGCACAAAGGACTGCCCGAAGCGTTTTGTGGTATGTCGGGGGATAAGTCTGTGGCTAAACGTGGACCCTCTCAGGAAGAACAGTCTGCTCTGTCCCTTCCTGTAGAGGGCCTCGATGTTGTTCGTCCAGTCCAGTTTACTATCACTTGACCCAGGGTTGTTCCCAGCCTAGTGCGACTCAAGGTTCTTTTATTGCATTGGTCCATTCATTGAAGATGAACGCAATGCGACATCCTTTACTAGGCTCACCCACCAACAGTGCAGGTGCTGAAATGCTGATCCGAATGTATAGGTAAAAACCATATTAATGCGTTTTCATCAATAAATAAATGGCCAAAAAAATTTAGTTGGGGGCCTACAAATACATTCTTTCATGGGGCCCTGAATCTACAGCTACACCCCTGATTGATAGACCAGTGGGCCACCAACCCTGATTCCAAACGCTAAGCATAACCGACTTCTTAAGACGGCGACTTCGAAAGGGGGCCTAAGCATAACCAGTTCGAAACAAGGCGGACATTAATAACATTTTCAATCAATCAATCCAATAACACACGCTCACTTAAAACAGCGCACTTTACGCCAGACGTACATCACAGGCTTGCCCAGTGAGAGGTTTCTCCGGCGCTGCAGCTGGACCCTATAGGAGTGGGCGGCAACATAGAATACGCCTAGATGCGTAGTCCGCCGGAAATTTACAAGAAGAAGAAGAAGAAGAAGAAGAAGAAGAAGAAGAAGAAGAAGAAGAAGAAGAAGAAGAAGAAGAAGAAGAAGAAGAAGAAGAAGAAGAAGAAGAAGAAGAAGAAGAAGAAGAAGAAGAAGAAGAAGAAGAAGAAGAAGAAGAACTTCAACACAACTTCCGGAAATACGTGCGTCACGCGCGGATGTTGTTTTGTTTGTGATTCCTTTGGGCTGTCTCTGGTACACTGTGCTGTCTGTCACCACAGTGCACTTTATGGAGAAAAACAACTAGTAAATACTGTAGTGTGCGGCTCATACACTCACAGGAATGTGTCATTCAATACGACCGATACAAAGTAGTTGACGCACTTTAGCGCATTGACATATCAGATTGTAGTCATAATAAACCAGCTAGCTTGTAGCTACTGTAGCTAGTCAGACTGGTCTGGTTGTAGCTACGAAGGGGTTTCCATGATATGCCCGTCGCTAAAGTTCTTAATTGTTTTCGCTTGAGATAACGTTTGTCCGCGCTAGATTAATTTATGGCTGCAACCCGTATGTTATCATTCATTCAATTGCTAAGGGAAGGACTGCCTAAAATACAATTTCGGACAAATCGAAACCGAACCTCGTCGGTTTTGTTAACTCCAGTTGTATTGTGAGCATGCATTGTATTACCTCCCACATCCTACTGTACCTTCAGTTCTAATTGTTTGTATATCAAGTAACATTTATGCGGTATTGTGTTTTAGTCATGTAGCTAACATAGTAGTACATTGTTTCATGTATTGTTTTCTCCAGAATGACTGCACTGACGGACTTTGAGCCACTTACAAAAAGACTGAGATTTGAAGTTGGTGCCATAAACTCCCCATTATCTCTCAAAGGTAACAGATTAATATCTAGTAATAACTATTTGAAATTATAGTTGTTAGCCATGTTTTGTATTTATGAATATGAGCGTTTTCTTTTTGCATTTATGAATACAAAATTAATATTTGTCCTTTTCTATAGTGAATTCAGGCCTACGCATATGCAATCAGAGCACAGACGGCGTGACAATGGATCAGGAAAGGAGAGATGACAAAGAACAGAAAATAGATGCACGGCCAAAGACTGGAATGGGGGTACTCCGTGGTGTCAAACCGAAAGCATCACATAACCGAATAGGCCCTAGACAACAGCAGAAGTGTAGTTCACTCGAAAGCTGGTTAACGAAGTCGAAAAAAACCATAATTCCAGTTGAAGTGCCTGGGGCTCAAAAGGATGTAGAGATGACAGATCCAGGAGGCTCTCCGTGCACCTCGTCCCGGGACACCAAGGGCCACAGCCAGGCCCACCGTAACTCCACAGAGCCAGCCATCATCAACCTGGACGAAGAGACCCAACCCTTGACGCCGCAAGACCTGGAGGAAGACGATCCTGTCTCGCCGGGCTCTACAGGGACCGAGGACACGCTGCAGACGGTGACCCACAGTGATGGGGAATCGAGAAGGCAAGAAGCAGGAAGATCAGAGGCCTCTGTCAAACGTAATCCCCAAATAACAGACTTCTTCCCAGGAACGTCGTCGACGTCTCCGGCTGCTCCCCCCTCGAGGCGCGGTGACAGTCCAGAGGATTCTGCAGAGGAACCGGACGAGGACATCACGTGGCTGGGGACCCCCGTCAGTAAGCTGAGGAGAATGCCAGAGTGTGGTCAACCTCTTCCTCGCCTGAGGGATGTTCCTGGCCGGCACACCGTCTTGATAAGGGTTTGAGCCTTTTCAATACTTCAGAGAGTTATGGTCAAAATAATAAGTTGGTGGACACTGGAAATCCTTCATGAGGGATCTCACGATTTGAGTTGGATTGGAATTATTCAGGCTATGATTTGATTATCCTAAATGCATCACAACTCTTTTATTCGTGCCGTTGTAACACTTCATGGTTAGAATCAAAGTCGATAGAATTTTCCTCATTTACTGCTGAAAGGTTTAAATTGCTACACAATGCCAAAGAAAAAAAAATATCACATTTAAAACCTAGAGAATCGATTATTAGAATTTATTTGGCTTCCCCTCAGTCTGTGTAATTATGAAGGGTACTTTGTCCGGCATGGTTCAGGCCCACTCATCTCTTTGATGCGCTAGGTCAATGCTCATCACTACTAATAGGGATTGTTTTGGGTCCTCCACCAAGTTAGAATACAAGTATGCCCTTCGTTCTCAAGATGTTCTAAAACTGGATGTTCCCTATATGAGAACTGAATTGGGGAAAAAGGGCTTTTAACACTTTCAGAGCCCAAGCTTAATCTTGATTTACCGCTTAAATGCCCACCATCCACTTCAATGTTAGCGTTAATAACGCCTAATCTATGTTTTAAATTATGGCTATGTGTCTAATCTGCCCGTCGCTTATCAATGACTCGTTTTCCAGTCAATATTGTCGAAGCGGATTGTTTTTTTATCTGTTCATTTTCGTTTTATAGCATTTTGAAAAGCCCTCATTTTCAAGGAAAATATAAATATTCCATGGTAATCGCCCTTTACTGGAATATTCTAGAATACACAAAAACTTTGTCATTTTTCGGCCTATTTATGAATAGTTTTCAAATAAACGCTAGATTATCGATAGTATATGTGTACGTATGCACGCTATATAGGCAATCTGAAAAATCGATTCTCTGATTTCCTCAAAGCGATCGCCCACACACACACACACACACACACACACACACACACACACACACACACACACACACACACACACACACACATAGGGCGAACGCTGAGATCTCAGCGAATACAACTCTGATTATCCCAAGACGTGTAAAATAGATTCCTTACCTCAGATCAGATGTTCTCCAAAAAGATCATTCCAATTCCTGATCGCCATTCCAAAAATCGATCGCTTTTATTGATCCAACGCTACATACTGTACATATGTATTCCACACTGTTCTGAGGCTCCACAATGAATCTGATCGGCTCGGGTTACATGCCTGAGAAGTAAAATGTGGATTCCGGATTTTTCTTTTCTCATCCATTTTCATTGAGTCCATTCCAAAAGGGTGCGTTACCATCTGGGAGACGATAGGGGGCGGTTTTTTCACATCTGAGCTCCTACAGGGGCTGCATACCAACGGGAGACTCGGTTGATGAAATATGAATTCAGATCGCTAATAAAAAAATAAAACGATAATAAACGTCATGGGCATTCAGGCATTGGGCTGATAAAACGTGATATGACGTTTTGGGCATTCAAAGTGTTAAATATGCTGCTCCTTCATCCTGGAACAAGCTACAGGAGGACCTAAAATTGCCAGAACTGGTCACCCTCTGAGAATTTAAAGCCATTTAAAAAACCTACAAATTCAGTTCCCTCGGACAGTGCAACTGTGTTTGATAACTTGCCTGTTTGATAACTTGCCTGAAATTGGATCTTGCTGTGAATGTTTTATCTGTATTTTAATTTTATTGTGATGTTCTTTTTTTATGTTGAAACTTTCTGCTGCCTTGCTTGGCCAGATCGCTCTTGAAAAATAGATTTTAATCTCAATGATGCTTAAGGATTCGATTGATTGATTAAAAGAATCTCCCATACATGCACAATTAAGAGTGATATCTGGGTTATTAATAGGGATGCTCGATATTGGCTTTTTTACCGATACCGATATTCCGATATTGTCCAACTCTTAATTTCCGATACCGATATCAACCGATACCGATATATGCAGGGTTTCCCCGTCCAAAAAACTGAATAATTTCAGGTAACTAATAATTTCACTGGATATATATATAACAAATATTGTTATTGTTTTTTTTTCTTTTTTTAACCGATACCGATATTTTCCAATATCACATTTTACTGCCGATATCGGCCGATAATATCGGTCGGCCGATAATATCGGACATCCCTAGTTATTAACCCTTTCAGCTGTGTCCATTAACCATATCATTTTGTTTCATTAAATTTTTCAGACAGACCGTCTTCAGAAGGGCAGAGTTCCTGTTCCGTATCCCAACACCTTCATAGATACGTGGGATGATGTCTACGTGAAGATGCCCTGGTCAGCGAAGAGCCTGTTTCCGGTAGTAATTGAGGTAACGCTCGCTCTCATGGCTCCAACTAGGGCTGGGCGGCGATACAGGCTTTATTCCATATCATGATATATTTTGCATTTAGGAAGGTAACTATTAGGGCCATCAGAGCAATGAACACTGATCTCTCCACACACAAGCAGAGATGAACATACACACACACACACAACACAACATTCTGCACTCGCTCACACACAAACTCACCATAGGCCACTTTAAACACACAAGAAAAGGACACTTTAAAGGAAGGGAAAAAGGACACTTTAAGAAAATAACTTGTGATTGTTGCATAGTATAGTTAGTAACAGCAAGTATAGCATAGGGACATAGAAGTAAAACTGCACATTGTGTACATAGGATCCAGTGCCTTTAAGTGATTTATTAACATGCCTATTTATCATGTCTATTCTAGTTATCTTATTATTACAATTACTATTGTTTTATTGCACAATCGTAGCGGGCATGGCCAACCACATTTCACTGTATGCCCTGGTATGTATAAATAAACTCTTGAATCTTGGGTACAGAACTTTGTACTTTTTTTTTTTTTAAACTTTGACCAGTCACCTGGTTCTTTTAGCGTTTATCGCTTTTTCTTCGCATTCATACTTGGTCAAGTTCGACCGACAGAAGCAGGCTGAAAGGGTTCAGATGGGGGGGAGAGACACTCTGGGAAAGGCACGGCTGCCGTCCGGGATTCGAACGCGCTCAGCCCCAGATCCGCGCGAGCGCGGTTGTCCACGGCGCTGAAATAGCACTCGCGGTACGTGGTGAGCTACTGGAGCTCCCAGAACTTTGTACTTTTAACACATTTAGTGCTGGAGCTATTGCATTCTTCCATCTTCGTAATATCGCAAAAATACGCCCCATTTTAACTCTGGCTGATGCTGAAACCCTGATTCATGCTTTTGTCTCATCACGTCTGGACTACTGTAATGCACTTTTTTCAGGCCTACCTAATTCAAGCATCAAAAATCTTCAACTCGTGCAAAATGCGGCTGCACGGATACTAACTAGAACTAGAAAATTTGATCACATCACACCAGTTTTGTCCGCCCTACATTGGCTTCCTATCCAAGCCCGTTCTGACTTTAAAGTGCTACTCCTCACCTACAAAATTTTAAATGGGCTTGCACCGCTCTATCTATCCGATCTCATCTCCCGATACTCGCCCGCTCGTGCTCTGCGCTCACAAAATGCGGGGCTTCTATCGACCCCTAGGGTTAAAAAGAAATCCGCCGGCCACAGAGCCTTTGTCTACCGCGCTCCCTACCTGTGGAACAAATTACCTGCCGTCATCAGGGGCGCCTGCTCTGTCGAAGCTTTTAAATCCCTGCTTAAGACTCATCTTTTCTCTCTCTCCTTCAACCTACCTTGATCTCACCTGGTCGGGGACTGACCTTTAGATTAATCTGTGTAGTTTAGTTATGGTACAGGGTACTACATGGTACCACTGGGTAGTTTACTATAGGGTAGTTTAGTTAGGGTACAGGGTACTACATGGTACCACAGAGTACTACATGGTACTGCATGGCACTACAGGGTACTACATGGCTCTACATGGCACTACATGACACTACAGGGTACTACATGGTACCACAGGGCACTACAGGGTACTACATGGCACTACAGGATACTACGGGGTACTACATGGCTCAGTTGGTTCTCAAATTGCGGATGCTGGATTTATCCCCAATGGCTGAAATGCCCATATATAGGCTATATTAGGGCTGCCTCTTTAAAAGAAAACAAATCCAAAGTAAAAAGAGTTTCATGTTATCAGAAATGTAATCCTCTATTATAATGTGGGTTTGCCTTCTGCAGCCCCAGGCTATAAATATACACTGCTCACATGAAGAAGGAGGCAACAAGCTCCATAGGCTATAATTATTATTCAGGTAACGCTACACTCGCTGTATTCACCTACAAGAAAATAATGCAACTGTTCTTCCTTGAGAGAATGACTTAATTACACTGCTATATTAGGCCATACATAGGAAGGAATTAACAAGCATTTCCCTCCCGTCATTATAACTCCAGCCACATTTCTTCTGTGTGCTGCCCTGGTTCAACTCTCCTGAAAGTTATCCAATATCCTCTCCAAATTGTTGCACGGCAGGCAGTTCTTTTAATTGCGGTATAGCTTACAGTATATGTTGAAAAGACTTCCCGACTTGGAGTAATATTCCAGTAACCCGTCAAGTCGGGAAGTCTTTTCAACATATACTGTAAGCTATACCGCAATTAAAATAACTGCCTGCCGAGCAATATATAGGAGGGAGAAAAAATCACGATATAAATTGCAGGCAAACAAATATATGCTGTTTCGTTTCATTTGACTTTCTCAAATATTGCAAAAAAGAAAACTGTGAGAAATCTTGTTTACATTTATTTAATTTGTGTATCACGATTCACATTATAAATCCCATGATATGAGAACACGGATAGACAATAAATGATGAAAGGGTGTTTATTGCCCAGCCTTGGCAGAAGGCTGACATGACAGGGTTCTTTTGACAGGAGACAAGAGAACTGCAGAGTCGCTGGGAGTTGATCCAGGAGACGTTGAAAAGGAGATACACCAACTCACATGATTTGAAGGTATGTTTAAATGAATGAATGAAACGCTTTAAAATGGGATGATTGCATAACTTTTCCCTGCATGTTTCCCTGTAAACTAAACTTTCAGAACTTCCACCGTTTATGTTCATTTCATTTCAGTGTGGTTGTTATGAATTGAGTATGTGCTGTTGCAACATTAGGCCACAAGGTGGCATCATGATACCAGAGATGATGAGAGTCAAAACAGTGCCTTGAACACTTATGTTGTTGGAATATTTTCATTAACCTCTTAACACATTCCCTGCCACGCTTCTAGCCCATCTTATACCACTCTGTGCTGTAACCCTATGGAGTCGCTCACCTTCTTTGCAGGGCTATAACCTTTTAAATTGTATTGCTAAATTGACATTACTATGGCCCATTCAACATCGATTATCTATCGTTCAGGATGTGAGAACGTTATACTTTTTCATTCATACATTCATACGAAAATACCGTCTAGAATATAAATATGTTTTTATCGTTTTCTGCAGTAATTCCTATAACGCTAGTTATAGGCCTAAACGCATAATATAGATTATCGATTGCAGTTTATTCGTGATACACGCTATATTAAAAAATCCAACTGAATACGATCCTAAACGTTATGACTCATCATGCGCGGATGAACGGGGGGGGGGGGGGGGGGTCGTTTATAAGTCCGTGATCGTCAGTAAATGCTTTATGTAGTATGGGTTGATTTATTGATCAGTTGGTTTGTAAACAAAGAAATGTACAATCGCCTTGAAAATTACGTCAGCGTCCTCTTACCGTTGGACGCTGAGACTGGAGCAAAATGATCCCACTTATTTGACGGCGATCGAGTCGATCCATTTCCGGTTTGTATAATAATAATAACAGCCCAAATCATGTTGATTATTGAGTTATTGATCCATATACACGGTGTGTGTCTTGAGTCCCGCGACAATATGCGCGTGCCGGGCGCATTTCCCAGACGCACCGAGATCGACTTGTCCATTTCCGGTAGTATTGAAGCGTTGCAGAGTTGTGCATGCTCCCACTGCATCAGACCAGGCTCCGTGAGGGAATTATGAATAACATGGCGAAAAAATGAAATATGATCTCAATAACGTTGTACGCCGTGGAATGGCAGAATTAGCATGAACTTGAAACACGTCGTAAGCCGTTTCCGGCGCTGGATGTGTTAAGCCCGGAGCCCTAAAATCCGCCTAAAATACATGCCTATGTAAATGGAAGATTGCTCCACTTCTACAAGGACGGTGGTGTAGTGGTTAACACTGTCGCCTCACAGCAAGAAGGTCCAGGGTTCGATTCCCGCTTGGGGACCAGGTTTCCATGATGCCAGGTACCCAGGTGGGGTATCTCCCAGGCCTTTCTGTGTGGAGTTTGCATGTTCTCCCCGTGCTCGCAAGGGTTTCCCCCCCGATAAGATAAACCCAATGGAAAAATATGCACAACAACAGATCGCTAACGCTGTGGCGTCCTTGACGAAGACAGACAGGAGCACTTGGATTGGTCCCCTGGCGCGGCTCACGTTGGCGCCTGTCTGCTCCCGGCTGCCCTTGGGGGGGAAGGACGACGGGATGGGTTAATCGCAGAGACAAATCGCATCTGCGATCCTAAAAAGACAATGCATGCGTGTGTGTTCCGGTGTGTGTGCTAAACTAACCGCTGTGTGTACCACTAAAAAACATTGAGTGTTGTTGTATGCCAAATAAAGACCTCTGCACAGGTCCTGCATTATTATTATTATTATTATTTGCATGTTCTTGGTATCTAGGGACACCTATGGACCTCAGTGAATGTATTATTTTCCAGTGTCATAAATATTTTGTCTATTACTAGGCTTGCTTAAATTGTGATGAAACAAAGGAAATATGAATTATGATTTTTCTTTGCATCTTTGACAGTGAATGGCACCATGCTAAAAATGACCAGACATGAAAAACTGCCACTGAGCTCGTCCAGTACCTTCTTGAGATCATGTGTACAAAAGATCTAAGGAAATGAATAAAGGGAAGATGATTAAACAGAAGGTTTTGTAGATACAGTACTTAATTCTGCCATCCGGACCCATGCAATTTGAAATATTATTATAGAATATGAGGTCTATAAATGACCTTATTATAGCCAACTTGCACATCTATGGACCGGGCCAAATCTACTCTTGCAATGGCAGAGTTCAGCGGTGGCCTAATGGTTAGAGAAGTGGGTTTGTGACCGGAAGGTCGCTGGTTCGATCCCCCGGACCGGCAGGAAAAAATCTGGGCTGGGGAAGTGAATTAATAACTCTCTCCTATCCCCTTAACGCCAACCGCTGAAGTGTCCTTGAGCAAGGCACTTAACCCCAGGTGTGAATGGAACTGTGTGAATGTGAAGCAGGGCCTTCCTGAAAAAGAGCATCCGCTCAGCGAACCTACCCTGGGTAAATAAAGGTTAATAAATAATAATAAATAATAAAATAATAATAATAATTTGCATTTAGTATCACCAGGCGTGCATGAAGAACCGAGAATGAGATCTACTGCAAATACAGTCAGCTTTTTATTCTTGCGACAGGTCTGCCATTTTGAATCCGTTTGCAACACGGATTGTTGCTAAATGTTCACAGAAGGTAGACACACTAACTGCGCTCCAATCTATGCCAATACGTTTTGTGATATAGTATATCTCGAGAAATAAGAAAAAGATTAAAATAAAAATCATACACAAGTAATTTGTTTGCAGGAGGCTAGAATTCCCTGGGTACTGTAGTTTTTCGAAATTGACTAATTGAATTCATATGACTACAAATAATCATCATTCGGCGATTCAAAATGGCCGATCTCCGCGAAAATATTATCACATTTAAAAAAACTAGAATCTCACTAATAACACTTGAACCTATTGGTAAACAAACGTATTGCTGAAAATATACACTATGACTGCTGTTGTGACATGGTTAGGATGTTTACTCTTGGATACGTTTGAAAAAAAAATGCAACATTATGTCATACAGTCTAGACCAGGGGTTCTCAAACTTTTTTATACCACGACCCCATTTGATTTAGGATTTTTTTTGGCGACCCCACAATTTCAACCTGGAAATAAGGAATATCAAAATAAAAGTTGAACTTGATCATGCATATTTATTAGAAAATGAAATTACAGCTCTATGTTATCAATGAAATTAATTCATATTATCAACAAAAGCAACGGAATTGTTTCTGTATACACATTTATAAAACAAGGCATATTTAGCCAAAATATGTTGCCAGAACATGAAAAGAAAATGCGCTTACGTGCGCTTTGGCGGAGATCCGCTGCTACTCTGAAAATCCGGCCTCACAGAGGTATGTTGAAGAGAAGGGGACAAGCTTTCTCAGCGCAGCATTACACAACACTGGGTACTCATTCCGGACTGATATCCAGAACTTTGCGAGGGCCTGTCCAGTGAACTTGACTTTCAGTAGCTCGTCACACGAAAGACGAATTACCCCAAAATCTCCGCTGATTAACCTGGAGTGTCACTAACAGAGTTTCGTAATCCAGCTCATTATCAGCACATTTCTCTGCCAATGGGTTGTTTTTGTCTGCAAGGAAAATCTGCGCTTCTTCTCCGAGTTAAAAAAGGCAATTTAATACTCTGTCTCGAGATACCCATCTCACTTCAGTGTGGTATAGCAGCTGGTTATGTGCAGAGCCCATTTCATTGCGACCAACCGGCACCGTTTCTGACAACAAACCTATCCTTTGCGAGTCCAGGTTACACACAAAAGACCACACCCCCGGCCCCCTCCCGCGATTATACATGCGCAGGATGTAGTGAGATGTGTATTGGAATACTGTGTGTCGCCTCCGTTGATGAAGGGGCGAGACATGGCAAATACACACAGCTGCCAGGTGGAAAACTGGATCGGAGTTTTTTTTTTTTTTTTTTTTTGCCAATGCATGACCCGACCCCACTGTCACCTACCCACGCCTCCACTTTGGGTCGCGACCCGTAGTTTGAGAACCGCTGGTCTAGACAGATTGATTTATGACGTGATGTCATCTGCGGTACCGGACCGCACAGGTGGAAGAGGTTAAGCCTGATCGGCCCGGTACCGGTACAAGATTTATTTCACATCACAAATGGATCAATACAGTCCGTATTAAGTGATGTTATGTTTCTTTTTCAAATGTAGCCAAGAGTAAATACCCTAACCCTATCAAAACAACAGTCAATGTGTATATCTTCAGCACTACGTTTGTTTAGCAATGATTTTAAGTGTTATTAGCGAAATATGAGCTATTGAAAAAATATTGACGTGAAAATCATGATTATATCTCACGGGTCGAACAAACCTGAACGATATTGCCATAAAATATAACACATATTGTTTCTTTACCTTTCTGTGAACGTCGACTCTAGAAAATAAACACGTCGCAATCCGGTAAAAATGGCAGAGCTATGGACATTATACAAAAGTAACTGTACTTACAGTAGATTTCATTCACAGTCCTTTCTGCCCTGTAACAGACACCTGGTGGTGGTACGAAATGCAGATTGAACTCTGCCATTGGAAAGAGGAGATTTGTGCCGGTCCATAGTAATTTATAGGCCTGATATTCTATATTCTATATTCATATTTCAAATTGCATGTGTCCGGATGGCAAAATTCAGAAACTGTTGTATCTACAAAAAAACCTGTAAATCATCTGCCCTTTGTTCATTTGTTTAGATCTTTAGTACACTTGATCTCAAGGAGGTGCTGAATGAGCTCTTATATATATAATGTATATATATTTTACAATGAGTGAATCAGTCATTTTGTTTTATTTATTTGAAAAATATATATTATTTAGATAATCTAATTAAAATGGAAGGATCTGTATGTCTGTCCTTTGATTTTCTCAGAAGAACCGTTCCTCCTATCGACTTCACACTCAGCGGGTGTATTGCTGAAGACCCAAGAGAGTGCAGTGTTTAATGTGAAGTCGATTGGATGAGCGGTTCTGGAGAAAGCTGCAAGCAGCACTACCGGGGCCCAAGCTGTCGGCCCGTTTCCAAACCTCTCGTTTTGACCGGGCCCTACACTAGTAGACCAAATGACAGGAAACGTGTCAAAGAGACCAAGGAGGGATGACATGACACAAAGGTTATGATTCGGATTTGTCCTCGTAACGTCAGTTACATGAAATGTGCCTCAAGCCCATTGAGCCACTAGTAGGACCTTTTGTATTTGACTGAAATGTAATTATGAATATGCTTCGTTACAGAACACCATATTGAAATACAATGCTGCACATGCCAAGAAGTGGGACTTCACAGCACTACATCTGTACTGCAATAAGGTAAACCATGTGTTTTGCTTTCAATTGGCTTAGAAATAGACCAGTTAGTCTTATCTGGATATATTTTCCACCCTGGGGAGAAAATGATTGAATGAACATAGACACATGATGATGATGATGAAAAAAAACTGAAACGTTTTTTAACTAGTCCGATCAGGCATTATGTGTCTAATCATAGCTGTCAGATTATCCTCCAGCACATACCATAAAACTCAGTGCTCCTCATAGACACAGGACCGATGGCTCATTAGCCAGTGATGATGTTTGTGGGCGCAGTGTCATGGATGGCTCTACCGGGTGGCTCTACCGGACACTGGGTTTAAGTTAACTAGGCATATACAGTACCTAATAGGGGTGTAATGGAACACAGAAGCCACGGTTCGGTACGTACCTCGGTTTTGGGGTCACAGTTCGGTACAACAGGAAAATAATATTTATAATAATTATTATATATTTATAATAATTATTATAATTAAATATAATTATCTTTTATTAAGTTATACTTAGTTCCACCTAGGCTTGCCGTGGTAGTCAGTGATACCGGTGTCATTCTGTGTTCAGGCATCCACTGAGTAAATTAATTGCCTACAGCCCCCGCCCTCACCGGTGTATGCTTTTTAAGTTTCAGTTTCACATCTAGAGTAGATTTAATTTCATGTGAAGCAGAGAAAGAAGACTCTAGAGAAGAGATGACATGTTACACAACTGGCAGAGGATTTATCAATATTTTGGATTTAAACACCGCAGCAGCTCGACTGGAGAGGAGCTCAGCAAAAAGTGTTTTATTTATTTTTACTCTGATCAGCTTTGAGTGAAAGTCATGCTAATAAGACTAACTGGTCTATTTCTTTTGAGGTGATGAAATCACTGCGCCCGGGCAGCAGTGGTTCGGCAAAACAAATTTCAGAGTATATATCTGCTTAGAAAATGAAAATATCAAATAAAAAAAATATATATATTTCTCCAAGTGGTAAATACACAGGTCACAACATGTTTACAGGAACGTTTTGGAGTTGTATTTGGAGTGTATTGGGGGTGACTGTTGGGAACTAGGTTACACTGTCACTGGCAAACCTACTTCCAGTGAATGACGCTAAGCTAGGCTAATGGTGCGGCTGTTCCTTAAGCCTAATGCATGCACAGAGAAGAAAATGGTATCTGCTTGTCTAACTCCAGGGTAGATGGCAAATAAGCAAATTTCCCAAAAAGTTGGTGTGTTCCTTTAACACATTCAGAGCCACGCCCCTATGCCCAAAATAGGCCATTCCGTGCCAGCGCTTTAGTCAATGGGAGGATGGGGAAATTTGCGAACGCTTAAACTATATCTTAAATTATGGCTATGGGTCTAATACACTTGTCGCTTATCAATGACTTGCTTGCAGTCAACATGTACGAAACGGATTGTTTTTTCATCAGTACATTTCCGTTTTATACCGTTTTGAATAAGAGTATAGTTTTGGAGAGTTCTAGTAATTCCAGAGAAATCCGTGATAATAGCTCTTTAGTGGAATACACAAATGGCTGATTTATGAATAGTTTTCAAATAAACGCTAGATTATTGATAGTATTTGTGTCCTTATGCACGCTAGAGAAGTGGGCTGAAAAATCGATTATCCATGACCTGGTCAGCGCTAACGTCACACGCACGCACGCATGCATTTTTCCGGATGCACATTCCCAGTCAATCCAATCCAATGATGTGCAATACCATCCGGGAGACGATAGGCGGTGGTATTTGCCCTTTTGCAAGCTCAGACCCATTCCCAATGATAACATCAGGTTGGATGGATGAAAATGAATGGATATCGCTAATAAAAGAAATAACGATTAAAACCCGAGTTTTCTCGGGTCTTGGCATGCAACGCATGGCGAGTTAACCCGACTAATCTCGTGGTTGGCCCTGAATTAGTTAAGACAATGTTGGTGAATGAGGTCCAATGAGTATAACGTCTCAGAATTAACATCTAATGAGTAAAAGCTTTTTATTTCTTATTCACTTTGAATTGTTCTTTGAAACTAGCCTTAGCTTTACAGCACGGTTCAGCAAGGAGGGATTTAATGTATTCCAACCCACTTGTATCCCACACAAATCTTTCCACACACTTTCGGTTGGTCCTTCTCAACTTGTAAACACATGAATTTATCACATGGTCAAATCGCATACCGTACACAAGATCGAGTGCCTAATTAGGTCAGAAACTCCAAGGACCAATCGGATCCAAGGCAGCAGATTCAGACAGATTATTAATACTAGTTTGATCAACTTTTAGGAATCCCAGTATGTCACTATCATATTTCTGATATGACTCATGAAAGGTCAGTGAACTTTTTTGTCATGGAACTTGCAGAGTTGGCGTCGAGGACTGGACCAAACGCACGGTTACATCTAATTGGTTGGTAATACGGTCATGGAAAACCTGGAATGGTCACAGCATGTAAAACATTTAGTTTTCCAGACCTGGAAATGTTGTGGGAAATGATACATGCCCAAAAACAAGCTTAAGAAATGTCATGGAAATGTGATCAGTAAAGCCTGTAATGTCATGTTTGGCCGCGGGTACTGTAGATCTAGTTACCTTTCAAGGAATAATGACCCAAATAAGAATGGAATTGTGATTACTTGAGTCTACAGTCATATAGTGGCAGCTTGCTAAAATGAGACCTGAGACTTTCAAAGAAGCTGTCCAACACAATGTAACATTTGAGTATCAACACCCACACGTCATGACGTCCATGGATTTTGCACTCTATGTCATGGAATAGTCATGGAAAAGTCATGGAGTTTGATTAGGAAAAAAGTGTATGAACCCTGTGACAACTGGTATTGGATATCAGGCTGATACTGGGCTAAAACGGTGTATCGGTATCAGCAGAAATTCCCCAATACTAAAACCAAGAGCCACATGTAATATGTCAGAAGAAATCTTCACTTTAACACATTGGACGCCAGAGGTCGCTGTGGGCGTATGGCCGTTTGTGCCAGCGCTGTAATGCAATGGGGGTAGATGCCGGTGTTTGTAGTGCTAAAACTATATTAAATATTATAGCTATGGATCTAATAACAACGTCGATTGTCAGTGAGTTTCTTCCGGTCAACATGCAAAAAACAGATAATTTTTTCATCCATACATTTCCGTTTTATACCGTGGTGAATATGAGTATAGTTCTAGAGTGATTCTGTGTAATCCCAGGGAACTCCGCCAAACAGCGCTTTACTGCATTTCACTATAAATCTTGCCACTCCTCGCCTGGATCAATAATCATCCTGAAATCAACGCTAGATTATCTGTATTATGTTTCATCATCGATGCATGAAAGGGGGGGGGGGAAAGCTGGCCCTCCGTGCTTTGATCGCAACCAACGGGACACGGCCCACACACACACCACAGACACATACTGCGATCGCGGGGAAAATTTTTGCGGATCAACGCAAGATTGATAATATATAGTCCTTACCTTGTCTATGATGTACTGCAAAAAGAAGAATCCAATTATCTGATCGCCATTCCAAATACTGATTGCGATCGTCTGTCCAACGTTATCCACCAAAGAAAATGAACGGGGGTAGGGGCGGCTACGTGGCGTAGTGGGCAAGGCGCTCGCCACGAATGACGGAGACGCTGGGCTTGCCTGTTCAAGCCCAGCGCTCCACATTGCTTTCAGTTTAGCTGGTCGTTCATACTAATACACATTGGCCGTATTAGGGGGTGGGAAACTGATGGGTGGGGATCGGGCGTTGTGGACAGCGACTCCTACAGGTCGGTTGGTGCGCCTGCACAGTGGAATCAGGAAGTGTCGGGGGCAGCGTGAGCCTCCCACGCGTTACTCCTCGCCACTGAGAGATCGAGCTGCGCAGGTGAAAGATGCGACTGCTGTTACCTCAAGTACCGGAGGGGACTTGTGCTATGTATGACTTAGTCCACATTGCAGCCGGCTTGTGGGAGGCAAGAAACAGCGTTCGTGACAGGGGAGGGTTGAATTGGATGATACGAAATTGGGATGGGAGAAAATATAGAAAAATGGGAGAAAAAGTGGATAAAAAAAAAAAAATGAACGGGGGCGGGGACCCTCGTCGATGCCATCCCTATAAGCGATTGTCTTGCTGGAGTGTTTAGACCCTGCCTGCACGCTGCAGCTCGGCCTAGAAAACAAACCACATAGTTTCAAATGGAGTGCAATAGAGGCCGCAAGGCGTTAGGCGGCGCTATCGGACCGTTGTGGTCTCAGACACTGAGTGCCACACAATCCTACAGCATAGCACGCAGGATGAATTATGAATGGAAATAGCGAATAAAAGAAATAACGATCCAATAACGAGTTTACTTGTTTTTGGTGGCCATTGTGTTAAAATGCGTTTTCTAAAATCTCAGTTTTTCTTTTACCGAAAATGCAGTTTACGTGTGGATGAAAGGCGTAAAATGTGCGTTTTGCAATATCCATACTTGTGTGGACAGGGCCTAAGTCTGGTCTATACTGTTCAGTAGGTCTAAGTCTGTTCTATACTGTTCAGTAGGTCTAAGTCTGTTCTATACTGTTCAGTAGGTCTAAGTCTGTTCTATACAACCTCAACTTCCACTGCTACGCTGACGACAGCCAAATATACATCAGCACACAATCCCCTCACAACCCACCCCTCAGTCACATTGAGTCCTGCATTTCCGAACTTCAAACCTGGATGACTCATAACCTCCTCAAACTAAACAGCGACAAGACGGAACTCTTCATCATCGGCACCAAAACCACCCTCAGTAGATCCGGACCCATCACACTCACCATCAATGATTCTACCATCACCCCCTCCCCCCTAGTCCGCAATCTCTGTCATCCTCGACCCCACCCTCTCATTCGACCCCCATGTCCGCTCCATTGTCAAAACCTCATACTTCCACCCTCCGCAACATCGCCAAAATTCAACACTGCCTCCCCCCCCTGCCGCTGAATCCCTCATACACGCCTTCATCTCCTCCCGCCTCGACTATTGCAACTCCCCCCTCACTGGCATCACCTCCCGCTCCCTCCATAAACTGCAGATGGTCCAAAATTCATCCGCCCGCCTCCTCACAAACACCCGGTCCTGTGAACACATCACTCCTCCTGTCCTCCACTCTCCCAATCAAGGAATGCATCAACTTCAAAACATTACTCCTCACCTTCAAAGCCCTCCATAGCCTGCCCCCCCCCTAGATGAGCGATGGTTAAAGGTGGAAGACAGAGTCAACCAGATAGGGATGTGCCTAGTTCACAGAATCGTGCACAGGGTAGTGCCAGTGTACTTCAACAACTACTTCAACCGAATCAGGGACACCCATGCATACCCAACTAGGCCTAGCTCAACTGACTTTGTGCCAGTCAGATTCAGGAGTTGTATGGGGAAGGAGTCATTTTTGTATTCAGCAAGTGTCTTTTGGAACAGTCTGCCCAGTGACCTGAAAATCGTAGTTAATGCTGTTAGATTCAAGACCAGCCTGAAGACATGGCTCAAAAGGGACTATAATTAACCTTGACACTCAGCAAAAAGGCATCCTTGCGTTTATGAGTCTGTTATGTATATAAATGGTATATGTGATGTGTTGTGATGTCATGTCTGTATGATGCATGTCTAAGCAAGGCTCCTCCTCTCTGCCACCCTCACTAGGGAGTCCAGCTCCACCCCAACCACGCTACTGGCCTCCATGACCAGCTTATCCAGCCTGTTTGTGTCCCCTGCTCTCAGTCCGCTGCCCCAGCAGGTCACAGCGTACAAGAAGGCGCCCGCCACCACCGACTCATAGAACATCCTTGTACACACATTGAAGGATCTCAGCCTTCTGAGGAAGCAGAGTCGGCTCTGGCCCTTCTTGTACAGTGCCTCTGCATGTTTTGACCCATTCAGTTTGTTGTCGATGTGCACACCGAGGTATTTGTACACCTCAACCATGTCCACATCGACTCCCCTGATGGAAACGGGGGTCACAGGTGCACTCCTTCTCCTCCCCAGCTACACAACCAGTTCCTTGGTCTTCGCCACATTTAGCTGCAGGTGGTTTTTATCACACCATGTGACGAAGTCCACTACCAGTTCCCGGTATTCCCTCTCGTCACCGTCCTTTATACATCCCACTATTGCAGAGTCATCAGAAAACTTCTGAAGGTGGCAGGACTCTGACCGATAGTGGAAGTCGTTGGTGTACTGTAGACGGTGAAGAGGAAGGGAGAGAGGACTGTCCCCTGCGGGAACCCGGTGTTGCTGACCAGTCTGTCTGACACACAGCTCCGTAGGAGCACGTACTGTGGTCTGCCCGTCAGATAGTCAACAACCCAGGACACCAGGGGGGCCCCTACCTGCATCGCCTCCAGCTTCTCACCCAGCAGCCCAGGCCACTGGAGAAGTCGAAGAACATGACTCTCACAGTGC
This sequence comes from Notolepis coatsorum, assembly GCF_963971535.1. NCBI lineage: Eukaryota > Metazoa > Chordata > Actinopteri > Aulopiformes > Paralepididae > Notolepis > Notolepis coatsorum. Next base: position 38,898,387 of record NC_140174.1, on the reverse strand, counting down.
TCCCCGGCTTGTCTAGGTGAGTGTAGGCTCGGTTCAGCAGGTAGATGACAGCAACCTCTACCCCCAGTCGGGGCTGGTAGGCGAACTGGAGTGGGTCTAGGTGGGGTTTGATCACCGGGCGGAGTTGCTCCAGGACTAACCTCCATGGTCTTCATTATATGAGAGGTTAGAGCCACCGGCCTGTAGTCCTTGGACGTGCTGGGACGCGGGCACTTAGGGACAGGGACCACACAGGAGGTTTTCCACAGTGTCGGGACTCTCTGCAGCCTCAGGCTCATATTATTGAATATGAGCTGGAGCACATCACACAGCTGAGAGGCACAGGTTTTGAGTACCTTTGGGCTCACCCCATCGGGACCCGCAGCCTTGCCTGCATGTAACTTGCTCAGCTGTGTACTCACCTGGTCTGCAGAGAGCCACACTGTGGGGTTCTCAGGTGTTTGGGGGGAGGAGCGGGTCTTCGAGCCGCGGGGGGCAGACAGGCTGCACCAGAGATGAGGGGGGGTGGGCAGTTGGGGGGAGGGAGGGGGTTGCTCGAGTTGAAGGGCTGAGAGGTGTGGGGGTGGGCAGGGCAACTGGAGTAGTGTCGGTGGGCAGATTTAGGGGCTGTCTACACGAGCGCTGGGTTTAATGTAACCGTGATTGTATGTGCGCAGTTGCACTGTTCGCCCACACACAACCGGGGTTTTGCTACACTGCAACCGCTGTCTTTGAAAACCAGAGTCCAGGGTGAAGTTTTGCGCACATCCCGGTTGCAGTGGTTGCATGTGGGCATAGAAACCGAGGTTATTTCCAGTGTTTACAGCAGAGCTGTCCCATGTAGCGTTATATGAAAATGATTGTAACAAACTTTTGTTTGAAACGTATCGTCTGTGTTGAAGAGTGTTGTGATCGACTGATGATGTCTGTTGTCGCATTCCTGACCTGACCAGAGTAAACCTGTAGCTGCGGCTAAACTAAACTCATGTGTTGTCAAGTTATTGTTATAAGGAACCCAGTCCAGACTGCATCCCCTTAACAATTGTTTGTATTGAGCCGTATTGTATTGTACCCATTCTACAATGTGTTAAATAAAGTTTGCATCCATTCATTCTACTTGCGTTAACGTTAACACATTGGTCGCCAAAATCGCTTTTCAGCGTTATTGCCCGCCATGCGTTGACCACCAACATCGCTGTACAGCGTTTTTGAGATCAATATAAATTTTTTTTGCCATGGCATTCATAATTCATCCACCCAACCGCCGATGCCCTAGCGGGACCCTAGATGGGACTGCAACGGCTCAATACCGCTGCCTGGTGGATGGTCGGGCGAGTTACACTCTCGCAAAAACCGGAAGTGTCATCGGTGCATCGAGGAAATTCCTCCGGCAGTCACATCTCGCTACGGGACTCCTGACAAACACTATAGTACATATGGATCGCTTTCTAAACTTAATAATCAATATGATTTCGGCGTTTATTGCGCCATACAAACCGGAAATGGACCTAGGCGATCGGCGTCGAATAATTGGGATCTTTCACCGCCAGTCTCATCGGCCCACAGTAAGAGAACAGTAACGTTATTTTCAGCCCGATTGTTTATTCATTTCACTGCAAACCATCTGATCAATATATCACCCATACTACATAAAGCCGTTACTGATGATCAAGGAATTATAAACGACCCCCCCCCCCCTTTCCTCCACGCATGATGAAGCATAATGTATACCGATCATATACATTTGAATTTTTTAATATAGCGTGTATGGGAAAGAAACGGCAATCGATAATCTATCATGCGTTTGGGCCTATAACTAGCGTGTTTGGAATTACAGCAGAAAAGATTAAAAACATACTTATATTCTAGACGGTATTAACATAACAATGTATGAATGAAAAAGTAACGTTCCCACATCCTGAACGATAGATAATCGATGTTGAATGGGCCATAGTAATGCAGATATAGCAATACAATTTTAAAAGTTATAGCCCTGCAAAGAAGGTAAACATCTCCATAGGCTTTTAACAGTGGCAGAGAGGGGTATGAGATGGGCACAACCCCTGGCGGTCAATGTGTTAATAGCCTCGATGCTAACTATATACATGGAGAATGCCATTCACATTAGCATGTAGCTAACAACACCGGAGATCTTTTTGTGAGACTAAACTATCCGCTCTTGGTGGTAAATTGTGTTGATGTTGGTTTTGTTTCATCAACAAATGAGAGGCAGAACACACAGTGAATGTATCAGTTTTTGTTTATTGCACTTTTATTGCACTTTGTTTTCTTGCTGAAAAATAAATGCTACGTTGGCTAAATGGCTGTGAGCAAGGAGGGATGTTTGTGTTCCAGGGCTTCGTGTATATTTCCGGTATTAACCCTAAACCCTTCTGGTTGGTTGAAATGGCCTTCATGTCTGAACAACATCGCCACCTACTGCTTTGGCATTGTACTACATGCATATGACGTCACTCGGTGCAGGGTTTAAACCAGTCGTGTGGACAGAGTTTAATTTTTTTGAATAAAAAAAAAAAAAAAAATGTCATTAATACCAGGCTGTGATCATGTGGACTGGGCCTCAGACCTAATTCTTCTAAACAAAATAATCCATTATAATATACAGTATAATATTATTATATGTGTACATACTGTATATACATATATCCTGTATTTATTCTAATTTCGTTACACATTGCACTTTATGTTACTATTTTGCACTTCTGGTTAGATGCGAAATTGCATTTCATTGTCATAGTACTACATAGATTCAGACCTGAAATACCCTTGCTTTGGGTGACCATCCCATTTTGAATTCAATTAACTTGTGATTATCTGCACAGGTACAAGTACACATATCCTATAATGAAATATTAAGCATTTATAGACAAGTTTATATAGTTTAAAGCATAGACAATAAAAAAATCGGGTTTGCAGGTGTATTCAAACTTTTGACTGGTAGTATATGAGTAATGCTATCAAATTATCCAGACTAATAGAACGTTTTCTATTCAGTTCCATTAACCCTCTGAGGTTGCAGCTAGTTTGTGATAATTGTAAACCTGCCTACGGGTCTGGCAACCTCTAAAGTTGTGTAGTGCTTATCTTTTCATATACCTGGGGGATTTCTGATTTGGCTCAACCGGACAATTATACGGAATTTACAGTATTTAATGTAACACAGAACTCTATGGAAAATGTAATTTATGGTATGAACTATGAAACAAACCACACTGTCCGGTTGAACCTGGAATCTGGTATCTAACTAACAGTTCAGCTCCCGCCTTGATAAAGTGGATCCCCCTTCGCGCTCATACCACACCACTGCTAGCTAGCTATGTAACGTCCCTACCTGGAATGTATCTCGTTTAGCAGCTAAGTTTACCTTTCTAATGTTGGTTACTTAGTTCGCTCAAGTTAACTAATAACAGATATATGACAGGCAACGGGTTAGCTAGCTTACATTGAGTTCTGCATACTGAATCGGGTGGTGCTCACAAAGATGACACAGAATGTTCGAAGTGTGAAGATGGAGACCGGTCACAATTTAGGAGTCCGTCTGATCCTTTTGGATAGCCAAATTGTTCCCATACCTTTTGACTTTAGACGTTTCTTCGGAGGAAACAATAGCGCTACCTGATCCTCCTCAACCTCTGCCATCTTCAGAGCCGACTATGCAGCAGCAACTAACGAAACGTTGTCTTCGGAGTTGTTTGTCTGCTGCGTCCTCATACCCAGCACACAAACAACAACAACAACAACAACAACAACAACAACAACAGATACAGTATAGTTAACTTTCTTTCATTAGTAGGCTGACGTTAGTCGTGTAACATTACATTGTATCTCTGGGGAAATCTTAAAATAAACCTTGAGTTTTGACACAGCGGTTTACCTTGAAACCGGTGCACCGTGACATCCCTGTCCCTGATACTTACTACATGAGAAGTATAAGATTTCCCATGCTTAATGGACAGGAGGCATAGACGGGGACAGCAATTTTCACAAATCATTATGAATGCAATAAAAGCATGTTATTGTTAGCCTCGCAAGCCACACGAACCTTGCATGATTTCATTGATTTTCACACATTGTGAAGGCACGCAAGTTTGTCTGTTACGTTGCTCCTGACTTTCACATGTCCCATGCTTCTGTCCTGTGAGAAAATGTAATTAAAAAAACATTGCGACAGGAAATACAAAGAGGCCAATTTAGAATGTTTATGTTGTCAAATTAGAAAAGGACTATACTAGCAAGGTCACTGAGACCCAGAAGCTAGTCTAGACCCAACATGTTTTCAAAAGGTTATGTACACGACATGTATACCGTAATTCCTCTAATAGTAACCGGTATTCAATAAAAAACCGGGTCTCTATTAATGACCGGGTGCGCTGTTGAGCTAAGCAATTATAAGCCGGCCTCCTAATACAAGCCGGGTTTCATGTATATTAGAGGAATTACGGTATTACCCTCAACAGATTTACCATAGGCAATATATTTTGTTATTGTTGTTATATGCTGGCCTGGCTGTGCAGTAAATACCATATAATGGTATGGTGTTAATGTTTACCAAGAGAGTAAGCCTACCTCAGAATTGTATAAAACGAAGTTATTATTATTATACCAGTATTGTGATTGCACTATTTTACTTTATTTAACTTTTTTTGACCACCTGTAATTGCACTGTTTACTACCGTATTTCATACAGTACTTGGTTTCAATAAATGAACCTTGTACATTTTACTGGGTTCAAACTGACACAAAATGTTGATTTATTCATTATGATCTGTTTGAAAATTAGAAATATAGGCCTCTCTCTTATACATGCCTCCTCCTAATACAAGCCTGGTATCCGCTACAGTTGAAACAAATACAAGCCGGGGTTACTATTAGAGGAATTACTGTGTGTGTGTGTGTGTGTGTGTGTGTGTGTGTGTGTGTGTGTGTGTGTGTGTGTGTGTGTGTGTGTGTGTGTGTGTGTGTGTGTGTGTGTGTGTGTGTGTGTGTGTGTGTGTGTGTGTGTGTGTGTGTGTGTGTGTGTGTGTGTGTGTGTGTGTGTGTGTGTGTGTGTGTGTGTGTGTGTGTGTGTGTGTGTGTGTGTGTGTGTGTGTGTGTGTGTGTGTGTGTGTGTGTGTGTGTGTGTGTGTGTGTGTGTGTGTGTGTGTGTGTGTGTGTACACTGTACACTGTACACTGTACACAGTGATTCAAATATGAATGATTAAAGAACATATTTAGTTGAGTTCTCACAAACTATTTTAAAGGGTTTAAACTGTTAATATGCTGTTTAGAGAAAGGGGGGGGGTCGTCGGAGGATCATTCCGGAGTGTGTCATGATGGCTTGAGGGTTGTTGCTTGATTGGCCACAGCTTTTGTCTCCAGTCTCAGCACCTGGCCCGTTTGGAGAGACCATCCATCATCTGCTGTCTTGATGTCTGCTGTGGTGTACTGTTTACAGAGAAACACAGAACACACTATCTGGCCCGTGAGGTGCTGGAAATAGCCCATTTGGAAAGACAGACCACAGAGACAGAGCTTGTTAGAAAAAATAAAAGGTTAATTCAAATTCAAATGGAATACACCGTAACCTAAGTGTTTTCCAAGATTTAATCTGACCGCCAGTATCTACAGCGGTGCCGTTTCAGTAGCATGCGCTCCTAATAGGGTCTGACCGATGGATCGTCTATCACCAATGGCTGATGGCCATCGACCACTGAGCCCAGCACTGATTAGAAGAAAAGAAATATTCACTTGTATATATTCAGCAATTACATCACTAAGACTAGTATTTAAAATATGTTTTATTATCAGATTATCTGCTTTGTGGTGTACTAGTTTTTAGGCTGTAGGAAAAGTAAGGAAAGAAGGTGAGGATGTGAATGGACTCAAATGTGCAAAAAAATCCAACATGCATACATATTCAAATATATATTTTATAGGAGTTGCCCATAAGATAACCCCCCCCCCCCCCACACACACACAGCAAGAAATAATATAATGAAATAAGGAACTTGTTCAGAGAAAATGACTTAAAACTAGTTACGTTCTCCTGAAACAAGTACGATTCTTGAAACAAGTTAAATAATCTACAGTAAGCAGTACGCAGTGTCTAAACAATATCACACACACAACATTTCTTGAAATAAGCATGTTGAGACTTAATACAATATAAAATCCCTCGCTAAGCTTGGCGTTTTTGCAGTGCACGCACACACACACACACACACACACACACACACACACACACACACACACACACACACACACACAATGACATTATTGTCCACCATGTTATAGGTATGGGCATGGTAATAGTAGGAAGACATCAATATTGGCAATATAATCTGAATATACATAAAAAGATGAGAAAAGTATAAACAGTATTTTAATTAACTGTGTAAAGCAGGGGTCAGCAACCTTTTTGACATGGAGTGCCTGTTTGAAATATAGTTGTAACTAGTGTGCCTCAACAATATTCCATGCATCGTAATATTTTTTTCTCATAATCAGGTCTTTTTAATGATAATTTTTACATTATTACATCATTATTGTTATTGTTATTATTAACAATATTATTATGATGGTTGTATCAACCCTAAATCTGAGTTGGGGGGGGGGGGGGGGATGCAATGCAGACAAACAGCTGCATACAGTGCGACCATTTCACTCACATTTGCCCATTCATTTTTGGACACATCACACACCATTGGTGTGTGTACTGTACGTGTGCTGTCATAGCTCCACCTACAGGCCTAATGGAGAACACCAGGATGTGAATGGAGGGTGAATGTGAGGTATATCGTGTAAATAAGTTTTGATTGATTGCAAGACTACACTGTAAAAAAAAATATAATAATAAGTTACCAGAACTTAAAAATATTGAGTTCAGTTACTGTGCATTAAGGTTTTCAGTTTTCAATCCATAATAAGTTAACAGAAAAATAAGTACACAACCACATTATTTCAACCTAATAAAACTATGTTTATTGTCATTGTTTTAAGAACACAAGTTGACTTGGTAATACTCACATTTTGAGTAAAAAAATGGCTTTTAACATGTGCAATGTTCAATGAAATAGAAAAATAAATAATACAATTTGTTGATTAATCCCACTGGTCACAATGGTGACCGTAATAATGTTTTTGTTATAAGGCTCTGCAAATGTTACTGAATGATGTAGCAATGTATTTCCAGCTAAATTGAAATAATAAACAAATAAAGGGTCTCAATTAAATATGTGGTAGTAAAAAGAACCCGTGGGAGGATTTCAACAAGATAAATGCGACAACTGCAAAATATTTCACTATAATATTTAAAAAAAAAAAAAAAAATTACTGCTGCCCCCTGTGCCTATGCAAATGCCCCCGCATGCCTATGCAGGCACGCGTGCCTAGGGTTGCCGACCCCTGGTGTAAAGGAAGGTGCAGATGAAGGTCTGTATGCCCTATTGGTTATATTATACGTTACAATAAATATAGGCAATAAAGAATTTGAATCTGAATATATACTATGAGTAAAAGTAAACGGTATACACAAGGTACCCTAACTGGCCTACTTCCGGTCAATGGTCTCTAAATACACACCCTCAAGACCCCTACCCTCTGCATCTTCTGGTCAGCTCAGACCCACTCCTATCAGAGCTCCGGGAGGGTCATCAAGGAGAAGCTAAATGACTAAATGTAAATGTATACGTCATACGCTGTAGTCCGTGCAGGTTTTGGTGGTTAAGAGTCAGACACACTTATTTGTCAGACATTCGTAATAGTTCTCGAGTTCTCCAGCTGCTGGCAGCAGTCCATGCCCACGGTTATGGAGCCTGATGGCCGCTGGCACAAAGGACTGGCCAAGGCGGTTAGTGGAGTGTCAGGGGGGTATGAGTCTGGCTTAACATGCTCCTCTTCTTGACTAGCTAGGGGGTGGGAGGGGTTCTCCAGGTTAGGGGCCAGCTTACTTCTCATCCTCTCCACCACCACCTCTAGTTTGACCAGCTCGACTCCCACCACGGAGCTAGTCTTCCTCACCAGCTTGTTCAGTTTGTTGGTGTCCCTTGAGTTGATGTAGCCAGCCCAAAAATGTTACGCTATTACAGACTGGTAAAACGACTGGTAAAGCAGTCTATTGCATACATTGAACAACCTAAGTCTCTTCAGGAAGAACAGCCTGCTCTGTCCCTTCCTGTAGAGGGCCTCTGTGTTGTCCGACCAGTCTAATTTGTTGTTCAGGTGTACTCCAAGGAACTTGTATGTCTCCACCATCTCCAACTCATCCCTTCAGATGGTGATGGGAGTTGGGCGGGGGGAGGGGAGGGGGTTCTTCTAGCCTCTCTGGTAGAAGCAACATTGGTCTTGCTGATGTTGAGTTGGAGGTGGTTGCTGTCTCTCCACCCTACAAAGCTTTCCACCAGGGCCCTGTACTCATCCTCGTTGTCATCTGTGATGTAACCAGACGGAGGTGGAGATTGTGAACAGGAAGGGTGACGGCACAGTTCCTTGGTGGATGCTGGCTTTGCTCACCAGCACATCTGACTGTCTGCCCTGCAGACATCGCCCAACCCTCTAATAATCAATTAATTCTAATAATAAATTCATTCTAACATAACAAATTTGAATAGGTAGCACAAAATGCAACTTCAGATTCAAAGGAGGGACTGGCACATTTTAAAATGATATTTTCACAGATCGTGCTCCAAATTATTTTCTTTTCTGTACTCTAAATCTTTTAAATTAGGGGACATGTGCTCCTTGTGAAGAAATATCACCATGGAGACCTGTCTATTGGAACGGCACCGTCTCTAAAAACGCATAGATTACGATTTGTTGATTGTCCTCTCTCAGGAAAAGAATCATGCATCCCCTTTTCCCGGATACCAGTATGTCACATGTTTAGTTGTCGCTTCTCTCTAGAATCGTAATGGATTTCATGTTTGAGAGTGGAGGGGTGAGGGGGGGGGGGGGAGGGGGGGGGGGGGGTCAAGAGAAGTAATTTAATCTTCTGCCAAAAGGTCATGTTTAGTAGCTTGTCAGAAATGAAAATGTCTGGCATTACATCACAGGGAATACATTATTCCATCCTTATGCTGTCAAGTCCATTGCAAACAGTGTGTATGTCATAAATCATGTTAGAATTGGAATTGTAGTCAGACAAAACTTGAATATGTGGCCCAGACCGAGGTAAAATGTGCTGTTGTTCTTGTCGCCCGCAGGATTTAGGTATGAAATGAACCAAAATAGAATCATGACACTTTGAACAGTGTGCGAAATGTTCAGTAACATCAAACCATTTTGTTACCAAGTTTATGAATTCTTGAGTCAGTAAGTGGGACAGCAATAGGAACTCCTAATAATTTGATTGTATCTTTATCATGTACATTTAACAAACCCAACAGATTTGTTAACATTAATAATGTTTGGGTACATTTACATGTACAGGTGTAACAGGTCATCAGAAAGGGTACAACTCTGGCATATTAGCATAGTAGGTAGTAATATAGACAAGGAAGATTATCTAGTAGCAAAGTTCATGATAGTAATAGACAGTACGATAGTTAGCATTTTATTAAATTTTTTATAATTACATTTTTCATTCATAGGTTAAGTGTTGACTATGTCAACTCACTCTAGCATCAAGACTGATCACTCAACAAGCTTCCTGTTTAGAACAGTAAGTCAGCGTCGTTGGTCAGGGTTTGTTCCGTGTCTCAGGCGTGCAGGGATTGGCATGGATTGACAGATCAAGAGCTGAAATGAAAAAAATTAAAGGCAAAGTAAATCTCATCCTGGACAGTCGCATTTAAGTTTTTAAAGCCCCATAAATGTCATCATTGCTCACGCCAGGGGTTGGACTTGGCTTGTTTATGTTTTCTATCTCTGTGGAGGGGACACTGCATTTCTTCTTATGAAGATGGTTTGATGCTCTCTTGCCTCTATCAGATTTATTCAGATATTGACTGAGTAATTGATGCTTTTACAACCTAACCTTACATAAGGGGTGATGGGGAGTTTGCATGGAACGTGAACTAGTAGCCTGGATCCAAACCGCCCCTGAATCGCTGCCAGCCACGTCCACTTTGGCCCTTAAAATTATTATTATTATTTTTTTATTCCTATAATTCTATGATTCAATTCAAGGCAATTCAAGATTTTATAAATGTTCCCCTGAATCGCCTGAAGATAATGTGAAAAAGAAAGATGGGAGAGGCCACCTTTGAGGCCACCTGTCTGTTCAGAAGGTTGGATCCAGTCAAATAAACTAGAGAGAATTCCAGGGAAGCAACAGTTGCGATTGGATGATCAAGAAAAGGGGGCGTGGCTTGACATAGGTACATTTCCCCCCTGAGCATGTTCAGCATTTGACATAAACTTCATGTGTCACAATTACTATATATCAAAGCAGGGTAGCCGGACCAGCACTCACAGGTTCAATGTTTTTTATTGGCAGCCTGAATCAAAAGCAGACATGTTTCGGACAATGTCCTTCATCAGTGGTATGGCTAGCACTGGAAATGCATTCAAGGTGATGGTTAAACACACCTGGCAGGTAAATGACACGGCAGGAAATGACATCACAACGCAGGTGTGCCTATGCAATATGACTAAATGAATGACCTATCAAATAGAGTCCAATCATAATTTATACATATGTATAGATATATCTATATCTATCATCAATAAATATTTATAAACAATACAATACAAAACGAAACAAAACAAAATTACCAGAAACTTGATAACATAGCATGCCCTTTAATTTATAGGGCTAATTGAGCCAGTTTACTTAATTTAATTAATTAATTTCAAATTATCCATTGGGCATCTTTGTGAATCATGCCTCTAGTTTGGCAACAAACAACATCTTTAATCAGACCAGAAATAACAATGTGGGAGTAAGGAGGTTACTCCTATACAAATGGGTAAATGTGAAAATGTAATGACCTGAGATTATACTAACTCTGCATTTCTCAATGACTTGCTTTTAATTTAGGGTTAGGGTCACAATCTTTTGGTCCAACTTGAGACTTATCAGTCTCGACACCCCCATAAGGTCTAATAAACCATTTATTGTAGGATGGTGAGTTACACATCAAAAGCAGAGGGGAGGGAAGGTGATTAGCACAGCACTAATGGTTGTTATGATTCATTTTGTGAATGATGCTTACATGTTCTTACATGTTCAGTGTCAATGGGCCTCATTCAACAATACTCTCTTATTATTTTTCTTATATTCTTGCTTACCTGTCTGTTAAGAGAACAATAAGAAAAGCCACTGCCACATTCATCAAGCCGTTCTTAACGTCCAAATCTGTTCTTACCCAGGTCGGTTGCATCATGCATCCCACTCATTCTTAAACTCAAATGCGCGTTCGCGCTCACTTCATTTGCATAGTCACGCCTGCATGCACCTTATAAGGCAGGTGAGGTGTATGCAAAACAGCTTGAGAGTGTCTGGTATTGCATGCTGATCCATTCAACAGGAAGCGGTTTGCGAGTTGCGACTGATCTCAAAATGAGATTAGATTAAAATGTATTGTTACCGGTATTATACAGCACAAGTACAATACACCATCCAACCAGAGAGGATATGCATTTAATGCTCCAGAAATAAATACATATAAATAAACGGCTTAGCGAGGCAGCTTTAGCGCACGTCCGAGCGCGCACACACACGACACACGCATACACATTTGAATACTTTATTTGGTTCCACAAATTATATTACATAAACAGGGAATCAAATATATCGGGGTGGGATCGATTGCCTTTGATTTGCGGTGTTGCCAGAGGTATGCCAGACGTGAGTTTCGTTGCATAACGGAGAATATTCCATTATTGAAAAAACGCTGATCAGAATTGACACCAGTCTGCCCCACTTCTCTGCGCCTCCGGGAGTAACAGCAAAGTTAGGTCTTACCTGGAGCAGTTTTGTGTTCAGTGTCCCCCTGTACGCTCTATCATGTCTCTGGAAAGTAATCCACTCGCAATCTGACATTGGTTGCACACACACACACACACACGCACGCACGACTCACGACTCAGTGCATGTGTGTGTGTGCGACCAATGTCAGATTGCGAGTGGATTACTTTGAATGAATGAGAATGTAAACAAAGCACGCGTCACGTTGAAATCACTGACTGCGCCCAGAGAGGAGTGGTTAGGCAAAAAATAGTTCAGAGTATATTTGCTTAGAAAACGTAATTGTCGAATTCAATTATTTTTTATTTCTCCACGTGGTAAATACACAGGTCACAACATGTTTACAGGAAAGTTTTGGAGTTGTATTTGGAGTGTATTTCGTGACTGGAGGGCACTGTAGGGAACGTCAGGGTACAAATCTGACCCACTTCCAGTGATGAAGCTAAGCTACGCTAACGGAGCGGCTGTTCCCTAAGCCTAATGCATGCACAGAGACAAAAAAGGTATGTATCTTCTTGTCTAACTCCAGGGAAGATGTTAAATAAGCTAATTTCCCAAAATGTTGGAGTTTTCCTTTAACTTGCTTTCCACTTTGAAAAGGTGGTATCCATGTTCTGCTCACTACTGAGTTAAGTTTTCTGTTTATTACTTTATTCCAAACAAAGCGCTGCCAGTGACATAAAAGCTGTCATGTCCTGTGCACACAAAGTGATTTCCTGTGGCCCTTTCCTACCAACACAGGCAAATGTAAAAAGCGTTAATGAACTGTGTACTGTGTATCAGTCGGCGATAGAGAGTAGCAAAACAAGACATTTATTTTAGGGCTGTCAGTTTATCGTGTTAATTAGATTAATTAATTACACAGCAAATTATAGCGTTATGAAAATTAACTCAAAATTAATAAAAAATAACAATTTTTTTTTATTACATTTCTTTTTGATTGCATGTTTTTGGTATCTGATTCTAGGGACATCTACTGTATGGATCTCAGGGCATGTATTCCCATTTCCCAGTGTCAGAAATACTGTCTGTTACTAGGCTTGAGTAAATTGTAATGAACCAAATGAGAATATCAATTCAATTTTTATTTTATTTTTGACTGTGAATAACACCATGCTCAAATGTACCGGACCTGAAAATCTAAGCAAATGAATAAAGGGAAAGTCAAGTCAAGAGTTTTATTTGTCACGGCATACAAGGCATACAGTGAAATGCGGGTGGTCATGCCCGCAGCGATTGTGCAATAATACAAGTAATAAGAATAAGACATAACGGGTATAATGTACATAAAGTTTAAAAAATGCATGGTAAAAGACATGCTAAGGTCCTGCAATACAGTGTTAAGCTATGGATACACTACTATACAATACTATATACAATATACAGTTATACTACCGTATATGTCCTTATGCTATCTTGCTATATCCATCTATTTCTATACAAGAACCACTCCTGTTCTTTTTTTTATTTTTTAAAGTGAAATTTACATTGGTAAAGTGACCGCTTAGTGTGAGCGTGTACAGCATGTGTGTGTGTGTGTTCATGCTAAAGTGACTCTTAGTGTGTGAGCGTATACAGTATGTGTGTTGTGTGTGTGCTCATGTGTGCTTGTGTGTGGAGAGTTCAGTGTTCAAGACTCTGATGGCGGGGAAGAAGCTGAGCCGAAGTCTCTCTGTTCTAGTTGCTGGTGTGCGCAGGCGTTTGCCTGACCGCAGCAGCTTGAACAGGCTGTTGTTGGGGTGGTGAGGGTCTTTCATTATTCTGCAGGCTCTGGATTTGCACCTCTTGTTATATAAGTCCTGCAGGGGTGGTACGTGGTAGTGCAATACCCGTAGTACGCTCAGCTGAGTGCACCACTCTCTGTGGGGCCTTCTTGTCCTGTGCCTTGCTGTTTCCATACCAGGCAGTGATGTTTCCAGTCAAGATGCTCTCTACAACTCCGGAGTAGAAGGACTGGAGTATCTTCCCCGATACTCTGAAGTTCCTTAACTGTCAGGTGGTAGAGGTGCTGCTTCGCCTTTTTTACGACTGAGTCTATGTGTGTTGTCCATGTCAGGTCCTCTGAGATGTGGACCCCCAGGTACTTAAAGCTGCTCACCCTGTCCAGTGTCCACGGTAGCCCCGTTTATCCACAGTGGTGTGTGTGTCCCCTGCTGTGTTCTCCTAAAATCCACGATCAGCTCCTTGGTTTGACCAATGTTCAGGAGCAGGCTGTTGTCCTGACAACAGCGTGCCAGTACATCAACCTCCTCCCAGTAGGCTTTCTCGTCGTTTTGTCAGAGATCAGCCCCACCACCACTGTGTCGTCCGCAAACTTCACTATGGAGTTGGAGCTGAACCTGGCTCATGTGTGTAGAGTGAATACAGCAGGGGGCTCAGAACACAGCCCTGGGGGGACCCGATACTCAGGATGATGGTGTTCTGACCCCCCACCCTGAGCGCCTGAGGCCTTTCACTCAGAAATTCCAGTATCCAGGCGCTCAGAGCGGAGCTCAGACCCAGCTCAATCAGCTTGTCCACCAGTCTGGTGGGGACTATGGTGTTGAACGCTGAGCTATAGTCAATGAACAACAGTCTCACATAGCCCCCCTTCTGGCTGTCTAGGTGAGAGAGGGTGTTGTGTAGTACCTGAGAGACCCCATCGTCAGTGGACCTGTTTGACCTGTATGCAAATTGCAAAGGGTTCATATCACTGGTGAGGGAGGCACAAATGTAATCCTTGACCAGCCTCTCAAAACATTTCATGACCACCGTGAGTGCCACCGGTCTGTACTAGTCATTAAGGCCTGCTGGAGAGGATATTTTTTTATGGTGGACACTTTGAAGCAGGCGGGTACCACGGACTCAGCCAGGGATAGATTGAATATGCTGGTGAACACTGGGGCTACCTGGTTAGCACAGGACTTAAGTATACGTCCTGTTATCCCATCTGGGCCAGCTGCTTTTCTGGTGTTCACCCTCCTCAATGCTCTTCTCACACTGTGTTCCGTCAATGAGAGAGTGCCCCCCGCCCCCCCCGCGGATGCCCGCCCCCCTCCACGATGGCCGGCGCGTCAGTGACGTCGTTAGCCGGTGAGCTAGCGTCGCCACTGTTTGCACCGAACCGCGCGTAAAAGGAGTTGAGTTGATCCGCGAGAGATGCGTCGGCACTCCCGATTGAGGGGGCGCTGACTTTGTAGTCAGTTATCGTCCGTAGTCCTCGCCATAAACCTCTTGTGTCGTTCTGGGCCATTTGTGCCTCCATCTTGCCAGCATATGTCCCCTTAGCAAGCTTTATGGCCTTGCGCAGAGTATAGACTGTAGCCTTATACTCATCCATATCTCCTGACGCTCTGCCCAGGTTATAAGCAGTGGTGCAAGCATTCAGGGCCACTCGGATAGTTTTGTCAACCCACGGTTTTTTGTTCGGGAAGATCCGAACCGTCTTCGTGGGTACAATGCTATCGGCTAGTGTTGTTATGAAACTGACAACAACATCAGCAAACTCACTGACGTCACTGGAGCTCGCCTGAAGCATCCCCCAGTCGACGTCATCGAGTGCGTCCTGTAGCGTGGCCTCTGATTGGTCGGACTACTTCTTTACCTCACATGACACACAACAGCGTCACGTGATCTCTGCCTGTAGGCCGGGTAGAGCAAGATGGCGTTATGATCCGATGTGCTTGTTGATCCAGCTAATGGAGGATCCGGTACTGCCTTGTAACCGGCTCTAAACGGGGTGTAACAATGATCCAGCGTATTTCCTCCCCTGGTGGTGCAAGCGATGTGCTGAAAGAAGTTTGGCATCACTTTCTTCAGATTGAAATCGCCGGCTATGATCATGGCTGCGTCTGGATGTTTGATCTGGTGATTGTTTAGATGGACCTGTAGATGATTAAACAGAAGGTTTTGTAGATACAGTACTGAACTCTGCCATCCGGACACATGCAATTTGAAATATGATTATAGAATATAAGATATCAGGCCTAAAATGGTTATGCAATTAAAATGCGATTAATTAGATTAATTAATTACAAATCCTGTAATTAATTAGATACATTTTTTTAATCGCCTGACGGCACTAATTTATTTATATGAAAACGTTCCGAGATTATAATTTTTAATTAAACAATGTAATGAAATGAAAACGACTATAAAGATCTTGATAATAAAAAAATTTAAAGGTGCACTATGCAGCTTTGGGAGAGACATTTGAAACTCAGAGAAGCTTGAAATCTGCCTGAAAAGTGTCCATTTCACTGTGGTTGTTTACAGTGGCCTGCAATTTTGTTTAGATTTATGATGACATAAGATAATAATTCCAAGGATTGTATTGTAAATATGTTTTGTACACTAATTGCAGCTTATGCAAAAGTCTAACAAACCCCCCCTCCCATGGAACTGCATAGTGCACCTTTAACCACAAACAAACTATATATAATAACCTGTTTTCCCATTTCTTGTGGAGTGGAGAGACGTCGGGTCGGAATATTATTCGTTTGAGTGTCAGGAGAAGTGGGGATGAGTGGCATATAGAATGACAGGGGAAGCACCCTGCACCCTTGCTGAATATTCATCCCACGCTGATGCACCTTATGATGAATACTACAAAAGCCTGTGATGGACAGTGTCTGATTTGTTTGTCCTCTTTTGTCTGTCTGCACCCCCCCCACACACACACACCCGAGCCCCCATATTTATGGATTTGGTTCATGGTTCATTTTTACACGGCCACATATCCCCGTTGCGGCGGTCAAAGCATGTTGTTTTATTACTCTGGACTTGAGTGGAACGGGGAATAGGAAGCTATAGTAGTGGTAAATCTGGTCGTGAGCTGTGGTGTTGCTGCCCCCACCCTCCCCCCACCCACTCTCCTGCTTGATTACTTTGTCAGGTTTGATGTGATGGATAGGCCTGTTTCAAGTCATGTGTTCAGTTCAGTTGATTTGATGCACTGTCTGCCGCTGATTTAAAGAGCCAGGCCCTCTTGCTATCTCAGCTATATCCACATCGTGCCCCGTCAACCCGCCTTCATTTGTTACACTCAAAGGAACACTTTATCATGTCAACCAGGTCATTACTTATGACAGCGTTTAGTCGGGCCTCCTTTGCCATAATATAAATGTCTTCTTAATAATAATAATAATAATAATCTTCATTTATATAGCACCTTTCATACACGGAGTGCAACTCAAAGTGCTTAACAGAGACACGTCTTCTTTAAACAAGTCAAGAAGAAACAACACAACAAGTCAAGAAAAAACAAGAATACCATAAGGTCCAAAAAATTATAATAAACTCAAAATAAATAAATTAATGCATGCATGCATGCAACACTCCCAGACATACCCCATGCGAAGGTAAGGAAAAACTCACTAAAACCTAACAATAGGAAAAAATGCACCACAGGCAATGTGGAGGAGAGAAACCTTAGAAGGGCCATTCAAGGGGGGATCTACCTTCTTGGATGTCAGTGATATTAGTGTTGCATGTTGCATTAAAAACAGGCGAACAGTTGGTAAGCATGCACTCATGTGTGTAGTGAAACACAGATGAGTGCATGCGATAGCAACTGAACATTTTGAAAAATTAAATATAGAGCTGATAGTGATAACAACTGAACATTTTATAAGATTAAAGATAGAACTGATAGCGGATCTAGTTGAGGCACAGGGGTGCGTCCTCCCGGGCTTAGGCTAAATCACCAGTTGAAGCTCCTAGTCCGGGGAACTTGTTGTCCCTATCTATCCCTTGCGCATTGATCCTTTGCATCTGCTCCAGGAAAGCCTGTTGTAATCAGCTGACATGGTCCCGACAACCTTGATGAAATTGCTCTGCGATTCTGACATTTGGTTGCCAATACGGCTGTAAATAAGTATGGCTAATATAATCTATTATAAAATATTGCCCTTAGTCTATGTAACGACGTGAAGGATGGTCAGTACAGTATGTTACACTTTGAACCTGCAGTATTATTATGAATGTAACGTTACTGATCGTCGGAGGCAAGATGTCTTTATATAAATACTATGTCATCTTCCAAATGCCTGTTTGAATGTTCTGAATGCAGTAGCAGTCTACTGTATGTAACAGTTGACTGTATATCTATCTGAATAAAGTAACGGTCTATGTAATAGTCAACTGTCTATCTATCTGAATTTAGTAACAGTTGAGTGTCTATCTGAATTTAGTAACAGTTGACTGTATATCTATCTGAATTTAGTAACAGTTGACTGTATATCTATCTGAATTTAGTAACAGTTGACTGTATATCTATCTGAATTAAGTAACAGTTGACTGTATATCTATCTGAATTAAGTAACAGTTGACTGTATATCTATCTGAATTTAGTAACAGTTGACTGTATATATATCTGAATTAAGTAACAGTTGACTGTATATCTATCTGAATTAAGTAACTGTCTACTGTATATCTATCTGAATGAAGTAACAGTTGACTGTATATCTATCTGAATGAAGTAACAGTTGACTGTATATCTATCTGAATGACTGTATATGTGTTTTACACCTGTATGTTAGGGATATATTTTTGTTAGGAAGCATTATTTGGATAGTTTGCACAAGATGGTTGCAACATCTGAGATTATTTCAATAGAGTATATTGCTTTTGACATTTGTATATAATCTCCCTTTTATTTGTGCTGTATATTTACTATTTCTGCTACAAAAAAAACACATCATGGCTCAATGTTTAACAACGTGGCCTTTGATATGGATAGAAGCTGTTCATTTTGATTATGCTATCGGTCTCAACCAATCAACCCAGACCGCTAATAATGTGACAGCTGAGCTTTTTGGCGAAAAACAAAGATAAACATGTTCTCTTTCTCTCTCCAAGGTCCTGGAGCCTGATGCCGCACAACATCTGTTTAGCTCGCTGCTGCCAGACATCGTGCAATTAGCACGGAGAGCAACTGAGCTGTGCACCAAGGTAAAAGTCCCGCCGCCAGCCCACAGACACTGAATCACTGGTCTGATACATAGCAGATTACAACAGCAGGTTGACCCCTAAAGGTCCGGATATGACATATAAACTTGGGAAATGGCAGGGGGGAAATGGGGAGGTCAAGGTGTCTGGTTACTGGTTATTGGTGGTCAGTTACAGCGCTGTTAGTCATCTGGTGCTTTGGCCAGCTGAGGACGGAAGGACATCGCACATATGCAGGAGGGACAGTCTCATTAAGATGTTCTGGGAATCTTGTCCGACAAACAGCAACAATCATCTGTTCGGTTAGTTTTACAACACTCCAGCATTCTTTCAAGAATGATCAACAACAGTTTGAATGGATTTAGCAAAAAGTGTATAAAACTCACTCACGCTAGGATGACGGCGCTTTTAAACTTGTGTTGAATCAATTATTTGGCAATTTCAGTGTTCTATCCTGTCCCATTAAGCAACAATCTGACCCGGACTGAAATGGTGTTCGTTCGTTGTGTTGCAGCATATCGAGCTGATTTCTGCCCCTGGGTCTGAGCTAACCTGGCAATAATGAGACAGAAAATTGAGCAGCTCGACTAAGATTGATTTTAAATGCCACTTCTGGTCCTCGGCACCTATTGCAATCTATGGCCTGTCTTTGAGGTAGCAATACAGAGATTGAATGTTTGGGCAAAGCGGAACAGGTTCCTTGCATTGCTCTTGTACCACCATCCACAAATTGGCAACTAGCTAGCTCGTTATGTTGTGTATTGGTCAGCACTGGAGAGGGCTGCAGCTAGTCATTATCAGCTCAAATCTAAACTATGGTAATCTTTTTATCATTCATCTCGAACACTAATTTCTAAAAGGCTTGATTGTCCACTCGTGAAATGTGATGGCCATGTGCTGTAGCCCAGCATATATTAAACAGTCTATAGCCTTTATGCGGCAATCTCTCCAGTTTGTAATTACAGAATTGCCTATGTTCAGTGCAGTGTACAGCCATAATCCCTTAGGAGTACGGGCCACTTCAACTAACAATTGTAATTGTAATTACGGTGGCTGATTTTGAGAGAAGCCAGAAGTGGGGCCTAGATTAGTCCTGAGTCCCCTTTAGCATAAGCCAGCATCTTGTTTGGCAAATTGACAAAACAAATGATTTTGACCTTTCTCTCAAAACTCTTTCCTCCCTCCCTCGCTCCCTCCAGCCGATACCGCTCCTTAAGGAAGGGATGAACCACTCTGTCACCATGTCTCAGGAGCAGGCGGCGTGCCTCCTGGCCAACGCCTTCCTCTGCACCTTCCCTCGACGCAACTCCAGGAAGGAGTACCCCAACTACCCAGAGATCAACTTCTCCAGGTGCGAGTCTTTTTAAGTTACGCATGTCGTCTCTTCACTGAGTCCTGGTTCTGCGGTTCACTTTCCTCTAGTTCTGTGTGTGACATCTCATCTCATTTCCACCAGGGGGCACTAGTGTCTTTGCTTTCCTCACTAATCACTTTTTACCCTGATCTGTTCTCTAGGAATTCATTCAATAGGACTTTTATATGTAGTAGGATTTAATACCTGCATTTCTGGAAGAGTTATAATGGCCGGTCATAAATGATGAAAATGCTTCATGGAGAGTTACAGTCAGTTCAACTGCCTCAGTTACACTGTGCTATCAGATATATATATATATATATATATATATATAATTCACAACAAACAGACGTGAAAGATTATATATATATACGCAGTTCAGTTACAATTCAATATGGCCCGGTGTAAGAGTCCCTGTGTCTTATTTCATTTCATTATCAAGCGCGGTGCAGACATTTCCTTGAGCCTGGCATGCCAAGCAGTAGCAGACTCTAACGTTGGTCTGACTTAGGTATTTAGTGAGGATAGCTGTGCATTGCTGCTTCTTTCCAAAGCAGGTAGAGCTTATTTCTAGCTCTCTTGAGGTACGGATGAAACACATTTCATTGTTTGTGTGTTTTAAAAGGAGAGTGGGCCATTAAGAAATTACGAAATGAGAACATCTGAAAAGAAAACGACTATTGATCGACTAACAAAGTCTTTGTTGACTAAAGCCAAACAGAGGGGGGGGGGGGCAGCCCTATTTGAACCCTTGCCCTGAAGAACCATATACATTTGTTTTGAATCTTTTTTGGACTGCCTGTGTATTTGCAATTTTAAAATAAATCCAAATCACTTGGGAGTGTGAATGTGATATATCACCAGAAAGTACTCAGCATCTAACTGTTAATGAACACAACACTCTAACTTATCATCTTTGGATAATAAAGTACTCAACCTCTACTGTCTTTAACTATGAATGAACACAACACTCTAACTTACCATCTTTAGATAATAAACTACTCAACCTCTACTGTCTTTAACTATGAATGAACACAACACTCTAATTTACCATCTTTAGATAATAAACTACTCAACCTCTACTGTCTTTAACTATGAATGAACACAACACTAAC
This sequence comes from Notolepis coatsorum, assembly GCF_963971535.1. Lineage (NCBI taxonomy): Eukaryota > Metazoa > Chordata > Actinopteri > Aulopiformes > Paralepididae > Notolepis > Notolepis coatsorum. The sequence goes on along the minus strand of NC_140174.1, from coordinate 38,877,102 downwards.
TTACCATCTTTAGATAATAAAGTTTGAAAACATTGTTCCCCTGAAAACGTCAAACTGACTGATATGGTTCTTCGTCTGAGGTGCTCAATATTGATATAATAGGAATTATAAGACTGATGCAGACGCATGCACGGGTATAGGTTTTAACAGGCAGAAAGGTTTTTCCAGAGGCAGAAAACGGAACCAACACACCCATCAGACGGCACTCGGCTATATCCATTTATTGTACGCTTAATTGATTTTCTCTGAGATCGACAAACAGTTGGTTTAACTCTAATCCGCCCCTCATCACGCTTTATACCCCATTCTGGGACATTTCACATCCATTCATTGACCTTTACAGATTGAGCCGCCGCCACTGGCCACTCTGTCTCGTTTGACCGTTGACGGTTTCAGCTTGCAGTACAGTACATGATTCCAGATGACCTTTGTGTTCCCTTCACACACACTTTAATGAATTCATTAATTAATGGTTTAATACATTTTGGTGATACAAGTGTTCAAATTAAAGGTGGGTAGAGTTGCTGATCACAGTAATGCCAACATAAAAAAAATATAATAATACAATTATAAAATGTAAAAAGTAAAAATACTAATCTAATGTTTATCTAAAAACACCCCATTTTCATGTAACTTGCATACATTTTGTAATACATAATATAATGTGTTCTATGAATAGCACTCATAAAGATGTATGTGTATATTTAGCTAAATCTATGGAGTTTCTATGTTCACCAAAAAACAATGCTGATTTATTTTGCACACACTGATTTATTTTGTACATCTCACACACGCCAAAAAAACATTTTTGGACACATTCATTTAGTTTTGACAGTTATTGAGAGTAAATGAGTTTTAATGTGGCCACCAGTTATGTCATCAGGGACATTGAATCCTTGTATTGCGTAAATTACAGCTCAATGAAATGATATAGCAGTCCCTATAAAACAAGGTATTGCTATTTTTTCATCTACATCAATTCATGGACCTGTAATTAACCCAAGCATGTCCCCGATGACATCACAGGTGGTCATATTCAATACTCATTCACTCTCAATAACTGTCAAAACTAAATCAATGTGTACAAATTTAATTTTTTTTAGTTTTCGGATGTGTGAGATTATGTGCAAAATAAACCAGCATTGTTGGTGAAGTGCCCTTTTAAAAGACATTCCCGCCTGATCTGATGTCCTTCAGAGGGAACCGTCAGAGCCGTCAGTGAGGATTGTCGTTTGGGCTCTTTTTGTTGTGCCCATTATGGGATTAGTTTAACGCAGAACCCCCGCCCTCCTCTCCGAGGCAGCCTGATCAGCGGGTCCCGCACCATGACGGATCTCTGCACGGCAGCGTCCCCCGCATCTCTGTTGGCATTGCAGTGTAATTACCTAAATGGACGGGGGAATTAGATTAACATTGACTGAGATGGCTGCTCTGATAATGGAGAAGGCCATTGGCTGTTTGGCAACAGCGGTCCCTACCATCAGTATTTCATTCAGACACAGGCTTTGCTGAGGAGGAAAGCAGTGCCAGATTATGGACATGTAATCAAACATGTGTAGTTATCAAACACATTTCATAAACGGTACAATTTCATTGTACATATTTTCTTGGCCCAACTTATTATGTTTATTTTTATTTCTTTATATTATTTGGAGTCGTGCGGTTTATTTTTCTTCCCAGCTTTGGAGTAGAGCAGTTGCTTACAAGCAGACTTTTAAGACGTCTTTATTTGTCATGCAGATGAACATGTGCAAGATGGTGACACACACACACGCACGCACGCACGCACGCACGCACGCACGCACGCACGCACGCACGCATTGGATTGCTGATGAAATGCCTCTCTGCGCTTGACCCATCCCCCCCCCCCCAAGGGCAGCCGGGAGCAGACATGGGCTGTGGCGTGGGCCGCACCCCGGGGACCAATCCAAGTGCTCCTGTCTGTCTTCGTCAGGGACGACGCGACAGCGTTAGCGATATGTTCTGCATGTTTTTCCATTTCTGGAGGGGAAACCCTTGTGAGCACGGGGAGAACATGCAAACTCCACATAGAAAGGCCCCGGAGACCCGGTAACCTGGTCCCCAAGCGGGGAATCGAACCCAGGACCTTCTTGCTGTGACGAGACAGTGTTAACCACTACACCTGGTCCTGATTATGGCACCGCTAAGACCGGCCGCCGTTCTGTTAGCGGTGCCATAATCAGGACCAGGTGTAGTGGTTAACACTGTTTTATAGTTTTAAGAGTTTTATTTGCACCAACTGTTGGTGCATTAAATGTGTATGACCGTCAGTCACTCATTGACATTGGATTAAGGAAAACTTACCGACTGGATTGCTCTCTTGATCGGATTGCTGAACAACAACAGTGGCCAGCGGAGATCCTTTGTTGCGGCCGACGCAAGGAAAAGGGGAGACGGCGAGGAAGGAGAGCTGGGGTCCGAAAAACGGATTGAGATCCAGGCGACACAGAACCACATTGCCCAGCATATTGTTGGCCAATGTGTAATCAATAGGAAACAAACTGGACGACATCAGAGCACGGATTCAATTCCAGAGGGACATTCGGGACTGCAACGTCCTTTGTTTCACCGAGACTTGGTTGACTCCGGATGTCCCAAACCATGCAATAGAACCGGCAGATCACTTCTTCGTTTTCCGCAAGGACCGAACGGCAGAAGAATCACTAAAGACGAGAGGAGGCGGCATAGCTTTCATGGTAAACAAGGAGTGGTGCGATCCAGGCAACGCAAAGGAATTGTCTAACCACTGCTCCCCAGACCTGGAGTTTATCACCATCAAATGCCGATCCTTCTTTCTCCCGAGGGAGTTAACGTCCATCATCATGATCGGAGTGTACATTCCACCACAAGCAAACACTGGGGTCGCACTCTCGAAGCTACACGACGAGGTAAACAAACTACAGATAGCTAACATTGACGCTGCCATTTTGGCTCTGGGCGATTTCAACAGCACAAGTCTTAAAAAGGTGTTGCCGAATTTCTATCAGCATGTGACCTGTCCCACCAGAGGCGAGAACATATTAAACCATGTATACTCGCAATTTAAGAACGGGTACAAGGCACAGGCTCTTAGTCCATTCGGCAAGTCGGACCACGCCGCCATCTTTCTTTTGCCAAAGTATAAACAGAGCCTTAAGCGCGCGCCGGTAGTATCGCGAGAGGTTAAGCGTTGGACTGTGACGTCAGAGGAGACACTCCAGGCTGCACTGGAATGCACAGACTGGAGTGTGTTCCGACGTGATAACACAGCCAATATTAACGAATACACTGAAACGGTGCTTGACTTTGTCTGTACTCTGGTAGAAGAAACAATCCCCTCTACCACAATTAGAATTTACCCAAATCAAAAGCCCTGGGTAGATAAATCCGTCCGTGAGGCTCTGAAAGTGCGCACCTCAGCCTACAACGCCGGGCTTGTGACAGGCAACATGAATGAACACAAGACGGCGAGACTCTAGACGAGAACAGGCTGACTCTAGAGGTATGTGGCAGGGCCTCAGAACGATGACAGATTACAAAGGCACCTCCCTCAAACTGAACAGTGACATCTCCTTAGCAAATGATCTCAATACCTTCTATGCGAGGTTTGAGGCTGTGAATAACAACACCAGCCTACAAACCACTGCAATGGAGGGGGGGGGCGGCGCTGCTGATGGAGATTCAGTGTTCAGAATAACAGAACATGAGGTGAGGAGGACCTTTAAGAAAGTGAAAGTGAGTCTGTGCCGACCAACTGGCCCCGGTATTCACTGACATCTTTAACCTGTCCTTAGAACAGGCTGTCATCCCCACCTGTCTGAAGAAGTCCACCATCATCCCTGTACCCAAAAAATCTACGCCCGCTTGCCTCAACGACTACCGCCCTGTAGCTCTCACCTCCATAGCCATGAAGTGCTTTGAGAAGCTAGTGAAGGGCTACATCTGTTCCTCCCTCCCCATCAACCTGGACCCCCTGCAATTTGCATACCGCCCTAACAGGTCCACGGAGGACGCCATAGCCCATGTGCTGCACACAGCAGCATCACACCTGGACAAGAGGCAGGGGAACTATGTGAGAATGCTGTTCATCGACTACAACTCAGCATTCAATACCAAAGTCCCCTCCAAACTCATAGCCAAGCTCAGGGACCTGGGCTTGAACTATGACCTCTGCCAGTGGGTCTTGGACTTCCTGACGGGCAGACCCCAGGTGGTAAGAGCAGGCAACTGCACCTCCTCATCCATCACGCTCAACATAGGGGCCCCCCAGGGCTGTGTTCTGAGCCCCCTCCTCTACTCCCTGTACACACATGACTGTGTGGCACAGCGGAACGACAACACAATCATCAAATTAGCTGATGACACAGTAGTGGTGGGCCTGATCTTTGCCAACGACGAGAGGGCCTACCTGGAAGAGGTAGAGAATCTGTCACAGTGGTGTCAGGAGAACTGCCTCTCCCTGAACGTCAGCAAAACAAAAGAGATGATTGTGGACTTCAGGAGGTCGGGGGTCAGGGACTACAGCCCCCTCAGCATCGACGGGGCACCGGTTGAGAGAGTGAACAGTTTTAAGTACCTTGGAGCCCACATATCCGAGGACTTGACATGGACCACACACATTGACAGTGTTGTGAAGAAGGCACGACAACGCCTCTACTTCCTCAGGCGCCTAAGGAAGTTCCAAGTCAGTCAGAAGATCCTTAAGAACTTCTACTCATGTACAATAGAGAGCATCCTGACTGGCAATATCACCTCCTGGTTTGGGAATAGCACCGCACAAGACCGAAGCAGACTACAGAGAGTGGCACGTTCAGCCGAACGCACAATTGGAGGGGGGCTTCCCACTCTCCAAGACATTTACAACAAGCGGTGCAGGGGTAAGGCTAAGAGAATTATTAAGGACTCCAGCCACCCAAACAACTGCCTCTTTGAACTGCTGCGGTCAGGCAAGCGATACCGGAGTCTCATGGCAAGCACAGAAAGACTCAGAAGAAGCTTCTATCCCCAGGCCATCAGGTTGCTCAACGAACAATAACACTATGCAACAACCATCAAATGCACTCACAACACAACACACACAACACACACATCCATATACGCACACACTCACTTTAAACAAACAACACACTGCAGCACCCACTCTCCACACTTTAGAACACCTAGACACACTTTATATTTATTGGTAAAGGATTTGCACTACAACCCATACCTCAGTACACCTTACTGTAAATTGTACCTCATCCCATTTCTGCTTTGCACTATATAGAATTGTATATTAGTATATTGCATAGTATATTGTATATTGTACGGTAACTCAGTTACTATCTTCTGCATCGAACATTGTACGTATGTATATACTGAACACTGTGTCTACGTACGTGACTTCTATTTTTACTTCTATTTTTACATGCTATACTATTTTATTTTATTTTATACTTATCTTTTGTCTAGCACAGTCTCTGGAGCGTAACAGAAAGAAGCATTTTGTATAAAAGTATTCTGTACTTCTGTATGACAACTATTAAACTAAACTAAGTAGATTATTGTGGCTGTGGATTATCAGTGGCTGCTTGCCACACTCCCAAAAAAAAGAGTAAGGAGTAAATTCACATTAAACCTTATACGAACATGGATAAGTTTAAACAAGAAGAAGAGAAGAAGGGGCGGCTACGTGGCGTAGTGGGCAAGGCGCTCGCCACGAAATGCTGGAGACGCTGGGCTCGTCAGTTCGAGCCCAGCGCTCCACATTTGCTTTCAGTTTAGCTGGTCGTCCGTACTAATACACATTGGCCGTATTACGGGGTGGGAAACTGATGGGTGGGGATCGGGCGTTGTGGTCAGCGACTCCTACAGGTCGGTTGGTGCGCCTGCGCAGTAGAATCAGGAAGTGTCGGGGGCAGCGTGAGCCTCCCACGCGTTACTCCTCGCCACTGAGAGATCGAGCTGCGCAGGTGAAAAGATGCGACTGCTGTTACCTCAAGTACCGGAGGGGACTTGTGCTATGTATGACTTAGTCCACATTGCAGCCGGCTTGTGGGTGGCAAGAAACAGCGTCCGTGACAGGGGAGGGTTGAATTGGATGATACGAAATTGGGATGGGAGAAAATATAGAAAATGGGAGAAAAAGTGGATAAAAAAAAACAAGAAGAAGAGAAGAAAAAAAAATTAATAAAAAAAAAACCTAGAATTGGAACTATTGCAAGAGAAGGGGGGGGTTAGGGTTATACTACCTATATGTGTATTGCATGCGTGTGCCGTACGTTCACCAGGCCGGAGGAGGGTGATGCTCCGCTGTGAAGTCCGTTGTTTCCTGTGATGTCACTATGGATAGAATCATGGCAGTTGAAACTTTCTACATGTGTACTGCATGCGTGTGCAGTGCGTCCACCAGGCCGGAGGAGGGCGATGCTCCGCTGTGAAGTCCGTTGTTTCCTGTGATGTCACTATGGATAGAATCATGGCAGTTGAAACTTTCTACATGTGTACTGCATGCGTGTGCAGTGCGTCCACCAGGCCGGAGGAGGGCGATGCTCCGCTGTGAAGTCCGTTGTTTCCTATGATTCGCATAGAGTAGAGGTCACAGAACCTTGCAGCATTGTCATAGTGCAATTTAGACCGCCGTGTCAGGAGAGGGCGCTGTGCAACAGCTCGTCTGACATTTTAGCGTACTAGTAGGTCAACAACAGATGAACAGCAGATGCTGACGCTGGCCGTAGACGCGACTATATGCCGTGTGTGTGGCTAGCAGAATGTAGCTGAAAATGTTGATGGATCCTTGAGGCCCAATAAAAATATGTACACACACACAGAATTAAAAAAAAAACGCTACACGGTCCCACAGAGGTATTAAGCCAAGTCATGACGAGGCGTAAGTGACACGCATAAAAGTCATAGATCATTTAAACAAAGCTAGCGCTTATCTCCCCAGCATATAGTGGATGTAGAAAAATATTATGCAATAGTTATACAAAACAGAACCGATCGACCCCCCCTTATGTCAGATGTCGAGAAACATTTAAATAACGCATCTAGGCGATACCCAACGTCACACAGTTAACCATATTTATAAAAACTGAGAAATAGAGAAGAGTATGACGCTGCTCGTCGTATTAGCCATAACGAAGTGCTAACGGCTCAAAAACAGGCTACTATCGCGTACCACGGAATGGTGAGGCCGGTGTCGTGGCCTCTTCATCCTGGGTCTTCAAGAAGGCAACGGCATCCTCAGGCGAAGGAATCGGTTTTCTCGCGCCGTTTTTGGTTGTGATGAAAAGCCTCGCAGGGTACTGAAGAGACGGCTTGAGACCTAGCTTGTAGAGGGGGCCCATGACATCTCTGTAGCGGGAACGCTGCTCCAAAGATTTGGAGTGGTTTCCCTTCGTATTCCAGCGTTCCCCTCCTCTTCCGTGCCTCCCGAATATTTTTTTCTTTTATTCGATAATGATGTAAACAAGCAATAACTGCTCTAGGCCTGGAGCTAGTTGTTGTTTTGGCGCCGGCCCTGTAACACCGGTCCAACTCGGGTGGCGTAGGAAGGATCTCTTTCCCCAGAATATTAGCCAGTACCTTTGCAAAAAAGTCACTGGGTTGGTCGCTATACACTGACTCATCCAGTCCTAATATGCAAATATTGGATCGGCGGCTACGGGACTCGACGCCGGTTAGCTTTAGCTTATCATTGCTTTCTTCTAGAGCCGTACATCTAGCCTCTAGCTCGTCCACCCTGCCAGTCCAAGTATTTAAGCCGTCTTCCACAGAGGTCAGACGCTCGGCATGGTCATTAACCCTTTATCTGCCAGGGATTATTCTGATTTTATACCCCTCTCTGCCACCACTGTAAGTCTATGGAGATGTTCCCATTCTTTGCAGGGCTATAACTTTTTAAATTGTATTGCTAAATTGACATTACTATGGCCCATTCAACGTCAAGTATCTATCGTTTAGGATGTAGCAACGTTCTACTTTTTCATTCACATATTCATACAAAAATATGGTCTAAAGTATAAATATGTTTTTATCGTTTTCTGCAGCATTCTGCAGAACGTGATTTATAGCCCTAAATACATATTACATCATCAAATGTAGTTTGATACCGATTGACGTCATATTAAAACTTTCAATTGTGCAAGGTCCTAAGCTTCATGCCTCATCATCTGCTGGTGACCGGAGGGGGTTTATAAGTCCGTGGCCGACGTTAAATCATTCATGTAGTATGGGCGATACATAGATCACAGCAGTTTATATGGATCATAATATTCAAACACGATAAAACTTACCGCAGCTTCCTCTGACCGTTGGGTGGTCAGCGTGGAGCAGAAAGTTCACGATTATGGGATGTTGATATATGCGATCCATTTCCAGGTTGTATAATAACTAGAGGTGGGCATAGATTAATTTTTTTAATCTAGATTAATCTATCTGCAATCCTGGATTTAATCTAGATGAATCTAGATTAAAATGGCTCAAAAAAGAAAAAGAAAAAAAACCTGACGAAGGCATTCAAAATATGTGTGTTCTACCCAAATAATGACCAGAAGTAAGGCCCCGTCCACACGAACGCTGGGTTTAATGTAACCGTGATTGTATGTGCGCAGTTGCACTGTTCGGCCACACACAACCGGGGATTTGCTACACTGCAACCGCTGTCTTTTGAAACCGGTGGCCAGGGTGGAGTTGTGCGGTTTTGCAGTTGCGTGTGGGCATAGCAACCGAGGTTATTCCCAGTGTTTACAGCAGAGCTGTCGCAATTATTCCCCATGTTCACGGCAGACCGCGGGGTAGAGAGATTAGAGCAGAGCCAACTACACCAGTGTTTACAGCAGAGCTGTCCCAAGTAGCGTTATATGAAAATGATTGTAACAAACTTTTGTTCAAAACGTATCGTCTGTGTTGAAGAGTGTTGTGATCGACTGATGTCCGTTGACGCTCAGAGTAAACATGTAGCTGCAGCTAAACTAAACTCATGTGTTGTCAAGTTATTGTTATAATGAACCCAGTCCAGACTGCATCCCCTTAACAATTGTTTGTATTGAGCCGTATTGTATTGTACCCATTCTGCAATCTGTTAAATAACGTTTACATCCATTTCATATCGGTAACGTTACTTCTTCTTCTTCAGTTAATTAATGGCAGATCGCGACCCAACAGGAAGTTTAGTGAGCGTTCAGTCTTTTCTGATTGGTTGAAATGGCCTTCATGTCTGAACAACATCGCCGCCTACTGCTTTGGCATTGTATTACATTGTACTAAATGTATCGGTTGCTGGGTTCCAGCTCTGCCGTGAGTACGCAGTTATACACGGTTGTCCACCTGTGTTCACCGTGTGGACGGAGTTTTATTTTTTCAAACTTCGGTCATATTAAATCCAAACTCTCGTGTGGACAGGGCCTGAGTCCTTACTTTTTCTTTCCTCCTTATGTTTCTCAGGCCAGGTGGCTCATTACACCATGAGCCCATCTCCCGTTTCCAAAATGCATTACAGACTGTTTGAAAAAGCTGTTTTGCTATGATAATTGGTAATGAAATATCAAAATAATGTTCAATAAGATGTACTTGTGTTTAATAAGTTGTTTTATTCAGAAGTTAACACAAATAAATAATATTACCAGTACAGTACAGTATCTAGCACACTCTCAGGAGCAAAACAGAAAGAATCATTTCAAACTTGAACTATGTGACATGGCTTGAATCAACTGCTCCAGTGGAGTTGCTCAGTGGCCAATGGTGTCAACTGTGGTTGTACTGGGCAGCTCCCAGGTGTGAATGGAACTGTGTGAATGTGAAGCAGGGCGTTCCTGAAAAAGAGCATATGTGCTCAGCGAACCTACCCTGGGTAAATAAAGGTACAAAAAAAAATGTAAAAAAAAAAAAAAAAACATTTTTTATTTTTTATTTTTTAGATTAATGCGTTAATTATATTATCGCGCGATACTAGTTAACGGCCCAGCTATAATAATAACATATACGTCCAAATCATGTTGTTTATCGAGTTATTTGCAACCGATCGATGTCCAGTGTATCAAGATGGAGTCCCGCTAACGATAGCGAGTGCCCGGACGAAATATGGGCAAGCACCACTTCCGGCGCGTCACTTCCTGTTTGGGCGATCCGCCGATCGGCCACCAGATGGTGCTCTTGAACCGTTGGAGAGTTGAGAGGAGATCAACAGGAGATCTCAAGACTCCGTGGGTAAAATATGATTGCCATCACAGATTTTTGAAATATTGATCTCAAAGAAGCCTTACGGCGTCATTGGCAGATTACGCATGGCGGAGAATGACGTGGTAACACGTCATTGGCGAATAAAGGGTTAACCGACGTCCAGAGGCTGTCGAGTTTGGTTTCGAGCGAGGCAGCGGACGCTCTGATTTCGTTGGTTAAGGATTGCCTGAGCTCTTCAATTAGCCCAGCAATGGGCGATTATATCAGCGGGAGCGTCGTCCTTTTTGGATTCATTTCTCAGTGTTCTCTTCGCTGCCATTGTGGTTCTTTCAGCCAAAAAAGTTAGTAGGAAACATAAAGGGATGTATACAAAAAGGTTTAACCGAGTTGAAAATATAAAAAGAGGCTTTTAAAACTAAATATAAAAAAAAGGGAGTAACAACGTGGCAATGAGCGACTACATCATCCTCGAACCGGAACCGGAAGTCAAATGCACATGGTTGATGTGCAGTGGAAGCCAGATAATTCACCAGCAGATGATAACGAGGAGAAAGAGAGACGTCTGTTTAATTATGGCTTTTTGTGGAGCGAATGCTATACTTCTGTGGAGTCGGAGCCAGGAGTGGTGGGATCATGACGTGAACGGCTTCACAAAAGCAAGATTTCATCTTCCATGTTCGTATTCACAGAATAACTCCCACCAGTGCAGAATTATGATGAATGAATTTATATCTTCAGAGATTATTGAGGGTGGGCCCTCATTTTCAATAATGCCGAGATTACAATAGACAAAAAAGACACAAATATTAGCATTGGTTGAAATAATTACAATTTAAATGGCCCAGTGTCACCAGCGAGTCAATATTTAAAGTGCTTTGTAGTTTATTCCATGAGTCTGGAGCAGAACATCTAAAAGCAGTCTTTCTGAGTTTGGAATTGACCCCTGGAACATGTAATGTTAGTGTGATCCAGTCATGAGAAGCTCCTACAGTGAAATCTAGCAGTGAGGTCATTTTAAGGTGTGTGACATAAAAGTTGCACAAATTCCAATATGACCAGAAAACCAGACCTGTATTTGAATTAGGACCACATATTATGAAAGTGGCCCAAATCAGAATTGAAAAGATCAAATTCCATGTGATTTGTGCTGCTCAAACTGATCTGAGTCACATTATGAACGTAGCCAGTGGTGCAGTCGTGGTCACACGCGGTTACACGCCGTGTTACCAGATCACTGAGGCAGAAGTACGCGCGATCGCGCACGGATGTGTACTCGCGTGTACGCGCACACAAAAATGCGCTGTATCCATTCGTTGTGACTAAGTACCCGGCCACCGTTTTACATAACAAAAAGCGCAGGTAGACTAAATGTCTGGGTGTTGGCTATCTGAATGCATCTCCCCCTTCATTCTGTGTGACACAGGCAGTGGAGGTGAATACTAATGTGGCTCGGAATTCGTGATGGGGGTCTACCTGCTTATGATATTGAATCAAGCGTCTGTGCTGCGCGCCAGCTTTCCACGCACACATTCACACAAATAGAGAGCAAGAAGAGCTTGTATGATAGAAAGATTGCACTTGCGTATATGCGCTTGTGTGTGTGTGTGTGTGTGCGTGTGTGTGTGCGTGCGTGTGTGTGTATAAATCAGTTCTGTGCGCATGCACGTACCCGCGCGTGCGTGCACGTGGCGTGGCGTGTTACCAGTTCCCATATTACGACTGCACCACTGAACGTAGCCATACAGTAGTTCTAAGAATAATAGGTTATTAGAGGTTTTCTTTGAAGAAATGAAAGATCTTCTTTTTCGGATGATAAGGAACTCCATAACGCTCTACACAGCACAGTTGCTTACAGCCTGTTCCCGCGTTACATCATAACCTCTCTCCACTTCTGTGATGGATATGTTGGCATTATATAATTATTATGTATTAATACCCTTTTCCCCCAAAGACCATATTGTCCTCCATTACTAAAAGCCCGCTCTCACCAACGGCTGCTCATGTCAATGACAGGTCGCCCCCAGGACTACATGATGCCAGATTGTTTCTACTGGACACGCTGACAGAAAAGAGAAATGAAAGCAAAGGCATCGGCTTCGATGAATGAGTTTCCCTGAAGGGCTCTCAAAGCATCAAGCCCTTTTGTCATTATTTCATTTGAGCTCACATGGAACTTCTCTCTTGACTGTTATGGCATGCGAGGCTGGCAGGGGTGATGGTGTGTGTGTATGTGTGTGTGTGGGGGGGGGCAGTGGTTCTTAAGAGCCGGCTAGGACCGAGTGAAGGTGGCCTTAATGCTGGGAGTGCATTCAAACACCCCCACTGCACCTCACTGGCAACAGTTTTTGTGGGTATTTTTTTCTTCTTTTTCCCCCCAGGGATTGACATTTTGCCTCCCGAGGACCCTGCTCCTTAAAAGGGACATACGGCTCATTAATGTATCCCTAAGGAGGGATCCCTGTTTCACTCTTTGCTCCGTTTTTGTGCGAGTGCTGTGAAGTGGCACATGAGTAGGGACTCTGCGATGGCGGGCCCCGAGGCGGTCCCATTGTCGTAACCGCGGAGGACTCTAATCGGGGCAGCAAGTGAAAGGGAACACTGAGCGAGTGATGAACTAATTCATATCAAAAGTTAAAGCTTGACTGAACTCACATGGCCAAAGTAGAGGCCCTGTGCCTTTTACAGAGAGCTGGTTACACAGAGCTGTTTCCCTTTGCTGTAGTTACTTGAATAAGGGTTGGGGGGGGGGGGCGATGTCATGTACTGTAGGTCTGGCCAATAATTCAATATTATCGCTTATCGACTTTTCCCCCCCACACAGTTTAGCCACACTTGTCACTAAAGCTGCCCTTGACTAAGAAATGCTTAGTCAACTTAAGACCAAACCAACTGATTAATCAACTAATTGACTAGGGGACAGCCTTACTAAGCCCAACATAGGTGGCATGACATTGCATTACATTATACAATACATCAAATAGTTTATTGTTTTTTTGATGGGATATTTTTGTGATTAAATCATATTGTGGTGCACACTTATTTAGTCTAAAATGAAGCACATATATTATGTCTAAATTGTATTTATCTATTTTATTTTATTATTTAATGACATTTATTTTATTTAAATATTTGAGGGAATGTCATTTGCAAATTACACTTTGTAGTTTTAGTAGTAGTTTGATAACATACCGGTACTTAACATTACCATGCAGTTCAATGCGATGAACATCAGTTGGATTATTCATTGTTGTTTTTCTTACATGTGCAGATATTGTGATGCATATTGATATTGGGAATGTCAAATGAGCTATCCAACATTCAGGAGTCTCCTCTCTTCTTCAGGTTGTTCGAGGGTACTTCTCAAAGGAAGATTGAAAAGCTCAAAACCCTGATGTGCTATTTCAAAAACGTCACAGAGCAAAGTAGGTTTTCACAATTACAGGATTGTATTGTAAAAGCTGTAAAATATAATTGTATAAATATATTTATTGACATTAAAAAATTTAGACACTTTAAACATATAAACCCACAACACGCCTGCCCTCCCCCGTACCACCACACCCACCCCTCCCCCACTGCCCCAGCTAGCTGTAAAATACTTGAATGAAAACGTAACGCATATTTATCGTTACGGAATAAACAACAATATTCTTGTCTTTTGGTTTTGCTTTTTTCAGGGCCTACTGGACTTGTAACATTCACAAGAAAATGTTTGGACAGTCCTCCAAATTGGAAAAGGTGCAGCATTTATCCAGTTTTATCAAGAAATACCCATTTATTCATTTGCAGGCATATCATGTCCACCAAATCCAATAGCTTGAATCCAAACACTTAACAAGCAGAAGATCTATAGTTTAAATCGTCGTCCATATTAAAAAAGGGCAATTGATTTGTACTTTTTCTTTTCTATTTCAGCTCACAGTCTCTGCTCACAAAGCTCCATATCACACGCGAAGGGACCATTGAGGACGATGGCCATGGCATGCTGCAGGTGAGAAGAGATCCAGATATACTCTCTTTTGAACTCACATGACACGGCACAAATGAACTTGACCTCACAACAATGACAGACATACTTGCATACTTCAGGTAGATAACCCCAGGGAGTCCCTGCCCCCGACGAAGGTACTGTATGAGAGCTAGGAAACCATTTGATTGATTGATTGATTGATTGAAAACTTTATTAACAGATTGCAGAATGGGTACAATACAGTACAGCTCAATACACACAATTGTTAAGGGGATGCAGACCAGAGAAAGACTTTCGTCTTGTTTACATCAGGGTCCCCCATTTTCAATTCATCAGGATTTCACTTTATTGATGTCATGTGTGACAATTACACTTTAAACTTTTAAAGGGTTACTTCACCAAAAAACAATGCTGATTTATTTTTGCACATAATCTCACACACGTCCAAAAACTCTAAACTGTTTTGTACATACCGGTATTTCATCATTTAGTTTGACTGTTATTGAGAGTAAATGAGTTTGAATATGGCCACCACTGCCACCAGTGATTGAATCCTTGTGTTGTGTTACAGCTCAATGCAATGATAATGTAGCAGTCCCTGTAGGACAAGGGATTGCTATTTTTCATCTACATAATTTCATGGAGCTGTAATTAACACAACACAAGGATTCAATGTCCCGATGACATCACTGGTCATTCATTCACTCATTTACTCTCAATGACTAAAATTAAATGAAAATGAATGTGTGCAAAACTGTTTTGAGTTTTTAGATGTATGTGAGATTATGTACAAAATCAGCATTGTTTTTTGGTGAAGTGCCCCTTTAACACTTTGATTGCCAGCGTGGTGTGCACTATTTAGCGCTTGAGTGCCAGCGCTCTAGTCAATGGGAGGGTGAGCACATTTGCGAACGCATAAACTATATCTTAAATTATGGCTATGTGTCTAATACGCCTGTCGCTTATCAATGACTTGCTTGCAGTCAACATGTACGAAACAGATTGTTTTTTCATCGGTACATTTCCGTTTTTATACCATTTTGAAAAACGCTCGTTTTTGGAAATTTCCAGAAAATAAAAAAGATTCTGTGATAAACGCCCTTTAGTGGAATACACAAAACACGTTGTAATTTTTCGGCCTATTTATGAATCGTTTTCAAATAAACGCTGGCCCTCGTAGCGCGGCGCTCCCCCCCCCACCTCCTGCACCCAACGGTAAACAGCCACACACACACATACAGCTTCGATCGCGGTAGAAAGAAATATCAGATCAACGCAAGATTTTATATCCTTACCTGGTCTCTGATGTAATGCAAAAGAAATAATCCAATTATCTGATCGCCATTCCAAATACTGCTCGTGGAAGTCTGTCCCACATTGCCCGGCATTGCATATGAAGGGGGGGGGGGGGGCAGCATCGCAGATGTAACGTTGTAAACGCTAGTCCTGCCGGAGTATTTAAACCCTGCACGTACGGCTCAGATCGTCCCAGAAAAGAAACGACACCATTTCAACTGGAAGGCGTAGGCGGCGGTATTTGCCCTTTTGCAAGCTCAGACCCATTCCCAATGATAACATCAGACTGGATGGATGAAAATGAATGGATATAGCTAATAAAAGAAATAACAATTAAAACCAGACTGTTAAGCCGACTTTTTCCGTGATTGGCGCTGAATGAGTTAAAGGAAGGGGGGGGGGGGGGGGAGGACACTTTAACACATTGAGTGCCAGCAGGGGGCGCACTATTTATCGCTTGAATGCCAGCCTTTTTGGAGTGATTTTCTGATATTTCATGATTTTCGCGGAGCTATTTCTATATTCTATATTATGGCTGTGTCTAATACGCCTGTCGCTTATCAATGACTTGCTTGCAGGCAACAAACGGATTGTTTTTTCATCTGTACATTTCCGTTTTATACCGTTTTGAAAAACGGAAGTTTTAGAAATGTTCAAAAAAAATACAATCGCCCTTTAGTGTAATACACACAACACGTTGTCATTTTCCGGCTGATTTATGAATCGTTTTCAAATAAACGCTAGATTATCGATAGTATATGTGTACTTATGCACGCTAGAGAAGCAGGCTGAAAAATCGATTATCTATGACCTGGTCAGCGCTAACGTCATATACACACATAGGGGACACGTTGTGAAATATGTGAAAAAAACATCTGATTACCCCAAGACTGGTAAAATAGATTCCTTACCTCAGATCAGATGTTCTGCAAAAAGATTATTCCAATTCCTGATCGCCATTCCAAATATCGATCGCGTTTATTGATCCAACGTTATGTACTCGAAACACATATTCCACGCTGCTCTGAGGGTCCCCAATGAATGCAGTAGTCTCGGGTTACATGCCTGAGAAGTAAAATGTGGAATCCGGAGTTTTCTTTTCACATGCATTTTCATTGAGTCCATTCCAATGGGTGCAATACCATCCGGGAGACGATAGGGGGCGGTATTTGCCCTTTTCAAGCTCATAGACAGTCCTAATGATAACGTGAGGCTGGATTGATGAAAAATGAATGGATATTGCTAATAAAAGCAATAACGATTAAATAACGAGATTTCTCGTCATTGGCACTCAACGCATGCCGGCCAACAACGAGATATCTCGTTGTTGGCACTCAATGTGTTAAGAAAGAACTTGTTGTGATTATTGCATAGTATAGTTAGTAATAACAAGTATAGCATAGGGACATAGAAGTAAAACTGTATATTGTATAGTAGTGTACATAGGCCCCAGTGCCTTTAATCGTAGCTCAACATTGTATTGCAATTCTCTCAGGATTTATAAACATGTCTATTTATCATGTCTACTTTATGTCTACTTTATCATCTTCTACTTCTTTTATTTACTATTTTATTCTTGCACAATCGAAGCGGGCATGGCCAACCGCATTTCACTGTATGCCCTGGTATGTATGTGATAAATAAACCTCTTGAATCTACGTTTCGGAGTTACGTACGCGGAAGCCCTTTGCTCACCGGCATTTTGATTTGTCCTATATCCCTCACTAGTGTCCTTCAGAGACAGCAGCTTGGTGTTGAGGGGGACTCCTCCCTCCAGGATCCCGTTCCACAGACACAGTACTGGTTACTCCATGTCATGCTACTAGTTCTCCCTGCCAGCCTCCGCACCCCACCCCACCCCTCCAGCTGCTATAGACAATCACTGAGAATCCTCACATACAAATTCTGGAGTCTTTCGCCCAGAATGCTTACTACTGCTGAAAAGACCTTTGAGGGAGCGGGTGACATGTCTTTGGGAGCGAGCGCTGGGACCAGGGTCGAGGCCTCTGGGCCTCCTCCCCTCTCCGTGTTGGCCATGCTGCGTTTACACTGTCAGGACGGCCCCCTCTCCCTTTCACCTTTTGTTTGCCTCCGGTTGCCACGAGCTGACAGCTGATGTGCACACATGACCAGCTCCGGGGCACCCTCTAGCCGGGGATTGATGGACGCTCTGGTGAGGTGGGGGGCGGGGGACACTGACAGCCTGTCAACGCAGACTTAGGAGGCTGGCCGACTGTCCCGGAGTTGAATGACCAGTTCAAGGAGATCGGGCTGGCAGGCTGCCACTCGCTGCCTGCCTCCCAGCCTCGATGGCGGGGTGGAGATGGGGTTGGCCTGGGCTGTCTGCAGGCCAAATGACCCAAAACTGACAGTCCTGAAAATAAGCTGTGTTCAGACCATAACAGTGTGTTTTCAATGTTTGTGAGTGTCTGGGCTGAAAGATCTTTCTTCCGTTATGAATGACGAAATGTACTGAAATAAGCAAATACAACACCCTTAGAACTCCCTGCAAAAAAACAAACAAGCACAACAAACAAACAAAACAGTTAACAAACAGAATGGCATCACAGATCATCAAGTGGCAATCAATTTACTGTAAAGTCAGCACACCGTCTGCAGTGTTCCCAAGTTTAATATACTTAGTATATTAAACTTGGGAACACTGCAGACGGTGTGCTGATTTTTTTCCACAACTTTACATATCTATTTGAGTCAAGCACCCGTGACTATACTATACCTTAAACGGATCTTTTTCAAGTTCCAAGTTTTAATACTCTTATGAAGGTCCAGATTAACACATAAAGTCCACGTTTATTATTTTCTATACCTTATATATTGTTTATTTGTATAAGATATATATTCACGCTGTTTATTTACCTATGAGTATTTTTATCATTCGCCTCTTTTCATATGTCCCTTCATCGCGCCGTAGACAGCGTGAGCCCATGCACCTGTAGAGTGTACCAACATGCCCAGGCAGTGTGTTGGCACAGCAGTAAACCAGCCACAGTGTATTACGAGAGAGCTGGTCTGCTAGTGAGATGTAATTACAACGTTAGTGAGCTACGAGTTGGAAACGGCAGCGTGATATAGTTTGGGAGAAGTGAAGTAATATACTTCGATATAGAGTTGCCGACGGGCAGATGAAGAGGACAGTGAAGAGACTTTGGGCTGAGTTCAGCTGCGTTCTGGACTTGACTAGCTACTGCGGACTAGTTGAAAACATTAGGAACTTGTTACATTCACCCACACAAGGGCTGATTAATCACACACCCCCCCTCTCTCTCACACACACACTCTCCCAGCTCTCTTTCTCTCTTGCCCCTTCCTCATCTTTCTCACCCCCCTCTCTCTCTATATCTCACACACACACACACACACACACACACACACACACACACACACACACACACACACACACACACACACACACACACACACACACACACACTTCAGAAATAAACATAGTATCAATGAGAGCATCAATAATACACCTGAGTGAAGTCTAGTAAAAAATAAAAAAAATGTATTTTATTTTTGAAAGTTAATCGTGAGTTAAAAGAAATTGTGGCGTTAATAGAATCGGGCGATAACGCGATATATATATATATATACACACACTTTGGAGCATACAGTATGACTGCTCTCTTGTTTTGATGTTTGCTACTGGCAGCTCCACAGGGAGTGCTGCTCTACAGGGAGAGCTCATTTTGACATTGGGGACAGATGTCTGAGTAGCAACGGTACCTTGGGCCACCATCCCTATGAGCTTGTCAGGGGCTTCTGTCAGGTGGACAGAGAGGCAGTTAGAGACCCTTTCCGTGACGGGTTCCTCGCACCTTTAAGATTTGGAACGCCCAGAGTTAAAGAAAGACAGTATGTGATAAGTAGTCTTGTTGCGTTTTGCTTGTGTTCACTGCAAAAGTGTTTTCCTGTTAAAGGGGAACACCTCCCAAATGAAGTTATAATATGTTATTTCCATGGCAGAGGAAAGTTCAATCAATATTTGTGAACCTACTTGCTCATAAAGCCAGAAACCAGGGAAGTAAGATTCAAACGTGTGATGTCATCAAGTAAGTCTGGAGCTGCTCCATTGACTAAGATTTTGTGGCCCCACAGAATGTGTTTATACATTCAAATGAATTTATTCTATAGTAGTGTTCTCAGTTCTGAAACAGGAAATGTCCCCTTATACTCGGAACATCCCCCTGGGTGCTCTCAGTTTCACCTATAACATCTTTCCCCAATTCATTGTCTATGAAGCAGCTTGAGACTTTATACCTGATGACATCACACGTTTGAGTCTCTGGTTACTGGCAGTGCAGTGAGATGTTTCTTCTACTCGCCAAAATATGGGGGTGACAGTGGCTCAAGAGGTAGAGTGGTCATCTGGTAATCGGGAGGTTCTCAGTTAGATTCCAGCTCCTCCTGGCAGCATGTCGAAGTGTCCTTGAGCAAGAGACTTAACTTTTAACTGCTCCCGATGAGCAGATGGTTGCCTCAGCCGTCGGTGTGTGAATGTATGTGTGAATGTGAGGAAGTTGTAGCGCTTGGGATGAAACATGCTGTATAAATGCAGACATGCAGTCAATTTACCATATAAACAGAAAGACTCAAACAGGAAGCATCCGGTGACTGGTCTGCCCAACCAGAAGCTACGGTGTGAGACGCACTTGAGTTGACGGGGACGGGTTCCAGAGACAGTTCCGACAATATCGGTGTGTTTACGGAAGTGATGCTTGTGTCATCGCAGTACTAGTGGAGGAGAACGTCCCGGTCATCAGGGATTTTCCCAACCGGAGACCATGAATGAATGAATTAATGAATTATTTTATTTCGAATGTTTACAAATAAATAAACAAACAAATAATTTTTCCAACATTTTCACAAATAAACATACGAAAAGGATAGGTTTGAAGCCGAAGGCTTATAGAGCAACCTACCCCTAATTCAAAAAACAAATTAAAAAATGTTAAAGTTTTCAAAATATAACAAACAAAAAATAAATAAATCAACAATAAAAAATCAACAAAAACCGATCCAGAAAAGAAAAGAAAAAAGTTCAAGTTTGCAAGATAAAACAATCAATCAAACAAACAAAAACAAAAAAATCAACAAAAAACGTTCCTGAAAAGAACATAAGCCAACATAGGAAAATCAAAAATTCATCTGCAATACCAGAGTTTCATGGTAGAAAAAAACAAAAACAAAAAACAGATTGTAGGTTAAATTTTACTATAAGATTCTAGAACCCTGTTTTTAAACATCTTTTTAAACTTAACACTTTCACTGCCCAATCTAATTCCTTTTTACCTCCTTGAATGCCCAGCACCACTTCAATGTTAACGTTAATATCGCCTAATCTATGTTTTAAATTATGGCTATGTGTCTAATCTGCCCGTCGCTTATCAAAGACTCATTTTCCAGTCAACATTGTCGTAGCAGATTGTTTTTTTATCGCTTCATTTCCGTTTTCTAGCATTTTGAAAAGCACTCGTTTTCATGGAAAAATGAAGACATTCCATGATAATCGCCCTTTACTGGAATATTCTAGAACGTTGTCATTTTTCGGCCTATTTATGAATCGTTTTCAAATAAACGCTAGATTATCGATAGTATATGTGTACGCATGCACGCTCTGGCCGCGAGCTGAAAATCGATTCTCCTATTTCCTGACCGTTCGCACAGTCAATCAGCCATATCACATAATCACATAAAAGCTCATATCTCCGTGAAAATCCGTGAGTCTGATTATCCTAAGACTGGTAACATAGATTCCTTACCTGAGATCAGATGGTATCCAAATGGATTATTCCAATTCCTGATCGCCATTAGAAAAAATCAATCCTTTTATTGATTCACCATGTATACTGTAAAAACACATAATCCCGCTGCTCTGAGGCTCACTAGTGGAGCTGATTGACCCCGGCTGCGTGAGTGAGAAGTAAAATGTGGAGACAGGGATTTTTTTTATCATTCATTTTCATTGAGTTCAATCCAAAAGGGTGAATTACCATCTGGGAGACGATAGGGGGCGCTTTTTTCACATCTGAGCGCCTGGAGTGGCTGAATTTCCAACGGTAGACTTGGTTGATGAAATATGATTTCAGATCGCTAATAAAAAAAAAACGTGAGTGGGCATTCAACCCGCGGGGGGTAAACCCGAGAAAACTCGGGTTGGGCAATCAAAGTGTTAAAAATACTCCTGCTGTTTTATTTCATCCGGTATATTGTTCCAGAGTTTCACTCCTTTAACTGACACAGACATACTTTTAAGTGTGGTTTGAGCTCTAGGCTGTTTCAAATTGAGTGTTCTTCTTAAATTATACGTCACCATGGGCAGGATGGAACAATCTGTGATGTACTGAATGCACGCACCGCTGCTTACAACCTGGTTATGTAACCGTTGGAAACTCAAGACAATTGACTGTATCGTATTCAGAAATAACATTTAGCTTGCTGCATTGTCCAATGTATTCAAAAGCACATCCCTCCTAGATGCAAGCATAAAAATAGCATTATTTTGGATCTGTACCCTAAATCTACAATTACAGTACTTTGCATTAGTGTTCCATGTGATTGTTTTGCTTTGCAGGTGGATTTTGCCAACCGGTTTGTGGGCGGAGGAGTCACTGGGTCAGGTCTGGTTCAAGAAGAAATCCGCTTTCTGATCAATCCAGAACTCATCGTCTCTCGCCTCTTCACTGAAGTGCTGCGCGACAACGAGTGTCTGATCGTTACAGGTCAGTGATCAAAACAGAATAGAATAGAATAGATCTTTATTGTCATTGTTACAGTTGTTACAACGAAATTAAAAAAAATGCAACCCTAGGTGCTAGTAAAAAAATAAAAACAGTCCTAAACACAGTGGTGGGGCATAAATAACATTAATATAAACAGTGTGGTGTAAAAGATAATTGCACTATCCCTAATGTTGTGTGTGCGTGTGCGAGTGTGGGGGGGGGGGGGGGGGGGGGGTGCAAGGGAGACTGTTGTTTTAAAATTTAGCTGAGTTTAGTGCACATATGGCCCTGGGATAAAAACTAAACTTCAGTCTGTTAGTCTGGGTGGGCATGACGCTGAAACGCCTGCCCGAGCGCAGCCGCACGAGGTGCTTGTTGCCCGGGTGGTGTGGGTCCTTCAGTGTTTTTACTGCTTTTTTGAGGCAGCGGGAGTTGTATAATCCCTCCAGTGAGGGGAGGGGGCAGCCGATAATCTTCTGGGCCGAGTTGACGACCCTCTGGAGCGCCTTCCTCTCTGCGGCTGTGCAGCTGAGGAACCACACATTTATGCAGTAGGTGAGGATGCTTTCCACGGAGCAGCGGTAAAAAGACACAAGCAGGTCTTGTCTGAGGTGGTAGTTTCTCAGTACTCTCAGGAAGTAGAGTCTGCTGTGCCTTTTTCACTATCGCCGTGGTGTTGATTCTCCAGGTCAGGTCATCCTCCAGGTCAGGGGTCTCAAACTCAATTTACCTGGGGGCCGCTGGAGGTAGAGTCTGGGTGAGGCTGGGCCGCATTAAATATTCCACAAAAAAAGGGTTTCAAGTAATCAAAAAAAAAGTACAACTGATCCAATCTTCTCAATCTTTAGCAATAACATTTCAGAACATGAACAGTTCTTCAGAACATGAACGGTTCTTCAGGCTTCTCAGTGGTGTCAGTGGACTCATCCACAGCTATGGAAATGCACTGTGCATTTTTTTTATTCTATCACAAAGCTGTTTATAAAAAAAAATAGATAAAAACCATATTATGCGTTTTCATCAATAAATAAATGCCCCAAATTTTTTTATAGATTGGGGGCCCCACATTTTTTAATAGATTGGGGGCCCATAAATTGATTCTTTCATCGGGCCCAGAATCTCCAGCTACGCCCCTGGCTGGGACTCAGGATGAACGCATAATTATTTTTCCGTCCATTCACCTTTGAATTGCAGTCGACTTTTCTTTTACTGACCATCTTTGAAAATGCCATATTTTTCTGCTGGCTGCCTGCTGGCGAAAATAGGCTAATAGCTACATTTATCTCACAGAGATAAAACTGGGAGCGAGTTTACTGTAGATGCGCTGCCAACTCTGCTCCGACTTGAACTGAAAGAGAGAGACGACATGCAGTCCGTGAAGACCCGCCCTACTCCCCTACTCTGCCTCTGATTCGCAGACTGTGGGTGAGGGGGAAAAACGCTGACGGGACGCGTATGTGATTGGACCAGACTCGTACACAGACAGACAGTCGCAGTGCAGCCGGACATGCAGAGCACTGCTCGCAGAGGAGAGAGATAGCGAGGATGCATTTGCTTCCACTTTACTTGATATCACTCCGGAATCACGTTTCAACCAAGTCACTAACATAACGTTGCTGTCATGAGCCTGCGCTATGGTAGCCTACAAGTGATCAAATAAATAAAACTTCCAACTCTCGCGCAACGACTCGGCAAACAGTAGTGCGCGGGCCGCATTAACACTACACTTTGATGTCCAGTAGGGGGCCGCAAAATATCATCCCGCGGGCCGCAATTGGGCCGCGAGTTTGAGACCCCTGCTCCAGGTGGACACCCAGGAACTTGATGACCGAGACTCTCTCCACACATCCCCTGTCGATATACATGGGCTGTATGTCGGTCTTCTTCCTCCTGTAGTCCACGATCATCTCCTGGGTCTTTAGCTTGTTCAGCTGTAGGTTGTTATCCTTGCACAGGGCTGACAGCTGCTCTATTTCATCCCGATACGCGGTCTCGTCACCTTTTGTGATGCAGCCCACCACGTGGTGTCGTCAGCGAACTTGATGATGGTGTTGCTGGGGTGGACTGCGGTGAAGTCGTGTGTATAAATAGAGTAAAAAAGGGGACTCAGCACGCAGCCCTGGGGGGATCCAGTGCTGAGGCTGATGGCTGTGGATGTGTGGGGGCCTATTCTGACCCTCTAGTGGTGGTCAGAGAGGAAGTCCTTAGACCATCGGCAGAGGGGATGGTTTAGTCCAAGGTCCATGAGTTTGGGCACTAGTCTGTCAGGCAGGATGGTGTTAAAGGCAGAACTAAAGTCCACGAAGAGCAGCCTTGCGTAGCCCCCCGCTCTCTCCAGATGGGACAGGGTAGAGTGGAGAGTCGTGGCGATGGCGTCCTCCGTGGACCTGTTGGCTCTGTAGGGTCTAGTCCGGGTGGGAGGCTAGAGATGATGTGGGGCTTGAGTGTCTTTTCAAAGACCTTCATGGGTAGGGAGGTGAGTGCGACTGAACGGTACCCACGCTGACCAGGGAAGGACTAGGGATGTCCCGATGTCACGTGATCGGGATCGGGGCCGATCACGTGATTTTCCGAAGAGCGGGATCGGCATTTTTTTTTAATTTAAATAAATAAAAAAAAAAATTATTCAACAAACATGACCATGTTCACGTTTTAAACTCATACTGAGGCCTTAGTTTTGGTTGTAAATTGCATATCACCATTCATTTATTTATTGTCACACAGAGCAGAAGAATTTTGCCAAAACAAACGCATTTACTTTGATTTAATTATACATCAAATGATTTATGTCAAGGATTGCAATGCCTCGCTTGAATGAAGTTAACTTTTCACCTGGATAACGTCAACATTCAGGGTGAATGTAATGTGAGAAATTGGGATGAATTTTAATTTTAAATTTTTTTAATTATAAAAAGAAAAATATCTATTTTTTTATCGGATCGGGAAAGATCGGTATCGGTGGATACTCAAAATCACATGATCGGGATCGGATCGGGAGCAAAAAAATTTGATCGGGACATCCCTACATTTAACGCTTACATCTACCGTACACATTTTCCAAATTTCATCAGGGACTTCTCGAGCTGATTTTTAGTAGGGCTGCCCCCTCATATTTGGTAAATTAATCGGTTGGTTTGTTCTTAGTCTACCAAGATGTTTATGTTAATTTCTTTCATGCTGAATGAGTTGTTTCCTGAAATAATTATGAGCACATCTCAGGTAAGCTCTAGATTTAACCCTTGGGAGTCGAAAGTCCTGTTTGCACCCGTGGGCGGAGAACAAAAGGATTTAGAATTTCTCCCAAATGCTCAGAAATACCTATTTTCAGAAATCGGTAAAAATAGAAAAATGACATTTTCGAGTGCTTTGAGATGTTATATATATGTCTCCTTACTTGCTCAACTTAATACGACTTGTAAATACGTTTAATTCTTGCTAGATGGTATGATTGTAATTATCTACGTTTGCCAGAGAACTACATCGCGTCAAGAAACGCACGTGCGCACACACACAAGAGCGGCGTGTGCGCTGTGAAAAGGTGTTAGACCCGGCAGAGGTGAGAGGTATCGGAGCCTATCCCCCATCCAAATTCTAAACAACAGATTGGCTTTTCATAATATGTATGAATTATCGCTTGCAACAATATCCACGGGACTCGACTTTTTGCAGTCGTTGTGTATGTGTGTCACCAACACATGCCAACTATCTCCTGCGTGGGGACCCGCGGACATTCTCTCACAGCTGATAGAGAGAAAAAAAAGCAATAGCTTACATACTTTTCCGGACTGATCATCTGAGCTCCTCTCCAGTTGAACTGCTACTGTGTTTAAATCCAAATAATCCTCTGCCATTGTTGTAACATGTCATCTGTTCTCTAGTATTCAGTCTTGTGAAGTTAAAGGGGAGATGTTGAATAGCGATATAAACATAGTCATAGCATCAAATTAGTATTTAGATAAACCACAGTGTAACTGAGGGGTACAATTCCCTGACTATTGATAAGTATGGTATCATTAAACCACTACCGCTTTATGTACTTTAATTACTGGCCATACAGTACATGATATATAAATATGATGAACACTTCCCACATTGAATCGGTTCCACACCAAGGTGTAATCAAGTATTTATTGCAGCAAAAGGTACATAATATACTTATCTATTATACTTTGGATGCGCTTATAAGGCAAAGGAATGTGCGTAGGCAAATCAATAATGAATGTCCATTCTCTGGTTACGCAGGAGGTAATTATACAACCTGAATCTTAGGGCATTATATCTATGGTACACTAGTAATATATAGCGGGAGATACTGGAAGGGTCCCCCCGGTTGTAAGCCAGCAGGGGTAGAGGATCAGTCGGTAGTAGAGAGTCTGGTCAACGATGACTAAGGAGACTCCAAGTACAGGAGACGGTGCAATAGCCTCTTGATCCACAGACGAATACAGCTGTTCTCCGTAGACTGTAGCTCCACAGTGAAGAAAGCTAGCCGGCCTCAGGCTCTCTGAGGCGCCGACTCGACCTGGTCTCCTCACAGGGTAAATCCCACACGTGTAGGCGTCGGCGATTCTCCGCTCCATAAATCACAGGACCAAAACAAATATAATCCAGCCGCAAAGGGCTATGTAGTCGTCGGGTAGATTAATCCAGTGTACATGTCCACACGGTTCTCGTCTAGGTCTCCTCGGGTGAAAGCGCCATGAAAGCAGCCCAGCCTGGATAAGCACTCTAGCTGGTACGAGGAAGCGTTGGTGATGCTGGTCACTGTAGAACTTTAGCCGCACGATACACTATACACAAATAGACTATTACTGACTTAATAGAAATATGTCGCACTCGACGGTATAGCGCCAAACTCTGACAATTCACTTATTAATTCGCACGCGGTCTCAATGCTCTATTTTGGGGCCAAACAGGCCATACTTCACCGCACGGAGTATCGTGGGTGAGGCTTCAACTTATTGGGTAACTCTGACTTCTGACTAAGTGCTTCTGTATTCACCTGCGCCATATTTATATGCACGGCGAACAATCTAGTGCCAACCTCATTTCTGTCGCGTATCCCTGGGCAAGGCCGGGCTTGTACAGACATGTCTTGACGGTGACTTTGAACCTGACTCCGGAGGCATGGCTCTGGCGCCTGTGGACCGCTGTCCAATAGGAGAATGAAATATTATGGTCTGGGCTAAAGGGATATTCCGTGTATATGTACAAGGAATATACAAGGGATATCAAACGATATACAAATACTATGCAATATATATCAATCAATAAATATATATATTCGGTTTAATCTGATCCTTTGTAACAGCCGCCCCCTAATGAGTCCCACCTAATTAGCTAAGCAGAGACAGATTAACCGCACTGTCCACTACTCAATGTCTGTTGTGAGGGGTCGGGCAGTTCACAAAGTCATGGGGTCATGGTCGTCATCGATAGTATCGGGGAGCCTTGGCAGTTCTATTAGCCTCGCCACGGGTCGGGTGTAGATCCGTCCTTGGACGAGCACTTCGGCTGCTCGGACCTTTCCGTCGGCACCGGTGATCACTTTGCTTACGCGGCCAGCCGGCCACATAGCTCGGGGTAGTGACTGGTCGATAATCATGACGACTGTTCCTTCTGTCAAATTGTCTCTCTCTTTCACCCATTTCTGGCGGGTCTGTAGAGACGGTAGATAGTGGAGTAGGAAGCTGTTCCAAAACTTGTCAGCCAATACTTGACTGTACCTCCACATTCTTCGGCCGTTCGCTTCTTCAGGCCTGTACATTGTCTGTGGTAGCGCGGGGTCCAGCCGCCCCATCAAGAGTGTGTTGGGGGTGACTGGGTCGACATCTGCTACATCACTTGAGACGTAACCGAGGGGCTTTGAGTTCAATACTCCCTCGATCTCCGTGAGGACTGTCATTAGGACTTCTTCCGCCACGGTCTGGGCCCCAAGCACGGCGTACAGGGCTGTCTTTATTGAACGTACTTCTCGTTCCCAAGTTCCACCGAAGTGAGGTGCGTTCGGGGGATTAAACTGGAAGTCAATCTGGGATGGAGCGAGGTGGGTCTTAAGTTCTGGGCCCATAGCTTGGAAGCTCTCTCTCAGCTCTCTTTCTCCGCCTTTGAAGTTTGTCCCGTGATCAGACAATAATATAGACGGTTTGCCTTTCCGCGATGTGAATCTTCGGAAGGCCATAAGGAATGAGTCTGTGCTCATGGTTGGAAGGAGTTCTATATGCATCGCTCGGGTGGTCATGCATTTGAATACAATACCCCACCGCTTCTCGGTTCCTCTTCCTTTCTTTATATACAGCGGGCCGAAACAGTCCATACCGGTGGAGTGAAAAGGCTTGTCGCCGAGTCGGAGGCGACAGGGAGGTAGGTCAGCCATCCGGGGTATACTGGGCTGCGCTCGCCACTAGACAGGTTCGCTGGAAGCGCCGCACTGCTTCTCTCCCTTGCAGTATCCAATAACGACGTCTGATCTCCGCGAAGACTCTCTCTGCCCCGGCGTGATGCACATCCTCGTCGTATTTCTTTATGATCAGCTCTGTGACCTTGTGTCGGCTGTTTAAGACTATCGGGTACTTGACGTCATCCGGTAAGTCTGGAGCTCTCCGCAGACGACCACCCACTCTGATGAGACCATGGGCGTCGCTCTCGGGGGCTAGGTGGAGCAGTCTGCTGTCTGATGGGACGGGCTTTGCTCCCTGTAGACAGTCTAGCTCATCGGGGAACGAGTCTCTCTGGGCTCGTTGTAGTAGAAGAAGTTCTGCTTCTTCGTAGTCAGCTGCTGTAATGTCAGTAGTGAGCTGAACCTCTGGGTGGTGCCACAGGAATGTCTTTAGCTGCGCACTCTCTAGGGTGAGGCAATCGTCTATGTCGGGGTCTGTGGAGACGAGTGTGTTCAATCCACAGAACATAGATTTCTTGTTTTCGGCCTCCTCTTTACTCGCTTCCCGTGGGGTGGGTGTAGGCCACTCTTCTTCCGGGAGCTTGAGGAACTCTGGCCCGTCACTGTATAGGTTGTGACGGGTGAGGTCATCCAGGGACATTCCCCGGGTGATGACGTCAGCTGGGTTGTGTTTTGTGTCCACATACCTCCAGCTTGCTACTTCTGTTAAATCTTGAATCTCTGTGACTCTGACTCCCACGAAGACCTTGTATCTGCACGAATCAGACCGGATCCATGTGAGTACTGTCGTGGAGTCTGACCACAAGATTGTTCTTTGCACCGGAATGGTGAGTTCACGTTGGATTAACGTGGCGAGTTGCGCTCCTGCTAGGGCTGCGCAGAGCTCTAGACGCGGGATAGATTGTTGCTTTCGTGGGGCTATTCTTGAGCGAGCCAGGATGAAAGCAGTATGTATTTCTCCTCCCTCCTCTCGGGCACGCAAGTAGGCCACAGAACCGTAGGCTACTTCGGAGGCGTCGCTGAAGACGTGCAGGTCCATCTGGCACGTCTCCCGCCTCACTGTGGGTGGGAAGTAGCTGCGGCGTATGTTGACACCTGGGAGTGAGCTGAGTTCCGTCTCCCACTCTCTCCATGTGGATGCAAGGTGTTCGGGTATGGGGTCGTCCCAGCCCTGGTCCTTGTCCCATAACGCTCTTACAATCATCTTTGCCCTGGTGGTGTAAGGTAGAATACATCCCAACGGGTCATATTGTCTGGCGAGTGTTCTGTATACACTCCGTCTGGTGGTCGGTAGTGCAGTCGACCTTCCCTGCTCCTTGGTCAGGGGTGTGTGTTTATAATGGAGCGAGTCTGTTTTGAAGCGCCAGACTAGTCCTAATGTCATTTCTTGGGCTTCTCCTGGGATGGTCGCCATCCAGGTCTCGCTGCTTGCTGCCTTGTCCTCGGGGGAGAGGCTGCGCAATACTTGCGGGTCGCTGCTGGCCCACTGCCTGAGATCAAAGCCGCCTTTGATCAGGGAGGCGCAGAGCTTGAGTAGAAGGGCCTCGGCTTCTTCTGGCGTCGAGACGCTTTGCAGACAGTTGTCCACGTAGAAACTATTTCCTACACTTTGTCGGACCTCTTCATCAGCTGCTGGGTCCTCTGCGACGTGTTTTTGCAGTGCAAACGTAGCACAGCATGGGCTGCATGTGGTTCCGAAAGGGAGGACTTCCCATTGATAGATGGCTGGTTGCTCATCCCCGATCCTCTCTCTCCATAGGAACCGCAGCAGGGGCTTGTCCTCCTCCACTAGTCTCACCTGCAGGAACATCCCTTTGATGTCGCCGCTGATGGCCACCTTGTCTTGGCGGAAACGTAGTAACACGCCTAGTAGAGAGGGGCCGAGTGTTGGGCCGGGCAAGAGCTCTTTATTCAGATTTTGTGATCCGATCTGGTAGCTGCAGTTGAACACAATATGATCCTTGCCGTTGTGGTGGACTTTGTGGTGCGGCACGTACCATGATTCGGTCGTCTGATCGGCCTCTTTAATGTCAATTTTCTTTATGTGTCCCGCTGTGATTAGCTTGTTAATCTCAGCGCGGTACACAGTCTCTTGAGCGGGGTCTCTGGCTAGGCGCCGCTCTCTGTTCAATAGATACCGCTCCGTCGCTTCTTTTGGGGCGTGGAAGGTAGGCATACCCTCTCGCCTCAGGAGTGGAGTTGCGTATCTCATCACTCCGTTGACTTTGACTCTCTTTGTCCCCTGCTCGAGGAGGGCTATAGCGTAAATGTCTTCCTTGGAACGAATGTCTTTCTTTTCGTTCTTAAAGGGCATTGTCTCTAGTGTCCATAGCCTCTCGACATGCTGTAGGAGGGTGGTGTCTTCTTCTGTCACTCTGGAGTGGAGGCAGTTAGTGGCTGCTGTTCGGTTAAGAGACTTAGCGAGGGGGCCTTGTAATGTCCATCCTAGGCGGGTCTCGACTGCTGCAGGACAGCCTCTGGGCCCTGTGTGGACCCGGTCTATCGGGACGATGAGGTCTGCATGGTCGGAGCCTATCAGCAGGGTCGGGGTGGCACCGTCTATGAGCGGTATAGGTAGTTGACGCAGGTGCACATATTTATCCATCAGCTTGGCGATGGGGTAGGTGTACTGCGACAGGCCTATTTCTTGGCTGGTGAAAGCGTTAGTAATCCTATACCGTCTCTCTGGCTGCCCGCTTGCTGCGATAGTGAAGGAGACATTCTCGCCCTTTATCGTCTTTAGATCTCTTCTTATTGTCCGAATCGTCATCTGGTTTTCGCTCCCCCGCAGCCCCAGCTGGGCCGCAGCGGACGCGAGGAGAAGGGTCTTCTCTGACCCGTCGTCAAGGACGGCGTAAGTGTCCATGACCATATCTTGGTAACTCAGTGTTACGCGGACCACCTTTAAGAGCACCCGGGCGCCCCCGCTGCTGGCGGGGTCAATGTACATAACACTTGCCTTTGTGCTGCTTGAGGGTGCAGGCTTTCTTCTGTTACTGTCGTGTAAGACATCTAGGTGGGCTCCGTCACACCGATTACACCTCTTCTTTAAGCGGCAATCGGCTGCCATGTGACTGCGCGCACATCGGTAACAGCGTCGGTTGGACTTTATCCATTGACTCACCTCGTCGGCGGTCATCTTCTTGAATGTGTCACATTGTGACAACCAGTGTTCCTTTTCGCAGTACGGGCACACCATCTTCCACTTCTCTTTCATCGAGGGGGTACTGTGGTTCTTGCTGCTCGGTACTGATTCTGATTGGTGCATGACGGTCACCAATCTTCGGCCATCGTTTGCTCTCCTAGGTCCCTCTCTGGAGCTTGGGGTGCTCCGCATGAACGTATCCAACCGTAGGCTGTTGACTTCTCTCGCCAGGAAGTCGGCTAGGTCTAGGAGGGATGGCTCGGGACCGTTAGGATCACGGTGGTCTCTTTGCCGCCTGAAGCGCTCTTGTCGGGCGGGCGGAAGCTTCTCTAAAATCCTCTCGACATTAGAGTTCGCGTACAGTTCGTGCATACCCTTTTCTCTTTGCGCCCCCAGCATCCCTACCAGGGATTGTACCTTGATAGACAGGTCATCTAGTGAGCGATTGTCTGTGGCTGGGGGTAGGCGGTCAATATGCCTTATCTCTTGTATTACGTAGTCCCATATGCGTCCATATCTTTGGTCGAGTGCTGCTAGAGCCGCTGTGTATGGGGTAGTAGAGGTGGCATAGGCCAGCGCTATATTGTGCGCTCGGGGCACCTTGAGGTGCTTCAGTAGGATAGCATACTTGTACGGTTCATCAGCTACATCGGACATCATTGTCTCTAAGCACATTCGTAGCTCCGTGTACTGTGCTCTGTTCTCGTGGGTGAAGTCCGGAAACGTCGGTGTGCCAATGTATGATGCCATGGATGGCTGGCACATCGGTGAGCGTTGGAAGAGAGGCCTCCTAGGCGAGTCTCCTCTTACGCCTCTTGGTGGGCTGGTACCTGCTGGGTACCATGGCCCGCGTATCCAGGTGCTGTTCCTCGGGGCTGGTCGTGCGTCAAGCTCACCCGTGAATTGAGTCGGGGGTCTGTAGCGCAGAGCCGCGGGGGTAGAGCCTGGGCTGTACTGGACCTCCTGGTCCTGTGGAGTACTGTGCTGCTGTCGGGCTTGACTCTCCTCCTCTCCCTCTTCTTCTTCCTCTGGCAGGTCCTCTAGATCCTGTAGTCGTCTATTTAGCCTCTCCGCGGTGTAGACCGTTTCTTCCTTGTAGCTGGGTCTCACTTGGACCGGTCGGGGAAGGGGTTCGGAGGGGGGTATAGGCTCTCTCTGGTGGTCGGGCTCAGGGTCGCTTGATCGGGTAGGGGAGGGTGCCCTTGACCCCTGTCTTGACGAGGCCCTGGAACCCCGTGCGGAGGGAGGGGGTGTTGCCCTGGTGATCAGCTGCTCCATTATCCGCGCTTGTAATCGGTCGCGCTCGGCTTCGCGCTTGGTGAGAGCGAGGTCGCGCTCTGCTTCTCTTTGGGCACCGGCAGCGGCGCGCTGGGCTTCGGCGGCGGCGCGCTGGGCTTCGGCGGCGGCGCGCTGGGCTTCGGCCCGGTCCCTTACCATATTCTCTTCCGTCTGAAGGCGTCTAATCTCTAGACGTATACGATCTTCGTCGCTCCGTTGCTGCGCCTGAAGGCGTTCTCTTTCCATGGAAGAATGTTCGCGCTCACTAAGCGTCTGTGCTTGGAGTCGATCGCGCTCTGTTGAGGCTGCTAGGCTGGCGAGGAATGCCTGTGCCAGCATCTTGTCCGCCTCGCTGGGGGAAGACGCTGGTTGAGGTGATCCGCTCCTGGCAGTACTCGTTGGAGATCTGTTCTCCTGTGGCGAGTCCTGGAGATCCATCTCCGGGGTGCTCTCCTCTTCTTGTAGCGGGTAGAGTTCCATCCCTGGAGAGCTGTCTTTATCCTGGAGCTCTCCGGGGACTACTTCTTCGGTCTTGGCGGGGGGTAAAGTCATGTCGGGTCCCTCCTGGTCCCTACCGTGAGCTTGGTCAGTTACGTTGGAACCCACTAGGGCCTCTATTGGCGGGGTAGCCTGGTCGATAGGGTCGGACATAATTTTACTATCTACTTTTTCCGCGTTTACCGTCTGTAGAAAGCTAGGTAATATATTGGCAACGTAATCCTCTAAGTACTGAGGTGTCTGCCGTCTACGCTGCGGGCGATCTACTTTAGGAGAACCGTTTTGTGGAGTGTTCATCATAGGCCATGTCAATATTAATACCACTATATTAATATTACACTAGTTACCCTCTGGCTCGAAGGACCAATTGTAACTGAGGGGTACAATTCCCTGACTGTATTGATAAGTATGGTATCATTAAACCACTACCGCTTTATGTACTTTAATTACTGGCCATACAGTACATGATATATAAATATGATGAACACTTCCCACATTGAATCGGTTCCACACCAAGGTGTAATCAAGTATTTATTGCAGCAAAAGGTACATAATATACTTATCTATTATACTTTGGATGCGCTTATAAGGCAAAGGAATGTGCGTAGGCAAATCAATAATGAATGTCCATTCTCTGGTTACGCAGGAGGTAATTATACAACCTGAATCTTAGGGCATTATATCTATGGTACACTAGTAATATATAGCGGGAGATACTGGAAGGGTCCCCCCGGTTGTAAGCCAGCAGGGGTAGAGGATCTGTCGGTAGTAGAGAGTCTGGTCAACGATGACTAAGGAGACTCCAAGTACAGGAGACGGTGCAATAGCCTCTTGATCCACAGACGAATACAGCTGTTCTCCGTAGACTGTAGCTCCACAGTGAAGAAAGCTAGCCGGCCTCAGGCTCTCTGAGGCGCCGACTCGACCTGGTCTCACAGGGTAAATCCCACACGTGTAGGCGTCGGCGATTCTCCGCTCCATAAATCACAGGACCAAAACAAATATAATCCAGCCGCAAAGGGCTATGTAGTCGTCGGGTAGATTAATCCAGTGTACATGTCCACACGATTCTCGTCTAGGTCTCCTCGGGTGAAAGCGCCATGAAAGCAGCCCAGCCTGGATAAGCACTCTAGCTGGTACGAGGAAGCGTTGGTGATGCTGGTCACTGTAGAACTTTAGCCGCACAATACACTATACACAAATAGACTATTACTGACTTAATAGAAATATGTCGCACTCGACGGTATAGCGCCAAACTCTGACAATTCAGTTATTAATTCGCACGCGGTCTCAATGCTCTATTTTGGGGCCAAACAGGCCATACTTCACCGCACGGAGTATCGTGGGTGAGGCTTCAACTTATTGGGTAACTCTGACTTCTGACTAAGTGCTTCTGTATTCACCTGCGCCATATTTATATGCACGGCGAACAATCTAGTGCCAACCTCATTTCTGTCGCGTATCCCTGGGCAAGGCCGGGCTTGTACAGACATGTCTTGACGGTGACTTTGAACCTGACTCCGGAGGCATGGCTCTGGCGCCTGTGGACCGCTGTCCAATAGGAGAATGAAATATTATGGTCTGGGCTAAAGGGATATTCCGTGTATATGTACAAGGAATATACAAGGGATATCAAACGATATACAAATACTATGCAATATATATCAATCAATAAATATATATATTCGGTTTAATCTGATCCTTTGTAACACACAGAAAAAACCATGTTATAAAAATAAGCTGTTTCTAAGAGAAAAAAAAATTTGTTATGTCCCTTTGTGTAGCATTTATCAACCAGTGCGCCACCATTTTGTTCATGTTAAATGCTGACGTTACGGAGATGGTTTCGCCCGGAGCCTCCCACGTACCTAGCTACTACTACTACCTGCAGCACGCTGTAGCAATATTATTAGGCTCCTCAAATATCGTTGTTCATAAAAAAACATTTATGTAATATTTTACAGCATTGAGCAACCCCAACAGGGGGATGCTGCATATGTATGCTCTGTCATCTTTGAGATTGCGAGACCTGCAGTTGGCACCGTGGGAGGCCATGACATTTGAGCAAATTAATAATACTGCAGAATAATAATATGTGTGTAACAACATATTGAAGCACAGCCTACATGGTGAACTCAACTTGTTATTATTGGCGCAAAAAAAGTCAGAGGAAACAAATCGGCCACTAATGCAAACCACGTTAGAGGGCACATGTGCGTATAACGGTGGTAGTCAGAAGGCTAAGGTGATCACATGAAAAGTAATGGAATTCATAGGGCTCGACGACCAACCATTAAGTGTAGTCAAAAACATCGGATTCCGACGGCTACTCTGTCACATTGAGCCGCGTTACACTCTCCCAGGTCGCACGTATTTTTCAGACATTGCCCTGTACCCGAGCTCTACCAGGCAGTGTATTCGCACATTGATAGCCTTCTGAAAGAAGACGTTTCTTCAATTAGCTTTACCAGTGATATTTGGAGCTCTGATGTCAGCCCCATGTCAATGCTGAGTTTGACAGCTCAGTAGATTGACGCAGACTTTCAACTCCGTAAAGCAGTCCTGCATTCCCAAGAGTTCTCCGGCTCCCATACTGCAGTGCTGGCAACAGCATTCGAGAATATGTTCCAGACGTGGCATATTCCGTAAGAAAAGATCCATGTTATACTCCGAGATAATGCCCGAAACGTGGTCAAATGCATGAAAGACGCAGGATTACAAAGTTTGGGATGTATTGCCCACACGCTTCAGCTGGCTGTCCACGATGGAGTGCTGTCACAGCGCAGCATAAAAGACATCGCAATTGCAGTTGCATTATTGCAAACTAAAGAAATGTGAATTCAGGAAGTTAAAATGAAGTTTAGCCTATGCAATTGTTTTAGAAGGCTATAGCCAATGTTGCCTTTTACGCACTGTTTAGCCTATATTTTACGTGCTGTGTTTAGCCTATTAAATAGGCTAATTGTTTTTTCAGCCTGTTATTCGTTTTAACTTTTTTTTTTTTTTAACAATATATTTATTGGGTTTTAGTTTGCAAATTACAACATGTATATCAGCAGAGCAGTATTCAGCAAACATTTTCACCCCGTTCTCCCTCCCCTAACCCCACCCCACAAAATAATAATTAACTTCAAAAACAGGTTCACATAGGAAGGATACAGATTTAAATAAAAAATAAACATAAATAAATAATAATACAACCAAAATGTTTTACACATTAAGTAAAGGGTGTTTCTTGTCGTTTTTACACAATGATAAGAGTTGTCCCACAGTACTCCCCCTAATCCCGTTCTTGTTGAAGCAAGTTCCCAACATTCGTATTATGCTTTAAGAAGTACACAAATGGTCCCCAGGCATTATCAAAAATGTTTTGTTTACGTCTAACAATATACACCATCTTTTCCATTGACATATTTGAAGCCATTTCTTTAATCCACATACCAATTCTTGGTCCATCAACATTTTTCCAATTAAGAGCTATTACACGTTTTGCTTGTAATATGCACATATCTATAAATCTAAACTCTTTGCGTTGTAGATGTGGGGTGGTAGGATATAAACCAAGAATAAAAAGCTTGGGATTCAATGGCAACTTCTTTGATAAGATTTGATCGATCAGATCAATAACATCTTGCCAGAAGGTTTTCACTTTCACACATTCCCATATGCAGTGGAACAGTGTCCCCCTTTCCTCACTACACTTAATACAAGTATCTGGAATATTATCATTAAACTTATGCAATTTAACAGGAGTTATATATGTACGCATCAGCCATTTATATTGTATAAGTTTTAGGTTGCTACTGACTGTCTGACTCTGTGCCTCTTTACATGCCACGCTCCATTCTTCTAAAGATATTTCCTCCTCTATGTCTTCGTTCCATTGATTCAGTTTTGATTCAGATGATTCATCTGAACCAGATACAAATAAGTCGTATAGCATTGATGTTTTAACTTCTTTAATTCACATTTCTTTAGTTTGCAATAATGTAACTGCAAGCCAATGTTCCGAGACATATTTATATATTTGTAATTGTTAGGCTATTTTAATCCACCATGTAGGGCTAACGGTGTATTCAAATAGCCTAACAAATTAAATTTAATATGTCTTGGAACATTGGCTTGCAGTTGCATTATTGCAAACTAAAGAAATGTGAATTCAAGAAGTTAAAACGAAGGGCTGGGCGATAAAACGATAACGATAACTATCGCGATAAATTATTTCCTCGAAATAAACATGAAACGTGGTCGCAAAGTTTAGATATATCGATTTTCCAAGTTTGGATATGAGCACACGCACTAACAACCAATCAGTGAAGGAGATGGCCGACAGCGGAAGGATACCCGCGCTGCACCTCTGGGTAGAGAGGTAGGACTCAAGTAGTAAACAAGGCTGGCTAGGATAATTAGCTTGCACGGCGCTATTTTATAGTTTACGTGCCGAGTGGGTGTGTGGCGTGAATTCTGAGGCCACGGTTATAGTAGTGTGGGGTATACGGTGGACGTCGTTGCAATGTATTGGGGCGGAACAGAGTATTTTAGTGATATTTAGTACATTGGAAACATGGCTGGCTAGGATAATTAGCTTGCACGGCTCTATTTTATAGTTTGGTTGGCTAGGATAATTAGCTTGCACGGCGCTATTTTATAGTTTACGTGCAGAGTGGGTGTGTGGCGTGAATTCTGAGGCCACGGTTAGAGTAGTGTGGGGTATGCGGTGGACGTTGTTGCAATGTATTGGGGCGGAACGGAGTATTTTAGGGTCATATTTAGTACATTGTCATGGGATACACTGCTTGCTCTGGCTAACTGCTAACGTGCGCGGACTGATGACGACATCAACTCGAGACATTTGCAGCAGCAAAACAAGTCTATTAACACTTTGATTGCCTAAGGCTAAATTCATGATATACCATCCGTTGCCAGCTCTATTTAACATGGAGAAGTTCCCCTTCTTTGCAGGGCTATAACTTTTTAAATTCTATTGCTAGATTGCCATTATTAGGGCCCATTCAAGGTCCTATATGTATTGTTCATTGTGTAGCAACGTTAAACTTTTTCATTCACATATTCATAGTAAAATATGGTCTAAAGTATAAGTATGTTTTCATCTCTTTCTGCAGCTTTCTCCAGAACGTGATTTATAGCCCCAAATGCATTATATTGATGATGAAATACAGTTTGGTAGGAATCTGTGCGAGATAAAACATTTCAATTGGACGTACTTCTAGAAGTTTCTACGTATCATCTGATGATGACCGGATGGGCGGGGGATCGTTTATAATTCCGTGGGCAGCGTTATATCATTCATCTAGTGTGGGTGATATGATCATCAGAGCAGTTTATATCGAACACGTTAAAAAATAACGCTGAATCTTACCGTATCTTCCTCGCGCCGTTGGACGATGAGCGTGGAACTGAAATATTCCTATTATGGGATGTAGAAATACGCAATCTATTTCCAGGTTGTATAATAGTATATACGTCCAAATCATGTTGTTTATCGAGTTATTGGCAACGGATCGCTATGTATTGTGTCGAGATCGAGTCCCGGGACCTATAGAGAGTGCCCGGAAGTAATATGGACGATCACCACTTCATCCA
Source organism: Notolepis coatsorum (assembly GCF_963971535.1). NCBI lineage: Eukaryota > Metazoa > Chordata > Actinopteri > Aulopiformes > Paralepididae > Notolepis > Notolepis coatsorum. The sequence goes on along the minus strand of NC_140174.1, from coordinate 38,838,007 downwards.
CATGACTTCCTGTTTGGCGCTTCTGCCGATCGGCCACCAGATGGCGCTCTTGAACCGCTAGAGGGTTGAGAGGAGGCCAGCACTGTGTCTCAGGGCTGCGGAGGAAAAATATGATTTCGATCACAGATTTTTGAAATATTGATATTAAAGACGAGTTAGGGCGTCCACGGCAACTTTAGCATGGCTAGGAAAGACGCCTAAACACGTTTTCGGCACTTAAAGTGTTAATAGCCCGTCCATCGGCGCCGGGCATAAGAAGTTAATTAAACTTGACAGACATTATATCGACGATAATTATTGTAACTTGAGGGGTACAATTCCCTGACTGTATTGAAGAGTATGGTATATTAAACCACTACTAGTTATGTACTTTAATTACTGGCCATACAGTACATGAATATATATGGTGAACACCCACACAAGAATACGGCAATGACACATAAAGTACTATTTAGAGGGTATTTATTATTATCAAGCAACGTTAGGTTACAGATTGAGAATTATGCTCGCGCTTGTATGGCGAAGAACACACGTAAAGTAAGTCAAGAGCGTAAGTCAATGAGAATAGTATGAATACTAAGATGGGTCTAAACTGACGCCACCTGTGGCATAGCAATTACATAGGGCACACTAGTACCAGCTGGAGACACTGGGGGGTTCCCTCCGGGTGTAAGGCCGGCCGGGGTAGAGGAATGTTCGGGTACAAAGTCTGGGTCAACGAGGAATAACGAGGTTCCAGATACAGGAGCCAGTGCAGTACTCCCTTGATCAGTAGACAAAGCAACAGCTATAATCCAGTATGCTCGACAGCATGGAAGACAGCTAGCCAGCCTCTTCCTAGAGGCGGGCTCGAGTGATGATCCTCACGGGGGGTAGATCCCAAACGATAGTGGGGTCGACGGTTCTCTGCTCCAGCAGTCACGGTACCAAAGCAATATAATCCAACCAGAAAAGGTTCTGCAGTCGCCGGTGTAGGTTCTCCGGTGTACATATCCAACGGTTCTCGTCTAGGACTCCTCGGGTGGGGGCACGAGTTTAGGCCGCCCAGCCTGGATAAGTGCACTAGCTATATACACGACGAACCGGTGGTAATGCTGGTCACTGAAGAACGGTAGCCGCACGATACACTATAAATGATAGACTATTACTTCACATTAGAATAAGTCGCACTCAACGGTACTGCGTTAAACTCTGACACTTTAGCAATCTATTCGCACGCGGTTCTCAAGGCTCTATTTAGAGGCAAAGTTGCTCACTCCACTGCACGTTGTCTCGTGGTGAAGGCATCAAGGTTTTAGAAGACAAGTGCTGCTGTGTACACCTGCGCCGTATTTATACGTAAGGTGAATTATCTAGTGCCAACCTCAGTTCTGTCTCGTATTACTGCGCAAACCCTGGACATGTTGAGACATGCCTGGAGTTGCCTTTGAACTTGCCGTTGGGGGCTTGGTCGCTGGCGCCTAGGGGTCGCTGTCCAATAGGAGAGCGCATATTACTCTGGTTTGTACCCAGGTAAAGGGATATTCCGTGTATATATACAAATAATATACAAGGGATATCAAACGATATACAAATATTATACAAGGGATCTCAAGCAATAAATATATATATTCGGTTTAATCTGACCCTTTGTAACAGCCGCCTCCTAATTAGTCCGCACCTAATTAGATAAAGCAAAGACAGATTAATCGTCCTGTCAACTACTCAATGTCTGTTGTGGGGAGTAGGGCAATTTACAAAGTCAGTGGGTCATGATCGTCATCAAGGGAGTCAGGGAGCCTTGGCAACTCTATCAGCCTCGCCACGGGTCGGGTGTATGTCCGTCCCTGGACAATAACTTCTGCCGCTCTGACCTTTCCGTCGGCACCAGTGATCACTCTGCTTACGCGGCCGGCCGGCCACATAGCTCGGGGTAGTGACTGGTCCACGATCATGACGACTGTGTCCTCCGTCAAGTTTTCTCTATCTTTTACCCATTTCTGGTGGGTTTGTAGAGACGGTAGGTAGTGGAGGAGGAAGCTGTTCCAAAACTTGTCAGCCAATACTTGACTGTACCTCCACATTCTTCGGCCGTTCGCTTCTTCGGGTCTGTACACCGTCTGTGGGAGCGCGGGGTCCAGCCGCCCCATCAAGAGAGTGTTGGGGGTGACTGGGTCGACATCTGCTACATCACTTGAGACGTAACCGAGGGGCTTTGAGTTCAATACTCCCTCGATCTCTGTGAGGACTGTCGTGAGGACTTCTTCAGCCACGGTCTGGGCCCCAAGCACGGCGTACAGGGCTGTCTTTATTGAACGTACTTCTCGTTCCCAGGTTCCCCCGAAGTGAGGGGCGTTCGGGGGGTTAAACTGGAAGTCAATCTGAGAGGGAGCGAGGTGGGTCTTAAGTTCTGGGCCCATGGCTTGGAAGCTCTCTCAGCTCTCTTTCTCCACCTTTGAAGTTTGTCCCGTGATCAGACAATAATATAGACTGTTTTCCTTTTCGCGCTGTGAATCTCCGGAAGGCCATGAGGAATGAGTCCGTACTCATGGTCGGAAGGAGTTCTATGTGTATTGCTCGGGTGGTCATGCATTTGAATACAATGCCCCACCTCTTCTCCGTCCCTCTTCCTTTCTTCGCGTAAAGTGGGCCGAAGCAGTCCATGCCGGTGGAATGAAAGGGCTTGTCGCCAAGTCGGAGGCGACAGGGAGGCAGGTCAGCCATCCTGGGTATACTGGGCTGTGCTCGCCACTTGCGGCAGTCTAGACAGGTCCGCTGGAAGCGTCGTACTGCTTCTCTTCCTTGCAGTATCCAATAGCGACGTCGGATCTCAGCGAAGACTCTCTCTGCCCCAGCGTGGTGCACATCCTCATCGTATTTCTTTATGATGAGCTCTGTGACCTTGTGTCGGCTGTTGAGGACTATAGGGAACTTGACGTCATCCGTTAAGTCCGGGGCTCGTCTCAGACGACCACCCACTCTGATGAGGTCATGGGCGTCGCGCTCAGGGGCTAAGTGGAGCAGTCTGCTGTCTGATGGGACTGGCTTTGATCCCTGCAGACAGTCTAGCTCCTCGGGGAACGAGTCTCTTTGGGCTCGCTGTAGCAGAAGGAGTTCTGCTTCTTCGTAGTTAGCTGCATTAATGTCAGTAGTGGAGGGAACCTCAGGGTGGTGCCACAGGAATGTCTTTAACTGCGCACTCTCGAGGGTGGGGCAGTCGTCTATGTTAGGGTCGGTGGGGACCGGTGTGTGCGTCAACCCACAGAACATAGATTTCTTGATCTCTGCCTCCTCTTGACTAGCCTCCCGAGGGGTGGGGTTAGGCCACTCTTCTTCCGGGAGCTTGAGGAACTCAGGACCGTCACTATAGATATTGTGACGTGTGAGGTCATCTAGGGACATCCCCCGTGTGATGACATCTGCTGGGTTCTGTTTCGTGTCCACGTACCTCCAGCATGCTGATTCTGTTCAGTCTTGGATCTCTGTGATTCTGACTCCCACGAAGACCTTGTATCTACACGAATCGGACTGGATCCATGTGAGTACGGTCATGGAGTCTGACCACAGGATTGTTCTTTGCACCGGGATGGTGAGTTCACGTTGGATTAACGTGGCGAGTTGCGCGCCTACCAGGGCTGCGCAGAGCTCTAGACGCGGGATCGATTGTTGCTTGCGGGGGGCTATCCTTGAGCGAGCCAGGATGAAGGCTGTGTGTATTTCTCCTCCCTCCTCTCGGGCCCGCAAGTAAGCCACCGAGCCGTAGGCTACTTCTGAGGCGTCGCTGAAGACGTGCAGGTCCATCTGGCACGTCTCCAGCCACACTGGGTGGGAAGTAGCTGCGGCGTATGTTCACATTTGGGAGCGAGTTGAGTTCTTTCTCCCACTCTCTCCAGGTGGAAGCGAGGTGGTCGGGTATGGGGTCGTCCCAGCCCTGTTCCTTGTCCCACAGCTCTCGTACAATCATTTTCGCTCTGGTGGTGTAAGGTAGGATACACCCCAGCGGGTCATATTGCTTTGCGAGTGTTCTGTATACACTCCGTCTGGTGGTCGGTAGAGAGGTCGACCTTCCCTGCTCCGTGGTCAGGGGTGTGTATCTGTAATGGAGCGAGTCTGTTTTGAAGCGCCAGACTAGTCCTAATGTCATTTCTTGGGCTTCACCTGGGATGGTCGCCATCCAGGTCTCGCTGCTTGCTGCCTTTGTCTCTGGGGAGAGGCTGCGAAGTACTTGAGGGTCGCTGCTGGCCCACTGCCGGAGATCAAAGCCGCCTTTGATCAGTGAGGCGCGGAGCTTGAGTACAAGGGCTTCGGCTTCTTCTGGCGTCGAGACGCTTTGCAGACAGTTGTCCACGTAGAAACTCCTCTCTACACTTTGTCTGACCTCCTCGTCAGCTGCTCGGTCCTCTGCGACATGTTTTTGCAGTGCGAACGTAGCACAGCATGGGCTGCATGTGGTTCCGAAAGGGAGGACCTCCCATTGGTAGATGGATGGTTGCTCATCCCCGATCCTCTCTCTCCATAAGAACCGCAGCAGGGGCTTGTCCTCTTCCACTAGTCGCACCTGCAGGAACATCCCTTTGATGTCGCCGCTGATGGCCACCTTGTCTTGGCGGAAGCGTAGCAACACGCCTAGTAGAGAGGGGCCGAGTGTTGGGCCGGGCAAGAGTTCTTTATTCAGATTCTGTAGTCCGATCTGGTAGCTGCAGTTGAACACAATACGATCCTTGCCGTTGTGGTGGACCTTGTGGTGGGGCACATACCATGATTCGGTCGTCTGGTCGGCCTCTTGAATGTCAATTTTCTTTGTGTCCCGCTGTGATTAGCTTGTCAATCTCAGCGCGGTACACAGTGGCTTGAGTGGGGTCTTTTGCTAGACGCCGCTCGGTGTTCAGTAGATATCGCTCCGTCGCTTCTTTTGAGGCGCGGAGGGTGGGCATACCCTCTCGCCTCAAGAGTGGAGTTGCGTATCTCATCACTCCATTGACCTCGACTCTCTTTGTCCTCTGCTCGAGGAGGGTTATGGCATAAGTGTCTTCCTTTGATCGAACGAGTTTCTTTTCATTCTTAAAGGGCATTGCGTCTAATGTCCATAGCCTCTCGATGTGCTGTAAGAGGGTGGTGTCTTCTTCTTTTATTCTTGAGTGGAGGCAGCGAGTGGCTGCTGGTCGGTTGGGAGACCTGGAGAGGGGGCCTTGTAGTATCCATCCTAGGCGGGTCTCGACCGCTGCTGGACAGCCTCTGGGCCCGATGTGGACCCGGTCCGTTGGGACGATGAGGTGTGCGTGGTCGGATCCTATGAGCAGGGTCGGGGTGGCGCCGTCGATGAGCGGTATAGGTAGTTGACGTAGGTGCACGTATTTTTCCATCAGCTTGGGGATGGGGTAGGTGTACTGTGACAGGCCTATGTCTTGGCTGGCGAAGGCGTTAGTAATCCTATACTGCTTCTCGGGCTGCCCGACTGCTGCTATCGTGAAGGAGACATTTTCACCCTTTATGGTCTTCAGGTCTCTTCTTATAGTACGGATTGTCATTGTTTCTTCGCTCCCCCGCAGACCCAGCCGGGCTGCGGCGGATGCGAGGAGGAGAGTCTTTTCTGACCCATCGTCCAGGACGGCGTAAGTGTCCATGACCTTGTCCTCGTAGCTTAATATCACTCGGACCACTTTCAAGAGCACTCGGGAGCTCCCGCTGCTGGCGGGGTCGATATACATGACGTTCACTCTCGAGCTACTTGGGGGTGCGAGTTTCTTCTTGTTGCTGTCATGCAAGACATCCAAGTGGGCGCCGTCGCACTTGCTGCATTTCTTCTTTAAACGGCACTCGGCTGCCATATGGCTGCGCGCGCAGCGGAAGCAGCGGCGGTTGGCTTTGATCCACTGACTCACCTCGTCAGCGGTCATCTTCTTGAAAGTGTCACATTGAGACAGCCAGTGTTCCTTTTCACAGTACTGGCATACAATCTTCCACTTCTCTTTCGTCGAGGGGGTGTTGTGGTTCTTGTGCTGCGGTACTGACTCGGCTTGGTGCATAACGGTCACCGACCGGCGGTTATCATTAGATCTCCGAGGTCCATCTCTTGGGCTTGGTCCACTCCATACGAACGTATCAAGTCGTAGGCTGCTGACTTCCCTCGCGAGGAAGGCGGCCAGGTCTAGGAGGGATGGCTCGGGACCGTCGGGATCACGGTGGTCTCTCTGCCGCCGAAAGCGCTCTTGGCGGGCTGGAGGGAGCTTCTCTAGTATTCGTTCCACATTAGAGTTAGCATATAGTTCGTGTCTCCCTTTCTCCTTTTGGGACCCCAGCATCCCTACCAGGGATTGTACCTTGATAGAGAGGTCATCCAATGCTCTATTGTCTTTGGCTGGGGGGAGACGGTCAATATTTCTTATTTCTTGTATCACGTAGTCCCATATGCGTCCATAACGCTGGTCGAGGGCCACTAGAGCCGCGGAGTATGGGGTGCTTGAGTTGGAATATGCCAGCGCTATATTATGCGCTCTGGGCACCTTGAGATGCTTGAGGAGGATGGCATATTTGTACGACTCATCAGGGACGTCGGACATCATAGTCTCTAAGCACATCCGTAATTCCGTATACTGTGCTCTGTCCTCGTGCGTAAAGTCGGGGAACGTCGGTGTGCCAAGGTACGATGCCATGGATGGCTGGCACATTGGTGAGCGTAGGGGAAGAGGCCTCCTGGGCAAGTCTCCCCGTACGTGTTGTCGTGGGCTGGTACTTGGTGGGTACCAGAGGCCGGGTACCCAGGTGCTGTTCCTCAGTGCCGACTGTGCGTCAAACTCACCCGTGAGTTGAGTCGGGGGTTTGTAGCGCAGTGACTCGGGGGTGAAGTCTGGGCTGTACTGGGCCTCCTGGTCCTGAGTACGTTGCTGCTGGTGGGCTTGACTTTCCTCCTCTTCCTCTTCTTCTTCTAGGTCCTGAAGTCTTCTATTCAGTCTCTCGGCGGCGTAGGCCGGTTCTTCCCGGTTGCTGGGTCTCGTATGGACCGGTCGGGGAGGGGGTTCGGAGACGTAGATAGGATCCTTCTGTTGGCCGGGTTCCGGGTCACTTGGTCGGGTAGGGGAAGGTGCCCTAGACCCTTGTCGTGATAATGTCCTGGAGCTCCGTGCGGAGAGAGGGGGTGTCGCCCTGGCAATCAATTGTTCTATCATCTGCGCCTGCAGCCGGTCGCGCTCTGCTTCGCGCTGGGCATGGCCGATGTTGCGCTCTGCTTCACGCTGGGCATGGGCAGCGGCGCGCTGTGCATTGGCGGTGTCGCGCTGTGCATTGGCGGCGGCGCGCTGTGCATCGGCGCGGCCTCTTTCAATGTTCTCTTCCGTCTGGAGGCTTCTGGTCTCCAGTCTTATGCGGTCGTCTTCACTCCTTTGTTGCGCCTGGAAGCGCTCTCGCTCGGTTGCAGAGTGTTCGCGTTCACTAAGGGCTTGCGCTTGGAGTTGCGCGTGAAGGCGCTCTCGTTGGTCTGCAGATTGTTCGCGCTCGCTCGTCTGTTGAGCCTGAAGGCGCTCTCTTTCCATGGTAGAGTGTTCGCGCTCACTTAGTTGTTGCGCCCGGAGGCGCTCTTGTTCCATGGAAGAATGTTCGCGCTCACTAAGCGTCTGTGCTTGAAGTCGATCGCGTTCACTCTGAAGTCGGTCGCGTTCGGTGGAGGCTGTCAGGGTGGCGATGAAGGCCTGCGCCAGCATCTGGTCCGCCTCGCTGGGGGATGACACTGACGGAGGTGATCGGCTTCTGACAGTGCTCGTTGGAGATCTCTTCTCTGGGCGCGCCCCGAGGTCCATCTCCTGGGCGCGCTTCTCTTCTGGTCGTGTGTCGGGTTCTGTCCCTGGAGCGCTTTCTTTATCCTGGAGCTCTCCGGGGACTATCCCGTTGACGTTGTCTGGGGGTATAGTCATGTCATGTCCCCCCTGGTCCCCCCCGTGAGCTTGGTCAGTTTCGTTAGAACCCACTGGGGTCTCTACTGGCAGGGTCGCCTGGTCGGTAGGATTTGACATGCTTTGACTATCCGCTTTATCCGCATTTAACGTCTGTTTAAAGCTAGGTATTAGACTGACAGCGTATTCCTCCAGATAGGGAGGTGGCTGACGTTTGCGCTGCGGGCGTTCTAGCTTGCGAGAGCCGCTTGGGGAGTGTTCACCGCTGGCCATGGTTAATATCAATATTATATTAAATATTACACTGATACCCTCCGGCTCGAAGGACCAATTGTAACTGAGGGGTACGATTCCCTGACTGTATTGAAGAGTATGGTATATTAAACCACTACTAGTTATGTACTTTAATTACTGGCCATACAGTACATGAATATATATGGTGAACACCCACACAAGAATACGGCAATGACACAAAGTACTATTTAGAGGGTATTTATTATTATCAAGCAACGTTAGGTTACAGATTGAGAATTTTGCTCGCGCTTGTATGGCGAAGAACACACGTAAAGTAAGTCAATGAGAATAGTATGAATACTAAGATGGGTCTAAACTGACGCCACCTGTGGCATAGCAATTACATAGGGCACACTAGTACCAGCTGGAGACACTGGGGGGTTCCCTCCGGGTGTAAGGCCGGCCGGGGTAGAGGAATGTTCGGGTACAAAGTCTGGGTCAACTAGGAATAACGAGGTTCCAGATACAGGAGCCAGTGCAGTACTCCCTTGATCAGTAGACAAAGCAACAGCTATAATCCAGTATGCTCGACAGCATGGAAGACAGCTAGCCAGCCTCTTCCTAGAGGCGGGCTCGAATGATGATCCTCACGGGGGGTAGATCCCAAACGATAGTGGGGTCGACGGTTCTCTGCTCCAGCAGTCACGGTACCAAAGCAATATAATCCAACCAGAAATGGTTCTGCAGTCGCCGGTGTAGGTTCTCCGGTGTACATATCCAACGGTTCTCGTCTAGGACTCCTCGGGTGGGGGCACGAGTTTAGGCCGCCCAGCCTGGATAAGTGCACTAGCTATATACACGACGAACCGGTGGTAATGCTGGTCACTGAAGAACGGTAGCCGCACGATACACTATAAATGATAGACTATTACTTCACATTAGAATAAGTCGCACTCAACGGTACTGCGTTAAACTCTGACACTTTAGCAATCTATTCGCACGCGGTTCTCAAGGCTCTATTTAGAGGCAAAGTTGCTCACTCCACTGCACGTTGTCTCGTGGTGAAGGCATCAAGGTTTTAGAAGACAAGTGCTGCTCCGTACCTGCGCCGTATTTATACGTAAGGTGAATTATCTAGTGCCAACCTCAGTTCTGTCTCGTATTACTGCGCAAACCCTGGACATGTTGAGACATGCCTGGAGTTGCCTTTGAACTTGCCGTTGGGGGCTTGGTCGCTGGCGCCTAGGGGTCGCTGTCCAATAGGAGAGCGCATATTACTCTGGTTTGTACCCAGGTAAAGGGATATTCCGTGTATATATACAAATAATATACAAGGGATATCAAACGATATACAAATATTATACAAGGGATCTCAAGCAATAAATATATATATTCGGTTTAATCTGACCCTTTGTAACAATTATCGATATCGAGTTATATGAAAATAATTAAATAATTTTATCGCGATAACGTTTTTGGCCATATCGCCCAGCCCTACGCTGATCTAAGCCATGGTCAATAAATGCACTGGTTAATGCCTCGAACACTTGACCTATTATCTGTCGAGGGGAAACAAAACAAAAGCACTTCAGCACAAGCGGCAGGTCCCCTCAATCGACCCCCTCCTGGCACAGCGAGGCCCTCAAGGAGCGTTGTGGCAACAATCACTCCTTCTCCACTGTGTCTGCTCCCGCTGTCCTTGCCCCCTCGTTTCTCCCGCTGATTGGCGACAGAGAGGAGACCCATCAGTCACTTGGGTTGTCGTAGATTGGGCTCTCTCTTGATTGCTCTGCTGGGTCTCTCTCGTTGAGTAATTACAACTCTGTTGCTTTAGTACAGCTGTTGACAAATAAAGGGGTGGGGCAGGGGGTGGGGTGTAAGTGTGTGTGTGTGTGTGTGCGTGCGTGTGCGTGTGTGTGCGTGTGCGTGTGCGTGTGTGTGTGTGTGCGTGCGTGCGGGGTGTGTGTGTGTGTGTGTGTGGGGGGGGGGTACTGTAGGTAAACAGTAGCCAGACTGCAGAAATCAACCCAGGAGGTTGATGGTGACGGTTCCTGACCGGTCTCTCACTACTCAAGTTTGTGGCTGAAAATGCAGCCGAAAATTGGGTGCAGAGTAGACACGGTCTAGCTGCTTGATTTCACATTAATAGAATGGGGTTAAAAGATTATATAATGACAAGTCAAAATGGAACTAGGCCTATGTTGAATGCATTTGTCATTTTGCCACAAAGCAAAGTAGTTTTTCTGCGTCCACTTGACTCCACTATGATCTCAGGTTTTGGCTGGCCTGAGAAATGGGCTTCTCAAATTGTTAACTGTCTATGTTTTTATACAGCGGGGTAAAAAACTTCTCTCAGATGCGTCTGCTATAATATATCCTCGATAAAGGGGTCATGTCTGAATGCATTTGATTGCTGAAGTGAATTGAATTGCTGCATGCGAGGGGAAAGGTACAGCTCTCTGCTTAGTGATTGTTGAGATGCACTGTAGCCCAGGGCGGTGGCACAGGCTAGGAGAAGGGATTTCAGTGTGCTTTAGTAACCATTAACCTTTTTACTACCACACTACAGAAGGTTAACCTTTCACTACCACACTACAGACGGTTAACCGTCTGTAGTGTGGTAGTGAAAGGGTTAACCTTCTGTAGTGTGGTTGTGAATGGGCTAACCCTTTGTTGTGTGGCAGTGAAATGGTTAACCTTCTGTATTGTGGCAGTGAAATGGTTAACCCTTTGGTAGAGTGGTAGTGAAAGGTTAAATAGATTAAATAAATCACTATTAGGAAGTCACATGAAAAGCACATGAAAAAAATTATAGTAATAATAATAGCAATAATGATCATATAAATATGTAATATGAAAATAGTATTATTATTATTGATTTGTTTATTTTGGTCAAACATTTAAACGGATTTGATGTCATTGGATCATGTCGGACCCTATTGTGTATATATAGAAGTGTTGAATTAAGCCACTGTCAATGAACCATGTTTAAAAAGCATGGTTTCCCCCTTGGATGATATCATTGTCATGTCAGGTTTTAGTCTGAGGAAGCATTATTTTCACATTGCAGTGGCAGCTAATGAGATGGCCAGGTGTAGTTGGTTAGTTTCATGGTATTTGGCTACACATACACTGCTACAGCCTCTCTACCAGACGGTGCTCTAAAAGGGTTGCACTCTGAATACACAAGCAAGAGCTCTGAGAGTGCTCTGAATTTACCAAACGAAGAAAGCCTAAGGAGTGGGAGCACTCTGCGCACAATAGGTTTTCAGTGGCACTTATCATGTCAGTCCACGGCCCTAAAGATCCACAATTGATCAAGCTCCACCATCTCTTAGCTTGAGTCGCGAAAAGTGACCCTTGTGATAGGAGGGTCCAGAAGAAAATCTTTGATCCTGCGAGAAAGCAACCGTTGTGATTGGAGGGTCAAGAAAAGAGGGAGGGACTTGAGATAGGTCAATTTATGTATGGTACCATTGAGCTGTTGCCCCCAGCGATGCATTGAATAAACTGATCCCATGTTCTGGGCTTGAAGCTAAAAGTGCGAATGTGCACATGGACCGCATGGATTTACTTTCAGCATTGAGACCTGGAACATGGGTTAAATGTATTCACTACACGTGGTGATGAGCAATATGTGGTATTTACATAGTGGCCATTTTGTTCTTATGTCGTGCCCAGGTTTGGATTCCGAAAGGAATATTTATGTTCCGATACAACCAAACTTGTGTCAATATATCTTGTGACAATATCTTGAAATATGCAGAGGACTATTTTTGTTATGGTAATGATAATGTTGCTCGTTGGTTGCCAGCCGGATATGGCGATTTATCGCTTGGATGCCACCACGTTAATGAATGGGAGGACGAGCACATTTGCGAACGCATAAACTATATCTTAAATTATGGCTGTGTGTCTAATACACCGTCACTTATCAATGACTTGCTTGCAGTCAACATGTACGAAACGGATAGTTTTTTCATCAGTACATTTCCGTTTTATACCGTTTTGAATACGAGTATGGTTTCGGAGAGTTCTAGTAATTTCAGAGAAATTCCGCGAAAATAGCCATTTACTGGAATACACAAAACACGTTGTAATTTTCTGGCTGATTTATGAATCGTTTTCAAATAAACGCTAGATTATCGAGAGTATTTGTGTTCTTATGCACGATACAAAAGCGGGCTGAAAAATTATTTATTCGTGCCGCGCTCAGCGCCTAACGACACACACACACACACACACACACACACTCACACTCACACACACACGTTGTGAAATCTGTGAAAAACAACTCTGATTAACCCAAAACTGGTAACATAGATTCCTTACCTCAGATCAGATGTTCTGCAAAAATATGAATCCAATTCTTGATCGCCATTCCAAATATTGATTGCGTTTATTGATCCAACGTTATAGTCCGAAACGCATGATCCAAGCTGCTTCCAGCCTCGCCAGTGTATCTGGTAACACGACACTGCTTGCCAGAGGTGGGGAAACCCTGGGGCGGAGTTTTTCTCTGATGCACGTTTTCACTCAATCCAATCCAATGATGTGCATTACCATCTGGGAGACGATAGCGGGCGGTATTTGCCCTTTTCGAGCTCAGAGCCATTCCCAATGATAATGTCAGGCTGGACGCGTGTATGCTTTCTACAACGCAGTTGTGTTTCCGGGTTCCTCTGATTGGCCACTGACCTATGCTATTACGCCCCCCTTTACACTCTCGCCTGAGCGCCGGCTTGTCTCACATGACTCGGTCCAGCTCCAGCAGCAGCGGCCGTCTTCCGCCTGCGGTATCCTCCCTCCGAGGCGGCTCGTTCTTATTATTATCCCCCATTGTTATCGACTGGCAACTCTGTGCTCGTCAGACCTGCAGCTGCTGGTACTGTATGGAGAGAGAGGCGGGGGGTCTCATCTCCATGTACAGTAGCCGATTAGAAGACACACAACAACAGCGGGGGGTCTCATGGGGAAACACAACTAACACTCGTCTTTATTAAATGTTGTTTCGGGTTTTCCCCCGCCTCTCTCTCCATACAGTACCAGCAGCTGCAGGTCTGACGAGCACAGAGTTGCCAGTCGATAATTCTTGCTATTTAAAAATATTCCTCTTCTTCTCCCCCACTACTCCTCCAACGGGTGTTTGTGCGACCATGTCCACCTGAACAATGGGGGATAATAATAAGAACGAGCCGCCTCGGAGGGAGGATACCGCAGGCGGAAGACGGCCGCTGCTGCTGGAGCTGGACCGAGTCATGTGAGAGAAGCCGGCGCTCAGGCGAGAGTGTAAAGGGGGGCGTAATAGCATAGGTCAGTGGCCAATCAGAGGAACCCGGAAACACAACTGTGTTGGAGAAAGCATACACGCAGGCTAGACGGATGAAAAATGTATGGATATCGCTAATAAAAGAAATAATGATTAAATAACGATCTCGTTATTGGCAACCAACGCATGGTGACCAACAACGAGATTTCTCGTTGTTGGCAACCAATGTGTTAAGAGGGAAGACTTTAATACAAGCTTATTTTGTATTGTACCAAGTGGAATTATCTCATCCTCTGTGAGCAGGATCTTTTCACTTAAAGGTCTCATGCATTATAAATGGCCTTTTCCAGTGTTTAGCATTGTTTCCTAGCAATTGGGGATTATATCCAGTGATGCGTTGCTCATGGGACGAGATTGCACTCCGTGCAGCCAAAGATTTGAGCAGAAGCGCGTGCACGCACACAGGAATGCGCTGCACTCGCCAACTCGCTATAAGTACCCACCTGGGCTACTTTGCATATCAATAGCGCCGGTCGTCAGGTGTGTTAAATACGTTCTCAGATACATTCACACCTAACTTGTGAATGATATGTGTTACATTCCATTCGTAGAGGCAATGGACCTATCTCAAACCCTGCCCTCTTTTCTTGATCCTTTGGAGGATCATTAGGTTAATTACAGGCATTAAAGCGCTCCGTCTTGAGACGGATTTCCATCAATTTGATTCAGAGTCGTGATGGATTTTTCCTCAATTGGCTACCTGGTATAATATGATTTGTAGATGCATACAGATTGAAACTAAATTGAGCCAATCAGAGGCGTCAAATATCATGAAAAAGGGCATTATTTTTCCAACCGCGGCCGCGCCAAGCAGAGTCATTGGCGAACAATAATGGCGCGCGGTCGGCTTCAGGACGCGTGTAGCTTTATGCCAAGCAAGCAGTGCAAAAATTTACCGTAGTGGCATGCAGTAATGCGCCTTTCATTTTCGCGGAAATAGGCTGTCTATTGCCATTCTCTTTGACAAACTCTAACCTTAACCAGCTCCTTAACAGCGCCTAAACTTAACCGTTCTAACCTTAACCAACTCCGAAACAATGCCTAACCTTAACCTTAACCATAGAAATTATATTGCCATTCTCTTTGACAAACTCTAACCTTAACCAGCTCCTTAACAGCGCCTAAACTTAACCGTTCTAACCTTAACCAACTCCGAAACAATGCCTAACCTTAATCGGCGAAAGAATACACGTTAAAAAAAAATCACGTTAAAAAATATTTTCGATGGGATTCGAACTCGCCAGCAAACAAGCCATAGGATCCACAGCCATGTGTCCTAGCCAATTGAGCTATTTGTTGGATACTGAATAAGGGGCGGTGACTTATATATATTGAGCTCCGCTCGTGTCGCATGCGCGGGCACCTCGCGCGAGCACGCCGGCGCACGCACGCACCTGAGCGAGCACGCCGCCGCCGGTGCACGCACGGTAGCATTTGTCTGAAAAGAAGGGCGCTTTACCGCACTAGCGTGCGGTGACGAATGCGGAAGCATTTTTGCACTGCTTGCTTGGCATTAACGTACAGGCCTTCAGGACGCCCTTGTACCGACTCGTAGGAGAACATGCATACAGCAGCCAGGTGGGGGAGGGGGGGAATTGGCACGGTGACTAAATTGGGACGGGGAGAAAAACAGAAAATTAAATAAAGAGAAATAAAAAAAATAATAATAATTTTTAAAGAATGTTTATTTAAAAAATGTTAAGCACATGTAGGCCTATAGTCAATTGGTCCTGTTGTTCAGCCTCACAATGCTATTTGATAGTAAATGTGTTTATATGTCCCACCCTCTGGCCTCTGAAGTTGCTAATGTCTTTTTAATTTGGGCCTCACAGGGTTAACCTCTTAAGCCCGAGATATACAGTAAAAGTGTATATTTTCAGCATTACGTTTGTTTACCAATTATTTTAACTGTTATTAGTGAAATATAAGATTATAGAAATCTCAGGGCATTGGGTCGGAAACCGGCGCATATTGACAGGAGGAAGTGGCACAGCCAAAAGTGAGTGTAGTCTTTTGAAGGAAGAGACTCAGGGCTTTCGAATTTCGAAAAACTACCCTACCCAGCTCACACCAGCCCCTGTCAATCATCTGACTTCTGGATTTACTTTTTTATTTCTCTTATTTTTTGGGATTATCTCCCACAAACCTGAACGTTATTGCCATAAAACAGAACGCAGTTAGTTTCTCTATCTTTCTGTGAACGTCTTGCAAAAAACGGTGTTGCAATACGATGAAAAATGGTGGAGAAATTTACATTATAAAAAAGATGGCAGAATTCAGTACTGTATCTACAAAACCTTCTGTTTAATAATCTTCCCTTTGATTTGCTTAGATTTTTCAGGTCTGGTCAATTTTAGCATGGTGTTATTCACAGTCAAAGATACAAAAAAATTAAATAGAATTGATATTCTCCTTTGGTTCATTACAATTTACTCAAGCCTAGTAACAGACACACTATTTCTGACACTGATCTATTATGTCCCTAGATTCAGATCCCAAGAACATGCCAATGGACCATTTAAAAAGCATTGTAAATGTTTATTCTATGTCCTTATGGAATGAGTGACATAAAAAAAAAAGGGTAAAATATATATATATATATATATATATATATATATTTTTTTTTTTTAAATGGATGGAAGAGCCGCACATTGACGGGCAAAGAGCCGCATGTGGCTCGCGAGCCGCGGGTTGGCCACCCCTGCAATACATCATTTGAACTATAGACAATACATAATTTGAACTATACAATAATACTGAATTTGAACTATACACAATACTGAATTTGAACTACATAATTTGAACTATACACAATACTGAATTTGAACTATATACAATACTGAATTTTAACTACCGGTATTGTTACAAAGGGTCAGATTAAACCGAATATATATATTTATTGATTGATATATATTGCATAATATTTGTATATCGTTTGATATCCCTTGTATATTCTTTGTACATATACACTGAATATCCCTTTAGTCTACTACAGCCCATAATAGTTCATTCTCTCATTGGACAAGAACCTGGCGCCAGCAGACAGGCCCCTTGAGTC
Source organism: Notolepis coatsorum (assembly GCF_963971535.1). NCBI lineage: Eukaryota > Metazoa > Chordata > Actinopteri > Aulopiformes > Paralepididae > Notolepis > Notolepis coatsorum. The sequence goes on along the minus strand of NC_140174.1, from coordinate 38,821,521 downwards.
AAGTTCAATAGTGCCGACGAACATGTCCCAACTAGCCCCGGTTCCGCGTAGGAATACGGCTACCGAAATACGAATGGTACTATTTGTTCACCGTGCATATAAATAGGGCGCAAGAAATGTAGAATTCCTCTTAGTCCCTTGTCCCGTTCAGTCTCGTTCAGTTCCAGTTATCCAAGCGACGTCTCTCACCCACTACGCAACGTGGGCAGAGTAGGGCTCGTATTGCCCCAAATAGAGTCGTGTTTATCCTACTACGTTTGTTAAACGTATCGTTCGTTATCTACGAGTAAGCCTTCATTACGAGTCAAAGACCACGTGAAGTGGGTAATTGTGTGTCTACATAGAGCACTTATTGCCGCGTGCTAATAGGATAGTAACGTCAAGTTCAACCGTGGACCACCGCGCACCACGGAGGATACCTACACCGGTGATTGCAGAGCCACTTTCCGGCAGGATTACTATTATTATTCTTCATTCTTCACCAAGCTGCTGGAGCAGAGAACCGTCTACACCCACGGCTGTGGGATCTACACCTGCCCGTGAGGACATCACTCGAGCCTGTCTCTGTCGGAGCAGAGACTCCACGGCTTCATCTGCGCGGCGCGCACCCTGGGATTACCACTGCCTTTCCCCGCTGACTCAGGGAGCAATATACCGTCTCCAGGTGCCTATTGAAGCTCCCTTTGGAACCATTGACTTGCATAGAGCATTGCCCCCCCCTGCTGGCTTACAACCGGTAGTACACCCCCCTTCCCAGAATATCCCTAGATCTAATTCCTAACATTCATTATTGATTTGCCTGCACATTCTTTGCCTTATAAGCGCAATCTAAGTAAAGTATATTATGTAATAATATTCTTATCTGTAATAAATATTCTAAACAAGTATTTGTGTGGAAACCGTGTTATTGTGGAGAAGTTCTCATCTGATATACCTGTGTACGGTACGGCCAGCAATGTACATAACACGGTAGTGGTTTAATGATACCAATACTTGATTAATACAGTCAGGGAATTGTACCCCTCAGTTACAGGTATACTGAAAACGCATGTCAGATTACACATATCCTGCATTATGCCTCCTCCACTCCTGGAGTCAGAGCCACTACACCTGCTACAGCCTCAAAATCCTTCTTCCCCACTCCTGGAGTCAGAGCCACTACATCTGCTACAGCCTCAAAATCCTCCACTCCTGGAGTCAGAGCCACTACACCTGCTACAGCCTCAAAATCCTTCTTCCCCACTCCTGGAGTCAGAGCCACTACATCTGCTACAGCCTCAAAATCCTCCACTCCTGGAGTCAGAGCCACTACACATGCTACATTTGAACTATACACGATACATAATTTGAACTACATCACAATACATCATTTGAACTATACATAATTTGAACTATACACAATACATAATTTGAACTATACACAACAGGGCTGTACAGTGCGACGAAATCGTCGCAAATTGCCCCTTAATTTGGCCGTTGCGATTGAAATATTATATCTGGTAGCAACGTTGCGAGTAGAGATTTCAACCCTTCATTCGCATTTCACTCCTAAATTAATCCATACAAATTGGATAAAAAATATTTAAAACATTAGCCTACAACCAAGGCTGTACAGTGAGACACAATGTCGTGGTGCTATGAAAGAATCTGTCGGCAATGAATGAACTTACTGCGATAGCCTGAGTGAAAAAAAGATTTGCGTGAAGTGAATCTGGGTCACGCTATATACTTGGTACTTGTAGTCTATCGTGCGATTAAAGACCATGTCCCTGTCTGCGTAGTCTATACATCCAACACCAAATCCCATAATTCCTAGCGAAACGAAACTGAATGTGGCCGCTTCCTTTCAATAATATAATATGGCTCTTGCTCCGCAAGAACAACGGAGTGGATAATGGATATCAGTCCATTTTATGACAACCACGTCCGATGTGGAGAGATGATAAGATGATGATGATTGATGTGATGATTGATTGACGGGGACACGGAAACTTCTAACGTTCAGGATCAGCCATGCATTACGTGAGTACCCCACTATTAGGACGTGAAATACTGTCTACTTAAATTGACACCGCGGATCAATAAAGTATCAACCTATCTATCTATCTATATCTATCTATCTATCTATCTATCTATCTATCTATCTATCTATCTATCTATCTATCTATCTATCTATCTATCTATCTATCTATCTATCTATCTATCTATCTATCTATCTATCTATCTATCTATATCTATCTACATCTATCTATCTAATAATGAGACAATATGCAAATAAGATAATACTAATAATTGTCGGTTCCCCATATATGAAATGAAAGTGGCTTGCAACTTTACTGCTGGTAAAATCACTGTTTATTTCTCGTTTTGCATAGTATTACATTCCACTTCTATAAACAATCAAAGTCCTACCGTAAGAGCCTCATACGGGTCAATTAAACCTTTTTTATTAGTCTTTCCTTCGAGCTAAGTTGGACTGAACATTTCACTGTCAAAAGCGCAAATGTAAATAAGGTTGCGTTGCAACAGTTTTCAAAATAAAGGTCACATATACAAATTTCTCTCAATTCTTATAAAAAAAAGTCCCGGATATACATAAACATTAATTGGCATAGATCTCTATACATTTCATTGTATATCCGTATGCCGTGACAAATAAAACTCTTGACTTGACTTGACTTGACTATAAACGGCCCAACACATTGATCACTTTAGGCACACACTGAAACCAGTAACATCACAAATATGAAGCAGGTAATTACCCATACAAATAATAAACCTTTCATGGGGTTATTTACAATAATAATAATTCATTTGATTTCTAAAGCACTTTTCATTGTGAAACAAATTTATGCAGAGTTTCTTGTCCTCCTGATTAATGGTGTGTGTGTTGTGATGATCTCATTCAAGGAGCACCACACAAGCGCGCGCGCGCACACACACACACAGTTTGTTGTTTTTGTTCTATTAGTGATTTACACACTTTCTCAGTTGGTTCATTATAAAAGATACAAACCTGAAAACAAACGCACTTAAATGTTAAATAAAAGGACCACAGTAATGAGGCAGGAGGAACATATTTTTTTAATAATGGTAAAATTGTTATTTAAAAATTTGCCCCTAAAAAATATTTTTTGCCCCAAAATTTTTCATTTAGGGGCAGGTGTGCTCCTAGTGAAAAAGCTTAGCGTACAGCCCTGCACAATACATAATTTGCATTCAACACCTTAGCCAAGTCCTTGCCAAATGCAGTGAAATCTGAGGAGCTTGGTCAACTGAATGAACAGGTGCAAGCCTACCAGATTTAGGAGCACAGGCCAAACACTTTGAGGAGAATACTGAATGAATCAATGTTGACTGGTGGAGTAAGATCTTGGCCATGAAGACGCCAGAAGGAGGGATGATATTCCCCATTTTAGGGAAGTTGGTAAAGGCCCTTCTGTCATTGTTCACTGGCCCTCTTGTCGAAGGATCATTTAACATCATGGATGACATCATTGAAAAAGACAGGGCCAGGCTGAACATTGAGACATAATTATGAAGGCTTAGCCATTATCAAGTCCCACATGAAGGCAACAGAGAAAAACGCCTCCAAAATGGATCAGCCTTGCACTGAGGAGCATGAGCATGTGCCTGTCTTCTTATGAGAGATACCAAAGTCATCTGAAGAAGGGAATCGACTATACCATAAATCATAGGCTGATCTACGCTACATTATCTTTAAACATATAAAATTTTACAGAACAGAGTTTTAAAATGCTATTGTTTTACTGTATTTGCCCTATACACAATACATAATTTGAACTATACACAATACATAATTTTAACTATGGACAATACATAATTTGAACTATACACAATACTGAATTTGAACTATACACAATACATAATTTGAACTATACACAATACTGAATTTGAACTATAGACAATACATAATTTGAACTATACATAATACTGAAAAGTTACAGTATGTAGATTTGTTTATTTGTATGACAAAGTCAGTCAACCCTTGCAATCAGTTTAATTTAATGAATTGAAAACAGCATTGATATTACGTAAAAATGATCTAGTTCCCTTAAAACGCTAACGCTAATAAATAAAAACATATAGTGGAGGTTAAAATAAGACTGACTTGGCCTGAAAAAAAGTTCAGTCAGGAGATGTTTGTTTGCTTTAATCCCTGTAATTATCATATTGACTCATCAGTCTAGTCTCGAGTTCACGAGATCTTCCCTCACTCAACTAAGCTGTTCTGATTTGACAGTTTTGCTGACGTGAATATAGCACTGATTTGCAGTAACGCCCCCTCTATGGTTGTAGCGCATAGTGTAACCCGACACTTCCTCAAACGGGTTTCGACAGAGAGGCAGAGAGCGAGCGAGAGAGCGAGAGAGGGAGAGAGATAGAGAGGGAGAGAGAGAGAGAGAGAGAGGGACCGGCGGGACCGCGTGCCGAAGTGTGTGTAAAAATGTGTGTGCGCCATCTCTCCCTCGTCGGAGCATTTACACACAAACTTGACTGCGTGTGTGTCGGGGACGCATCTTTCCTCTCTCTCGCTCTGTCACTCAAAGCGCTTATGGGCGGAGCCCATCCAATAACAGCCTGAAATCCTGAGGCTGAAAAATGATGCGTTTGAGTACTTGATTAGAAATATAAAACAATGAACTTCCATAGACTCAGGAATTGTCTGAAGTTGCCCAAATAGTGCAAGGAATAGCAATGCATGTCCCCTTTAATACAAATGTACAGGTCCTATAGATAACATTCAGCCACTAGGTGTCGCACTAGAGCACCAGCATGTCATTATATCCAATCAGGTGCATTCCATGTGGGGAAATAGAAAGTAGGGAGGGCATACATGCCTGCAACCAGGGCCGCCTGGAAGAAATGCGAGGCCCTGTGCGAGATTTAAACGCGAGCCCCCCCCCCCCCAAAAGGTAAAAAAAAATATATATATATATATATATTTTTTTTATTTTTTTTTCATACAGTCAACATATTCTTAAATAATAGCGCTGCCCGAGGCTGGGCATGATACAGTCAACATATAGCAAGAGAGAGAGCGAGAGAGAGCTCCTGTTGTACAGTCAATATACAGTGTACAGAGAGAGAGAGAGAGAGAGAGACACACATTGGAAAGAAATTGAAATGCTATTTGGCCCTAAACAGAGAGTACACAGTGGCAGAATACCTGAGCACTGTGACTGAAGATCCTTGACTAGGTACAGACTCAGCGAGCACAGCCTAGCCATCGAGAAAGGCCGCCATAGGCAGACTGTGTGTGTTAGAAAGAGAGAGAGAGAGAGAGAGAGCATGTGTGTTTGTGTGTTAGAGAGAGAGAGCATGTCTGTGTGTCGTGTGTGTGTGTTAGAGAGAGAGCATGTATGAGAGAGAGATAAGCAAAGATGAGCCCCTAAAGGATATTCAACTTTTAATGGAAGAACAAAACAGAAGGAAAAGATAACTTCACAAAAGCAACATGAATATACATAGATCCAAAAGGACAAAGATCAACACTTAAATCCAAAGAGAAGAGGGTCTATACCAGAGAAAACAAAGTAGCAAGGAGCCAATGGCCGACATCAGCTAAATAGGCTAACTGCAAATAGAGTAGCCAGGTACTGACACCAGGCCACACACAGCTTTGGCCAACGCTACCCAAGCTACACAAACGACCAAGACAATTCACACACAGCACATGTCGTATCTCCAAATGTTGTGAAGTAACATATGTTTTGCCTGGAAAAAAACATCGTTATTAACAAAACATTCGGGAGGGGAAGGAAGGAAGAGTGGGGTAATGTCCAATGGACATCTTACCTGCACCAAGGAACGCAGGGCGAAAGGCTGCAACACAGGTCTCCACGTTGACGAAAGGCCTCTCGCTGGCGGGACAAAAAGAAGCTATGGCCGGAGCCTTGTCATGGTGCAGGCCCGACTACATCTTCTGTCAAAGATGATGTCGTAATCAGAGTGCCAGGGCCCCCTGCTATTCTCACGGCTAATGTCAATGGTCGTAGCACAAGCTAACAGCTAACTCTAGGCTAACTGATAGCATCAAACTAACGTTCCCAGCCGAGCGCAGCCGGCAGCTAACGTCGTAGCTAAACAGATAACAGTTAGCTCAACCCGGCTATCGCTAACCATTAGCTAACGCAGAAGCAAGCTATGCGGCTACCACTGAAAAACTGTACAACGTGAGAAAAGCAATACAGGCCAACACTTCAGACAGCCGCTGTGTTTTCCTCTTCTCATACGAAGAGAGAAGGGAAAAAGAAGGCAATACACGTCCCACTACAGAGTGGTGTTTACTAGGGCTGACCTTCGAAGCTTTTTTTGGCAATCGAAGCTTCGGGGCCGAGCTTCGATTTTAATTCTAAGCTTCGAACAAAAAACAAAAAAAAATACAAAAAACTGTTTTTTTTTATATATATTTTTTTTTATTTAAATTTTTTATTTATTTTTTTATCTTATGTTGTGGGACTTGTACAGCACTTTCGTAAACGTTGTTGTTTTTAAATGTGCTCTATAAATAAAGTGGGTTGGATTAATTAATTAAGTAGCCCCTTTCGTGACTGACGCATCCAACAAGGTTTCACTCGGCTGTGTGATTTAATTCAAGGTGGATCGCTGTTGTCGTTTGAACAACTTCAGATTTCATGGGAACTACCAATCCCCCAAATCAAGAATGTTTAAGATGAATGAAGTAAGATTTTGATTATTTGAAATATGGCCTGTGTAGACTAAACTATGCACAGAATTATGTCAGTCTACAAGGTCCAGATTCTACATGGTCCGGCAATGTAGACCTTGTAGACTCCACTACAGACCAATTATCAGTGAATGTTCATGCATTTTTAAGAAGGGCAACTTCCACAAAAAAACAAAGAACTCACCAAAACATCTCAGTAGCACCTTATCTAAATGTTATATTTCATATATGGAGATTCATATTTATTTATGTATTGCATGCATTTCTACATTTTATTTCCTATTTTGTTTATTCATCCCAGTATCTTTCTTTCTTATGTGTGGAATTCTACAAGGTGCGCGCACACACACACACACACACACCTACACACACACCTACACACACACACACACACACACACACACACACACACACTTACATTTAGTCATTTAGCTGACGCTTTTATCCAAAGCGACTTACAAGTTCTGTACGACAAGACAGCAAGAAGGGTACAACTCTATCAGCTGAGTAACAATGTTCATCAAAGTGTTGCGTGTTACAGTGTAGGTTAGTTTATTAGGACAAGTGCATGACAGTAAGGTTAGTCACGGTTAGATTTTTTTTTTTTTTTTAATCATTTCAGATAATGGTTGAAGAAGTGAGTCTTTAGTCGACGGCGAAAGATTGGACGGGATTCGGCTGTCCTAACTGGGATGGGTAGTTCACACACACACACACACACACACACACACACACACACACACACACACACACACACACACACACACACACACACACACACACACACACACACACACACACACACACACACACACACACACACACACACACACACACACACACACACACACACACACACACACACACACAAATCGAAGTAAAAAAAAAAAATTGAATTTGTTTTTGATTTTTTTTGATTTTTTTTTTTTAACTTCGATTTTTTTTTTAATGTTCGAAGCTTGTGCCATCGAATCGAACGTTCGAAGCTTCGAAGCATTTAAGACAGCCCTAGTGTTTACCATAGCGGTGCCGGCAACAAGTCCCTCGTGGACTATAGCCGACTTGAGCATGGAGATATTCTCATAATGAAACACCAAGCTCACCTCCCTCGCACCAGGTACTGACACCAGGCCACACACCGTTAGCTACTAGTACTACAACAGCTAGTCGGCCCGTTTGGCTCCCGAGAGAGAGAGAGAGAGAGAGAGAGATATCCACGGCGGGAATAGAATAGAGTGCATTAAAAACTCACCAAACGTCCAAGAGGATGGAGACAACCGCGTGGAGTTGACGAAGTTCATCTGCCGAACGACCATCCTCTTCATCTTGGCATAACAATGCTGCACGCGCTGTCTCTAGGTTAGCTAACGCTAGTTAGCCTTTAGCTAAGCTAGCTACTAGCCGACATCATCATGGCTATATCCCGACTGAACCACACGTTAGCACTCAATATTATAACGTAGCTAAAGCTAACTAGCTGTCCCTGTCTTTAGCCGGGATGGCTAGCCTGACTGAACTGTCTAACATGCAACAACTTTCATCTTCAGTCCATCTGCCGAACGATGTCCTCTTCATCTTGGCTGGCATAACCTCCAATGCTGCACGCGCGAAATAGTCAGACGCTAGTGATGGGTCGGTCATGAGCGACTCGTTCATAAGAGACGATTCATTGCCGTCTGGCAATGAGTCGGTTCACGCCCCCCCCCCCCCCCCCCGGCACGCACACAGACACACACAATGAACTCAACAGACGCTACCTTACCTGTAACCCCTCCCCTCATTGAAACCAATTCTGCTGCCTGCAGAGCCTCGGAGCCAGGAACAAGTCAGACACATTCTACAAACGTGTCTAATGTGAAATATATAAGCATATAAGCAAAACTAGATTTTAGGTCTGTGATGAAAAAGGGCCTCGCGGGAAGGGGGGCCTCGCAAAAAAAAAATATAATTGTGCGAGGCCCCCCTTCCCGCGAGGCCCTGTGCGACCGCACTGCTCGTACACCCCCTGAGGCGGCCCTGCCTGCAACCATTCATTTTGAACCTGCAAAAAATGTTTTAAATGATAAATCAATTAATCCAAAAAAAATTATAACGATTACTCTACATAACGATTTTATCTATAGAACCTTTTAAGACTCAATACGAGATTTATCTGAGTTTTATGAATTTTTTGCTGCGTAACCCTGCGACATGTTGGATCGATGCCCAAAGGCCATTAGATGTTACACTGAATGTCAGGTCCGCTTTGAGCAGAAAGCGAGGGCACCGGGAGGGGCAGCTCCACCCTCTTCCTCCTCCTCCTCCTCCTCCTCACCATTCATCCCTCCTTCCTCCTGAAGGAGTCACCTTCAGCCTCCTCTCCATTCCACTTACACCACTTAACTGTATTACAGAGGCCCGGAATTAATTATAGCAGGAGGGAAAAAGCCCTGACCGAACCCTGCTCCACTAATGGACTCATCCGTTCCATCACCTTTATTAAAACCTTGCCTGTATTTGTTGTCTTTCAAAAGTCCTAGCCTTGGCTGCATTGTGGCAAGGTTGGTAAATCATATTCCTCTGTGATACGTCTTGGCGTATACGGCGGGGGCGGGTGGGGCTAATGGACCTTCCCCCCCCCCCCCCCCCCCCCCCCATTTAAATTTGTAAAAGTGCCCGGGCCTGATTGAATTTCCCTTGATTGCTACATCTCTGGCTGCCATCAGAGCAGTCAAAGGTATAAATAGGACCAAGGGGAAAGCAGGTGATTCATCGATGGCAATCCTCCTGACCAGGAAATGTGACGCAAGCAGTCAGGCGAGCGACTGGGAGATAGTGGGCTTAGCTAGAGAGCATTCCCTTTACTCTGCACAAACCCTACTTTATTCGTAGAGGTTTGGGTTAGTGGTTAAGTATTTTCTGTTCCACAAATAGCCTACATCAAAACGTATCTGAATTTAGGATTCATCTAAGTTAAAAGCTTCTTTTTTTTGCATGGGTGTTATTTTTTATTAAGGTCATTAACACTTTGATTACCAGCAATGCGGTGTGCCTTACCCCCGTTGAATGCCACCACCCACTTCAATGATCTTAAATTATGTGTATAATATGGCCGTCGCTTATCAATGACTTGTTTGCAGTCAACATTGTCAAAACGGATTGTTTTTTAATCGGTTAATTTCCGTTTTATACCATTTTGAAAAACCCTTGTTTTCTTGAAAGTTTCAGGAAAATATAAAGATTCTGTGATAAACAGCCTTTAGTGGAATATTCTGGAATACACTAAAAACATTGAAATTTAGATTAGACTATCTAGATTATCGATAGTATATGTGTACTTATGCACGCTAGAGAAGCGAGCTGAAAAATCTATTCTCTCATTTCCTGATCAGCGCACGCACACACACACACACACACACACACCAGGGCTGTACACTGCGACGAGATGGTCGCGAATTGCCCCTTTAATTGGCCGTTGCGATTGGTAAATATTATCTGGGGGCGGGCTTGCGAGTAGTGCTTTCAAGCCTTGCATTCGCATTTCACTCCTAAATTATCCAAGGCATGTGATGACGCGATGACGTCACTCACGCGAGCTGAGCAGTGAGCACTCAGCAGGTATGATCAGCGGGAACAATCGACTGAGCACTCACTCTGATAGACTGGCTGACTGTCTGATTTAGCTATGAAGAAAAGTAAAGTTAGTATTGCTTCATATTTTCGACGCGTTCGACCTCCTATAGTGAGCCGAACTGAACTGAACTCAGACACACAGAGAGAGCTGCGGCGTCTGCTGCTCCTCCCGCACCCGTGGCTGTTGTAAACACTAGTCTCTAGTGGGACACTGGGACCTCGGTGAGCCTGCCAGCCGGCTAGCTACTGATATCAACAAATTCTCCAGCAAGTCTAGTAGTGCATGATAGCTCGCGTTAGCTTACTGTTCAAAACGAAACGTCCCATTAAACTAAATAGTTCAGATAGCTCCTGATATCAATGTCTTATAACACTGAGTCGATGCGTATTCGAGCTGAGGGCACGCTGAATATAGTCAATAGGGTCCAGCTGCAGCGCCGGAGAATCCTGGCCGTAGCTGGAGGCTACAGTATAGGTCCAGCTGCAGCTCCGGAGAATCCTGGCCGTAGCTGGAGGCTACTCGAGTACACACAGACAGTGGAGCTGGTTGCATATAGCAAGCATTTTGACTTGTTGCGTGGTGGCGATGTCTCGCAGATAATACAACTACAAGTATGATTATATAATATATATATTTTATTAAAATAAAAATGTATATAAAGATTTTTTTTCTTTTTTTTTTAAATCAAAAACAATCAATATAAATAATGGTAACATTGTTATTTAAAAATGTGCCCCTAAAAAGCTTAGCGTACAGCCCTGCACACACACACACACACACACACACACACACACACACACATATGGCACACGCTGATATCTCTGTGAAAACAGATCCGATTATCCTAAGACTGGTCAAATAGATTCCTTACCTCAGATCAGATGTTCTCCAAAAAGATTATTCCAATTCCTGATCGCCATTCCAAATATCGATCGCGTTTATTGATTCAGCGCTGGGTACTGGAAATACCGATTCCACGCTGTTCTGAGGGTCGGCGAAGACTTAGATCTCTCCGGATGGCTTGCCGGATAAGTAAAATGAGGAAACTGGATTCCCCCCCCCCATCAGTCTAATCCAATGGGGTGCAGTTACACAGGGAGAGACGATAGGGGGTGGTATTTTCCCAATGGAGCTCAGAGAGAGGTTGCTGCACTAACATGAGACTAGATTGATGAAATATGAATTCAAATCGCTAATAATAAAAAAGATAATGACAAACAAACGCTATATGTTGTTGCTGGCATTCAACGGTCGGCATGAACTAACGACATATAGCGTTGTTGGCACTCAAAGTGTTAAGGATAAAAGTTGTTTATCTCCTGGTTTATTGATGTGCAGACCTTCACAATAACATCTCAAGGGAAATCTTACCCAGTTTTGCCTTTGAGATGCCAATGAGATGCGTCTCTGACCTTTTCCTCTCTCTACAGCCTGCCATTCCTTCACAAATATAAAAACTCTGATCAGACATATTTACACATGAAAGAGCGGATGAATGAAGCAACTCGCCGTGTTCTGTGACGCTGCCTTTTTCAGGAACAATTTGAATTGTCTCTGGAATTTTGTATGCAACCTTTTTGATAATTTAGAGAATTCTGTCAGACAATAATCTTCAGACAAATCATTCATTACCGTCGACTGATTATGATATTCCACTATTGGAAGGTCATATGCGTGCATACTGAGGACCGGATCTCTTTTATATCTATGAGTTGCCAATAGAGAGAAAGAATAATGTTTAACTGTTCCTGCTCCTTCAGATGCTGGCCTTTCCTTTGACTGGGTGCCTTACTCTGTCAGGCTCCAAGGGCCGTCCACGAAGCTTTTAGTGGCTTGACAATCTATTTAACTACGTAGCCTATAGCTTATACTTTATTTCCGACTTTTCATTTGGACATTTTATCAATTATGCCTCAGGCTAATAATGTCTGCACATTAAAGTCCATTAGCTTGGAATGGAACTTGGCCTCTGCAGCATACGAGAAGTAACAAGGCTAGGTCAAAACCTAGTAAATGCCTGGACTGCGCTGACCAATCATAACTTCAGTGATGGTCACCTGATCCAGCTGCCCAGCCGTGTAACTTCCGTCACTCAGATCACTGGACAGCGACAGACATTCTGTAGGGATGTGGCCCCTGCCGGTCCAACCAAAAAAAGGCATAATCCTAAAATAATGGTTATTACACTATACATTTATTTTTGACATCGACAACCACAGTGTGAGCTGATGTTCAGTTCTGAAATCCACAGTTTCTTTTTATGTATGAAATTATTATTCCGAATGTTTTTTGAATTTTTTATTAAAAAGAATATATATATCTCGATGGTATATTGCATATTTATTTATAGCCTCTGCTGATCTGTCCTGTTGATTGTGCTAGTTAAAAAAAGAGAGAGAGAGAGACTCAAGCTGATTATTAGTGACGTGTCTTGTCAAGTGGAGCGTGCTCTAGAGATCCCCTCCCGCAGGAGAGTCCTCCTAATACCCGCTGACCAGGGCCCATCGCCGCTAATCAGCTAGTTTAGTCGGCCGGCAGCCGCATGGAGGGGCCTCCGCCACATCCAGGTACTAATGAGCCCTAATGAACAGGGAGTTAATTTGCAGCCTCGCTTGTTTGAATGTGCTCTTGTCGTGTGTGTGTGTCCCCCCCCCCCCCCCCCCCCACCACCACCACCGCTCCCGCTCCCCACCCCACCCCCCACGAGTGTTGAGAGAGTGTTCCCCTGTGGACTGGCCCGTTGCCTGCCTCTCACATCTTTCCAGGGGGGTAATAACTTGACCTTCCTCTTGTTGGGAGACAGCTGCTCCTGTTTCATCAGTTCACATATCGGGGTGTAATTACTAAAGAGACGCTTGCTGTAAGAATCAACTGCCCCCCCCCCCCCCCTCTGAAAGGTTGTTATGTTTTTATAATGTACCGCAGACGCCTCACCTTTAGCATTTTACAGACTCTGGCGCTCCGAGGTTCTCTGCATCATCTTGAAGAACTTCCTCGAAGTAACCAATCTGCCTCTTAATTCCAGAGCTTCTTTCCTGTTGCTCTCTTTTTATCCCGATAGTCGAGGGAATCGTCGAGGGTAACGACATCTTTAATAAATATTCGCAGAATCACCTTAAATCAACATCACTTTGTTTTCTGCTAAACAAGGTTGAGTTCACCAAAATTTTCTGACGAGGTGAGTAAGGTGGCGTCCCACACCACAGACTCCCCTGTCGGCTACATGTATCTTTGACCAGCACGTTCTCCCGTTAGTTTATATTAGACAGTTTAGACCACCCCCTTCACTCTGAGTTTGAGACTCTGCCCTCATGTTGTAGATATAGAATACCCTAAAAGAATAGGTCAAAACTCATTAATTATCTGTGCAATAACCCTGCTCACAGACGTTGCTTTGTGTGTTGTGTTGTGGTCTGTATATATGTCCAGGAGAAGACTTCTGTACTTGTGTTTTTTTTTATCTTATCTTATGACGTGACTGCGAGTAAAGTTTCCCATCTGGGATGATAAAGTCGAACTGAACTGAGCAGAATTTATGCGCGTGATTGCTGTGATGATGACTCCCATTCATTTGACCATAAACGTTAACGTTGCATACGGTAAATTGCTGACCCTTGGTTTGATTGATTGATTGAAAACTTTATTAACAGATTGCAGAATGGGTACAGTACAGTACAGCTCAATACATACAATTGTTAAGGGGATGCAGACCAGAGAAAGACTTTCGTCTTGTTTACATCAGGGTCCCCCATTTTCAATTCATCGTAACATATATGACATACATGACATACAGATAGACAGTACTGCTACATCTATACATTTATGACATACCAGATTTGCAATTACAGTACTGTTTGTGATACAAAAAGAGTCCAGAAAAAAGAGTATATACATTTGACGTAGAAACTGTACATTGGATTGGGTAGGTGGGGGTGGGGGGGGGACTGTACATTGGAGGTGGTTGGGTGGGTGGGTGGGTGGGGGGGGGGGGGGTGGGTAGGAGGGGTGGGTGGGTGGGGGACACTGTACAACTGTACAAACAAAACTGTACATTGGATTATTGACAAGACCATACTTGGTAATTTACTGTACATTGGAGGGGGTTGTGTTCGGACATTTACAGGGGCCAGTTTCGAGTTGCAGTCTCCCTTAGGTGTTTTTTGAGAGTGTTTTTGAAAGTGGGTAGTGATTCACATTTCGTTTCCAGCTTTGGGTAGGGCGTTCCACATTGATGTGGCATAATTGCGAAACGTGTTTAGTCCCTTGTTTGAGCCGAATCTGGGTTTAACATGATTTGTGGAGCTCCCTCTGGTGTTGTGACCGTGGTATTCACTGACCTTTGGGAAGTATTTTGACATGTACATGGGTACCTTGGTCGTGTAGTGTATCTTGTAGACCAGGCCCATTGCAAGTTGCTGTACTCTGTCGTCTACTCTAAGCCATCCTAGGTTGTCAAAGTGGGCAGGGGTGAGGTGGGTTCTAGGAGTAAGGTCAAGCAGTAGTCTGACCAGTTTGTTTTGAGATGTTTGTAATTTTGTTTTTAGCGCCTTTGAGGTGCTTTGGTACCATGAGGTGCAAGCATAGTCGTAGTACCCTTGAATGAGTGCTCCTGCTAGAGTCTTCAGGGTATTCTTGTTTACCAGTGAGGAGATCCGGTACAAGAAACGAGTTCGTTGGTTGACTTTTTTTATTACATTGGATGCCATTTTGTCACAGGAAAGATTTGCCTCTAGGATGGAACCCAGGTAGGTAATATCTTCTTTCCTTGTGACAATATTGTCACCCACTGTAACTGAGAAGCCGTCGGTCTTGCTGAGTTTGTTATTTGAACCGAAGAGAATGGACTCTGTTTTGACCATGTGTAATGATAGTTTGTTATCAGCGAGCCATATGCAGATTTTGCCTAGTTCTGAGCTGAGGGTTTTTTCAACCTGTAACTTGTTCTTGTCAGAGACCAGCAGGGCTGAGTCGTCCGCAAACAGGAACAAGTTGCAGTCACAAGCTGACGACATGTCATTTGCATAAATTAGGAACAGTAGCGGACCTAGTATGCTTCCTTGTGGAACACCACAGCTTACTGTGAGGGGGGGGGGGATAGGTGGTGAGCAGGGGAGGAAACTAACTTTTTGGCTTACCAGCCAACTGGCGGGTATCTGATTTTTTTTACCAGCCAAATCGATTTTTTACCAGACAAAAAAAATCGCTAATTGTGATAATTACTTCTTTGTACGTCTTCGTCTAAATTGATTTTCAATCATAGTAAATTAATCACACTGTCTCTACTCTTCAAAATATTACATCATTAAATCACATATTAACATGAAAGAGGGAACTATTCTGGACTGGGTTGGGCTGAACTGGGCAGTGAAAGATGCTGGGTTGGGCTGGTCTAGGTTATACTGAATGATGAATTGAAAATTAATTGAAAATGGGGGACCCTGATGTAAACAAGACGAAAGTCTTTCTCTGGTCTGCATCCCCTTAACAATTGCATGTATTGAGCCGTACTGTACTGTACCCATTCTGCAATCTGTTAAATAAAGTTTTCATTCATCACAGCTCAACTACTAGGAATGTGTGTCTGACTATTAAGTGCAGGAAATATTCATCAGAAAGGGGGGACATGATGGAGGGAATGGAAAGAGCAGGTTTGACAGGAGCAGGGTTGAAGGGATTGATTGATTGAAAAGTTTATTAACAGATTGCAGAATGGGTACAGTACAGTTCAATACATACAATTGTTAAGGGGATGCAGACCAGAGAAAGACTTTCGTCTTGTTTACATCAGGTCCCCCATTTTCAATTCATCATAACATATTGGAGTGTGGAGGAAGTGGACAAGGCATTAAGCAAACAGGACTGAAATGGGGGACCCTGATGTAAACAAGACTAAAGTCCTTCTCTGGTCTGCATCCCCTTAACAATTGTGTGTATTGAGCTGTACTGTATTGTACCCATTCTGCAATCTGTTAATAAAGTTTTCAATCAATCAATCAATACTGGGTTGGGCAGTGAAAGAACCAAGCATTTCACTGTAATGTAATAGCTAAATAAAACAACTTGAACTTGACTTGTTACATTTGCACTCTGGTTGGATGCCAAATGTATTCTGGTTGTACTGTACTTGTGCTGTAAGATGACAATACATTGGAACCGAATCGACAACGCTAGGGGTTCAGCAGGTGTGTTCTGAATGCCAAATATGACAACATCACCGTTGTGAAGGGCATATGGGCGAGTGGTGATATGCTGGGAAACCCGGTAATAATAAAATGTCACTCGGCTGCATTTAAGCAAAGCCGCTCAGTATAGTCGTCCACTATGTTGAATGCGCGTTATGGTAGCTTGTTACATGCTAGGTAGCTAGCCGGCTAATGCTGGTTGACTTGTCATTCTCATCCGACTCGAAGGAGACGCGTCGCGTGCTGTTGTTCGCCCCCATGTCAGACCGCACCGATATCCGAAAGCGACGACTCTACATGCAATTATTTTCATCCACTGATGTGTTTTTGTAAGTTTGTCTACGTTGTCAAGCCGGCTGCCGGTGGCAGGAGTTTGTAGGTCTGCGCGCAGTGGTCTGTCCACTTCCCCTAGATGGGCGGCATCTTCTAGAAAACGAGTGTTCATTGGAGGAGCTTAGAGCGCATCTGTACAACGATGATGTTCATTGGTTATGGTCTGATTATTATGTGGCGCAAATGGGAGGAATCAAGGGGGGAGTCAGAGTTCGGTTTGTGCCAGTGAGCGAATCAGCAGATTGCAGAATGATTTTTTTGTTTTGTTTTGTAATTACTAGTACTCGCCAGACTGGCGAGTGCTCTTCATGAATTACTCGCCAAACGTAAAAAATACTCGCAATTGGCGAGTAAAGTGGCCTAATTTCCTCCCCTGGTGGTGAGGTTATTACAAGAGAAGGAACACTTGGACTTTCAGTGTCACCTGGTCAAAGACTACTCTCAGGACAAAAAACCATCTGACTTGTGATGTGAAGAGAAGAAAACCTGTAACTTTAGTCTCAGATTCAGTGTTAATATATTGATTCATAGTTTCCACTGGTGTGTGTGTTGTATGTGCTCGACAGGGACGCAGCAGTACAGTAAATACACAGGTTATGCACAGAGCTACAGATGGGATGGGAGCCATCAGGACACAACTCCAAGGTATATACCGATTCTAGTTAAAGGGGAACACCATTCAATTAAACATTATAATATGTTTTTCCCATAACCTAAGACGGTTAAATCAATATTTGTGAACGTAAGCTAAAAGCAGGTCATATAAACGTCTTCATTAATCATATGTTTTTAAGCAAGAAGAACACTATATAGAAAGGGATATATTAGACTTTGAAGTCCTTCAGTTATTAATGAAAAACACGAGTCCTCTTGTTCTATTTCTTTGCAAATATTCTTTATTACAAGGGGGGTGAGCTAGCTTAACCGCTTTGTCCTCATACCAGATGCATTATTTATTTAGTTTGGTAATATCCAATATAAATGGTTAGCATATTCGTCACAAAGTTCAGCTACTGGAAATACAAAGACATGGGTGGAAGAAGGCATGAAGTGAATACAGTACTTGTTAACACTTTCAGTGCCCACGACGTGATATGACGTTTTATCAGCCCCCCCCCCCTGAATGCCCACGACGACAATTATCGTTTTATTTTTTTATTAGCGATCTGAATTCATATTTCATCAACCGAGTCTCCCGTTGGTATACCAGCCCATCAGCAGCTCAGAATGGAAAAAAGCGCCCCCTATCGTCTGCACGTCAGTCGCTTAGACTGACCTGGGATCAGTGTTATGTAGAGGCGGGGCCAATCTATTTGACCAGTCTTGGGATAATCAGAGTTGTATTAATTTATATTTTCCTTGAAAACGAGGGCTTTTCAAAATGCTATAAAACGAAAATGAACCGATAAAAAAACAATCCGCTTCGACAATGTTGACTGGAAAACCAGTCATTGATAAGCGACGGGCAGATTAGACACATAGCCATAATTTAAAACATAGATTAGGCGTTATTAACGCTAACATTGAAGTGGATGGTGGGCATTCAACCGGTAAATCAAGATTAAGCTTGGGCTCTGAAAGTGTTAAAGGGGAACTACACCCGATTTCAGAATTCATACATATTATTCCTCTGGTCTAAGATGGTACAAAAATATTAGTGAAAAGTTAGCAATTCAGTTTTTACCATTTATTTACAGTTACAATACCTGTATATCTATAATGAACTTTACAATTTGATAGAATAAAATACTTAGACCCCAAAATTAACAAATGTTGAAATAATTTTGTAGCACTGCAAAATAAGCAAAGATTCAAGGGGTGTGAATACCTTTTTATTTTAAAAGAATGTTGCAACCGTACCTGAGAATTATTAGGATATGACCGTCGACCATATTCACACAGCAGCCATTTTGCTCTTATTGGGATTCAAGCCCAACCTGAGCATGATATAAGAGCAAAATGGCCGGTGTGTGGATCTGGTAAATGTTTTTCTGAAATCATTGAGCAAATATTCAAGGGGACACACCTTTTATAGCAACCGTACCTGAGAATTATTAGGACAAAACCATTGACTAATCTTTCTGTAATTCATTCATTTCAGGGATGGCTGGCAGAGAAAATGCACAGAGATTGTGGCCATTGATGCACTGCAGTTCCGGAGCTTTCTGGAACAATTTCACCCTGCAAAAATCAACAGAGAACTCAATAAGGTTTCTTTTCTTTTCTTGCCTGTCTCTGTCCGTCTGTCCATTTGTTTGTTTGTTTGTCTGTATTTATTTATTTATTTATTTATTTATTTATTTATTTATTTATTTATTTATTTATTTATTTATTTATTTATTTATTTATTTATTTATTACATGAATGAATGAATGAATTATTTTATTTTGAATGTTTACAAATACAAATAAATAAACATAAACAAATAATTTTTCGAAAATGTTTACAAATAAACAAACGAAACACACGCCATTATAAGCAGCACAATGGTGCAGTGGTTAGCAGTAGTTGCAGTAGTTGCCTACAGCAAGAAGGTCCTGGGTTCAAACCCCAGCAGGGGTCCTTTCTGTGATGTTTGGTGAAAGTTAGATTTGCACTTTATTAATCCCAATAGGGAAATTCATTCTTGTTTGATGATCAAGAGGCACCTTTTATTGAAGTTTGGTGAAAAAGCAAGTTATTGCACTATTAATCCCAATAGGGACATTCATCTTTGTTTGATCAAGAGTAACCTTTTATATTATATATATATATATATATATATATATATATATATATATATATATATATATATATATATATATATATATATATATATATTATCATTTTCTTTTTTTAAGTGAAGATTGGTGAAAGTTAGGTTTGCACTTCAATCCCAATAGGGACATTCATCTTGGTTTGATAATATTTTTGTGTCAAATAAAAATAATAACAATAATAATTTGCTCAAGAGAAAAATATCGATTAAAATCGTAAATCGGATTTAAAAAATAATAATCAGGGATTTTATTTTTAGGCCATATCGCCCAGCCCTGCTATTTACACTTAAAATGAATATAACACAGTGTATACAGTTTTATATATAGTTATACTATAGAGAGGGATTGGAATTTATTCAAAAGCTTATTTCTAGTATGTACCTATTGTTTAAAAAAAATCTAATTTATCCAAAATGTTGCATAATTCGGAGAGGAGATGGGCAGAAATGACAGCTTGCACCATCCATTCCGAATAATAGACAACGGACCCAGTACTTTGTTGGTGGTGTGAAAATATGCCTACAAACATTAAATATCCTTGGAACCGTTTGTATTAAATTGTATCTGAATCAGGAGATTATCTTCTTTGTCAAAATTGAAAGTGTATCTTTCCGTTGCATAATGGTGGCTGGCAGTGCGCATATAATAAGGCATATATTATTGAAATTAGTTTTCTCTAAGAACGCATCTATTTCTATATTTTGTTTCATACATCTACTCCAGTGCGCTGTCATACATATTTGGCCGTCAGACGCGGTGCTCGCACGGAACGGAGAGAGGGGCACTTGTGGAGAGAGCTAGGTCACAAGGTTGCCCTGACGACAGACAGCTGGACTGCCCTGATGACCGAAAGCTATTCTCGAAGTCAACTTCCTGTCTGTTGTTGCTAGGCAACTGCGGCGTGGGGGAAACATGCACGCCGCGTACATTGTGTACGGTTCATTTAGTGCAGAAACGGATCGGAAAAGCGGCAAATTAAACGCAATCAAGGGTAATTTTCTTCAGTGCATCACAATGCCAAAGAGCTGCTGTGTTACGCTTTGTACTAGTAATAACATAATCAAAAATCCAAATCGAAAGTTGTATATAATACCAGTTGAGGCATCACGGATAGCTGGCGGCTATCAAGAGGGCACATGTAGACTCAGACGGGAGAGTCGATCAAAGCAGACCCTGGCCCCCAAGTCAAATCATACGTATGTCTGCTCTACCCATTTCATAACAGGTGAGAATAAGGAACAAATATGTATATCGTAAATTAAGTTTTATTGGCTGTGAGGCTGTAAACAGCACGCAGAGAAATGTTAGCTGCTAGCTACTTCACCATATAACGTTAGTCCATTCTCTTCAAGTAGCCTACATACCATTTTTTCGCCTTAGAATCACCAGAAAGGCTTTCGAAATAGTGAAATGCCATGTTGGCCTCAATATTTTCAAAAAAAATTATATGAAAAGGTTATGAAATGAACAAGAATGTGATAAAATATGTTATAAAAACGGAGCTCAACGCATACATTTGATTGTAGAAATCCGTTTGTTTTCCACCATACCAAGATGGCGGCAGTCTCGTGACATCAGAGTGTCTTCGAGAATGTTACCGTCACTTGTCTCTCATAAAGCCATTCCCAATCCCTGGGTAAAAATCAGGCTGACTGGTGGAAAGTCAATGCGAGGAGATTCCCCTCGCTGGCAGAGCTGGCAAAGCTGGCACGCCAGTACCTCTGTATACCCGCGACATCCGTACCATCCGAGTGAGTGTTTTTGGACTGATTGTTACCAGGCTGCATGCGCTCCCATCTGACACCCAGAGACCATGTGAGTCAGTCTGAGACAGGCTATTTATGTTTTATGTTTATGTTTTATGTTGTTGCTTAGTTGCTCTTGTTGCTTCGTTAGTACAGTTGGTTGTTTTCAGCGTTTTTGTTATTTAGTTAGGGCTATTGGACATTTTCATTGACATAAGTAGCTTTTTCGTTTTAGTTTTTGCATGAATTTAACAAACACATTTTTTAAAAGTTTTATATTAACTTAATTAAACCCTCTATTTTCCTCCAATACTTTAACTTTTTTGGATTTATCCATGGTTACTGTAGCTTAGTCGGAAACTCAAGATTAGCCACCTGCAGACGGCAGGGAGAGGCGCGGGGTGTGATGTATATTTTAATTGATGAAATATTAAACACTTTTTTTATTTCAGTTCACAGTATCAATCTCCAAAATTATTATTTATTTCCATATTATAAATTATTTTCAAAGCTACAGGGAGCCACTGCAGAGGGGCTGACGAGAGCTCCAGAGCCGTGGGTTTTTGCTGACCCCTGCTCTGGGTGCTTCGGTTTCCTCCCACAGCAAAATACATGCATGCTAGGTTTCCTGCCATTGCCCTTGACCAAGGTACTGGCATTACACCTGGAGTTGGTCCCCGGGGTGCCACACTGCTCCTAAATAGTTAGAATGGGTCAAATGCTTAACTTAACTTATACTATCAATTTAAAAGTCCCATATTATGGGAAATCGGTTTTACCTAATATTGGTGTAAATTTGTCAGTTGGAAATATTATTTAGGCACTAGGGAAAAAAAGACATAGGTACTTTCCTTATCGTGGACAATATTGTTACCTGAAAAAACTAGATTATACAAACAAAACAGGTATTCTATTTGTGATGTCATACCAAGGATATGAACATGCTTTAATTAATCAAATATGTGTCCTTTTTGGAGCCAGTAACACTACCTACCTAATGGTGCCTTCAAGTGCATCTGGAAGCTCCTACTTATGGCGTCAGAAACTATACTTATGACTTGACTGGCGATCAAGTACTTGGCTTGGAATTAAGGGGTAACCATAACAACGAACATGGATGCTGTGAGAGGATATTTTCTTGATCCTCCAATCACTTGGGAGGCAACAGTTTGTAATCGGAGGATCAAAATTAAGATAGCGGGTTTGAAATAGGTCAATTACAACTTCCAGGGGCCGTTCATATGCTCCTAACTCTGTACAGTGAAACACAATATATCCGATGTGCACTTGAAGGCACAGTGATATACTGCCCAATTTGTAAAATTATTATTATTTAATTTTCTTGATGAACTCATATAAACTTGTTGAAAAGATTAAAAAAAAGGAACCTTTAAAAACACAGTGTGACACATCTTGGCAACACTATACCATGAGCATTGCTCTGAGTGCAATTTGTAATCCGTTGTAGACACAAATATGAGTATTTTGTATTATTTATGACAGTGGAAGTGTGGGGGCAGCAGTCTACCACTGTTCTTTGATGTTGGGCTTTGATCTTCCATAGTCGTAATGTCTAACGGTAGAGCAACGAAAGTGGCGCTTATGCCTCATATAATGCTATGCTTCAGAGAAGAACTTAAACTGGTATTTCAGTTTGAATACCGCCGTGTGCAGATTTAATAGCTTCAGCATCCATCCATCCATTACATTTCATGATCGGAAAACACTGCCTCATAATCACGGGCAAATGTTAACCGATCTGAAATTGACTAACATGTTTACCGTTCCTGGGGTAAATATTTGAGTTAGTCAAGCTTCCTGAGCGTGTGATGCAGAACAAAGGAATATTGTATTAAAAGTTAATTAGCTGAAGTGTGTGGCCATTCCAATGCACTGTGTAGCTGACATGATGCTGTCTTCCAGTGTATTGATGATTTCAGGTCCTCTATCTATCCAGAATCTGCCAAAAATATTTTAAATGAGTTATTTTTCAGGATCTACTACAGTATTTCTCCCTGTCATAGATGGATATTGGCAGTATATAATCAAGATGTTGATGTTGTCAAGTCTGCCTTCTGAAAGCATGGATGCATCCGACGGCTCTTGACAGGGGTGTGTGAAAAATGATGCCCCGACATGGAGATCAATCCTGTTTGGAGAATTGTTTAGCTGTCAGATCTGACCTTTTTGCAGGATGAATTTATGGGAAGGATGGGTACTTACAATTGACCTATCTCAAGCCCCGCCCTCTTTTCTTGATCCTCCAATCACAACTGTTGCTTACGAGGAAAAGAGGGCAGGGCTTGAGATTGGTCAATTAATTTTCACTATCCACTTCATTTCCTAGGCGAAAATGAATGTCCAGTTCCCCCTTTCAAATCATTCTTTGAATTTCTCCTATCCGTACGCTGGTGACTGACGTGACATACAACCCACCTGGCGTGTGTGTGTGTGCGTCTACACGCATACGCGTGCGTATGTCAAAATAGCTTTTGTTTAATGCCTGGGCTTTACTTTAGGTAGTCGGCACCTATGAGTGGAAACCAAGCTTTAACTTGTGAACTTGTCAAATGATTATAATTTTAAAAATGTATGCGTTTTTTCAGGGCAACCGGATCTCCCTAGGCTTTTATGTGAGCATGCATTGATTAATATGGCAATATTTGGCCAGCGGGCAAATGGAATTACATGGTTGCGTTAGATGTTATATTCCATTTAGGTGTGAATGCAGGAGGACACAGGCCCTCATTATTATGAAACATACCAGTGATCTGGAACAGTACACAGTGGTCCAAAGCCCAGAGGCGCACAAGACCTGGTTCCGGCTTTACTCACCAAATGAGATATCGTTCCCCACTTGCTGACATTCAGCCGTGCTGCATGTGGCTGTTGACTTGACGCAGTGATTCAACGTGGCACTTCAAAGTGACCCACATTGTAAACAGTCTCGTTAAAATTCATTATGATATTGAGTGTTTAACGAGCTTTAATTTGTCCTCATGTAATGTGAGGAAGCCGATTCCTGGTGTTAATTATAGCTCAATGAAATTATGTTAATTGAAAAAAAAATGGCATAGCCTATATATTTATGGATGGATACTAATTAAATGTAGTGTTCAAATTATTGTTTTATATACAGTGTGGTGAATAGTTTTAAACCAAAGCATTACAGCCAAATATCTAGTGAACTAAATAATGACTGACAATAATCTACCTTGGGAAGTGATGACTGGGACAAAATAGAGTTCAGCTGGACTCAATATTTTGCTCACTCGCTCACTCACAAGCTCACTCATGCACTCACTCACTTTTTTAAGTTATGTATTTCTTGTTACTTGTTACTTCAAAAGTATTACTTAACTTATTACTATCTGGGAGCATCGCTTCCTTTCTTACCGTCAATATTTGGTACAACACACTACACAGGCTACTTGGCCTGTACGCCTCTGTGTGAATGATCACATCAGGGGAGCAACACCTCAAGGGCTTTCAAACCAGATGCTGACAGAGCTGCGCTGAGCTAGACCGTTGTTTTTAGCGGACGCGGTGCCACAGCGCAGAGTGGTGTGATGCTCAAAAACACTTTTATCCCGCAGCATTTTCACAGCAAGACTACTTCAGGCTTGATCAAAAGTACAGCAGGCTTACGTTGATGGACAGTCTTTTTAAACAACTCGTTGTAGGATAGCGGGTGTTTAGGGAGATTTCAGGTTGTATTTTCTTAAGTGAAAAATAGAAGAAGTCCTTTAGTCCAAAAGGATAAAACAGTGCTGGTGATTTCATCTTAAACTTGAATTCTACCAGTAGGGTTGAGGATTATACCTGCCTCCATGAAATACACACTGCAGCCTAAGAGAAGAAGACACATCAGAGAGTCCCCACTTTTGACATTGGATTCTCTTACAATGCGCACCTAAATGGTAAATGGACTGCATTTATATAGCACTTTTATCCAAAGCGCTTTACAAGTTATGCCTCACATTCACCCATTCACTCACACATTCACACACAGACGGCGGAAGCGACCATGCAAGGTGCAAACATGCCCATCGGGAGCAGTTAGGTGTTAAGTATCTTGCTCAAGGACACTTCGACATGCTGCCGGGAGGAGCAGGAATCGAACCTTCAGATTACAAGAAGACCGCTCTACCTCCTGAGCCACTGTCACCCCCAAGCCTTGAGCGCAGTTTTAATAGATTACAGATCAACAATGATGTTCTTGTCAGCTTTGGTCTTAACTTGAGAAACAAGTTATTTTTTGATGGGGTAACCACCACACACTCACTCACTCACACACTCACACACTCACTACTCACATTTACCGATATGTCCCTAGTTGCGGTTCATGGTACTTTATGTAAGACCAGTACAATACATGCAAGCAATTGCTGTGCTGGACATGTGTTATAGGTGTTATAGGTTTCAACAATAATGTTCAATATTTCGGCTACACATAATTTATTGCACCATCGGGAAATAGGTTACAGCTCTGCTCAGCCTAGGCAATCATAAAGACACTGAGGTATGCCTCTTAACACTTTGAGAGCCCACCACGACATAACACGTGTTATCAGCCCGCCCCCTGAATGCCCACCACGACAATTAGCGTGTTATTTATTTATTAGCGCTCTGAATTCATATTTCATCAACCGAGTCTCTCGTTGGGAAACCAGCCCCATCAGGAGCTCAGATGTGAAAAAAGCACCCCCTATCG
Organism: Notolepis coatsorum; assembly: GCF_963971535.1. Classification (NCBI taxonomy): domain Eukaryota; kingdom Metazoa; phylum Chordata; class Actinopteri; order Aulopiformes; family Paralepididae; genus Notolepis; species Notolepis coatsorum. The sequence goes on along the minus strand of NC_140174.1, from coordinate 38,795,463 downwards.
TCTCCCAGATGGTAATGCACCCTTTTGGAATGGACTCAATGAAAATGGATGAGAAAAGAAAAATCCGGAATCCACCTTTTACTTCTCAGGCATGTAATCCGTCATTCTGGTCCCTCAGAACAGCGTGGAATATGTGTTTCGAGCACCCAGCGTTGGATCAATAAAAGCGATCGATTTTTGGAATGGCGATCAGGAATTGGAATGATCTTTTTGGAGAACTTCTGATCTGAGGTAAGGAATCTATTTGACAAGTCTTGGGATAATCAGAGTTGTATTCGCTGAGCTCTCAGCGTTCGCCCTATGTGTGTGTACGTGTGTGATGTTGAGGAAATGAGGTAATCGATTTTCAGCTCGCGGCCCCAGCGTGCATACGTACACATATACTATCGATAATCTAGCGTTTATTTGAAAACGATTCATAAATAGGCCGAAAAATTACAACGTTTTTGTGTATTCTAGAATATTCCAGTACAGGGTGTTTATTATGGAATCTTTTTATTTTCCTTAAAAACGAGGGCTTTTCAAAATGCTATAAAACGGAAATTAACCGATAAAAAAACAATCCGCTTCGACAATGTTGACTGGAAAATGAGTCATTGATAAGCGACGGGCACATAGCCATAATTTAAAACATAGATTAGGCGTTATTAGGGCTGCAACTAATGACTATTTTTGTAGTCGACTAATCTGTCGATTTTTTTTGATTAGTCGACTAATTGAAAAACAATTATATTAAAAAAATTAAGGCTGTCAAATATATCGCGTTAATATCGCGTTAACTCCCGCTTCTATTAATGCCACTAATTTTTTTAACTCAAGATTAACTAAAAAAAAAAAAAAAAAAAAAAAAAAAAATCTTTTTTTTTACTAGACTTCACTCAGGTGTATTATTGATGCTCTCATTGATACTATGTTTGTTTCTGAAGTGTGTGTGTGTGTGTGTGTGTGTGTGTGTGTGTGTGTGTGTGTGTGTGTGTGTGTGTGTGTGAGAGATATAGAGAGAGAGGGGGGTGAGAGAGATGAGGAAGGGGCAAAAGATAAAAAGATCTGGGAGAGTGTGTGTGTGAGGGAGAGAGGGGGGTGTGTGATTAATCAGCCCTTGTGTGTGTGAATGTAACAAGTTCCTTTTTTTTTTATCCACTTTTTCTCCCATTTTCTATATTTTTCTCCCATCCCAATTTCGTATCATCCAATTCAACCCTCCCCTGTCATGAACGCTGTTTCTTGCCTCCCACAAGCCGGCTGCAATGTGGACTAAGTCATACATAGCACAAGTCCCCTCCGGTACTTGAGGTAACAGCAGTCGCATCTTTTCACCTGCGCAGCTCGATCTCTGTGGCGAGGAGTAACGCGTGGGAGGCTCACGCTGCCCCCGACACTTCCTGATTCTACTGCGCAGGCGCACCAACCGACCTGTAGGAGACGCGGTCCACAACGCCCAATCCCCACCCTTCAGTTTCCCTCCCCGTAATACGGCCAATGTGTATTACTGCGGACGACCAGCTAAACTGAAAACAATGTGGAGAGCTGGTGAATGTAACAAGTTCCTAACATTTTCTTTCCCCTATTATTTCATGCACACTTTATTCATTGTTTTAAATTATTATTTTCTTTTAAGTTATTTTGTGCATCACTCTGTTTTGAATTTGATGCAAATTTGCAATGCATGAGGGTCATCCTTTTGTGTTAAATGGCTGCACAAAGAAAGCATTTGTTGACTCGCATGTTGATAAGAGTATTAAAACTTGGAACTTGAAAAAGATCTGTTTAAGGTAAAAAAGAAATTAAAAATAAAAATGTGATTAATTTGCGATTAATCGCGAGTTAACTATGGACAATCATGCGATTAATCGAGTTAAATATTTTAATCGTTTGACAGCACTAAAAAAATATATATATATATATAATTTTTTTTTTTTTTTTTCACTACCTATCTTTGTGAAAGTGGCTTCTCAGCTCTGGTCCAGCTGAAGACAGAGCAGAGGAACAGATTGGACATTGAGCATGACCTCAGAGTTGCTTTGAGACTCTTGTCAGGACCAAACAACATCCCCAGTTATCCCATTAGTTCCCCCAAACTTACTGTCGGCCTGTTATGTTAAGCTAAGAAGTCTTCAGCTGACTGGACCAGAGCTGAGAAGCCACTTTCACAAAGATAGGTAGTGCAAAAAAAAATTTTTTTAATGACTAATCGACGCAACAATATCTTGTCGACGATTTTTCATAGTCGATTATGTCGACTAATCGTTGCATCCCTAGGCGTTATTAACGCTAACATTGAAGTGGATGATGGGCATTCAAGCACTAAATCGTGCGCCCCCTGCTGGCACTGAAAGTGTTAATGTCAATGATTGCTTCACATCTACTGTATGACACCTTGTGTCCTTGTTATTTGTTTTTATTTATTTTCATGTGTGATATATATCTATATATAGATATATATATATAGATATCTCATCCCATCCTATACAGCATTATCTTTTCATCTCTAATAAATATAATCTCTTTCATTCTCTCCGTCAGGCCTACTGTGGCTTTGCTCGCCCTGAGGAAAGGAGCCAGGATCTCTCAGCTGTGGCTACAGGCAACTGGGGTTGTGGGGTTTTCCAGGGAGACACCCGGTTGAAAGGTAAACTCATGGCAAAGGCGCCGCCAAGTAGCTTCCATAGCAGGATTTCCCAGCCTTGGGGTTGGAATCTCTTATTGGTTCCCTCTGATATGGAAATGAGGAAAGTAAAAAATGTCTGTCGAAAGTCAAACTAAAATGACTATAATAATATCATCTGATCATCACTAATCGTGTGCTCGGAAGGAGCACCTCTTATACCACTGTGCTCTGTTTCAGCAATGATGAAATAAACGTGCAAAACAAAATCACATTACAAATAAGCAATTGATATGCTCAGCATCTCCCTCGACACACCGACCCAACCCACATTATACACACCCCCCCTAATATGCATTCTATGAGTTATATGAGTTGAACAATGTTCCACTTGCACTGTCAAACATCTCTGCCTAAAGAGGAAGTCAACTAGCCAGCGCTACATATACTCTTATTATTTCCCCTTAACTCAAGTAATATCATATTATTGGTCCCCCCCATATTTAGTTGTCTCTTTCATGAATAAGCACAGAAAATTTGTTCGAAAAAAGTAATAACAATTTTATTTCACGGTGTCCATGGAAACTTTGATCAAGTCAAGTCAAGAGTTTTATTTGTCACGGCATACAGGGCATACAGTGAAATGCGGGTGGTCATGCCCGCAGCGATTGTGCAATAATACAAGTAATAAGAATAAGACATAACAGGTATAATGTACATAAAGTTTAAAATGCATGGTAAAAGACATGCTAAGGTCCTGCGATAGTGCAATACAGTGTAAAGCTACAGATGAGGCACTGGGTCTCACTACTATACAATACTATACAATATACAGTTATACTATATATCCTTATGCTATCTTGCTATATCCATCTATTGCTATACAAGAACCACCCCCGTTCTTTATTTTTATTTTTATTTATTTTTTATAAAGTAAAGTGACCTTTTCATTTTGTAAAGTGACCGTTTGGTGTGAGCGTGTGCAGCATGTGTAGCATGTGTGTGTGTTGTGTGTGTGTGTGTGTGTGTGTGTGTGTGTTCGTGCTAAAGTGACTGTTAGTGTGTGAGTGTATACAGTATGTGTGTTGTGTGTGTGCTCATGTGTGCTTGTGTGTGGAGAGTTCAGTGTTCAAGACTGATGGCCTGGGGGAAGAAGCTGAGCCGAAGTCTCTCTGTCCTAGTTGCTGGTGTGTGCAGGCGTTTGCCTGACCACAGCAGCTTGAACAGGCTGTTGTTGGGGTGGTGAGGGTCTTTCATTACTCTGCAGGCTCTGGATTTGCACCTCTTGTTGTATAAGGGCCGCCTGGGAGAAATGCGAGGCCCTGTGCGAGATTTAAACGCGAGCCCCCCCCCCCCCCCCCCCGAAAGGTAAAAAAAATATATATATATATATAATTTCTCTTTTTTTTTTTTCATACAGTCAACATATTCTTAAATAATAGCGCTGCCCGAGGCTGGGCATGATACAGTCAACATATAGCAAGAGAGAGAGCGAGAGAGAGCTCCCGTTCTACAGTCAATATACAGTGTACAGAGAGAGAGAGAGAGAGAGAGAGAGAGAGAGAGAGAGAGACACATTGGAAAGAAATTTAAATGCTATTTGGCCCTAAACAGAGAGTACACAGTGGCAGAATACCTGAGCACTGTGACTGAAGATCCTTGACTAGGTACAGACTCAGCGAGCACAGCCTAGCCATCGAGAAAGGCCGCCATAGGCAGACTGTGTGTGTTAGAAAGAGAGAGCGAGAGAGAGAGAGAGAGCATGTGTGTTTGTCGTGTGTGTTAGAGAGAGAGCATGTATGAGAGAGATAAGCAAAGATGAGCCCCTAAAGGATATTCAACTTTTAATGGAAGAACAAAACAGAAGGAAAAGATAACTTCACAAAGGCAACATGAATATACATAGATCCAAAAGGACAAAGATCAACACTTAAATCCAAAGAGAAGAGGGTCTATACCAGAGAAAACAAAGCAGCAAGGAGCCAATGGCCGACATCAGCTAAATAGGCTAGCCAGGTACTGACACCAGGCCACACACAGCTTTGGCCAACGGCCCAACGCTACCCAAGCTACACAAACGACCAAGACAATTCACACACAGCACATGTCGTATCTCCAAATGTTGTGAAGTAACATAATGTTTTGCCTGGAAAAAAACATTGTTATTAACAAAACATTCGGGAGGGGAAGGAAGGAAGAGTGGGGTAATGTCATGACATTTTCATTCATCTTACCTGCACCAAGGAACGCAGGGCGAAAGGCCGCAACACAGGTCTCCACGTTGACGAAAGGCCTCTCGCTGGCGGGACAAAAAGAAGCTATGGCCGGAGCCTTGTCATGGTGCAAGGCTCTTCTGTCAAAGATGATGTCGTAGTCAGAGTGCCAGAACCCCCTGCTATTCTCACGGCTAATGTCAATGGTCGTAGCACAAGCTAACAGCTAACTCTAGGCTAACTGATAGCATCAAACTAACGTTCCCAGCCGAGCGCAGCCGGCAGCTAACGTCGTAGCTAAACAGCTAACTGGCTAACAGTTAGCTCAACCCGGCTATCGCTAACCATTAGCTAACGCAGAAGCAAGCTATGCGGCTACCACTGAAAAACTGTACAACGTGAGAAAAGCAATACAGGTGCTGACACCAGGCCACACACCGTTAGCTACTAGTACTACAACAGCTAGTCGGCCAGTTTGGCTCCAGAGAGAGAGAGAGAGAGAGAGAGAGATATCCACGGCGGGAATAGAATAGAGTGCATTAAAAACTCACCAAACGTCCAAGAGGATGGAGACAACCGCGTGGAGTTGACGAAGTTCATCTGCCGAACGACCATCCTCTTCATCTTGGCTGCACGCGCTGTCTCTAGGTTAGCTAACGCTAGTTAGCCTTTAGCTAAGCTAGCTACTAGCCGACATCATCATGGCTATATCCCGACTGAACCACACTTAATATTATAATGTAGCTAAAGCTAACTAGCTGTCCCTGTCTTTAGCCGGGATGGCTAGCCTGACTGAACTGTCTAACATGCAACAACTTTCATCTTCAGTCCATCTGCCGAACGATGTCCTCTTCATCTTGGCTGGCATAACCTCCAATGCTGCACGCGCGAAATAGTCAGACGCTAGTGATGGGTCGGTCATGAGCGACTCGTTCATAAGAGCCGATTCATTGCCGTGAGCGTGAGTCGAATCGCTCACGTCTGGCAATGAGTCGGGGTCACGCCCCCCCCCCCCCCCCCCCTCCCCCCCCCCCGGCACGCACACAGACACACACAATGAACTCAACAGACGCTACCTGGCTGTAACCCCTCCCCTCATTGAAACCAATTCAGTCTCAGAGCCAGGAACGTGTCTAATGTGAAATATATAAGCATATAAGCAAAACTAGATTTTAGGTCTGTGATGAAAAAGGGCCTCGCGGGAAGGGGGGCCTCGCATAAAAAAAATAATAAATAATTTTTTTTTTGTATTTTTAATTTTTTTTTTGTGCGAGGCCCCCCTTCCCGCGAGGCCCTGTGCGACCGCACTGCTCGCACACCCCCTGAGGCGGCCCTGCCTGCAGGGGTGGTAGTGCAATACCCGTAGTACGCTCAGCTGAGCGCACCACTCTCTGTAGGGCTTTCTTGTCCTGTGCCTTGCTGTTTCCATACCAGGCAGTGATGTTTCCAGTCAAGATGCTCTCTACAGCTCCGGAGTAGAAGGACAGGAGTATCTTCCCCGATACTCTGAACTTCCTTAACTGTCTCAGGTGGTAGAGGCACAGCTTCGCCTTTTTTTACGACTGAGTCTATGTGTGTTGTCCATGTCAGATCCTCTGAGATGTCAGTGTTTCCCCTAGGATTTTTTTCAGTGGGGGTGTTAGGCCCCCAAAACGACTAGTGTTTTCGCAGGGCGCGCAGTTAGTATCGGTGCATTTCTCTACACTGTGCTGAAATGAAACGATTGCACATAAATTAGGTAAATAAATATTAACTATTTATTTACAACACAAATTAACTTATTTACAATTATACATACAGTAGTGACAACACACATATGAACTATTTACAACCAGTGTTGGAGCGAGCGCACTCAAGTTGTTCGGAAATTCTGAGGGCTCAGAGTGCACACTGGACGCTCTGACCAAAGAGTCAGTTTATCAGAGCGGAGCAGATTTTTAGAGTGATAACTCACCTTAACTAGGGCCCTATGAAATCCGTTTTTAGTTTTTGGATAAGAATTTTCCAGTTTTCGGATTTCTCGGTTTTAAATTTTCCCATTTTCGGATTTATCTGATTTTATATTTTTTCCTTTGGATTTAACAAAAAAAACGATACAAAATTATGTTTTTAACTAACTTTAATAACAGTACATCTGCAAGCAATGCCAGTGTAGTTCAATGTTCAGTGCCAGTTAGGTTATGCGGTTTCATTTTTTTCAATGCAGTTCAACTGCCAGTGCAGTGCAATAACTAAATAATAATTAAATAGTTAAATAATACAAAATAATAATTTGTTTAAAAGAAATCAGAAAAAAACTAAAATGTAATTTATTTCAAAGATATGTCCTTTAAAGGTTCATGCTTCTCCCCATCTCTGGCTGACATCACCATTGTGATACATGATGGTTAGGCCTACCGGTATGTGTTTTCCTCAGTGAGGGATTCTCTTTTGTCGGTCAGCAGCGTTTTGTACTTGCTGAAGCTTCTCTCTGTATAATTATTTTTTAAGTTTAAATATAACATTATCTGGCCATCTTCAGTAAATACTATCAAACTTGCACGCGCACACACACAGAAAGGGAGAATGGCTTATATGAACTATCCAGTTCATATATCAACTTATATCAACTAGCCAGTTCGTTTTTATAGTGTAACGTTTGGCTACTTGAAGGAGAGAGAGAGACTGAGACTTAGTCAGTCTCGGAGTTGTCTCGGAATGGATTTGGTTGCTTTTTTCTGCGTCTCCGTAGACCGTGCCGCACCACCATTTTAAAGTCTTAGTGAAGACTTTACATTTTTACATTTTTATTAAAAAAAAATCTGGAGGGGCGGCGCGTCCCGTTGGCGGGCGGCCGCCCCGCCAAGGCAATGGTAGGGGAAACACTGGATGTGGACCCCCAGGTACTTAAAGCTGCTCACCCTGTCCACGGTAGCCCTGTTTATCCACAGTGGTGTGTGTGTCCGTCCTGCTGTGTTCTCCTAAAATCCACAATCAGCTCCTTGGTTTTACCAATGTTCAGGAGCAGGCTGTTGTCCTGACACCAGTACATCAACCTCCTCCCGGTAGGCCTTCTCGTCGTTGTCAGAGATCAGCCCCACCACCACTGTGTCGTCCGCAAACTTCACTATGGAGTTGGAGCTGAAGCTGGCCACACAATCATGTGTGTAGAGTGAATACAGCAGGGGGCTCAGGACACAGCCCTGGGGGGACCCGATACTCAGGGTGATGGTGTTGGAGGTCTGACCCCCTACCCTGACCGCCTGAAGCCTTTCACTCAGAAAGTCCAGTATCCAGGCGCTCAGAGCGGAGCTCAGACCCAGCTCAATCAGCTTGTCCACCAGTCTGGTGGGGACTATGGTGTTGAACGCTGAGCTATAGTCAATGAACAACAGTCTCACATAGCCCGCCTTCTGGCTGTCTAGGTGAGAGAGGGTGTTGTTTAGTACCTGAGAGACCGCATTGTCAGTGGACCTGTTTGACCTGTATGCAAATTGCAAAGGGTCCATATCACTGGGGAGGGAGGCACAAATGTAATCCTTGACCAGCCTCTCAAAACATTTCATGACCACAGAGGTGAGTGCCACCGGTCTGTAGTCATTAAGGCCTGCTGGAGAGGATTTTTTTGGTACCGGGATTATGGTGGACACCTTGAAGCAGGCAGGGACCACGGACTCAGCCAGGGATAGATTGAATATGGTGGTGAACACTGGGGCTAGCTGGTTAGCACAGGACTTAAGTATACATCCTGTTATCCCATCTGGGCCAGCTGCCTTTCTGGTGTTCACCCGCATAAATGCTCTTCTCACACTGTGTTCCGTCAATGAGAGAGTGCCCCCCCCCCCCTTTGTAGTCAGTTATCGTCCGTAGTCCTCGTCATAAACCTCGTGTCGTTCTGGGCCATTTGTGCCTCCATCTTGCCAGCGTATGTCCTCTTAGCAAGCTTTACGGCCTTGCGCAGAGTATAGACTGTAGCCTTATACTCCATGTTTCCTGACTCTCTGCCCAGATTATAAGCAGTGGTGCGAGCATTCAGGGCCACTCGGATAGTATTGTCAACCCACGGTTTCTGGTTCAGGAAGACTTGGACCGTCTTCGTGGGTACAATGCGATCGGCTAGAGTTGTTATGAAACTGACAACAACATCAGCAAACTCACTGACGTCACTGGAGCTCGCCTGAAGCATCCCCCAGTCGACGTCATCAAGTGCATCCTGTAGCGTGGCCTCTGATTGGTCGGACCACTTCTTTACCTCACGTGACACGACAGCGTCACGTGATCTCTGCCTGTAGGCCGGGTAGAGCAAGATTGCGTCATGATCCGATGTGCTCGTTGATCCAGCTAATGGAGGAGCCGGTACTGCTTTGTAACCGACTCTGAACGGGGTGTAACAACTATCCAGCGTATTTCCTCCCCTGGTGGTGCAAGCGATGTGCTGGAAGAAGTTTGGCATCACTTTCTTCAGATTCGCCTGATTGAAAATCGCCGGCTACGATCATGGCTGCGTCTGGATGTTTGATCTGGTGATTGTTTAGATGGACCTGTAGATCCGCCAGGGCCCTGGCGGTATTCGCTTGTGGTGGAATGTACACCGCTGTCATGATAATGGCGGTGAATTCTCAGGGGAGATGAAACAGGCGACATTGGATGGACAGATGTTCCAGGTCCGGCGAGCATGAACGGGAGAGTATCTTTATCTCCTTGGGGCTAACCCAGCCGTTGTTCGTAAGGAGACAGACCCCCCTCCAGTACACATCCAGTGTATAACATATCCATAAAGGCTTACTACACCATTGCATAACTCATAAATGCTCAGACAAGCAACACCTTTGGCTATAAGTTATAGCCACATGTCCTGATGTGGTACAGATTTAGGCTCTCCTGGACAGAGCTGTTTAGCAGGCTGTGGCGTACAGGTGTAGAGACAGCTCTGCATAGGAGTGTGCCTCATATGTCCTACTCACCCCTCTCTGCGTCCTTGTCCCCCAAACTCCTGCTCCTAATCTTTTCATAAAGTAAAATAATCCATACAATTGTCCCATGTTTCAGGAAAGGAAAGGGAAAATTCCAACCTCTATAAAGGGTACCCCTGTTCTGTAGAGAATTCATAGAAAGTCATATAATCTTAATATCTTATACATATCTAAAAGGTTTTGGAAATGAAGAAATCTTGTTTCCCCAACTGGTCAACTGTTTTGCATCAAGCTTGGCTGTTGGCATCTTCTTACCTTTTGGGAAATCATGACCCAAATAAATTTCACAGTTTCATAAGGCAAGTCAGAATAAGACCTGGAACATTTAAATCCTGAGTAAATTAATAAAGAAGAGAATAAAATAAAAGTAACATTTGAACATACATGCCGGAAAGATATTGGTATTGGAAAGTGCCCTGAATGTTACGGAGCAGTCTTAGGACCGCTGCCTCTTAGACTTAGTCAGTTAGCCGCTTTTAATGTTTTTTTCCCATGCTGAAAATTGACAAGCACATTTCTGGTAAGCACTAGATTTATAATGATAAGCACATCTCTGGTAAGCACTAGATTTATAATGATAAGCACATCTCTGTTGAGCGCTACGTAGATACTACTAGATTTAAAGAGGTCCTTCTACATGATTAGATTAAAATGTATTGTCATTATACAGCACAAGTACAGTACAACGAAAAGAAGTTTGGCATCCAACAACTGCATGTTGAAAACACAATTTTACAGATTTGTCAATTTAAATCAGCTAATCGATTAGTCCTATGACTGCCCTAGGATGGCCCTACAATCAGTCATAGGAAAGTCATGGAATTCTATTAGATCAAATGGGCAGGAACCCTTCACTGCGTTCTCGTGCGGTGGGACGGAGTGGCCAGTGCTGCTGGATGCGCCGAGAGTGAATCTCCGAATGAAAGGCTCCAGCGGATCAGCGCGGGCTGTCCATTAGTCTTCGGGGGGGGAATGCGTTCATTTACTTAAGGCCTATTCGTCCGCCTTCCTCTTATTGATCAACTGACAAAGTTAATATTTTTCATTAATAGTGAAATTGATCGCCGGCGCCCGAGTCCATCAATCTGCTGTGGGGTTCTGTCAGAGCCAGTGTATCACTGTCAGTGACCAGAGAGGCTCGGGAGAGTCTCCACGCACCGTCCACGGCAGTAGCTCAAATTGCTGAAGCGAGTTACCTCTGCTTCCCTCCCGTAGCACTGTTGTCATCTTCTGCCTGCCCATAGGAGCCACGGTGCTCACAAACCATACGTACATTTATGCAGACTTGCTAATTAGTAGCCTCGATTGCCAGAGTTTCCCCACTGTCTTCCTTCATGACGTTGCCTCTGTTTCAAGTTCAAGTTTCTTTAATAGTTGTCATACAGAAGTACAGAATACTTTTATACAAAATGCTTTTTACTGTTACGCTCCAGAGACTGTGCTAGACAAGATAAGTGTGAAATAAAATGGTATAGCATGTAAAAATAGAAGTAAAAATAGAAGTCACAGTGTTCAGTATATACATATGTACAATGTTCGATGCAGAATAGAAGTAACTGAGTTACCATACAATATACAATATACTATGCAATGTACTAATATACAATACTATATAGTGCAAAGCAGAAATACGATGAGGTACAATTTAGGTACAATTTACAGTAAGGTGTACGGGTTGTAGTGCAAATCCTTTACCAATAAATATAAAGTGTGTTTAGGTGTTCTAAAGTGTGGAGAGTGGGTGCTGCAGTGTGTTGTTTGTTTAAAGTGAGTGTGTGCGTGTGGATGTGTGTGCTGTGTGCATTTGATGGTTGTTGCATAGTGTTTATTGTTCGTTGAGCAGCCTGATGGCCTGGGGATAGAAGCTTTTTCTGAGTCTTTCTGTGCTTGCCATGAGACTCCGGTATCGCTTGCCTGACCGCAGCAGTTCAAAGAGGCAGTTGTTTGGGTGGCTGGAGTCCTTGATGATTCTCTTAGCCTTACCCCTGCACCGCTTGTTGTAAATGTTCTGGAGGGTGGGAAGCCCCCCTCCAATTGTGCGTTCGGCTGAACGTGTCACTCTCTGTAGTCTGCTTCGGTCTTGTGCGGTGCTATTCCCAAACCAGGAGGTGATATTGCCAGTCAGGATGCTCTCTATTGTACATGAGTAGAAGTTCTTAAGGATCTTCTGACTGACTTGGAACTTCCTTAGGCGCCTGAGAAAGTAGAGGCGTTGTCGTGCCTTCTTCACAACACTGTCAATGTGTGTGGTCCATGTCAAGTCCTCGGATATGTGGGCTCCGAGGTACTGGAGCGGCTTTGGCTCAGGGGTAGAGCGGGTCGTCCAATGATCGAAGGGTTGGTGGTTCGAATCCCTCTCAAGCCCATGTCCTTCCCATCGCCGTTGTGTCCTTGGGCAAGACACTTAACCTATTTGCCGTAGGCGATGATTATTCGCGACGCTTCTGTGAGTCTGCCTCAGGGCAGCTCTGGCTGCAATTGTAGCTTACCACCACCGGTATGACTGTGTATGAACGAATAATGGACTCTGTGAAGCGCTCTGGGTGTCATGAAGAGCGCTATATAAATCCAAGCCATTATTATTATTACTTAAAACTGTTCACTCTCTCAACCGGTGCCCCGTCGATGCTGAGGGGGCTGTAGTCCCTGACCCCCGACCTCCTAAAGTCCACAATCATCTCCTTTGTTTTGCTAACGTTCAGGGAGAGGCTGTTCTCCTGGCACCATCCCGCCAGGACCTTGACCTCTTCCAAGTTCAAGTTTCTTTAATAGTTGTCATACAGAAGTACAGAATACTTTTATACAAAATGCTTCTTACTCTTACGCTCCAGAGACTGTGCAAGACAAGATAAGTATGATTAGACAAGATAAGACAAGATAAGTATGTTTGCAGAGATCAGGCCCACCACTACTGTGTCGTCAACAAATTTGATGATTGTGTTGTTATTCCGCTGAGCCACACAGTCATGTGTGTACAAGGAGTAGAGGAGTGGACTCAGAACACAGCCCTGGGGGGCCCCTATGTTGAGGGTGATGGATGAGGAGGTGCAGTTGCCTGCTCTCACCACCTGGGGTCTGCCCGTCAGGAAGTCCAAGACCCACTGGCAGAGGTCATAGTTCAAGCCCAGGTCCCTGAGCTTGGCTATGAGTTTGGAGGGGACTATGGTATTGAATGCTGAGCTGGGGAACTGTTCCCCTCTATTTGCCTGCCATGCCTCTTAACTCAATGGAGGCCAAACCTGAGATAAGATAAGATAAAGATTTCTCGGGTTTTGGTTGTTTATTCCTTTATTCGATATTTTTTCTTCATTATTCATCCAGGGACCTTGGCGTTACCATAGGGAATAAGTCTGAGGTCGCCAAAGTGCAATAACGGCCGCATCCAGCTAGACGGCGTTATCGAGCACCCTTTGTAACCTTGTATCTTGGCCTGTGTAATGGCCAAACGTCTCCGGTTTCACTTTTCCTTGTCGGGCGAGGGGAGCGGTTCTCCCGGTTGGCCGGTTCCATTGAAGCGCGTCAAATATCCCCGATCCATATGTTGTGGTGGATTATGCCGTCAACCAAATGGGCATTGAATGTACCAGATGGCGATCAAACAATTGGAATATTATTTTTGGAATACTCCCATTCACGGGTAAGGACGATTTGATGTACATTTTAGCTTGATCCTGCATTGCTTTTATACCGATCGGCTGATAAGCGTTTTTAGTGTTCAATACGAATGCCGTTACTGACTATCAAATAATCAGAAACGACCCCCCCCCCCCCCTTTCATGCATTAATGATGGAACATAATACTTATGATATAGATTTGATTTTGGAATAATAGCGTGTACAGGCAAGAAACGGCCGTGTCTATAGTGGAATCGACGTATGAGGCTATAACTCAGCATTTCGGGAATTACCCTAGACCGCTTTAAAACCACACTTATATTCACCACGGTATAACACGGGAACGTATGGATGGAAACATTTATTCTTTTTCACATATTGAACGATAGATAGGTGATGTCAAATGGGCCATAGTATTGTATCCATAGCTATAATATAGAATATAGTTATAGCTCTACAAACAAGGTGACCGTTCCCTATCTATCTAGTCTAACGGAATTCCGAGGCGAGGACTGTGCATTTCTGTCCCAGGAGAAGGAGGGGCTACTAACTGAGGAGAGAATGAAAGTGAAGCTGATTATCAGCCCAGAGCCCCATGCAGTTCAGACACGGACGATACTGCCACCTGGTGATAGTCTATCAGAATGCAGTTCCAATGTGTCGGGACGTGCCTAAATGATGCAGATCGCTCTGAGCAACTGTGTAGAGCGTGGATCAAAGTAAAAAGATCAAACGATCCAAAAACTACTTTTTACGTTTATGGCACTCAACGGTTGGCGGCCAAACACGTAAAAAGCCGTTTTTGGGACAGACTGTGTTAATGTGCCTCTTGTCTCAGGCTTCATTAATCAGCACACTTTATTTCCAGCCTCTTTAAATATTCAGAAGTCTCCGGGGCCAGACTCTCTTTCTCTCACTCAAAATATGTGACTAATCCTAATTTCTCAGTAGGGGTGAGTCCTATCCCCTGGATGACTTGCCTTCTACAGACCATTGAGACAAGCGTCACTAGCTACTGGACGACTCTTTAGTCTCTGGCTGCCTTTGGTCTTTGTTTCTTTTTCTTTTTGTATTTACATGAGTGAGCAAATTACCCATTATACTATATGTTGCTGTCATGTACCAAGGTCTAATGACCACATAGAATAGAAACTGAAGCAGGCTGCACATGAACAAAAACAACCCCCTCAGTAGATGCGTTTAAAGCACGGTCCCGGCAGATAGTAAAACAACACAAACGCGCTTTCAAAAGGTACATTATATTTATTATCTGTGGCAGGAATTCAAACCTCCACCTGTAATATGAGTATTTAACAAAGGGAAAAAACAACCCACAAACAATTAACAAACAGGGAGAAGGGTAAGGGGAGAACAAACAAGTAATATAATGGAGTAAGCAAAAAAATTGCCTAAAAGCCAACAGTATGTGTAGTAATCCCTTAACAGGGAAGAAAATAGGCCCAGAGGCCAACTACACATACAAACCCACACAAGAGTGGAAATATGTACTGTACACTATAGCTCCACACAAGGGAGGCAAAAAGGCAGAAGGCCCAATACATAGATATATATATTAACTAATTCCACATAGGTGGCAAGTGGCACAGAGTCCACAATATATATATATATATACACTTACCTGGCAGCAACACCAACACAGACACAAATGCCTACTAGGTAAGTAGTGTGAACATGAGAACACACAATAGTGACAATAAGGCCAACACGAGATCAATCCACACAACAGTGGAAAACAATGGCAACCCCACTCCACTCTGGTCACTGGCAATTGACAGAATGAGGCGCCCGGACGAGTGTGTGCTGTCTGGTATATCTGTCCACCCGTCCCTCTCGAGGTGATTGCCATCAGCTGTCACCCATTAGGCAATCAGCACTCTTCAGTGTAGGGACGGGCGGCACCTGATAGAGAAAAAGAGACAGCATTAGCTATCATGCACACACACACACACATCCAAAACATAACATATTTACATATACTAACCTGATGTTCAGATGGTGTCATAAATACAGTAATAATGGTAATGACCAACCCACGTACGTCACAGTTGCGCTTGCCGTTATTCAGTTGATACCTCGCTGTGTGCTCTGTTCTTGTCTGTATCTGGTTAGTTCTGCATGTAGCTGCTGGCCTATCTGGGTGGATATGAAGACTTGAATATGCCCCTGGAGTCTTGGTCCTATTGTGACAAGCTTTCGTGCTTCTTTCTCTCAAGAGATTTATCACAGCAGAACTTGAGTGGATGGAGAGTGCCTTCCCCAGTGTGTCACAGCAATCTCCTTTGATGCCTCCTAAGATGTGCTTTCATAGAATTTAGATAGTGTCGCCATGGAAACGTTTTATTTTTTCTGCATAGACTTGTGCATGAGACTCATCATCATCGTCAACCTTTATTTATTATCGAAATTACAATTGAGGTCACCCTCATTTTCAATGTAGTCGAGACTTTACAGACATTTCAATGCACACATTTCTACAATATAACAATAATAAATATTAAAACTATCTATATAGTACTCTTCACACATGGACCGCAGTCCAGAGTGCACCACGGCAATTAGTATACAATTAACATAGCCATAAAATCAGCACACAAATTGACAAAATAAGAAATTGCATACATTTCAGACATAAGAATAGCTATAAACTCAAAAATATCCGTTCTATGGATTTCAGTGCTACGTTGACGGCACTAAAAGGGCTTCTGTTCCCTCAGCTCTGCTCCAGATGCTGGCGGCTGCCGAGGCGGGCCGAGACGTGGCCTATTTCACCTTCGGTGACGGCAAGCTCATGGCCGACGTCCACGACATGCACTCTTTCCTCAGTCAGAGGAACATCCGCGTTGGTAAGGCAAACCGTCTCCCTGCCGCACTGTTCTTTTTTCTCTTTCCACAACCGCCGTGGTGAAATCAATTATCACAACAACAACAAATGAAATTCACCTCTGTTTTAGGTTAGTGTGGGACGTTTATAAACAACTTATTAGGAGGTGGAAATTGTGCCTAAGTTCAAATACATGCAGCTTGAAGGAACACGCCAACATTAGGGGAAATGCGAAGGGGAAATGAGTCAGACAAGAAGATAGATACCAATTTCCTCTCTGTTCAGTAGAAAGCTATCCGGCTACAAGCTAACCTACAGTAGCTTAGCACAAATGAATGGAACCGCAAATGGACAAAAACACCAAACTGACTTTTAAGCTAGGCTAGTGGTCTGTATCCGCTTCCATTAATTTGTGCTAAGCTAGGCTAGCTTGCAGCCGGATAGTTTTCTACTGAACGCAGAGTGGAAAGGAGTATCTATCTTTTATCTGATTCTGGAGAAGACTGTAAGTGCATTTTCCATAATGTCTGCATGTTACTTTAACCAGTTTTTCACCAAGACGGTGTTGGGGGGAGACACATCCCTGCTCCCAGTCCCTTTTCTCGCTACTGTATGTGAAACTATGTATGCATGTTTTTTTTTTTTACGCATTTTTGTGATGTTGACAAAGTTGGCTTGTTTTTCATGGTCGTCCTGAGTGAGATGACCCATTCTCCCGGTTTCCGTTACAGGGGAGGTGTGTGATCTCCTGAGGGAGTACTACAGCACAGCGTGTAAGAACTGCATCACTCTGCGCCCTGACGTCAGCCTCTACTCCTTCCTCTACGAGCGGGTCGGCTCCTCTGCGCCCAGCAGCCCTTGACAGGGGCCCTGGTCAGACGGCATCTCCCCGCAGACCGCCGCTAAGGTCGGGTGGCCGATGAGTCACCACACGCCTCACCTTCCGGGAACAGAAGTGCCACCGATCTAAAACATCCTACTTTCTCTTTTGTCATCTTGACTTTAAATCAACAGCGGCAGAGTTATCTCATCTATTCACAGCTCAACATGGAGACCTATAAAGCATGCATATCATTGCAGAGACCAGCAACTGAAATGCAGTAGATGATTAGCGGCGCCCCTGTCTGGTACCGCGGTAGACGTTTGTGTGATTCTGCCTCTGCCGCTGCCGCTCTGACGGGTTGAGCTTCAGTACAGTGCGATTGTGATTTTAATGGTGAAGCAAAGGTTGCCATCCATCTTCCGAGCGTGTCATGTTGCCTTTTTTTTCTTTTTACACGCACACATACACCAGCTTAATTGAATTGGCTGTCAGAAATCCAGTTAAAGGACAAATAAATAGAACGGCGTTGGGAACGCTCGGAGCAGTCTCAGGAAGGAGGGTTGATTTAAAGAGCGCGCCGGCTCTTAGGAAAATGGTTCCTCTGTCTCTGAAGAATGAAGCTTATGTATTTAGAGTTATACTGTCGCTCCGATGTTGGCTTCGTGCCACACTTTTCTTTTTGCCTTTGCGGTATACAATATAGCCTAATGGTATCAGCCAAAATCATAAAAAGTTTTAATCATATTTGTGTGGTTTATAATTTAACAAGGTTTTGTAATGTTGGGTCTTGTTTTAAAAAAGCACTTATTAATGTATTCCTCCACTTGTGAGAAAAGTGAGAATTTCAATGATTCTTTTGTAAAAACTAAATAAAATGTGTAATTAGTTTTACATGGAAATAAATTCTGGTTTGTATTGATTAACTAAACCTACATCTTATATTATGCTATGATATTAAATGTGCCACAGTGTGAATCAAATAAATATCTCAAATCTAATTGAGTGATGCCACCAGTAGGTTATAGAATACGCTGCAGCCTTGCTGTTCATCTCTCCCTGGCTATTAGCTACTTCGGCCTTTCACTCATGGTTTAATAAGGTCATACCTTTTATATAAACTGTACATGACACCTCATTAGGTAACGAGTAGATCAGAGCAGATCCGGTCATAGGCTAGAATTAGGCAGCTCCTGTATGATTGCTCTGCATTGGACAAGTCCCGTCTTCATTTGCATTGAGAGAATGCTGTACGAGAGGTCCTTCCCAGAGGTCAGGCCTTGTGCACTTTGTGTTTTAGGTTTGGAGACGGGTAGATGACGTGTTTTCAGGAAACGTTCACACGTAATTTTGAGGTGATGCAGTTTATGGCTCTAATGTCAGCTCAGCTCACAATGCAATTTGACTTACTGGGTTCATGGTACATTGGTACAATATTGTCACATACATTAAGTTGAAATTAACACGATTTACCCTATATTGGAGCAAAGTGGTTGTCCTTCCTCAATATACAGTATGGGATTAAATGCATTAGGACAGGGGTCAGCAACCTTTACTATCAAAAGAGCCACTTTTCCCCCCTCCCACAAAATAAAATGCTCACACAACCTATTTACCCTTAAAATGAAGATAACAGTGTATAACGTTTTATATATCCCCAAGCATACCCCACATTTAGCATAAAACGCCTGACAATTCCATACCCAAAGTAATTTGCGATTTATTATACTTTATACTTATAGCACACAGTTTGTTGCATTAATGGAATTATAAAGCAACAAAAAGAAAGATTTTGACTTTTTATTGGTGTTTTTACCTGTTTTAACAAAGGAAAACCTCAAATTCTTATGAAGAGGAGAAGAAATACTGGCTGTGTAGACCTATTTTAAAATAAAACACAGAAGAGGAGACAAAACACTGGTGTCTGTAGACCGACTTTGAAATAAAACCCTGAACTATTCAGGTATATTTGAGTCCTTCCCTTATTTGTGGAACATTTATAAAATAAAAAGTAGTCCACTTTGAAAAAAGACTACCATGTGTAGACCTACTTTGAAATAAAACACAAACGGAGAAAAAAACACTGGCATCTGTAGACCTACTTTGAAATAAAACCCTGAACTATGCAGCTCTATTTGAGTCCTTCCATTATTTGTGGAAAATCTATAAAATAAAAAGTACATTTTTCGTTGTTTGCAAATTTTGCACCACATACAGTATCAGACATACAGGTAAGCCTGCATCGTTAGTCGTGAAAGCAAATTAATCTGTCCACAGTGAATTAAACCCTCTATTTTCCTCAGACTTTCCTTTTTTTGGATTTATCCATGTTTAGCTTACTGGGGGGTCAGAAACGATAGGTTATGTATATAACCTAGTTATATGAGTACTGGCATCGCGTCCCGCTCTTAAGCTACCCTAAGTTACCCTGACACTGGTAACGTCGAACCGTCCGACTACATGCCAGCTGGACCGACTACCTTCCCCACTCCTCCAGACCATAGCACCAGACATCCTCCCATTCCTAACTGCAACCATCAACTCCTCACTCAACTCGGGGGTGGTCCCCACCTCCCTAAAACAAGCCAGAGTCACGCCCCTCATAAAAAAACCATCCCTGAACCCTACCGTCATAGGCAACTACCGTCCTGTCTCTCTTCTCTCCTTCCTTTCTAAAACACTTGAACGTGCTGTATCCAACCAACTTACTGCTTATCTCTTACAGAATGACCTCCTAGACCCTAATCAGTCAGGCTTCAGAACTGGTCACTCCACAGAGTCAGCCCTCATTGCGGTCACAGAGGCACTTCACTTAGCAAAAGCGAAAGGCCTCTCCTCTGTCCTGATTCTCCTAGATCTATCTGCAGCCTTCGACACAGTCAACCACCAGATCCTCCTCGCGGCCCTCGCAGGAATGGGAGTGGCTGGCTCTCCGCTGACATGGTTGTCATCATACCTCAATGACCGCTCCTACCAAGTGTCATGGAGAGGGACCCTGTCGGCCACCCGCCCCCTGCGGACGGGTGTCCCCCAGGGCTCGGTTTTAGGACCCCTTCTCTTCTCCCTCTACATTAAATCACTGGGTAACATTATCATGTCTCATGGCTTCTCCTACCACTGTTATGCCGACGATACTCAACTCTTCCTCTCCTTCCCTCCCTCAGATATCCACGTCTCTGAGCGGATCTCGGCCTGTCTGTCCGACATCTCCGCCTGGATGACGACCAACCACCTCAAACTGAACCTAAGCAAAACAGAATTGCTCCACCTGCCGGCCAAATCCTCCCCCCTGACCGACCTTTCCATCACAGTCGAGAATGCAGCTGTGACCGCGTCCCCGACCGCCAAGAACCTTGGTGTTGTCCTCGACGACCAGTTGAACTTCTCTGCTCACATCGCAGCGACAACCAGAACCTGCCGATTCCTCCTGAGCAACGTCAGAAGGATCCGCCCCTTCCTGACAAAAGAAGCCACCCAACTGCTCGTCCAATCAACAGTCATCTCCCGCCTCGACTACTGCAACGCACTGCTCGCTGGCCTCCCGGCCACTGCCACTAAGCCTCTTCAACTCATTCAGAACGCAGCGGCCCGCCTGATCTCAAACCTACCGAAGTCGGCCC
Source organism: Notolepis coatsorum (assembly GCF_963971535.1). Taxonomy (NCBI): domain Eukaryota; kingdom Metazoa; phylum Chordata; class Actinopteri; order Aulopiformes; family Paralepididae; genus Notolepis; species Notolepis coatsorum. The sequence goes on along the minus strand of NC_140174.1, from coordinate 38,774,796 downwards.
ATGTCACCCCACTTCTTAGGGACCTGCACTGGCTCCCCATTGCTGCACGAATCCGCTTCAAGGCCCTCGACCTAGCATACCGTGCGGCAAAGGGAACTGCTCCCGCCTACCTCCGGTCAATGGTCTCTAACTACACACCCTCAAGACCCCTACGCTCTGCATCTTCTGGCCGCCTCAGACCTACTCCTATCCAAGCTCCGGGAGGGTCATCAAAGAGAAGTCGCCTATTCTCAATCCTTGCCCCACAATGGTGGAATGAACTACCGACCCCAGTTAGGACAGCCGAAACACGTCCAATCTTTCGCCGTCGACTAAAGACGCACTTCTTCAACCATTATCTGAATTAAAAAAAGAAAAGAAAAAAAAAATATTATCTAACCCTAACTAACCATACTGTCATGCACTTGTCCTAATAAACTAACCTACACTGTAGCACTCAACACTTTGATGAACATTGTTACTCAGCTGATAGAGTTGTGCCCTTCCTGATGGCTTGTCGTACAGAACTTGTAAGTCGCTTTGGATAAAAGCGTCAGCTAAATGACTAAATGTAAATGTAAATGTAAGCCATATCGAGATATACCTCATCTCCTGTACCTACTGTACTCCATGAACGAAAACAAAATACCCAAACACTTGACCAGGCCCCGCCCCAGTGGCTTACTATAAGACACCGGGCGTGGTCACCACTCACCCTTCCTCGGGAAGAGTTTTCCATCAGAAAAAAACCCCAAGGGACCTCAGGGCACGCTTAAGAGCGGGACGCTTAGCCAGTACTCGTATAACTAGGTTATATACATAACCTATCGTTATATACTCGTACTGGCATCGCGTCCCGCTCTTAAGCCATATCGAGATATGGGGTAGAGCGGACGCGAGGCCCGACAAATGTACCCCCTGAGGACCCGTAAGCCCACATCAGGGGGGAGGGGAGTCCCGTCACCCCTCCTTCCTAGTGAAGAGGGGGCGGCAGTCAACTCCACCGAAGTGCGAAAAGAGGGGACTAGAACCTCTAAACGCACAGCACAGGCGGGACCACGTGTGACACAACACCTTGCGGTCCACACCCACACATCCCTGCTAACCCACCGAAAGGCGGGAAGCAGGGGAGGTTCCAGACCTCAGAACCGCCTGGGAAACAGAATCCCCAGTCATGTCCATGAGGTAAAACCTTACGAAGGGACCATGAGGCCGCAGCACAGATGTCCTCCACCGAGGCCCCTCCTAACAGGGCGGCAGAGGCCGCCACCCCACGAGTGGAGTGCGCCCTGACACCCCCGGGGGGGGGCCAGCCCAGCCAACGTGTAGCAAAGGGCAATGCCCTCGCACAACCAATGGGAGAGGCGCTGTTTCAACAGTGCCTTACCAGCGCGAGAGCCACCGTAACAGACAAAGAGCTGATCGTAGCCCTGAGGTCCTGAGTCTGGCTGAGGTAAAACCCAAAAGCCCGGACCGCACATGACAGCTGAAGGCTCGCCTCTAACTCACTAGCGTGAGGAGGCGGATGAAAACGCCTGAACCACAATATCCCTGGAGCGAAAAGAGCTCAGGATATTTTTTGGCACGAAGACTGGATTAGGCCTCAGAGTGGCACCGCTATCGACACGAATAGACAGGCACTCAGGCCGCACCGAGAGAGCACAGAGCTCACCCATGCGCTCAGCGGAGGGGATGGCCAGCAGGAACGCAGTCTTGAACGACAGCTGTTCCAAAGGCGCTTGCTCAAGAGGCTCAAACGGGGCCTCAGACAACCGACCGAGGACCAATTGAAGATCCCAACTCGGAGACAGAGAACGTTTCACCGGCTTAAGACGCCGAGCGCCAAGCAGGAAACGCTTCACAAGAGGGTGGCTGAACAACGTACGCCCTCAAACCCCTCATGACAAGAGGATATAGCCGCAGCATATACCCTCACCGTCGAAGCCGACAGTCTATCAAGGATACACTGAAGGAAGGTAAGGACAGCGTTCAGGGGGCAGGACACCGGGTCCCGGCCCCCCACCTTACACCACTCTTGGAAAAATATGCGACCTACCCGCGTAAACCGCGATAGTGGAGGGAGCATGCGCGTCCCGGATGGTATCAACCACAGAAGGATCCATCCTCTCCAGACTCAGCCTCTCACCAGCCATGATGACCAAGGAACAGACCACGACGGGGCTACCGAGAGCTGGAACAGGACCGGGAACCACACAGCTGCGCCCCGGTCCGGCGCAATCAGGATCAAGGTCCTGTGCTCCTCAACGTACCCGCCCCAACAACTGACCTAACAGATGTATGGGGGGAAAGAATCCCAGGCGGCCATGGCATCGGTCCCAGACCTGCCCGACTATGTCCGGACGTAATCCCCACTCGTCAGGGTGAGGACCGCCCTGCGACATCACACCTGTACCCACATTCACCCTGCCGGGGATGTGGAGAGCCCTCAGGCTGCGCAGATGGAGAACGCCCATAGCCAGCCGTCCGCCGCCCGGTGCAGACGGGGGGAGCGTACTCCTCCCCGTCTGTCGACATACGACGCTGACGTCGTATTGTCCGTCCTGATCAAAACACAGTTTGAGGACCAGAAGGACCGCCTTCAATACCAACACATTGAACGTAGCGCAGACCGGGCAGCATGGCTTGCCAGCTGCCCCCTACTGCGTTGGCCCGACGCATCTCCAGCGAGGGAGGCGTCGGTGAAAATGTGACGTGTGACAGCCTACTGCCCATGGGGACCCCCCTGGTGAGGACCCCAGGCCCTCCCCAGGGGGCGAGGTCTATTTCCATACTGGAAAAAATCCACCTCCGTAACCACCTCCTGGGATGAAGAGGAGGCCAAGAGGGACCACGGAATGAGCAGATGCCATCATACCGAGCAGGCGTATCACGGACAGCGCCGTAACCGTCCTAGGACGGAACCTCCCGAGCGTGTCGATAACACGCTCTGAGAGGGATGCCCATAGCACTCCACCCGTTGACTGGGAAGAGGAATACTCTACTTCCAGTCTACAGCAAACCCCAGGCTGGTAGGAATTCCACCACCTGCCTGGTATGAGACCTGACGATCCACCTTGACCGCCAAGGACCAGAACGTTGTCAGGGCAGAATACACTTCGTAACCCCTGACGACGCAGAGGCCCCAGTGCGGCCTCCACGCACTTGGTGAAGCCAGAGAAAAGCCGAACGGCAGCCTCTGGTACTCAAACCCTGCAAAGGAAGCGTAGGTAAGCCCTAGGATGGAAGATCGGGGATGCGAATACGCATCCTACAGGTCTATGGAGGAGAACCAGGCCCCCACCTGACAGTGTTCAACAGGCAGGAGACGATCCAAAAAATGCTGAACCTTCCCATGGGACAGGTCCAGCATGGGTCTGACACCCCCCCCTTCCCGATTTCTCGGGCACCAGAGAATACCGGGAGGAAAACGCCACAACGATGGCTTGCTTCGTCCACAGAGATTGGATCTCGTTGACCAGAGCTGTCACTGCTGGTGACCCTGACAATAGGGTCTGTACCAAACCTGAAAACGGGTGGGGTTGTGTAAATACAAGTCCCTGCCTCAGCGTTCTCTCCATCCACTTCGACATATGGCACTGCTGAAGCCATATGTGATGATACTCCCAGAGCGCACCCGCCGCCATTCTGCGCTGGTCCGCAAGGAACTGTAGATAGGCGGCCCGGTCCCTCCCGCTGTGCATAGCCAACTCTGAACCCGCCAACCGTGCGGGAAGGGCGTTCCGTGGAATCGGGACAACGGTCCCTGATACAACCCACGAGGCAATCGCACCAGGGGGGACCCCGACAGAAAGGGCCGGTTTGATACGGGGGAAGCTGACATCATACCAGGTGACAAAAGCTCCCCCACTGAACACCCCTCCAGAACATGCTGAGGAGTTGTTCTGCAGCTGGACATGCAAGGTGTGAGGCCCCTGCAGTGATATTACTACCACCCAAATCACGCGCGCCTGCGAGACCACTGCCAATCTTTCAGGAGTGGGAGGCACCAACGTGATACCCGGCCTGGCGAAGGCGAGGTCGGGGAAGCCCGCACTGTTTGCCTCAAAAAAGGTCTCGAGCCCCCCTGCTGACAACACTTGTAGTTGACAGACGTAACACCAGGCTCAACCAAACACAGCTTATGGTGTGGGAGCCGCTTGACAGCACAACATTCTCACGGACAGACCCAGGCTCAGCCATCAACTGGGTGTCAGCCCTTGTCCCCATGAGAAGCGAAACGTGGGGCCGCATGCGCTTCAACGAAGGCTCGCGGCCCGCAGCCAAAGGAAACAAATCAGAGCCCCTTCTCCGCCGGTGTTGGGGGAGGGAGTGATCGGAGAGCGGGCTGCTCGCGGCAGGACGGCGACGGTTTCTCAGGCCGTGCTCATCCAATATGGCCGATCCCTCGGCCGCCAAGGCTGTCGGCCTTGTGGACACCTGTTGACTCAACGCCCAGGGTACCTCTGGCGGGGGAAACATGGCCGCCTGTCGAGGGCCTCGCCATAGCCGCTGACGAGGCCGTGCTCTCACCTCTGGCTGCGCGGCGTGAGGCGGTGTGGGGCCTAGGACCAATACCGCCCGCGCTCCAGCGGAAGACCAAAGATCCTCTGCGGAGAGGGGAGCCCTGAGGAGGGAAAAAATCTTTTTAACTTCTCACCCCCTCAAAGGGAGACCCCTCCCTGCGGTTATAGCTTGCGGCTAGGTCAAAGCTAATAACGTCAAAAACCCCTGATGTTTCGACGTCGGCTGGCCCTCATGGCCCCGCCACCAGACACCATTTTTGACAGAAAAAACAGCAATTCGAACAAAGTCACTAATCGCTGCTAATTCCATACCGTGGCGGTATAGGCTTTAACAGCTCACCAGCCACCCGCCGGGCCGACTCACCTCATGGTGTCGGCCGGGCGGGGCACTGTTTCAACATGCCAGAGGCAAAGGACTGATGCCACCTGCTTCATAAACACGGAGCACCAGTGGTGGTTGCAACCAGCAACCTCCACTGTGGTGTGCACCCATGAAGGGGTTAATGAATAAATGAACTAAAACACCAACACACTGTGCTCATGTCACCTGCCCCAGAGACTACAGTTGAAAATGAGCCAACTTGGCTAAACTGGCATATTTACAGTCAAATGTTCCTTAATATGCACTGTCTCTGTATTTTAAACCAATAAATACAAAATACAAATACACAACGTTAAGGGGATGCGGACCAGAGAAAACCAGTCCTGCATCCATTCATAATATTCACAAAAAGCACACCAGCCCTAGACCTCAGCCCATTCACCCATGAAAAAGGTAAACAAACCCCCCGCAATACTCATAACAGTAGACACCGATTGACCGTCAGCATGAATGGTTAAGAGGAGGGAAGACCTTGTATAAAGACATCCCTCAGCGGGGATTTGAAAACAAACAGTACCCAGCATATAGCATAGCGTTAGCCGCGCGCTCCAGGATAGCCTGGAAAACATCCAACTCAGAGGGACGTTTACCCAGACATCCTGCCCCTTGCGCAGATACACAACTCGGTTGTCTAACAGAACAACAAGCAGCATTACAAACACCAGCGTTAATGCCTAGCGGCGCAGATCCTACCTGGGTGTGAGGTAGCTCGATAGCTACACATCACACGACGTCCCTCTGTCTGCTGTCAACAAGACGAAGGAAACCCCAGTACAGACCCGAAGCCGAGATGCATCAAAATGCATCCAGCTGCAGGACCGCAGAACCCATACGAGCGCCGATGGAACATGCTGAGAAGATTCCAGGGGCTGGCAAATCTCCGGCATTGTTCAAATTCTCTCTGCACAGGGTGTCCGCGGATCCTTAAAAAGTCTTAAAAGGTCTTAAATTTGTTTATCAATAATTAAGGCCTTAGTTTGTCTTAAAATGTCTTAAATCCATTTTCAGAGGTCTTAAAAATGCCATAGAAAGGAAAGATAAAATGCAATGTCATCTTATGTTTTATTATGAAATCTGGGGGAAAACTGTTAACGGGAAATAAAGTTTGACTTTTCATTGACCGTGTTGTAGAATCACGCAGACCGGAATGGGGCGGAACCAACAAGGAGTTGTGTTGGGCCGGGGAACCATTTCAGCAACGGAGTCTAGCTAACGTTAGCAAGGCGACGCGATAACGCTAACATTACGTTTAGTTTAGTTTAGCATTTGCACTCGTTAATATGGGAAAGTGCCAATTTAACGAGAACTGGCTCGACAATCCACTGTTTGCGCGATGGTTGGTCCCAGTCAAAGACCATTACGAGCCCCGCTGCAACAAAAAAAATAGCAGTCGCGTCGCACATGCTGAGCACTAAGCATGTTACCTCTGCAAACTACTATTTCCTCCACACCAGCTGCGCCATCAGGTAGGACTATAACATTTGCACCAACAGAAGTCCGGATAACATTCGGCTCCACGCCAAAGCTTGAAGCTGAGGTCTTAACTTGAAAATAATCTATTCACGGATGTAAACAAGGACACGTTTGTGTTTATGAAGTCCGGATAACATTCGGCTCCACGCCAAAGCTTGAAGCTGAGGTCTTAACTTGAAAATAATCTATTCACGGATGTAAACAAGGACACGTTTGTGTTTATGTTCGATGAGAGCTTCACCCACTATGTATTTTTTCCTCCCACCCACCCCCTCCTAATGACGTACAGTATCCTCCCATGTATGTTAGGATCTATGGGTAACAGTACTGTATATTTGCATATCGTATATGTCACAAATGTAACAGTACAGTACTATATACCTGTATGTCCCTATGCCATAAATGTCATGTATGTTGAGTATGTCATAAATGTCACTATGAATTGAAAATGGGGGACCCTGATGTAAACAAGACAAACGTCTTTCTCTGGTCTGCATCCCCTTAACAATTGTGTGTATTGAGCCGTACTGTATTGTACCCATTCTGCAATCTGTTAAACAAAGAATTCATTCATTCAACCAAACCACAAAAACAAAACAACTGGATGAATGAATGAAAACTTTATTTAACAGATTGCAGAATGGGTACAATACAGTACGGCTCAATACACACAAGCCGTGTGTATTGACATACTCAACATACATGACATCATGACATTTATGGCATAGGGACATACATGACATACAGGTATATAGTACTGTAGTGTTACAATTGTGACATATACGATATGCAAATATACAGTACTTTTACCCAGAGATCCTAACAGAAAATATATACATATGATGGGGAGGAGACTGTACATTATGAGGGGGGGGGGGGGGGGGGGGTTTGGACATTTACGGTGCCCAGTTTCTAATTGCAGCCTCCCGTAGGTGCTCTTTAAGAGCGGTTTTGAATGTGGGCAGGGGTAAAGTGGGTTTTAGGAGTGAGGTTAAGCAGTAGTCTGACCAGTTTGTTTTGTGATGTTTGTAATCTTGTTTTTAGGGCCTTTGAGGTGCTTTGGTACCATGAGGTGCAAGCATAGTCGTAGTACCCTTGAATGAGTGCTCCTGTTAGAGTCTTCAGGGTATTCTTGTTTACCAGAGAGGAGATCCGGCACAAGAATCTTGTTTGTTGGTTGACTTTTTTGATACCCTGGGGAGGGTGGTAATAGTTATGTGTTCTGACAGTGGCTGTTGCACTTGCTGCTTGGCCCCTGGTATATTTTGTATAGCTATATTTGCTATTTATGTTTGGTCAACCCTTTGTTGAAATTCATCCAATCCAGTTACTCCTTTAAGTTCAAGATTTTTAAGTTTCCAAGTTATGTTTTAATAAACATCTTTGGACCAATGTGTCCCTAAACTTAAACTAATTGGTGTCGTTGCATGATTTGTCATTTTGTTATTGTGAAATTGGTATTAAATTTAATTCTGAGTGGCATTAAAAAGTCTTAAAAAGCATTAAATCTGACTGGGCTAAACCTGCAGATACCCTGCTGCAGATCATAAACTCTAGTCACACAGGGTGCAAGCATCCACCATGATGGAAAACGAAAAAGAGGAAGGGTGAGTGGTGACCACGCCCGGTGTCTTATAGTAAGCCACTGGGGCGGGGCCTGGTCAAGTGTTTGGGTGTTTTGTTTTCGTTCATGGAGTACAGTAGGTACAGGAGATGAGTTATATCTCGATATGGCTTAAGAGCGGGACGCGATGCCAGTACGAGTATATAACTCAAGATTAGCCACTTGCAGACGGCAGGGAGAGGCGCGGCGTGTGACGTACTGTATATTTTAGTTGATGAAATATTTTTGTTGACTAAATATTTTAGTTGATGAAATATTTTTTCATTTCAGTGTCACAGTATGACATCGATCTCCAAAATAAGAAAAAAAACCTGCAGCTCCGGAGCCGCAGGTTGCCGACCCCTGCATTAGGAGGACAATGTTTGTTACTTTGTGAATTTTATTACCTAGTTGTAAGTACAGTATATCAGATCAGATTATGACTTTATTTGTCAGTTCCTTGATGCATATTGTGACTTTTCCATATCACAATTTAGGCTATAGTGTGAACACCTGGCCCTGTGTCTGTAAACTCATTGTCAGATATAATCAGCTAGGGGAATTGCCGATCTGTCTAGTTAACTACCAGGTTGGGTTATTGTTAGTAAAACATCCAGTTAGTTGTTCTGCATAGGTTGCATAAGTTGTGAATGCACTCTGAGTAATCCTGTCCTCCACTCAGCTGGGCTCTGTCTGCCTCCATGGAGCCGGGACCTGACGTAGGGGGTCCCTCTTTGTAGCCTGCTGGGTTTCAAAAAGCCTTTGGTGGCATCCCCTCCCCAGGGTTCCCCACCATAGCGATGGAGGGAGTGCTCATTGGATTGTTCCCTACATAGGGAGCCCCATACGAGTCTCTGACCTTCTTGCCGCCATCTGTCGAGTAAACATGAAGGGAATGTTTACTATTTTACATTTGGGATGAACCTTGCTCGACACATTGCTGTACTGTAAGTTTGGAAATTATATTACATTATTTTTGCGGTTTGGTTTCAGATGATGGAATAACCATTTGCTGTTAAAATGTAAATGTTATACTTCTCATATAACAAGAGTGAAACAATCCTAAATCAGATCCATGGTTCTCTGTTTTATATATATAATGTCAGGATGGGAAACATTGTGAAAATTCTACAGTGAGTACAGTAGCTGCATTTTGCCTCAAACAGATGATAAAGGAACCACCAAGGTTCTGTTGAACCGATACTCCTGATTTCCTGTGTCCTTCCCCTAAACTACATTAAAGTAGCTATGGACAGTCTCGTCTGTGTGGTGTTAGCCCTTCAGTGTGTAGCAGGTTCTTACATAATAATAATAATAAATTTATTTTATATAGCGCCTTACATAAGGTATCTCAAAGCACTTTACAGACATTGCATTATAGTATGGACAAACAGTACATGGACTTTCACAATGACAACATGGTGGGGGTACTACAGAGAAAGGGAGACAGCTTAGAGACAAGACAGAGAAAATGTTAATAAATAATAATAGTATATAATACTAATATATAGGTGTGTACAGATCTGAAAATGTAAGCGATGCAGGGGTTGGAGGGTCAGGAGTGAGGGTATGCAAGGTTGAACAGCTGGGTTTTGAGGTGAGACTGAACAAGAAGTAAACTAACCGACCGGTGCTACTTTTACTCGTAATTCCTTAACATATTGAATAAATAATATTATATTATTTTGTCTGTACAGCTTAGTTTATTCACTGTCACTTATGGTTTCCATATGCAGAAAATACATGGCACTATAGTTAACTTTTCTGATAACTGCATAACTCACAAATGTTCAGACAAGATACATGTTTGGTTATTAGTGATACTCTGTATTCACCCAATTCAACGTTACAGCTGCATTTTCCTTCAAACTAATTTGGTAGCAGATGTCCCGATTTGGTAGAAAATGTTGCCCTCTTGGGCAGAGGTGTTTCGGAGGCTGTAACGTACAGTCGTAGAGACAGCTCTGAGTGTGGTTGTAGTCTACTCAGTGATGGTGGGTAAACTGAATACAATAATATCACAATAGTATTATTTGCTTTTAAAAAATACCATATTTCTGTCTGTTAGAGGGACTTTTAACTCATTCAGCGGCAATCACGAGTAAAGTCGGGTTAACTCACCAACCGTTCAGCGCCAATCACGAGTATAGTCTGGTTTTGTTCGTTTTTCCTTTTATTAGCTATATCCTACGCCTTCCGGTATTGCACTCTATTAGAAATGGTGTAGTTTCTTTTCTGGGCCGATCTGAGCCGTGCAGGCAGGGTTTAAATACTCCGGCAGGACTAGCGTTTACAACGTTACACCCCCCCCTTCATAGCAATGCCGGGCAATGTGGGACGGACCTCCACGAGCAGTATTTGGAATGGCGATCAGATAATTGGATTATTTCTTTTGCATTACATCAGAGACCAGGTAAGGACTCTATATATAAAATCTTGCGTTGATCTGATATTTCTTTCTACCGCGATCGAAGCTGTCTGTGTGTGTGTGTGGCTGTTTACCGTTGAGTGCAGGAGGTGGCGGAGGGAGCGCCGCGCTATGAGGGCCATTTCATGTATGCACGAGGAAGGATAATAATGATAATCTAGCGTTGATTTCAGGAAGGCGAAAAATGACAACGTGTTTATTAGTGTATTCCACTAAAGGGCTATTATTGCGTCTTTTCCTGGGATTACTAAGAATCACCAAAACTATACTCATATTCAAAACGGAAATGTACGGATGAAAAAACAATCTGTTTTATGCATGTTGACTGGAAGCAACTCACTGACAATTGACGGGGGTATTAGACCCATAGCTATAATATAAGATATATTTTAAGCACTCGCAAATCTTGCAGTCTCCCCATTGATTAAAGCGATGGCGTTCTAGCGCCCCCTGGCTCATTAAGCGATGGCGCTGACTGAGTTAAAGGTATAATCTGTAATGTTGTCAAACATCGACCACTAGGCAAAAGATGACAACATGGTACTTTGTTTACAGTTTTTGTTTTTGTCTGATGTGTGGTTTGGATTTCAGTGGATATAGGGGAGGCGTTGCTACTGCTGGCCACACCTCAGGCTATACCAAGAGAGGTCTGGAGAAATTCACAGTATTAATAAGTGACTAAACTCCAACCCACACGTCAGACCAAAACAAAAAGGTAAACAAAGTGCAATACCAAGTGGGGCTCTTTTGCCTAGAGGTCGCATGTTTGGCGGCATTACAGATTATACCTTTAAGAGTCTCTCTAACAGACAGAAATATGGTATTTTTAAAAGCAAATAATACTATTGTGATATTATTGTATTCAGTTTACCCACCATCACTGAGTAGGCTACAACCACACTCACAGATCTGTCTTTACGACTGTACGTTACACCTCTGCCCAATTATTAATTTTCTTCTCTTCATGGGACCCAGGCTCATTGAAACAAATCACAAATGTATTTCCTGTAGGACCGTGCTGTTGTGCTTTGGGGACCCACCAGAAAAAGGCTTGCGACCCATTTTGAGTCCCACCCCTTAGTTTAAAGGTGCAGTTCACCCAAAATAAAACCAAACCGGTTTTTCCTTTTGCCCAGAGTGCCATCTATCCACCCAGATAGCTTTGGTGTGTAGCTTTCCGGGTTTTGGAGATATCTGCCATAGATGTGTCTGCTGACACTCTGATGCTGTCCCTCAGGTTGGCTGACTTGGGGCTCCTGGCCGTCCCGCGTTCTAAATTTAAGCTCAGGGGTGACCACGCCTTTGCTGTTGCAGCCCCTAGACTGGAACAGGATCCCCCTCTGTTGATTCCTTCTACTCTCTAGCCTTTGGATCCCCGTTTTATTCCTATGCTTATGATCTGTTGTTTTTAATTTGTTGATTTGTGCCTAATATGCACTATTGTGTGTATTGATGCCTATGTTTAGCTATTTTAGTTTTTTTCTTGTGACTTTACGACCTGCCCTGGTCTGTACAGCACTTTGGTTCAACGTGGGTTGTTTTTAAATGTGCTTTATAAATAAATTCGACTTGACTTGATTACAGTGGAGCTCAGTGGCATTTGGTTTGTGGCAATCAAAGTGCCCAAAGAATCGTTTTTTTTTTTTTTTTGAGAAAAACTCCCAACAGCAATGTCTCTCCAGAAACCATGACAGTTACTCAAGATAATCCACAGACCTTGTTGTGAACTGCTTCACTGAGAAGTATTTAATCTGATCTCACGCGGTCGTCCCACAGCCCCCCTGGAGGAGGCAGCCCCTCGTCTCCAGCTGATCGGAGCACAATCTTCCCAACTTTTGTAAGCGCTGTGGGTAAACTAACTCAGTTTACATCCCTGGTCGTCCTGGTGAGCGTGCAGCAGGGGGTAAGCAGTGGCAGGGGGAGGGGCAGACACGAGCGTATCTTGGTACAGTTTACTAACAACATATCACAGCAGTCTATCCGCATCACTAATGCAACAGCAAGAGCCAATATCTGATTAGATGATGTCCTAGATCTTTGCTTTTTAACTGTGGTTAGTCTATTTATAAATCATGAAAGGACCTCAGAGAGCACACATTAAAGATCATAAAGCAGTTAACTATTCAATTCTCTTTGAAGACCTAATAATTCCGATATATCTTTTTTTCTTTTTCCCATGCTGTGATCCCAAAAGGTCACTTGAGATATTGTTTGTATCCTGTATTATGAATGGTCGAAGCCTATTTAAATTCACGTCAAACTCATTTGCATTACTGTTTGCATAATTCTGATCATTAGGGAGGAATCTCTGTAGTATTTGGAGGAGTAATGTGAGGTTCTCTTGGCCACGGATTAAAGAAGTTGACTGAACTTTGATATGTTTGATGAAACGCTAAAATTAAAATAGTATTCCTTGTCATGAGTCTTGTTTTGCATCGTGTGGGTAACTATACCGTCTCCTGTAAATTATTTACAAGAAATGGTGCTATTTGGCCAGTTTGGTTTTGCATGTGTAAAGTAACTGATGTTTAACTTAAAATATACTCTTGCTGCTGTATTACATGACCACACACATACCCAAAGCCACCTGCTTAAAGGGGAACGACACCCAAATTGAGAATTCCAATATGTTATTTGCATGGCAGAGGGAAGCTATGGTGGAAGAAGTTCCTTCAGAGTTCCTTTACTTAAGTAAGTAGAAATACCTGGATAAAAGAGTACTCTGGTGAAAGTGAAAGTCCTCCATTCACAATTCTACTTAAGTAGAGAAGTATTTGATATTGAATGTACTTGAGTATCAAAAGTAACAGTATGCATTCTACATGATGTTTCCAGTACTTTGGGAGCGTTCAAACTTTGAACCATTGACTTCTGTAACTGAGGGGTACAATTCCCTGACTGTATTGATAAGTATGGTATCATTAAACCACTACCGCTTGATGTACTTTAACTTCTGGCCATCCAGTACACGATATCTAAGTATGATGAACACTTTCCCACATATGAAACCAGGTCCACACAAATATAACAGTCGAAGGTTTAATATAGCAAAAGGTATATACAACATTCACTTAATTACATTTATGATTTGAATGCACTTGTAAGGCAAATGAGTATTCGTAGGCAAATCAACACTGAATGTCCAATCTCTGGTTACGCAGGAAGCAAGTATACAACCTGGTTCTTTAGGGAAACTATAGCGATGGTACTTAAGGATTATAGCGGCATACTAAAGGGGTCCTGCTGGTTGTAAGTCAGTAAGGGGGGGGGGGGTTTGGAGAGCCGTCAGCTGCATCCCATCTGGCCAACGATTCCTGGGGAGAATTCAGGTACAGAAAACAGTGCCCGCAGGATCTTGATCCACAGATGAATACACTTGGGCCCTCTTGTAGACGGTAGCTGTAGGTCCACAACGAAGGAGAAGCGAGGCGGCCTCGGTCTGGGTTGAGCGCCGTCTCACCTGGGCTCTCGGGGGTAATTCCAACACTCACTGGCGTTGGCTGTTATCCGCTCCACAAATCAAAGCACCCAAAGCAAATAGATATTCCATGCCGTATAGGCTCAGCAGTCGTCCGGGTAGGTAATCCAATGTGCAGGTCCACTCGTCCTCGCCCAGAACTCCTCGGATGAAAGCACCACCTGGTTAAGACTCTAGATAACGCGAGGAACGATGGGGGTGCTGCTCACTTTAGAACTTTAACCGAACGATGCACCATACATAATAGACTATTATTACTTAATAGAAATACGTCCCACTCGACGGTACAGTGCCAAACTATGACAATTCAGCTATGAATTTACACGAGGTCTCAATGCCTATTCTGGGGCCAAAAATAGGCCATACTGCACCACACGTGGGTCGTGGGTGAGGCTTCACGTCTGTTACTAGGTTGGAGGGTAAAGGACTAATGGACTAAAAGAAGGTTCTACTTTACTTGCGCCCTATTTATATGCACGGTGAACAAATAGTACCATTCGTATTTCGGTAGCCGTATTCCTACGCGGAACCGGGGCTAGTTGGGACATGTTCGTCGGCACTATTGAACTTGACTCAAGGGGCCTGTCTGCTGGCGCCAGGTTCTTGTCCAATGAGAGAATGAACTATTATGGGCTGTAGTAGACTAAAGGGATATTCAGTGTATATGTACAAAGAATATACAAGGGATATCAAACGATATACAAATACTATTAAATATATATCCATAAATAAATATATATATTCGGTTTAATCTGATCCTTCACAACAGCCGCCCCCTAATTAGTCCCACCTAATTAGCTAAGCAGAGACAGATTAACCGCACTGTCTACCACTCAAGGTCCGCTGTAAGGGTCAGTCAACTCACAAAGTCATGGGGTCATGGTCGTCATCGATAGTGTCTGGGAGTCTTGGCAGTTCTATTAGCCTCGCCACGGGTCGTGTGTAAGTTCGCCCTTGGACGAGCACTTCAGCTGCTCGGACCTTGCCATCGGCACCGGTGATCACTTTGCTTACGCGGCCAGCCGGCCACATAGCTCTGGGTAGTGACTGGTCGATAATCATGACGACTGTTCCTTCTGTCAAATTGTCTCTCTCTTTTACCCACTTCTGGCGGGTCTGTAGAGACGGTAGATAGTGGAGTAGGAAGCTATTCCAAAACTTGTCAGCCAGTACTTGACTGTACCTCCACATTCTTCGGCCGTTCGCTTCTTCAGGCCTGTACATTGTCTGGGGTAGCGCGGGGTCCAGCCGCCCCATCAAGAGTGTGTTGGGGGTGACTGGGTCGACATCTGCTACATCACTTGACACGTAACCGCGAGGCTTGGAGTTCAATACTCCCTCGATCCCCGTGAGGACTGTCATTAGGACTTCTTCCGCCACAGTCTGGGCCCCAAGCACGGCGTACAGGGCTGTCTTTATAGAACGTACTTCTCGTTCCCAGGTTCCACCGAAGTGGGGTGCGTTCGGGGGATTAAACTGGAAGTCAATCTGGGATGGAGCGAGGTGGGTCTTAAGTTCTGGGCCCATAGCTTGGAAGCTCTCTCTCAGCTCTCTTTCTCCGCCTTTGAAGTTTGTCCCGTGATCAGACAACAATGTAGACGGTTTTCCTTTCCGCGATGTGAATCTTCGGAAGGCCATAAGGAATGAGTCTGTGCTCATGGTTGGAAGGAGTTCGATATGTATCGCTCTGGTGGTCATGCATTTGAATACAATACCCCACCGCTTCTCGGTTCCTCTTCCTTTCTTTATATACAACGGGCCAAAACAGTCCATGCCTGTGGAGTGAAAGGGCTTGTCGCCGAGTCGGAGGCGACAGGGAGGTAGGTCAGCCATCCGGGGTATGCTGGGCTGCGCGCGCCACTTTCGGCAGTCTAGACAGGTTCGCTGGAAGCGTCGCACTGCTTCTCTCCCTTGAAGTATCCAATAGCGACGTCTGATCTCCGCGAAGACTCTCTCTGCTCCTGCGTGGTGCACATCCTCGTCGTATTTCTTTATGATCAGCTCTGTGACCTTGTGTCGGCTGTTCAAGACTATCGGGTACTTAACGTCATCCGGTAGGTCGGGGGCTCTCCGCAGACGACCACCCACTCTGATGAGATTATGGGCGTCACTCTCGGGTGCCAGGTGGAGCAGTCTGCTGTCTGATGGGACGGGCTTTCCTCCCTGTAGACAGTCTAGCTCATCGGGGAACGAGTCTCTCTGGGCTCGTTGTAGTAGAAGAAGTTCTGCTTCTTCGTAGTCAGCTGCTGAAATGTCAGTGGTGGGCTGAATCTCTGGGTGGTGCCACAGGAATGTCTTTAGCTGCGCACTCTGTAGGGTGAGGCAATCATCTATGTTGGGGTCTGTGGAGGCGACTGTGCTCAATCCACAGAACATAGGTTTCTTGTTTTCAGCCTCCTCTTTACTCGCCTCCCGTGGGGTGGGCGTAGGCCACTCTTCTTCCGGGAGCTTGAGGAACTCCGGTCCGTCACTGTAGATGTTGTGACGGGTGAGGTCATCTAGGGACATTCCCCGGGTGATGACGTCAGCTGGGTTGTGTTTGGTGTCCACATACCGCCAGCTTGCTGCTTCTGTTAACTCTTGAATCTCTGTGACTCTGACTCCCACGAAGACCTTGTATCTGCATGAATCAGACTTGATCCATGTGAGTACTGTCGTAGAGTCTGACCACAAGATTGTTCTTTGCACCGGGATGGTGAGTTCACGTTGGATTAACGTGGCTAGATGCGCTCCTGCTAGGGCTGCGCAGAGCTCTAGACGCGGGATAGATTGTTGCTTTCGTGGGGCTATTCTTGAGCGAGCCAGGATGAAAGCGGTGTGTATCTCTCCTCCCTTCTCTTGGGCATGCAAGTAGGCCACAGATCCATAGGCTACTTCGGAGGCGTCGCTGAAGACGTGTAGATCCATCTTGCATGTCTCTGGCCTCACTGTGGGTGGGAAGTAGCTGCGGCGTATGTTGACGCCTGGGAGTGAGCGGAGTTCCGTCTCCCACTCTCTCCATGTGGAGGCAAGGTGTGCGGGTATTGGGTCGTCCCAGCCCTGGTCCTTGTCCCATAGTGCTCGTACAATCATCTTTGCCCTGGTGGTGTAAGGTAGAATACATCCCAACGGGTCATATTGTCTGGCGAGTGTTCTGTACACACTCCGTCTGGTGGTCGGTATCGCCGTCGACCTTCCCTGCTCCGTGGTCAGGGGTTTGTGTCTATAGTGGAGCGAGTCTGTTTTGAAGCGCCAGACTAGTCCTAGTGTCATTTCTTGGGCTTCTCCTGGGATGGTCGCCATCCAGGTCTCGCTACTGGCTGCCTTGTCCGCGGGGGAGAGGCTGCGCAATACTTGCGGGTCGCTGCTGGCCCACTGCCTGAGATCAAAGCCGCCTTTGATCAGGGAGGCGCGTAGCTTGAGTAGGAGAGCCTCGGCTTCTTCTTGGGTCGAAACGCTTTGTAAACAGTTGTCCACGTAGAAACTGTTCTTCACACTGTGTCGGACCTCTTCATCTGCTGCTGGGTCCTCTGCGACGTGTTTCTGCAGTGCAAATGTAGCACAGCACAGGCTGCATGTGGTTCCGAAGGGGAGGACTTCCCATTGGTAGATGGCTGGGTGCTCATCTCCGATCCTCTCTCTCCATAGGAACCGCAGTAAGGGCTTATCCTCCTCCACTAGTCTCACCTGCAGGAACATCCCTTTGATATCCCCGCTGATAGCCACCTTGTCCTGGCGGAAGCGTAGTAGCACGCCTAGTAGAGAGGGGCCGAGTGTGGGGCCGGGCAAGAGCTCTTTATTCAGATTCTGGGATCCGATCTGGTAGCTGCAGTTAAACACAATGCGATCCTTGCCGTTGTGGTGGACCTTGTGGTGCGGCACGTACCATGATTCGGTCGTCTGATCGGCCTCTTTAATGTCAATCTTCATTACGTGTCTCGCTGTGATTAGCTTCTCAATCTCAGCGCGGTACACACTCTCTTGAGCGGGGTCTTTGGCTAGGCGCCGCTCTGTGTTCAATAGATACCGCTCCGTAGCTTCTTTCGTGGCGTGAAAGGTGGGCATTCCCTCTCGCCTCAGGAGTGGAGTTGCGTATCTCATCACTCCGCCGACTGTGACTCTCTTTGTCCCTTGCTCGAGGAGGTTTATGGCGTAAATGTCTTCTTTAGAACGAATGTCTTTCTTTTCGTTCTTAAAGGGCATTGTCTCTAGTGTCCATAGCCTCTCGACATGCTGCAGGAGAGTGGTGTCTTCTTCTGTCACTCTGGAGTGGAGGCAGCTAGTGGCTGCTGTTCGGTTGAGAGATTTAGCGAGGGGGCCTTGTAGTGTCCATCCTAGGCGGGTCTCGACTGCTGCAGGACAGCCTCTGGGTCCTGTATGGACCCGGTCTATCGGGACTATGAGGTCTGCATGGTCGGAGCCTATCAGCAGGGTCGGGGTGGCGCCGTCTATGAGCGGGATAGGTAGTTGACGCAGGTGCACATATTTATCCATCAGCTTGGCGATGGGGTAGGTGTACTGTGATAGTCCTATTTCTTGGCTGGTGAAAGCATTTGTAATCCTATACCGTCTCTCTGGCTGCCCGCTTGCTGCGATAGTGAAGGAGACATTCTCGCCTTTTATCGTCTTTAAATCTCTTCTTATTGTCCGAATCGTCATCTGGTTCTCGCTCCCCCGCAGTCCCAGCTGGGCCGCAGCGGATGCGAGGAGAAGGGTCTTCTCTGACCCGTCATCAAGGACGGCGTAAGTGTCCATGACTTTATCTTGGTGGCTCAATGTTACACGGACTACCTTTAAGAGCACCTGGGCGCCGCTGCTGCTGGCGGGGTCAATGTACATGACACTTGCCTTTGTGCTGCTCGATGGTGCAGGTGCAGGCTTTCTTCTGTTACTGTCGTGTAGGACATCTAGGTGGGCTCCGTCACACCGACTGCACCTCTTCTTTAGGCGGCATTCGGCTGCCATGTGACTGCGCGCACATCGGTAACAGCGCCTGTTGGACTTTATCCATTGACTCACTTCTTCTGCATTCATCTTCTTGAACAGGTCACATTGTGACAGCCAGTGTTCCTTCTCGCAGTACGGGCACACCATCTTCCACTTCTCTTTTCTCGAGGGGGTACTGTGGTTCTTACTGCTCGGTACTGATTCTGATTGGTGCATGACAGTCACTGATCTTCTTCCATCGTTTACTCTCCTAGGTCCCTCTCTGGAGCTTGGTGTGCTCCGCACGAATGTATCCAAGCGTAGGCTGCTGACTTCTCTCTTCAGGAAGTCGGCTAAATCGAGGAGGGATGGTTCGGGACCGTTAGGATCACGGTGGTCTCTTTGCCGCCTAAAGCGCTCTTGTCTGGCGGGCGGCAGCTTCTCTAAAATCCTCTCGACGTTAGAGTTGGCGTATAGCTCGTGCATACCCTTTTCTCGTTGCGCTCCCAGCATCCCTACCAGGGACTGCACTTTTATAGACAGGTCGTCTAGTGAGCGATTGTCTGTTGCTGGGGGTAGGCGGTCAATATGCCTTATCTCTTGGATTACGTAATCCCATATACGTCCATATCTCTGGTCCAGCGCTGCTAGAGCCGCGGTGTATGGGGTCGTAGAGGTGGCATAGGCTAGCGCTATATTGTGCGCTCGGGGTACTTTCAGGTGCTTCAGTAATATTGCATACTTGTGGCGTTCGTCAACGACATCCACCATCATTGTCTCTAAGCACATCCGGAGCTCCGTGTACTGTGCTCGATTCTCATGGGTGAAGTCTGGAAACGTCGGTGTGCCAATGTATGACGCCGTGGATGGCTGGCACATCGGTGAGCGTTGGGAGAGAGGCCTCCTAGGCGAGTCTCCTCTTGCGCCTCTCTGTGGGCTGGTACCGGCAGGGTACCATGGCCCGCTGGTCCAGGTGCTGTTCCTCGGGGCTGGTCGTGCGTCATGCTCACCCGTGAATAGAGTCGGGGGTCTGTAGCGCAGCGCCGCGGGGGTATAGCCTGGGCTGTACTGGACCTCCTGGTCCGGTGGAGTACTGTGCTGTCGTCGGGCTTGGTTCTCCTCCTCTCCCTCTTCTTCTTCTATCAGGTCCTCTAGATCCTGTAGTCGTTTATTTAGCCTCTCCGCAGTGTATGCTGCTCCTTCCTTGTAGCTGGGTCTCGCTTGGACCGGTCGGGGAAGGGGGTCTGCGGGGGGTATAGGCTCTCTCTGGTGGTCAAGTTCAGGGTCGCTTGGTCGGTTAGGGGATGCTGCCCTTGACTGTTGTCTCGACGAGGCCCTTGAACCCCTGGCGGAGGGATAGGGTGTTGCCCTGGTGATCAGCTGCTCCATTAGCTGCGCTTGTAGTCTGTCGCGCTCGGCTTGTTGTCTGTCGCGCTCGGCTTCGCGCTGGATGAGAGCGATGTCGCGCTCTGCTTCTCTTTGGGCACCGTCAGCGGCGCGCTGGGTGTCGGACCGGTCTCTTGCCATATTCTCTTCCGTCTGAAGGCGTCTCATCTCCAGGCGTATGTGCTCTTCTTCGCTCCGTTGCTGTGTTTGGAGTCGATCGCGTTCACCCTGAAGTCGATCGCGTTCACCCTGGAGTCGATCGCGTTCGGTAGAGGCTGTCAGGCTGACGAGGAACGCCTGTGACAGCATCCTCTCCGCCTCGCTGGGGGAAGACGCTTGTAGAGGTGAGCCGCTCTTGGCTGTCCTCGTTGGGGAGTCCTGGAGCTCTATCTCCTCGGCGCTCTCCTCATCTTGTTCCGTGCAGGGTTCCACCTCTGGAGGGTTGTCTTCCTCCCGGAGCTGGTCGGGGACTACTTCTTCGGTATTGGCGGGGGGTAAAGGCATGTCTGTTCCCTCCTGGTCCCCACCGTGAGCTTGGTCAGTTACATTAGAACCCACTAGGGCCTCTGTGGTCGGGGTAACCTGTTCGTTAAGGTCAGACATAATTTTACTTTCTACTTTTACCGCGTTTACCGTCTGTAGAAGGCTAGGTAGTTGACTGACAGCGTAATCCTCTAAGTACTGAGGTGTCTGTCGTCTGCGCCGCGGGCGTTCTACGTTAGGAGGACCGTTTCGTGGAGTGTTCATCATAGGCCATTTCAATATTAATAACACTATATTAATATTACACTAGTTACCCTCCGGCTCGAAGGACCAATTGTAACTGAGGGGTACAATTCCCTGACTGTATTGATAAGTATGGTATCATTAAACCACTACCGCTTGATGTACTTTAACTTCTGGCCATCCAGTACACGATATCTAAGTATGATGAACACTTTCCCACATATGAAACCAGGTCCACACAAATATAACAGTCGAAGGTTTAATATAGCAAAAGGTATATACAACATTCACTTAATTACATTTATGATTTGAATGCACTTGTAAGGCAAATGAGTATTCGTAGGCAAATCAACACTGAATGTCCAATCTCTGGTTACGCAGGAAGCAAGTATACAACCTGGTTCTTTAGGGAAACTATAGCGATGGTACTTAAGGATTATAGCGGGATACTAAAGGGGTCCTGCTGGTTGTAAGTCAGTAAGGGGGGGGGGGTTTGGAGAGCCGTCAGCTGCATCCCATCTGGCCAACGATTCCTGGGGAGAATTCAGGTACAGAAAACAGTGCCTGCAGGATCTTGATCCACAGATGAATACACTTGGGCCCTCTTGTAGACGGTAGCTGTAGGTCCACAACGAAGGAGAAGCGAGGCGGCCTCGGTCTGGGTTGAGCGCCGTCTCACCTGGGCTCCTCTCGGGGGTAATTCCAACACTCACTGGCGTTGGCTGTTATCCGCTCCACAAATCAAAGCACCCAAAGCAAATAGATATTCCATGCCGTATAGGCTCAGCAGTCGTCCGGGTAGGTAATCCAATGTGCAGGTCCACTCGTCCTCGCCCAGAACTCCTCGGATGAAAGCACCACGCGTGGTCTGCCCAGCCTGGTTAAGACTCTAGATAACGCGAGGAACGATGGGGGTGCTGCTCACTTTAGAACTTTAACCGAACGATGCACCATACATAATAGACTATTATTACTTAATAGAAATACGTCCCACTCGACGGTACAGTGCCAAACTATGACAATTCAGCTATGAATTTACACGAGGTCTCAATGCCTATTCTGGGGCCAAAAATAGGCCATACTGCACCACACGTGGGTCGTGGGTGAGGCTTCACGTCTGTTACTAGGTTGGAGGGTAAAGGACTAATGGACTAAAAGAAGGTTCTACTTTACTTGCGCCCTATTTATATGCACGGTGAACAAATAGTACCATTCGTATTTCGGTAGCCGTATTTCGGTAGCCGTATTCCTACGCGGAACCGGGGCTAGTTGGGACATGTTCGTCGGCACTATTGAACTTGACTCAAGGGGCCTGTCTGCTGGCGCCAGGTTCTTGTCCAATGAGAGAATGAACTATTATGGGCTGTAGTAGACTAAAGGGATATTCAGTGTATATGTACAAAGAATATACAAGGGATATCAAACGATATACAAATACTATTAAATATATATCCATAAATAAATATATATATTCGGTTTAATCTGATCCTTCACAACAACTTCTAAATTTTATGTTGGTATGTGGTCCAGTTACAGTATGCTGCTCTGATTATGTCCTCTTGAAGTTGGCAGGCTTCAAATTGATTGATTATGTACGTTCAGAATAACTAGTAACTCATGGGTTCGGATAAATGTAGTGGAGTACATTTTTTTTTTTTTTATCTACTTTTTCTCCCATCCCAATTTCGTATCGTCCAATTCTACCCTCCCCTGTCTCGAACGTTGTTAGGCCATGCCTCCCACAAGCCGGCTGCAATGTGGACTAAGCTTTACATCACGTGTCCCCTCCGGTACTCGAGGAAGCAGCAGTCGCATCTTTTCACCTGCACAGCGCAATCTCTCAGCATCGGGGGTCTGCGTTTGGAGGGCACGCCGCCCCCGTCGCATCCTGATTCTGCTGCGCAGGCACACCAACCGACCTGTAGGAGTCGCTGTCCACAACGTCCGATCCCCACCCATGAGCTTCCCACCCCCTAATACTGCCAATTGTATTAGTATGAACGACCAGCCAAGCTGATAGCAATGCGGAGAGCTGGGCTCGAACCCAGCGTCTCCTGCATTGGTGGAGAGCGCCTTGCCCACTGCACCACCTAGCCGCCCGGAGTACATTATTTTCTTTGAAAAGTACAAGTACAAAGTTCCCTAAGATGAGAATACTCAAGTAAAGCACAAGCACCTCGAAATTGTACTCACGTACAGTCAGGGTTAGAGTTATCACCTGAGAGCTATGGGGGCCTCTGTCTCTGCACTTATAAATAAAAAACTAACAAAAAAAAACGAATGGAAAATAAATAGTTGTATTTAGTTGGTCCAGGTCAAGCGGGGACTCGGTTCTGGCAGTGGCAGCCGCGGTAACATCCTCAGCAGAGCTAACGCTACTAGCATTATCAACTTCAGTAGCGCTGCTAGCTGCTGCGCTAACAGCGTTAGTCTTTGGCCCTTTTACAAACCCGAAGCTGTCCAGCCTTGTGGCGGGTTCAGTCTTTTTTTTTGGCGGCATGCGCTATTATTAGTATGGCATACTTTTTACTTGTACAGGAGTCGCAGGATATGAGGACCATAGAGGTTCGAGTTATCACCTGAGAGGTATGGGGGCAGAATTTTTTTTGCTATTTTTTTCCTGAAATTGTCTCCATTTTCGAAGTCATATTTAGAGGAATATCTCATTAGGATTAGAGTATAATACTAATGAGTAATGACATCACACAACAGTCTAATCATTAGACTTGTGTGATGTCATTATTCAGTCTCATTCTTAACCCTCAATATTTGCTCATTTTCTTACTCACCTCTGATATATAATGCCATATTTACTTATTTGCATTTTGCATCTGATAAAATACAACAATTTAATTTGACAAATGAGATGACATTTATGAACTTGAATGAACATTTATTTAACTTATAAAACAAAAACAAACAAAAAAAATGAATGGAAAATAAATAGTTGTATTACGTTGGTCCAGGTCAAGCGGGGACTCGGGTCTGGCAGAGGATACAGTAACATTATCATCTGATAGAACATAAAATCATAAATACTTGTATAAATATAAATAAATAATGTTATAAACAAATGTGCACAAGTAATCAAGAACTGAATGAAAAATGAATTGCACTGAACAGACGCATATTTCAGTAGCAGCATCTTCTTAGAACAACAACAAAAAGTAACTACTGTCACCAAATGTCACCAAATAAGCAGCAACATTACGAGTAAACAACAGTAATAAAATGCATTCTTCAGTCTTTCTCAGCTCTATTCAGTCTCAGTTCAGCTCTCTTGTCTTCCTCAGTTTCAATTCATATTTTTGGGTGCAATTATTCCTTTAAGCCAGGTATGCCTACATATCTTTCACCAGGCCATACCCATATCATCTAAGCATGTCTTCAATCCCATGTCAATGATGATAGGATTATTTTTACACATTTGTGAAAAATTATGCAAGAACACATGATGCTCAGCTTGATTAGAATCTAGTGTTTCTGTGTGTAGCTGTTCGCATGTGTCCCAGCTACAATACATGCAGCTTGCTGCTTCTTCTTCACCAAATGGGTTGGAGTAGCGTTAGTAGACACGCTCATGGGCGACGCATATCGGCTTGGAGGTGAAATGCAGCCTATTCCACAACATTAATTACTCTGTTATTTTAAAAACTGAAAATATATATATTTTTTTTAGAGACCCCCACAGGTGTTGTTGACTATGGGGGCCAAGACCCCTTTGGCCCCCCCATAACTCAAACCCTGGAAGTTCAATCAATATTTGTGAACATGAGCTCCTCTCTCCCAAAGCCAGAAACCAGATAAGTATAAAGTCTGGAGCTGCTCCATTGGCAATGAATGGGAGACTGATTTTGTGGACCCACATAATGTTTATTTGAGTTGTTATATCCGAGTGAGCTTTATTCTATCTATAGTAGTGGTCTCGGTTCTGAAACCTGGATACTCAGAACAGTTCCCTGGGTGCTCTGTCATCTATAACATCTATCCCAATGTGTTGTCTATGGAGCAGCTTCAGACTTTATACTGGATGACATCAGACATGTGAGTTTTAGCACCCTAGTATTTGGATTTTGGAGAGAGTTGTTTGTTTTCCTTAATATTTTTGGACCGTCTTGGACCATAGGAATAATATGTATGTATGCTTAAACTGGGCGTAGTTACCCTACGCCCATCTTTGACATCAAAGATGTTTCAAATCAAATTAAAATCAAATCAAATGTATTTGTAAAGCCTGCAATCACACGTTAACAAGTCTTGGACAAGTCTTCTTTAAACAAGTCAAGAAGAAACATCACAATAAATCAAGAACAAAAAACCCATCATGAAATCCAAAACAACACTCCCAGACATACCCCAGCGAAGGTAAGGAAAAACTCATAAAAAACTTAGCAATAGGAAAAAAGCACCACAGGCAATGTGGAGGAGAGAAACCTTAAAAGAGCCGTTCAAGGAGGATCCCCCTTCTTGGATGTCGGTGATAGTAGTGTTGCTATGGATGATCGATAAATGAAACAGAATAAAACAGGCAAATTAGTTGGTATGTATGTACACAAATGTACAGCAGTAATTCTTACCTACTGTAATTAATCCATGCAGTACTCCAAAGGGATTTATTAGGAATGGTAGTTTGGCACGCTGCTGTGTATGAAGTCAACTGCAGCAAGACACGGGCAATTACATTAAGTGGCCGTGAGGCTAAGCACATTTAGCAAGTCATGCAGTATAGTTATTTGAGTTTACTGCACAATTTTG
This sequence comes from Notolepis coatsorum, assembly GCF_963971535.1. Classification (NCBI taxonomy): domain Eukaryota; kingdom Metazoa; phylum Chordata; class Actinopteri; order Aulopiformes; family Paralepididae; genus Notolepis; species Notolepis coatsorum. The sequence goes on along the minus strand of NC_140174.1, from coordinate 38,749,158 downwards.
CACATTCCGTGCCAACCACACTGCGCCAGTGGTAGAATTCCATTCATGCTATTCAATAGTGACCGAATATTTTCCAGTCGCTTAGAGCGATATGTCTTCAAAAATAAATAGGTTGAATAATGAATCATTGAGTTGTAGCCTATTTCTCTTTTGTTTCTCCTCTTCACACTACCAGTGTTATCATGTATGTTGTGCGTGTTCCTTGACATTCAAACCCTGTTCCAATAATGTCGTGACATACATTATGAATCTTGGACCTGACTCCAGATTTCCTCAAGTCATGGGTCTTTAGCTGTGCCAGCGTGAACTCTCCGCAACCTAAATGTTCCACCGCTTCTTCCAGTCTCCCTGCATGCCTGTACTGGTGATGGTAATTGGTCTATCCTCCTGCTCCACACATGCTGAGATGGTTCCTATAATCCAACGGCAGTTCCTTCACCGACGCCACTCGATTCTGCTTGCATTGTCTTTTATTTCGGTTCTAAATAACCCACAGTCAAAATACTCGAGGGGAGGAGGAGATATATATATTTTTTTCTCTGCTCAAACATTTCTCCCTGGCAATTGATCCAAAAAGGGAAAATCCATTTTTATGTGATCGCTGCACCTTTTAACCAAACTGACGAGGTCAAGGATTGAGTGAGTGAGGTACCCCCCCCCCACCACTCTCTTCCTGGTATTGATATCAGATTGCCTATTTATCACTGGAGCATGTAGGTGATTGATACGGACTCAGCTTGAATGAAATATGGAGCGAGTCAGTATTTTCTTTTTCTTTCTTTCTTTAACCAAGTAGGCCTTCGCTGCTTTGAGACACACTACATGTATTCCTCCACAGAGTGATGGAGGTTAGCCTTGACCAGCCAGGTCCATTTAGAAGCCTGTACAAGCCATGTTCAGGCCAACCGGAGGGGACTCTTGAGACTGTAGGGAGGAAAGAGGGATGTAAGGGAAGAGGATTGTTAGCAGGTGGAGTAGGCACAGGAATCCTGACTTTGCATATAAGTTAGATTGGCTCATTTGAGAACAGTACTTTCTTTTTTATTTGACAGTAATTGATTTATTTTTTATTTTACATATGGTGCAGTTTGCATTTCACATTTGGCCTCACAATGTCTGCAGTTCTTTGTGTGAACAACTGGATGGGCAATTTAGCCTATAGGATTTGACATTTTGGGGATATAATTACCTTTATTAGTGTTTGGGATTGGTGCTACGTTGCAGGTGTCGTGAAGACAGTCCACACTATACAATATGCTTGAAGCTCTAGATCACATGGGGTCAGCTGCGTTTTAATGTATTTTTTTGGCCAAGCTGCGAAGCCGCAAGTCATCATAATTGCTGCTGCCCGCACCACTTAAAACTTGTTATCCACATTTCACGTTTGCATTTGATTATAGCTTTTTACTAGTCATTGGTGGAATCTAGTCATTAGTACTAGTCGATTTATAGTTGTCACATTTACCTGGCCAATTGTGTCAAGTACCGAGGGTTAATTTCCCCATATATGACTGACTGGATTTACGTTCCACAGATTGTTTGTTTTGAACTGGAAGCACCTCTCCGGGCTATTAATTGCACACTTGTTGCTCGTTCTACCCATGAGGTACATCAACACCATCTGCTCCGCGTCCACAGTCCACACAGGACCAATCATCATCTCAGAAAGAGAAGAATATATCCTCTTCCTCTGGCTGGGATCTCAAAGTGCCAACAAAACAGCTTATTGGGAGATGTGAAAGAATACAATTTTTTGGGGGTGATAACAAATGTATTTGAGTTTCATAAAAGGTAGCATGTGGGGTACCCAAGGGTAAGTGAGAAGCCATGAGGGAGAATGAAGGGGGGGTGCAGATGTCAGATTTTTTTCTTGACGATGCGATGATACACAGTAGCAGCCACGTCATCGCGTCAGACAGATGTGGCTCTCCGGTTTCAAAGCTGCCAGAGACAGATGTTTCCTACACATTTCAAAGGAGAAATTTTTCCAGACTTGTGGCTTTGATCGTTTGTAGGATATGATTAGATTCCAACATCTGTTTACCCCCTCTCTCTCTCTCTTTCTTTCTTTCTTTCTCTCTCTCTCTCTCTCTCTCTCTCTCTCTCTCTCTCTCTCTCTCTCTCTCTCTCTCTCTCTCTCTCTCTATATATCTCTCACTCTATCTCACTCACTCTCTCTCATTTTCTCATTTTATCCCACTCCCTCTCTCTGTTTCTCTCCATTTCTCACTCTCACTATCTCTCACTCTATCTCACTCCCTCTGTTAACAGAATTCGGCTATAGGGCGACAATAATGTGGTCAAGAGGCATGGTTTCTATCTTGAGCCTTAACTGGCGTGGTTTATTTATTCACATGAAGAGCAGCAGTTCTACAGGTCTTCTCTCACTGAGAGACATGGGGGGAGAGAAAGAAGTGGGAGGAGACATAGCTACTTATACTCGCCACCTGGCAGTACTCCTGAGTGTCTCCGCCTAGGGCGCCCTCTAGTGGACACAGTCACATTTTGGGGGAAACAGGAACTTCGACCGGTGCTTTTCACTAGGGATGCCGTGAAGTGGTGACAGTCCTGTGGGCCTCCAGGCTCATTATGGAGCTGTCACAGTTAGGGTGTTAGTGCCCTGTGCCACAGTCCTCCCTGTGCACTCCTGTTCCCAGAGCTGGAAGGGGGATGGGGGGTGGAAGAGAACGCCCCTGAACTAAAAATAAAAGGCACACACTGTTTAGAACATCATGTATTTTCTTTAGATCGCCCTTGATGCTGATTCGCAGATTCACACCGCCAAAACGATCTGTGTATCAGATTGTGTTTTTTATGAAAACTTTCATTGAATTTAGTAATTTAATATTCTATTGTGTAGCAGGTAGGGAGGGAGTCCTGCTAATGGGCTGAGATAATGTCACTTGTTTTCAATACAAATGACCGTTTTCTCAAAATGATCTTGATGTTTACATTCATAGAAAGTGCCATTTCTTATTCAAGTTCAGTAGGATTGGAACAAGTTTAAGACTCAACACATGCTTAAAATACTTGTCGAGATGGATATATATATATTTTTGCTATGTATGATGGAGGTGCAATGTTTTGAAAGAGGGTTGTTTCAGATTGCTGCATGGTAGGTTCACCCGGTTACAACCCGATTCCCTACTGGGCCTCCCTGCTGAATGTTAATTGGATTTCCTCTGTGAAAAGCCCTCCGGGTCTCACAGAGACATCCCTTTTAATCAAAACACAAATGAGACATGTTCAAATGATTGCAAGTTACTGGATCCTTTAAACTCTGGGGGGGGGGGGGGGGGGTTCATGACTTCTAATTGAGATGAGGAATGTATAGATAGACCCTTTTATCTTGCTCTCTCTCCTTAACATCTCATTCAAGTGCTGGTTTAGTATGGGATTAGAAGAATACATGGGGGGTAATTATTGAATATAAAACGGATCTGGTTTCAGGGGAATTGAGGAGGAATGAATGCAGAATACCCCCGTCGGCATGATGCTTTCATAATGCAAAGAAGAAATTCTTGAAAAAGTGCTCAAAAGAATTCCACCGTGAATTTGATTTGATGGCTTTTAGCTCACAAGCACGATTGGTTTTGGCATTTTATCGCCTGTGGTGATATTAGTTTTAGCTTTTAATGGCATGGGAATGGAAATGGTAATATATTGTAATGATATGATGAATTATTGTGATATTGTTATAATGAAACCCCTCTTGTGACACAATCAATCAGCACACTCAATATATCTTGTGTTGATTGAGCAGGTAAAAGTCTGCCGTTGAAGTTGTGTTTTTGTTTCATAGCACCTCTGAAATATGTGCCTTCCCGAGTGCAAAACATTGTGTTTGCAATAACCAACCCAATATTTCCTGGCTGTCCAGTTTGTCGACTCTAAATTCCATACAGTCTGTCTGCGTTGAGTAACTGTGAGATAAGGAGCCAGAACCTATTTGTCGCACCGCCTCTTAACTGTCATATGGGGCTAGTTTTCCCTGACAAGTTTGCTTCTGGGGACCATAAAGCGAAACCCCCCGGCCGTCCCTCAGGACTGTCCCATATATTCCATATGAAGCATAAAGTGACAAGGCTTATTTACTGCAGGACACCTATCCCCCAGATGATGCCATCGCTCCAGCGTCTGGGCCCCTCTGGTACCCACACACATACACACATCTCAGTGACAAACTGAGAGAGAGAGTGCCAATCCCAATTTACCAGTCATTCAATGCACCACCACTTCTTTCTCGGATAGGTGGATTAGACCGTTTTACCTCCTGCTGTTAAATTACCCAAGCTCTCGTCTCGTAAAAAAGGCTGAGGTTCTGTCCCCCGGGGAGCGATATCTGTACGCTACTCACAGCAATAACACTGTGATTTAGGATGAGCCCCCCCTCCCACTAGGATGAAGAGACACTGTAAGGCTCTCTTTGTCGCCAGCCAGCCAGCGCAGTTCCCAGTTGCCCATCAGAGAACCCAGACCCATTACCTTAACAGCTCCGTCTTGCTAACCCTCTCTGCCTCCTTCATCCGTGTTCATTGTCCCCCTGAAAGTAAATAAACACCACTGAGGGGCTCAAAATGTATTGGGAAGCAATTGAGCCAAAGTGCCCCACGTTACCTTTATTGACGTCGTGGCCCATTGGTTTTCTTATGCGTCTGATTATAGGTCTCATAATTTCTGTGTTTATGATTAAGATGATTGCAGATGATGCTCCCAGCGTCTCTCCCATATGTGCAAGTTCCCTGTGGTGGTGTATTTTTTGTTTTACTCCTGCAGTTTGTCTCACCAGTAGGGGGGGGCACTGTCACCTCATACAATTATGGCACCATGCAGATACAATGTCTAATGAGTTGATTTAGATACAAGTTTACTAGGGTAAAGTTAGTTTGATATTGGATATATCAAACCAACTTTACCCTAGTAAACTTATTGGATATTCAATATTCAATTCACATATCTTTGATACCTCTGCCCCTTTGTATGTGGGGAAGTCAAAATCTTTGTTTTCATACTCAGGCTAGGGTGGACAACAATCAAGATTTTCTTTTTTTGTATTTGATCACCTTTTTTTTAATTACCATTGAAATGTAATAGTGTTACATTTAAATTAGTTAAAGTTCCAAAGCCAATGCTGGCTTAATTCTAGATATCCTCCCTCAAAATCAGCAGCAATTAGTTTCTCAAATTCTTGTTCAAATTTTTAAGGAGAAGTTACGAAACAGTCAGAAATTACCATTAAAATCCAATTGCGTTAAATTTAAATGAGTTGGAGTTCCAAAACCAATGCTCATTTTATTCAAGATATCATCCTTCAAACCAACGACAATTACTTTCCCAAATGTTTTTCCAATTTTTTAAGAAAGTTATGAAATGGTCATAAATTACCATTGAAATTCAATGTTATTATTGTTATAGTGGAGTTCCAATACCAATGCTGGCTTAATTTTCAATGTCCTTCCAAATTAATTTCAATACAATGCTATTAGTACTTACTTAAACAAAGTATTAAACTTGCTGATGAATAAAATAATGTTCAATGTACATTTTCAATAAATTAAATTAACAATACTGTGAGTTTTAATGGATGACAGGTGTACACAAGGGCAACTTTGTCCAGGAAGAAATGTTGAATTCCAGAGGTGGGTGAAAGGTATTTAGTAGTATCAACAAGACAGGTTTTCTGACAATCTGTCTGCTATAAAAAATAAAATAAAAATACTTGTCAAGGATTGTTTTGTAGCACACCAGCCACCAGGAAGATAATATCAAGGGCTACCCTGCACTGTGGCATCATGCCATTTCTTTTTATTATATACCTCTGGTTGAAATGTTTAAACCTGTCTTGCAGATACTACTCGGTGTAGTGGTTAACACTGTCGCCTCACAGCTAGAAGGTCCCCCCCCCCCCATAAGAGAAACCCAATTGAAAAACATGCACAACAGATCGCTAACACTGTCACGTCCCTGACGAAGACAGACAGGAGCACTTGGATTGGTCCCCGGGGGGCACAGCCCCTCGCCGATGCCCCTGTCTGCTCCCGGCTGCCCTTGGGGGGAAGGACGACGGGATAGGTCAAGTACAGAGACTCAATTGCATCGGCGACCCAACTAATTGCATGTGTGTGTGTTCCTGTGTGTGTGCCGCCCATCGCATGTGTGTGTCTGCCTGCATGCCGAATAAAGACTTCTCCAAAAGTCCAGTTATTATTATTATTATTATCTTTCACCCACCTCTGGAATTCAGTATCTCTTCTCGAACAAAATTCCCCTTTTGTACACTGTTATCCATTACTCTCTACTCTTAAAGTTGAATTAACTATCAATTACCATTTAATAATGATGGTTATTATAAAGTGTTAGCAACAATTTTAGAAAGTAATTGTGGCTGGTTTGAGAGAGGATATGTAAAATTAAGCCAGCATTGCTTTTGGAGCTGTAAGTAATTTCCATTTAATGTTATTGAATTTCAATGGTAATTTATGACATTTCATATTTTCCTTAGGAATTGGAGATAAATTAGAAAGTAATTGCCACTGATTTGATGGAGGATATCTAGAATAAAACCATCATTGGCTTTGGAACTCTATGAGTTGAAAAATGTACTTTTGAACCAGAGCACCTAGAATCATGTATGGATACACTTTTCTGTGTAATAGATGGGAGGCCGAAGGTCTCTAGAGGCTTCCGTTAATGAAATGATTGATCTGGTTTTACAGAGTATATGTTATTGTAATATGAACTACATAATATACTATAATAACACATTTCCGTTTGTTGGCAACGGTTTTTGGGTCATATCTTTATGAAAATTAATGTGTTGATAAGATAAAAACTACCTACGTTTGTGAAAAGGGGCGTTGCTGCGGAACCAATCAAAACGCGTTACAACGTCAGGTGACTTGATTTCTCCCAATGACATTCTTCAAGCCCTGGAACCAGGAAGTAAATATTGCTACTCGTCTGTTGACAAGACTGGATAGCTCTGCATTCGGTAAGCTCTCAATTCATTACTATTACTATTGAAATGCATTTTTACTTAACTTTACAGCATTATTCAAACGTGATAGGAAGTTATGAGTCATCAGCAGTTTATATGCAGTCCGTTTTGACGTCCGATTACACATTGGAAAATGTTGTAGCCAGCTCACAAAGACTAACGTTACTGTAACTGAGGGGTTACAAAACCCTGACTGTATTAAAGATTGTGATAGATTAAACCACTGCTAGTTATGTACTTTAATTACTGGCCAGACAGTACATCAAATATAGATGGTGAACACTCACAAGAACACGGCATTGACAAAGAAATAGTATTTGAGGGTATTTTATTATTATGCAACATTAGGTTACAGAATGAGAATTAGGGTTGCGCTTGTATGGCAAAGAATATGAATAAAGTCAGTCAGCAGCATGAGTCACTGGGAATAGCAGGATTCCTACGATGGGTCTAAGTTGACGCCACCTGTCGTGTAATAGCAACTATATAAGGCAACGCTGGTACCGCCTGGAGACAATGGGTTCCCTCCGGGGTGTAAGGCCTGGAGGGTAGAGGAATGTTCGGATACTCAGTCTGATTCAATGAAGAATAAAGAGACTCCACGTACAGGAGTCGGTCCTTGTAAATCCAACGATCAGCAGCAAAGCAATAACTGTAATCCAAATGCTCGATAGCACTGATGACAGCTAGCCAGCCTCTGTCCATGAGACCAGCCCGAGTTGTAATCCTCACGAGGTTGAATCCCAAACGACAGTGGAAATCAACGAGGCTCTTCTCCGGGTAACACGTTCCAAATCAATATAATCCAACCAGTAATGGTTCTGCAATCGCCGACGCTGGTTCTCCTGTGCACATGTCCAACGGTTCTCCGACTAGGCCTCCTCGGGTGCGGGCGACGTATTTAGGCCACACACCCTGGCTAAGGTACACTAGCTAAAACACGACGAACCGCTGGGTAATGCTACACACGAACGAACTGTGGTTGCACGATATACAATAAATTAACGACTATTTACTTCACATTAGATTAGGTCGAACTTGACGTTACTGCATTAAACTCTGACACTTTACTATTCTATTCGCACATGTTCTCAACGCACGAGTGCTCAATTTACACGATGAACTACGTTGGCTTGTTTAGATGGACAAGCAGGTGATCTTGAACGTAGACGAAGGGTACTGCTGTGCGCACCTTGCGCTGTATATATACTTAAGTGATTATCTAGTCCCAAACCGCAGTCCTTGTCTGGGATCAATACGCTGTCTCCGGGCATGTTCTGACATGCCTGAACTTGTCTTTGAACCTGACGTTGGGGGCTTGCGAGGTGGCGCCTAGGGCGCTGTCCAATAAGGAGAGCGAATATTACTCTGGTTTGAACGCAGGTAAAGGGATATTCCGTGTATATATAAATAATATACAAAGTATATCAAACAATAAAGGTAGATTCTCAGTTTTAATCTGGCCCTTCACAACAGCCGCCTCCTAATTAGTCCGCACCTAATTAGTTAAGGGAGACAGATTAATAGTCCAGTCAACTGCTCAATGTCTGTTGTGGGGAGTAGGGCAATCTACAAAGTCAGTGGGTCATGATCGTCATCAGGGGAGTCAGGGAGCCTCGGCAACTCTATCAGCCTCGCCACGGGTCGGGTGTAGGTCCGCCCTTGGACAATAACTTCTGCCGCTCTGACCTTTCCGTCGGCACCAGTGATCACTTTGCTTACGCGGCCGGCCGGCCACATAGCTCGGGGTAGTGACTGGTCTATGATCATAACGACTGTGTCCACTTGTAAGTTGTCTCTGTCCTTTACCCACTTCTGACGGGTTTGGAGAGACGGTAGGTAGTGGAGGAGGAAACTGTTCCAAAACTGGTCAGCCAATATTTGACTGTACCTCCACATTCTTCGGCCGTTCGCTTCTTCAGGTCTGTACACCGTCTGTGGAAGCGCAGGGTCCAGCCGCCCCATCAAGAGAGTGTTGGGGGTGACTGGGTCGACATCTGCTACATCACTTGAGACGTAACCGAGGGGCTTTGAGTTCAATACTCCCTCGATCTCCGTGAGGACTGTCGTGAGGACTTCTTCCGCCACGGTCTGGGCCCCAAGCACGGCGTACAGGGCTGTCTTTATGGAACGTACTTCTCTTTCCCAGGTTCCCCCGAAGTGAGGGGCGTTCGGGGGGTTAAACTGAAATTCGATCTGATAGGGAGCGAGGTGGGTCTTAAGTTCTGGGCCCATGGCTTGGAAGCTCTCTCTCAGCTCTCTTTCTCCGCCTTTGAAGTTTGTCCCGTGATCAGACAACAACGTAGACGGTTTTCCTCTTCGTGCTGTGAATCTCCGGAAGGACATGAGGAATGAGTCCGTACTCATGGTCGGAAGGAGTTCTATGTGTACTGCTCGGGTGGTCATGCACTTGAATACAATGCCCCACCTCTTCTCTGTCCCTCTTCCTCTCTTCACGTAGAGCGGGCCGAAGCAGTCCACGCCCGTGGAGTGAAAGGGCTTCTCGCCGAGTCGGAGGCGACAGGGAGGCAGGTCGGCCATCATGGGTATACTGGGCTAAGCCGCCACAGTCTAGACAGGTCCGCTGGAAGCGACGTACTGCTTCTCTTCCTTGCAGTATCCAATAACGGCGTCGGATCTCAGCGAAGACTCTCTCTGCCCCAGCGTGGTGCACATCCTCGTCGTATTTCTTTATGATGAGCTCAGTGACCTTGTGTCGGCTGTTGAGGACTATAGGATACTTGACGTCATCCGTTAAGTCCGGGGCCCGCCTCAGACGACCACCCACCCTGATGAGGCCATGGGTGTCGCGCTCAGGGGCCAAGTGGAGCAGTCTGCTGTCTGACGGGATTGGCTTTGTTCCCTGCAGGCAGTCTAGCTCATCGGGGAACGAGTCTCTTTGGGCTCGCTGTAGCAGAAGGAGTTCTGCCTCTGCATAGTTCGATGCGTCAAGGTCTGTAGTGGGGGGAACCTCAGGGTGGTGCCACAGGAATGTTTTTAGCTGTGCACTCTCAAAGGTGAGGCAGTCGTCTATGTTAGGGTCAGTGGGGACTGGGGTGTGCGTAAGTCCACAGAACATAGATTTCTTGATCTCTGCCTCCTCTTCACTAGCCTCCCGTGGGGTGGGGGTAGGCCACTCTTCCTCCGGGAGCTTGAGGAACTCAGGACCGTCACTGTAGATATTGTGACGTGTGAGGTCATCAGGTCTGCCAGACTAGGCCCAATGTCATTTCCTGTGCTTCACCTGGGGTGGTCGCCATCCAGGTCTCGCTGCTTGCTGCCTTTGTCTCTGGGGAGAGGCTGCGAAGTACTTGAGGGTCACTGCTGGCCCACTGCCGGAGATCAAAGCCGCCTTTGATCAGTGAGGCGCGGAGCTTGAGTAGGAGGGCTTCGGCTTCTTCTGGCGTCGAGACGCTTTGCAGACAGTTGTCCACGTAGAAACTCCTCTCTACACTTTGTCTGACCTCCTCGTCAGCTTCAGGGTCTTCTGTCACATGTTTTTGTAGTGCGAATGTAGCACAGCATGGGCTGCATGTGGTGCCGAAGGGGAGGACCTCCCATTGGTAGATGGATGGTTGCTCATCGTTGATCCTCTCTCTCCATAGGAACCGCAGCAGGGGCTTGTCCTCCTCCACTAGTCGCACCTGCAGGAACATCCCTTTGATGTTGCCGCTGATGGCCACCTTGTCTTGGCGGAAACGTAGTAGTACGCCGAGGAGAGAGGGGCCGAGTGTCGGGCCGGGCAAGAGTTCTTTATTCAGATTCTGTAGTCCGCAGTTGAATACAATGCGATCCTTGCCGTTGTGGTGGACCTTGTGGTGGGGCACGTACCAGGATTCAGTCGTCTGGTCGGCCTCTTGAATGTCAATTTTCTTTATGTGTCCCGCTGTGATCAGCTTGTCGATCTCAGCGCGGTACACAGTGGCTTGAGTGGGGTCTTTGACTAGACGCCGCTCGGTGTTCAGTAGATATCGCTCTGTCGCTTCTTTTGAGGCGTGGAGGGTGGGCATACCCTCTCGCCTCAAGAGTGGAGTTGCGTATCTCATCACTCCGTTGACCTCGACTCTCTTTGTCTTCTGCTCGAGGAGGGCTATGGCATAAGTGTCTTCCTTTGAGCGAACGAGTTTCTTTTCATTCTTAAAGGGCATCGCGTCTAATGTCCATAGCCTCTCGACGTGCTGCAAGAGGGTGGTGTCGTCTTCGTTTATCCTCGTGTAGAGGCAGCGAGGGGCTGTCGGTCGGTTGGAAGACCCGGAGAGGGGGCCTTGTAGTGTCCAACCCAGGCGGGTCTCGACCGCTGCTGGACAGCCTCTGGGCCCGATGTGGACCCGGTCCGTGGGGACGATGAGGTGTGCATGGTCGGATCCTATGAGCAGGGTCGGGGTGGCGTCGTCGATGAGCGGTATAGGTAGTTGACGTAGGTGCATGTATTTCTCCGTCAGCTTTGTGATGGGGTAGGTGTACCGTGACAGGCCTATGTCGTGGCTGGTGAAGGCGTTAGTGATGCTATACTGCTTCTCGGGCTGCTCGACCGCTGCTATCGTGAAGGAGACATTTTCACCCTTTATGGTCTTCAGGTCTCTTCTAATGGTACGGATTGTCATTGTTTCTTCGTTCCCCCGCAGACCCAGCCGGGCTGCAGCGGATGCGAGGAGGAGAGTCTTTTCTGACCCATCATCTAGGACGGCGTAATTGTCCATGACCTTGTCCTCATAGCTTAGGAGCACTCGGACCACCTTCAAGAGCACTCGGGAGCTCCCGCTCTTCGCAGGGTCTATGTACATGACGTTCACTCTCGAGCTGCTTGGGGGTACGGGTCTCCTCTTGTTGCTGTCGTGTAGGACCTCCAAGTGGGCGCCGTCGCACTTGCTGCATCTTTTCTTTAGGCGGCACTCAGCTGCCATATGGCTGCGCGCGCAGCGGAAGCAGCGGCGGTTGGCTTTGATCCACTGACTCACCTCGTCAGCGGTCAGCTTCTTGAAGGTGTCACATTGAGACAGCCAATGTTCATTTTCACAGTACTGGCATACAATCTTCCACTTCCCCTTCACGTGGGGGGTGCTGTGGTTCTTGTGCTGCGGCACTGACTCGGCCTGGTGCATAACTGTCACTGACCGGCGGTTATCGTTGGACCTCCAAGGTCCATCTCTTGGGCTAGAGCCACTCCACACGAATGTGTCTAGTCGTAGACTGCTAACTTCCCTTGCGAGGAAAGCAGCCAGGTCTAGGAGGGATGGTTCTGGGCTGTTGGGGTCACGGTGGTCTCTCTGCCGCCGAAAACGCTCTTGGCGGGCTGGAGGGACCTTCTCCAGTATCCGCTCCACATTAGAATTTGCATACAGTTCATATCTCCCCTTCTCCTTTTGGGACCCCAGCATCCCCACGAGGGATTGTACCTTGATAGAGAGGTCATCCAGTGCTCTATTGTCTTTGGCTGGGGGGAGGCGGTCGATATCTCGTATTTCTTGGATCACGTAATCCCATATGCGTCCATAGCGCGCGTCGAGGGCCACCAGAGCCGCGGAGTATGGGGTGCTTGAGTTGGAATATGCCAGCGCTATGTTATGCGCTCTGGGCACCTTGAGATGCTTGAGGAGGATGGCATATTTGTACGACTCGTCGTGGACATCGGACATCATAGTCTCCAAACACATGCGTAATTCCGTGTACTGTGCTCTGTCCTCGCGCGTAAAGTCTGGGAACGTCGGTGTGCCAAGGTAAGATGCCAAGGATGGCTGGTTCATTGGTGAGCGTAGGGGAAGAGGCCTCCTGGGCGAGTCTCCCCGTATGGGTGGTCGTGGGTTAGTACTTGGTGGGTACCAGAGGCCGGGTCCCCAGGTGCTGTTCCTCTGTGCTGACTGTACGTCAAACTCACCCTTGAGTTGGGTCGGGGGTTTGTAGTGCAGTGACTCAGGGCTGAAGTCGGGGCTGTACTGGGCCTCTTGGTCCAAAGTATGTTCGTGCTGGTGGGCTTGATATCCCTCCTCTTCCTCCTCTAGGTCCTGGAGTCTCCTAGTTAGTCTCTCGGTGACGTAGGCCGGTTCTTCCCGTTGGCTGGGTCTCGTATGGACCGGTCGGGGAGGGGTCTCGGAGACGTAGGCAGGTTCTTCCTGTTGGCCGGGTCCCGGGTAGCTTTGTCGGGTAGGGGACGGTGCCCTAGACCCTTGTCTTGACGATCTCCGGGAGCTCCGTGCGGAGAGAGGGGGTGTCGCCCTGGCGATCAATTGTTCTATCATCTGCGCCTGCAGCCGGTCGCGCTCTGCTTCGCGCTGCGCATTGGCGGCGTCGCGCTCTGCTTCGCGCTGTGCATTGCCGCGGTCTCGTTCGATGTTCTCTTCCGTCTGAAGGCGTCTCTCCTCCAGTCTGATGCGGTCGTACTCACTCCTTTGTTGCGCCTGGAGGCGCTCTCGTTCCGTTGCAGAGTGTTCGCGCTCGCTTAATTATTGCGCCTGGAGGCGCTCTCGTTCCGCTGCAGAATGTTCGCGCTCGCTCAATTGTTGCGCCTGGAGGCGCTCTCGTTGTTCGCGCTCGCTCATTTGTTGAGCCTGGAGGCGCTCTCGTTCCACAGCAGAGTGTTCGCGCTCACTTAATTGTTGCGCCCGGAGGCGCTCTCGTTCCGTAGCAGAGTGTTCGCGCTCACTAAGGGCTTGTGCTTGGAGTTGCGCGTGAAGGCGCTCTCGTTCCGTGGCAGAGTGTTCGTGCTCACTAAGCGTCTTTGCTTGAAGCCGGTCGCGCTCACCCTGGAGTCGGTCTCTTTCGGTTGAAGCTGTCAGCGTGGCGATCAAGGCTTGCGCCAGTCTCTGGTCCGCCTCGCTGGGGGATGACACTGACGGAGGTGATCGGGTGCTGACAGTGCTTGTTGGAGATCTGTTTTCCTGGAGCGCTCCGGGGTCTATCCCGGTGACGCTGTCTGGAGGTATAGTCACGTCATGTCCCACTTGGTCCCCCCGTGAGCTAAGTCAGTTTGGCTTGAACCCACTGGGGTCTCTACTGGCGGGGTCGCCAAGCCGATAGGATTGGGCATGCTTAAACTATCCGATTTATCCGTATTTAACGTCTGTTTAGATAAGCTAGGGGGTAAAACGACAGCGAAGTCCTCCAGATATGGAGGTAGCTGACGTTTGCGCTGCGGGCGTTCTAGCTTAGGGGAGCCGCTTGGAGAGTGTTCACCGCTGGCCATGTCAATATTAATATTATATTAAATATTACACTGATACCCTCCGGCTCGAAGGACCAATTGTAACTGAGGGGTTACAAAACCCTGACTGTATTAAAGATTGTGATAGATTAAACCACTGCTAGTTATGTACTTTAATTACTGGCCAGACAGTACATCAAATATAGATGGTGAACACTCACAAGAACACGGCATTGACAAAGAAATAGTATTTGAGGGTATTTTATTATTATGCAACATTAGGTTACAGAATGAGAATTAGGGTCGTGCTTGTATGGCGAAGAATATGAATAAAGTCAGTCAGCAGCATGAGTCACTGGGAATAGCAGGATTCCTACGATGGGTCTAAGTTGACGCCACCTGTCGTGTAATAGCAACTATATATGGCAACGCTGGTACCGCCTGGAGACAATGGGTTCCCTCCGGGGTGTAAGGCCTGGAGGGTAGAGGAATGTTCGGATACTCAGTCTGATTCAATGAAGAATAAAGAGACTCCACGTACAGGAGTCGGTCCTTGTAAATCCAACGATCAGCAGCAAAGCAATAACTGTAATCCAAATGCTCGATAGCACTGATGACAGCTAGCCAGCCTCTGTCCATGAGGCCAGCCCGAGTTGTAATCCTCACAAGGTTGAATCCCAAACGACAGTGGAAATCAACGAGGCTCTTCTCCGGGTAACACGTTCCAAATCAATATAATCCAACCAGTAATGGTTCTGCAATCGCCGACGCTGGTTCTCCTGTGCACATGTCCAACGGTTCTCCGACTAGGCCTCCTCGGGTGCGGGCGACGTATTTAGGCCACACACCCTGGCTAAGGTACACTAGCTAAAACACGACGAACCGCTGGGTAATGCTACACACGAACGAACTGTGGTTGCACGATATACAATAAATGAACGACTATTTACTTCACATTAGATTAGGTCGAACTTGACGTTACTGCATTAAACTCTGACACTTTACTATTCTATTCGCACATGTTCTCAACGCACGAGTGCTCAATTTACACGATGAACTATGTTGGCTTGTTTAGATGGACAAGCAGGTGATCTTGAACGTAGACGAAGGGTACTGCTGTGCGCACCTTGCGCTGTATATATACTTAAGTGATTATCTAGTCCCAAACCGCAGTCCTTGTCTGGGATCAATACGCTGTCTCCGGGCATGTTCTGACATGCCTGAACTTGTCTTTGAACCTGACGTTGGGGGCTTGCGAGGTGGCGCCTAGGGCGCTGTCCAATAAGGAGAGCGAATATTACTCTGGTTTGAACGCAGGTAAAGGGATATTCCGTGTATATATAAATAATATACAAAGTATATCAAACAATAAAGGTAGATTCTCAGTTTTAATCTGGCCCTTCACAACAGTTACGTTAGCATTTTAACTTTCTCAGATAGCAATCTAACATTACGTTAGTGTAAATCAAACAACTCTAACCCAATACTAATAATAGTAACTTGTTTCACATTCTTGCTGTGTGTTACACTATGGTAATAGCGGTCTATGTTGTTGCCTGTGACGTTAGAAATTTGACGTTGTCACAACCGTTACATATGTACAAATATACTGTCTCATAAATATACTCTTCCAATATAACAATTAACAATAGTTTGATATTGGATGGTCCCTGTGCTGTTGTTTACTGTCTATCTGTATGTCATGTATGTAATATGTTATGATGAATTGAAAATAGGGGACCCTGATGTAAACAAGATGAAAGTCTTTCTCTGGTCTGCATCCCATTAACAATTGTGTGTATTGAGCTGTACTGTACTGTACCCATTCTGCAATCTGTTAATAACGTTTTCAATCAATCAATCAATCAATCAACATTTATAACACAATAACAAGTGTGAAAATAACATGTTATTTATTTTAACAGTAACATGTATTACAAAAACATATTCCCTGTTGTCCCAAATTACTGCTCCTTAATGATGATGATTCTTTAGCTTTAAGTATTGTTCAGAGACGATTTTGGCTGGCAGGAAGTACTGCCGAAAAAAAAATTGGCGCTTTGATGGCAAGCTCCACATTATCTGCCCTTTAATCACTGGAAACAGTTATTAGCTGATGTTGTAACAATGGAGCTTTCTACAGCTAGATTAAATGGTGCAAACTATCAAACAATAGATAGCTGGAACCAACAATGTGCATTGTATGCCTGTACCTGTGCCTATCTTCCAAAAAAGAAATAAAATATATGAAAAAAAGAAGAAAAAAACTCCAGTGAAAACTTAGGATACAGTGTTCTGACAGTCCAAACACAGACACATGTCTGTACATGGTAGGTTGTTTGATTTGCATGTGCATCGCCCCTTCATGCATTGTGTTTTTTTGCAGGAGCAGTATACAAGTTCCAGGATTGCGACTGGGGCTGGAGGAAGTGACATCCAGTCAATCTCGAAGAAATCTCTGGACTGCTGATCACCACATGGGAACTGTATTGAGAGGCATGAGCACAGTGAAGCAATAGTCGGGTGTCTGCTTCCTATTGAGAACAGTGTTTGTAGTGGTAACACCTCCACCCCTGTGCCACTGCTGTTGACTCTGATGACATGGCACTCAGACCCATGTCCAACTATCAACGTGATGTCTTGCATTACCTCTTTGCTGGATTTTGACCATGTCTCAAATAGAAATTGCTGTAGGTTTTCTTTGTTTTCGCCACAAGCTAAGAACTTGGACCATTGTTTTGGTGTTTTCTGGTCAGCTGAATATATTGTAGTCAGCTGACATCCTCTTGCTGCTCGTCGGTTTCTCTCTGCGTTCTTTATGCTCAGTGTTTTGTACGTGTCGGGGACAAAATGCACCACTTTGGATTTACTTGCTTTGGCTGGGTTGATGAGGTTCAATAGTACGCTGTTTGCAAATCTTCCAAATGTATCCTGAGGTTTCATTGCCTGTATCAGAGCCATTGCATCACACACCCAGGTTGAGCCATCAGGGACTTCAACTGTGGCGGGTGGATTTACTGATCCCTCGAGAAAGTGCATTAACTTGGCTTTATCAGTTTTCACCATAGAGCCATCCATGTTCGCTATGGCTGCAGGGAAGGGTCCCAGACTGTAGACTAACATTTCCCCGATGTCAATCTTCCTGACTGTTCCCACCACTATAAGCCTGGCGAAGAGGTCTCGGTCTGCTTTCAGGGCCATCTCCTTGCCTCTCACCTTGGTAACACTTGATGTTGCTGTGTCCTTGAAGGTTTTGAGTTTCATCTTTTTTACAGGAGCATGGAAGTCCACCTCATCTGTTAGGAGACGTTGTTTAAAGAAATCGCCAAATGCCTTCTCACTGTACTAGTTACACATTACACACATACAAATGACAATAACACTATGTAACAACCATCAAATGCACTCACAGCACACACATCCACACGCACACACTCATTTTAAACAAACAACTCACTGCAGCACCCACATCCTGACCGGAAACATCACTGCCTGGTATGGAAACAGCACGGCACAGGACAAGAAGGCCCTACAGAGAGTGGTGCGCTCAGCCGAGCGTACCACGGGTATTGCACTACCCCCCCTGCAGGTTCTATACAACAAGAGGTGCAAATCCAGAGCCTGCAGGATAATGAAAGACCCTCACCACCCCAATAACAGCCTGTTTCAGCTGCTGAGGTCAGGCAGACGCCTGCGAACCCCAGCTACTAGGACAGAGCGGCTGAGGCTCAGCTTCTTCCCCCAGGCCATCAGAGCCATGAACAATGAACATTGAGTGCTCAGAACATTGAACTATCCACACACAAGCACACATGAACACACACACGACACGCACGCTGTGCACGCTCACACACGAGCAGCCACTTAACACTTTAACATGAGCGGGCACACACTCATGTCGCACACACGCACACTTATGGCCAAAGGAAAGGACACTTTAAATTAGAATAACAGGAACAGTGTATTGCACTACCAAAGCTAACTAGCATGTCCCATATGCTCTGTAAATAACTATGTACAGATACCGAGATGTCACTCATGTTACCTGGTACCTGTTTACTGCACAATGTTGTTTTTTCATTTTTGATTCTATTATATGTTGTACCACTGTATTGCACATCGTTGCGGGCAAGACCACCCGCATTTCATTGTATACCTGTATGCCGTGACAATTAAAACTCTTGACTTGACTTGACTTGACTTTAGAACACCTAAACACACTTTATATTTATTGGCAAAGAATTTGCACTACAACCCATACCTCATTACACCTTACTGTAAATTGTACCTCATTCCATTTCTGCATTGTACTGTATAGTATATTGTATTGTAACTCAGTTACTTTTCTACTCTGCATTGTACATTGTATGTATATATTGAACACTTGTCTACGTACTTGACTTCTATTTTATACTTATCTATTTTTATCTAGCACAATCTCTGGAGCAAAACAGAAAGAAGCATTTTATATAAAAGTATTCTGTACTTCTGTATGACAACTAATAAAGAAACTTGAACATCAAAAAATCAACATTCTGTTCTCTATGCCAGGCTAGATCTGACCTTGACTCATGTTACAGGATTAATACACACTTTATACACAAATTGCATATAGCATTCTCTTTGGTAGCATTCATTCTGTGTTTATTGTGTCATACTGGGGAATAATATTAATATTATTATGTCCTATTGGGGACATAATTTTTAATTCTGAGCAATTCAATCGTTTTTTTTATAGAGAGGACGTCTGACATTGATTGAAAACGGTTAACAGATTGCAGAATGGGTACAATACAGTACAGCTCAATACACACAATTGTTAAGGGGATGCAGACCAGAGAGAGACCAACAAAGTGAGGTATGTAATACATTTCGAATCAAATTGTGGTCGGTTAGATCTAACGTTAATATCACGTTATCCATCTAATGGATAGCAAGCTCACCTGACGTCGGTATGGCTTGCGAAATACAATCTTATAGTAAGAAACAAAACACAAGTTGAACATAGTTTTGAACGTTTTATTACAATAGTATTTAGGTCAGACCGTCGGATCTAACGTTAATATCACGTTAACCATCTAAAGCTCATCTGTGACGTCGTTATGGTTAATACAGTGCGAAATACAATCTTATTATAGTAACAAAACAATACACAAATTGAACATAGTTTTGAACGTTTTATTACAATAGTATTTACTGTCTCATGTTGTGTATAATCAGCTAGCGTTCCAGTCAGATCCATTCTCCGTTGTTCTTGTTGACAATTTTGGGGTCCCGAAATCCCGTTTCTGTATCCTGATTGGTTTATCAGCTAGAGGTGTCCAAAGATATGCATGAGCAAACATTTAATTTAAATGTAAGATTACGAACACCGATGACCAACAGACGGCTGGCCAACAAACGTATTTTGACTCAACATAATAACTAGATATCACACACAAAGAATTGTGTAGTCTGCCAACATGGATCAATCAAGTTCACTTTAGACAGACTCGGCCTCCCATCTATAAGTCGACCATGAGGATTCCGATTCTGACATCAGTTTGACATTATGACATA
Source organism: Notolepis coatsorum (assembly GCF_963971535.1). Lineage (NCBI taxonomy): Eukaryota > Metazoa > Chordata > Actinopteri > Aulopiformes > Paralepididae > Notolepis > Notolepis coatsorum. The sequence goes on along the minus strand of NC_140174.1, from coordinate 38,729,464 downwards.
ATTTTGGTTGAGGAGTGTCCCGAGCTCATGCTTCTAGTGTTTTCTCTGTCTCTAGTGCTGTGCTGTTTTTTGTTGTTTTGTTGTTTTCAACTACTAGGCAGTGGTGGTTACTTTGGGGGTTTTCCCCAGTTATTTTATACTGGTGTTTTGTGTTTCCTACAGCTTTTATTTGTATTTATTTTATTCTTGTGTTTTCCCCCACTCTCTCTCATCGCTCAGCGATTCCAGTGGTTACCCCTCTGGGGTAACTTTAAGATTCCCCTTTTTGTGTGTGTCTGCGTGTGTGTCTGCGTGTGTGTGTTACTCTGATGCAAAGAGAAGATTTAAATGATTGTCTCCTTGCAGTGATTTTGTCGAGATGGTTGACTGTCCTGTTAAGATGATGGCCTGGCAAAATCAGTTACCCTCCGCAGCCTCGACTCCAATCTAGACATGAACTCTCACATAACTCTCTCTCTCTCTCTCTCTCTCTCTCTCTCTCTCTCTCTCTCTCTCTCTCTCTCTCTCTCTCCCCCCCCCCAATCCTGAAAATATGTAATGCATATAAAGCTTGTCAATAGAGCTAAGGTTAAAGCAGCCATTCTCATCCACTACAGGAGAAAAAGAGAGCCTCATGTTATGGCAGTAATTATCTGCTCTCTGGCTTGTAACATCTTGCCACCCTCCTCAATAAAAAAAGAGTCTGTTGGTACCATCATTGCCATTCATCACCATCCTTGTGTCAGAGAGCCTTGAAACAGGTGTGTGGCAGGCACCACTGCCATAGGCACGTACCATATAATTGCAGCCCTTGTGTTGTATGTCTACCCCACATTCCCTGTCATTCGTCTCTGTGCTATTAAATAAAGCAGGGATATCCTAAAATATATCTCGGAGGGAGAAAAAAAAGGTGAGGAGTTGACTCAAGACATTCTCCATCTCCCCCCCCCCCCCCCCCCCCCACACACATCAGAGACAGGAAGTGCATCAACAGCAAAATAGGTTTTGTCTCTTCTGTCAACAAAACACGGGGCCAGCGATTGAACACATCGCCCCGTACTCCCATCTGTTGGCACTCCTCGCTGCGTCTTAATGGATCACTGTAATTGGCCAGGTCGGGCAGCGTGCAAGCTCCATTGGCGTGTGGTATCGTTACGAGAGAGCGGAGATTGATGGAGCCACTGACAGCTGTGGTGGGCTCGAGGGATGCTACTACTACTACTACTACTACCACTGCTGCTGCTACTACTACTACTACTGTGTCTCACTCACTGTGTGCCCGTGTTGTTGGGCTCCCCTTCCACATCACACCGCTGTGCCGTCCACAGGGATAACGCCACTAGGACAAATGGCCACTGGGGAGGTGGGCACGCAGCCAGCATAGCCTCTCTCTGTTTCTCCCTCCCTCGCACATCTGGCTACGGGAACATATTTGTGTGTGTGTGTGTGTGTGTGTGTGTGTCTGTGTGTGTGTGTGTGTGTGTGTGTGTGAGAACTTAGGGGAGCGTGGGGGGAATTGCCTCTTAACACAGTTTTTCTTTCCACGACTCACGATATATAAGAGTGACAAAGTCTCCATGCACGCGATCTTGTGCGTTCTTATTTATCCCAGGTGACAATAGGGCTATTAATGTTAACGGTGCCTGTTTCCACTTGTCACACATGACAAGATGTCCTTCAGAGCTCATGGCCAGTTCGCAAACATGCATTACTGCGAGCTGGGGAGGGGGTTGTGAAGAGAGTGTGCAGATTCCTTAATGAGGTTCTTCTATCTAACTTCTCTCCCTACTGTCATTTCGAATCCATTCATATTTGACGCTTATGCGAAGCGGCTCTCGAGTTGCTCTCGTGCTGCACCGGGTGACCGCGGGGCGGCTGAGCCATTGTTACTCTGATGCAAAGAGAAGATTTAAATGATTGTCTCCTTGCAGTGATTTTGTCGAGATGGTTGACTGTCCTGTTAAGATGATGGCCTGGCAAAATCAGTTACCCTCCGCAGCCTCGACTCCAATCTAGACATGAACTCTCACATAACTCTCTCTCTCTCTCTCTCTCTCTCTCTCTCACTCTCTCTCTCTCTCTCTCTCTCTCTCTCTCTCTCTCTCTTTCTATCTCTCTCTCTCTCTCGCTCTCGCTCTCGCTCTCCCTCTCTCTCTTTCTCTCTTTCTTTCTCTTTCTCTTTCTCTCTCTCTCTCTCTCTCTCTCTCTCTCTTTCTCTCTCTGCCTCTATCCATCTCCAACTATGTATCTCTCACCACCTCATTTTCCTTCAACTAGGTGTGTGTGTGTGAGAGAGAGAGGGAGGAAGAAAGAGTGTCTAGTCTCTTTCTCTGTCTCTCTCACTCTATCCATCTCCTTATCTTCAATCAGGGGTGTTTGTGTATGTGTGAGGAGAGAGAGAGAGAGAGCAAAATATAGTCAACTCACATCTAGTCATGAACTCTCACTCTTTCTCTGTCTCTCTCACTCCATCCATCCCTTATCCTTCAATCAGGGGTGTTTGTATATGTGTGAGAGAGAGAGAGAGAGAGAGAGAGAGAGAGAGAGAGAGAGAGAGAGAGAGAGAGAGAGAGAGAGAGAGAGAGAGAGAGAGAGAGAGAGAGAGAGAGAGAGAGAGAGAGAGAGAGAGAGAGAGAACTCACATCTAGGAAGAATATCTCTGACTCTCACTCTTTATGTGTGTGTGTGTGTGTGTGTGTGTGTGTGTGTGTGTGTGTGTGTGTGTGTGTGTGTGTGTGTGTGAGAGAGAGAGGAGATAGAGAGTTGTGTGTGTGAGAGAGAGAATATACTTCGGTGAACTGGTGAACTGCGTTTTTTCTTCTCGGATTCTCTACATGCAGTAAGTCTCCGCCCCCTTCTCCTTCCATACTACATACAATACAGCCCACCCCCTTCTCCTTCCATACTACATACAATACAGCCCCACCCCCTTCTCCTTCCATACTACATACAGTAAAGCCCCGCCCCCTTCTCCTTCCATACTACATACAATACAGCCCCACCCACTTCTCCTTCCACACTGCATACAGTACAGCCCCACCACCTTCTCCTTCCTTCCACACTACATACAGTACAGCCCCGCCCCGCCCCGCCCCCTTCTCCTTCCATACTACTACATACACTACAGCCCCACCACCTTCCATACTACATACAGTACAGCCCCACCCCCTTCTCCTTCCTTCCCTACTACATGTAAGGCTCCTTCCCTACTACATACAGTATGACTCCTCCTTCTCTACTCCACACAGTAAAGCTCTGATCTCTTCTCCATCCTTCTCTACTCCACACCGTAGAGCTCTGATCTCTCCATGAAATGCCTCTCTGCGCTTGACCCATCCTGTTGTCCTTCCCCCCAAGGGCAGCCGGGAGCAGACATGGGCCACAACCGGGGACCAATCCAAGTGATCCTGTCCTTCTTCGTCAGCAATCTGTTCTGCATGTTCTTCCATTGGGTTTATCTCTTTTTGGGGGGAAACCCTTACGAGCACGGGGAGAACATGCAAACTCCACACAGAAAGGCCCAGGAGACCCCACCTGGGTACCTGGCAACCCAGCAACCTGATCCCCAAGCAGGAATCGAAGGATCTTCTTGCTGTGAGGTGACTACACCACGTGCCGCCAACACACAGTAGAGCTCTGACCTCTTCTCCATCCTTCTCTACTCCAAACAGTAGAGCTCTGACCTCTTCTCCATCCTTCTCTACTCCACACAGTAGAGCTCTGACCTCTTCTCCATCCTTCTCTACTCCACACAGTAGAGCTCTGACCTCTTCTCCATCCTTCTCTACTCCACACAGTAGAGCTCTGACCTATTCTCCATCCTTCTCTACTCCACACAGTAGAGCTCCGATCTCGGCTCAATCCTTCTCTACTCCACACAGTACGCAGTGGCGAATATTCATGGAGCCAAGGGAAGCCAAGATTCCCCAAAAATATAAACAGTAAAAAAAATATATAATAGTTTACAATAATAAAAAAATCATTATTTTTCATCTCTGTGTTATAATAATTTTCTCCCCCCTGGAGAAATTAACCGAACGAGCAAAACTGCGCCCACTCTCTCTAACACTGTCACTGTGGCCCATACTCACTGACTCACAGTCTGCCAGCCTGGAGGCTCACGAGATAAAGCTGGGAACGAGGTTAGGACGCTAGGCATTTTTTTTTTGTTTATTCATCCTATTGCTTAATTATTAGCCAATAAGACGGCCCAGCTTGGTTCTCTAGGTAGGGGAATATATGCAAATTTTGCATCTGGCCAATCAAATCATATTAAAAGCAAACGTGACCAAACGTCTTCGCCTCGCGGGCACTTTGGAATATGCAATGAAGCATATAGCACTTTATTAGCAACTTATTTTTCACCGGTGGAACTTTACTGAGGACCAGCACAGCACACCACTGTGGATATTATGATTTAACAAATCTATCTGTCCAGGAGGAGGACCACATTATTGGCCAGGTAAGCAGCCTACATAGGCTAGCTTGGTTTCTAACTAACGTTATCAGGCTAGCTTGATTGCTAACTAACGTAACCAAGCTAGCTTGGTTGTAGCCCCTTTGGTGACTGCGATGCAAGCCAGGGGCTCGAATACGCAGTCACTTATTCCTCCGTAGTAGCCAGGTTAATTTGCACCACCAAGTACTGCTTAAAAGCTAGCGGTGGGTCCAAAATATATCAGATATAAATTTCAAAGGTACACAGCATTCCATTAGGGTTTCACACAGACGCGCCAGGGTTTGAAAGCTCGCCGTTGCTAATAAACATTTTAAATCATTTTTATAAACGAGTAAAAAAACTGAGCTAGCCTTCGCTAAAATGGCTGCTTCCGCATTTTACAGTAGGAACGCTGTGATTGCTGGGCGCACCAGACACGTGACAAAGCAGCCAGCAATCACAGCACGTAAGTTTCACCACGGACATATGGACCTTTGATGTTTGTTTGGTTTATTTAATTCTTTTTGAGGCGTGCTGTCTCCTCTCCTATAGCGTCAAATGTTTTATCTGCTGACAAAGCACAATACCTGTTGGTTTTTAGTTCACTCATTGTTCAGGGAAACACATTGTTAATGACATTGACGGATTGTGAATTTTGTGACTCAAATTATATTTATTTGGAAAAATAAATATAGTCACTTTATTTGAAGAATCAAAACTGTTCTCTTGACTTTGTTTTGTTCATAGTAGTAACACCGCCGAGCCATACTGTACATGTTGATTGCTTGGTTTGACTGGCCGCCGAGCCATACTGTACATGGTGACTGCTTGGTTTGACTGGCCGCAGAGTCATACTGTACATGGTGACTGCTTGACTTAAATATTAAAAAAATATTAAAAAAAAATATATATTAATAAAACATTTTAATTAAAAAAAATTTAATAACTTTTTTTTGGCATCCTCTGTTATTTTACCCACGCGACGCCACTGCACAGTAGAGCTCCGATCTCGTCTCCATCCTTCTCTACTCTACACAGTAGAGCTCCGATCTCGTCTCCATCCTTCTCTACTCCACACAGTAGAGCTCCGACCTCTTCTCCATCCTTCTCTACTCTACACAGTAGAGCTCCGATCTCGTCTCCATCCTTCTCTACTCTACACAGTAGAGCTCCGATCTCGTCTCCATCCTTCTCCACTCCACACAGTAGAGCTCCGACCTCTTCTCCATCCTTCTCTACTCTACACAGTAGAGCTCCGATCTCGTCTCAATCTTTCTCTACTCCACACAGTAGAGCTCTGACCTCTTCTCCATCCTTCTCTACTCCACACAGTAGAGCTCTGACCTCTTCTCCATCCTACTCTACTCCACACAGTAGAGCTCCGACCTTTTCTCCATCCTTCTCTACTCCACACAGTAGAGCTCCGACCTATTCTCCATCCTTCTCTACTCCACACAGTAGAGCTCTGACCTCTTCTCCATCCTTCTCTACTCCACACAGTAGAGCTCCGACCTCTTCTCCATCCTTCTCTACTCTACACAGTAGAGCTCCGATCTCGTCTCAATCCTTCTCTACTCCACACAGTAGAGCTCTGACCTCTTCTCCATCCTTCTCTACTCCACACAGTAGAGCTCTGACCTCTTCTCCATCCTTCTCTACTCCACACAGTAGAGCTCCGACCTCTTCTCCATCCTTCTCTACTCCACACAGTAGAGCTCTGACCTCTTCTCCATCCTTCTCTACTCCACACAGTAGAGCTCCGACCTCTTCTCCATCCTACTCTACTCTACACAGTAGAGCTCTGACCTCTTGCTCTCCCTTCCTCCCCTGTTCTTCACCCTGGGAGCCCTAGCACTCAAATTAGCCCGGGCCATTAGACGGGAGCCCTAAATGTGGCAGTGTACGTCTCAGGGTCCCGGCATAAATCACTCCCCCGGAGCAGGAGTCATGGCAGCCGCCGGCTTCACATCCACCAGCCGGAGATTTACGCAGCGCCTCGTCCGCGCATTGCCGGGCAATCTGGAGTCCCTTCCACCAAGTCACCCTCAAATTGGTTATTGATCCTACAATCACAAAATGAATCACATGTTGCCATCACCGTTTAGATACTACATTTACAGTAGCGTGGCTCTTGTTATATATAGGTAATATGCAGCTCAGGATAGATCATTGTTTTGGACCTGCGCTTTATAATCTGAAAGGGAGTGGGAGTGAGAGGGAAAAAGCTGCGTTTCCATGGAGAGTAAATGGGAAAATTAATTAGACTGGTTACAGATGAATGGGTGTAGTCCTCTCATCCAGCCTCATTATGAGTCGTCAAAACAACTGAAGAGTGTGTGGTGACAAGTATTGAAGTGACATGTTTGAAGTTAGCCATTCAGCTTCACGCTGCAAATTAGAACTGCAGTCCACACATCAATCTTTGTTGTAAAAAATTTATAAATAATAAATAACTCCACTGTCTAAATAACAAATAAATATTTAAAACAAAAGAACAACAAAATATATATACATTGTTTTTTTTATTAGATACCTAAACTAATTTATTCATATGCAAATTGTAACTGCGGTGTCTTTGGTTATACTGTGGGCGTTTGGATTATAAAAACCGTCAATGCCGTATCTTGGCATATTATTTTCTTGTAGCAATGCAACTTTTCCTTATATTACTCATGTCATAATGTCCTTACTCATTGTCTTTATATTCCTCATGCCAGCTCAAACTGGTCACTTGAGTGTTCATCATGAAACCCACCGGGCCTCTCAACACTTTCAATTACTTTGGGAAATGTATATGTATCAGTACTTTTATCTATAGTCTACGTTTTGAAACGGGATTGGTTCTGGGGAATTCCATGTCTCAGCTCTTGGCATCAACTGGATAGAGAGCTATTAGTTAATGGGGCTTCACTTCTCGCCCAATTAGGCTCCAAGATGGTGTGTAAAGTGTAGCCAGATAGCTTCTTCCCTTGGAGCAGCTTCTTCAGAAATGCCAGAAGGTCATTAATGAGGACTGCAGCCATGGAATATACCTTAATTGAAAGATTTTAAGAATGTCAGTAGCAAGCGGTGATATTTTCTTTGAATTTATTTTTAAATGTCAGCAACTGAATAGCTGAAACACTAAGACTATGGGACCTTTTTCTCAGTTTGGTTTTGGAGGTAAAATGTCACGCTCGATTTCATTTTCAGTGATGGCTGTAATAGACTGGTGGTTTTGAATTACAATATTAATGTATTAGAGAACACATTTGGATGACAGGTTTGCCTAATTGGCTCTTGAACGGACTCAGGTGCTTAGCTCACAGCTGTTTGTTTGTTTTATACATGAGCAAAAGTTCAATCATAGAGGGTGATTAGTGATTATAACATATGAGATGAGATTTTACACATGACACAGGGTATGGAGGGTTGTCATCGTTTCCACGTTCTCCGTGGTTTATTTAATAGGTCCAGCACTGGCCTTACAGTACCGGCTGAGATCGTCTCTGCTACTAAACCACTGCTTTCTGTCAAGTTGAGTTTCCCAACCTCATAGTAGTTTAATAGTAAACGTTTCAGGGAGCTGCCATTTTCTTCTCTGGGATCCTGACCGACCACCAACGCAGGGTGAAGGGGAAGTGAAGTTGACTGGGCAGCTGTCCTCTACCTGCATCTCCCCGGTCGATAGCAGCCTGCCAGCAGGTGAGGCGTCGGCCCCCGGCCGGCTCCGTGGCAGACACTGATTAGTGTTAATGTTCCAGTATCATCCACCTGCAGGTGGGCTTCCTCCTAATCCATCCCGACACCAAGGGCTCCTCGCACGGCGCACAGCCACACACACACCAGTCGCCACCGGCACTGCCCTTATACGACCCGCCTTAATGTTCTGTCAATATACCTGGGGGGGGGTTGAAGTGGTGTGTGACAGTGCAGTGTACTCTCAGTTAACCTCGGCTATATGGTCGCCCTCAACGTGGGACCCAGCAAATACGGGGGATAGTTTAATTTCTCTATCTCACTCGCTAGAAGTTAGTGCAATGACAGCATATGAGTGACTGTTCTAATCATTTTGTCTGATCACTAAGTGTGTCTGACTCCCACCTAAACTGCATGGACTAGCTACAACGTATAACGTATGACGTATATCACACCAGTTAGGGTACCTTATGTATACCGCACCTGTGTATATACTGTATACTTTACTTACTCATAGTATATATTTTGATGCTAGTAATATTGACCATATTTATTGTAATGTATAATATAATTGATATATAATATAACGCATCTGCACCTTTGATCACACTACCTACTTGCTCTATATCAATTAATTATTAATTATATTGTTTACACTGCCTATTTTTACTTTTCTACTGTACTATAATTGTATTGCCTGTATTTATGTCTTCTACTATTACCATGCTCATACCTGTACCTCCCCTCCCCCTCCTCCCCCATGCTGCTATGATGCCTGAATTTCCCCCAATAAAGGAATATCTTAAACAGCTCCCTTGTGTTTTTATTCACATTTCCTTTTCTCTTACTGTGCACCGTAGCATTGCTTTCTTCAACTAGTAGCCAGAAACTCCTCTGGCCACAACAATGTGGAACGCCCTACCCAAAGCTGTAAAGGAATGTGAATCACTACCCACCTTCAAAAGCACTCTCAAAGAACACCTACGGGAGACTGCAATTCAAAACTGGCCCCTACAAATGTCCTAACCCAGTTGTACAATAAAGACCAAGCATGGCTTTGTCAGTATTCCAATGTACAGCCCCACCCAACCCCACCCCACCTACCCAACCTCCTCCAATGTACAGTCTCTATGTCAAATGTATGTCAGTATTCCAATGTACAGTGTCCCCCCCCCCTACCCAACCCCCCCCCCCCCACCTCCAATGTACAGCCCCACCCCACCTACCCAACCTCCCCCAATGCACAGTTTCTATGTCAAATGTATATACACTCTTCTTCTGGATTTTTTTAGTATCACAAACAGTACTGCATTTGAAAATCTGGTATGTCATAAATGTATAGATGTAGCAGTACTGTCTATCTGTATGTCATGTGTGTCATATGATGAATTGAAAATGGGGGACCCTGATGGAAACAAGACGAAAGTCTTTCTCAGGTCTGCATCCTCTTAACAATTGTATGTATTGAGCTGTACTGTACTGTACCCATTCTGCAATCTGTTAATAAACTTTTCAATCAATCAATCAATGGATACCTTTAATCACATCTAACCGGAATGAGGGCCCCTGCTAATCAAATCAAATGTATTTGTAAAGACCGAAGAAACTTCACAATAAATCAGGAACAAAATCCACCATAAAATCCAAATATGCAACACTCCCAGACATCCCAGAAACCTTAGAAGGGCCATTCAAAGGGGGATCCCCCAACTTGGATGTTGGTGATAATATAGTGTTGCTATGGATGATCGATGGGTGGAGAAAATATTATCTCTGATCCCTTATGTGTACCAGTTTGGTGGCTCAATCTTGACATGAAAAAGTTTTGAGAGCCACTATGCTACTACTGCATTCTGTTTTACGTGCAACAGTTCCTGGAAGCTTGACTAAATGCTTGATACTTTTCCGGATGCTTGGATCGGCCCGGTTCAGCGGTTTAACCAATGGCGAATGAAATGTGTGTCTCTCCCAGAAGACCTCTCCACATGCCAGTGGAACGAAGCCATCTGTTGGGGGAGCGGGTTAGAGAAGTGGCCGTCCGTGGTGCCCCAAACAGGCTCACGCCAATATGGCCTTTTGTTTCTCCTGTTACTTGACACAGGCATTAGAGGAGTCCGGTGTCGAGTATTCCTAATTGGAATCGTTATAGTGTCTAATGGTTTGATGAATTTCGTTTTTTTAATAATCTTTCACTTTAAAGGCCCAATCAATGATCCAGACATAATTAAATGGCTAGAGAAATAAGAAATAGGAATGGAGACACGTTTTCCTTCTCTAGATGATTGACTGCATCTTCGTATACAAGGACTAACATTAGGGAACAGGTAATTGTGAGTTTAAAATTTGTATTTGATATATAATGCGTGTAATGTAATCTGGAGTAACATAGATCTACTGTATATACATATATATATATGTATATATATATAAGATAGACAAGATAGAAGCTCAATATAGCAGTGGAGACCTCAGAGCCGCATGGCAAGGTATAAAGAACATGGCTTCCATAAACACAAATACTAATACTGGGAGGAATAAATCCACTACTATTAGAGGAGTAAATAGCACTGACTTGCCAAACACTTTTAATTCCTTCTTCTCCCGCTTTGAAAGTTCTGACTTTTTAGAGAATATCTCTGCATGCATGGCCCCTGGAACCCCAAAACGAAATGGTTATTTCCCAAGATTGGGTCACAGTATCATTTAAAAAGGTTAAACCAAGAAAAGCTGCTGGCCCAGACTCGATATGCGGGCGCACCCTGCACCACTGTGCTGATCAGCTTGGTTGGGTGTTTTCTAGACTCTCCCAGATGTGTGTAGATCTAGGTCAGATCCCCACATTATGGAAGACGTAAACCATCATACCCATCCCTAAGTCAAAAGATTCAAAAGAATTGAAGGACCTTAGACCAGTGGCGCTTACCTCATTAGCAATGAAGGTTTTTGAGAAGTTTTAAAAAAACACTACTATGTCTTTTATTGAGGGTAAATTAGATCCCCTTCAACTCGCATATCAGCCAGGTAAAGGGGTGGAGGATGCTATGCTCTTCATCTTGGACATTGTGTATAAACACCTGGAAACACCTGGAGCTCATGCTAGACTTTTATTTGCAGATTTCTCCTCTGCTTTTAATAAAATGCAGCCCCACATTTTAATTGAGAGGCTTGACTCTTATTTTAGTCTCCCACACCAGCTTCTCATGCTGATTTTAAATTTCCTCACTGAGAGGGTCCAGCAGGTCTTTGTCAATGGGCAGATGTCCAACATGTCGATTTCCAACACTGGCTCCCCCCAAGGTTGCGTTTTGTCTCCCCTTTTATTTATTATGTACACGGACAGCTGCAGATCGCTTCATGACCAAAGGCATCTGGTTAAGTTTTCAGATGACACTGTCCTGGTATCCCTACTGCAGCGCTCCGAAACTGATCATGGACCTGTACTTCACGACTTTGTGAATTGGTGTGATGAGAATTACTTGGACCTCAATGTCTCTAAGACTAAGGACATGATAATTGACTTCAGACACAACCCCGATCATCAAGCCAGTGTAGCTAGTGTAATTCACGATGAGGACGTCCAGATTGTTGAATCGTACAAATACCTGGGAACTGTGTTTGACTGTAAACTGAAGTTCAACCTAAATACAGAGTCTATTGTTAAAAAAAGGTCAGCAGAGGATCTACCTGCTGAGAAAGCTGAACTCTTTTAATGTTAGTGCGAAGATCCTGAGCACTTTTTATAGTTCTTTTATTGAAAGCCTCCTAACTTTTTCTTTTATCTGCTGGTTCAGTGGCCTGTCCATTAAAGATAGGAACAGCCTACAGTATATTGTGAAAGTGTGCTCCAAAATAATTGGAGTAAAACAGAGAGACCTATGTTCTCTCTGGACGGACCAGGTGGTCAAGAAGGGGACGAGCATCATTAATCAACCCCTCCATGCTCTGTCTCAGCGGTTTTCACTGTTGCCTTCTGGCCGCCGTTATGACGTCCCACCAAGTAGGACCAACCGCTACGCCAAATCTTTTGTCCCCTCGGCTATCAGACTTTTAAACACAGACAGTAGTCATTTTAAGTAGCCTTTTGCACTTGGTTGTCTGTTTTTACTTTTACTTTTATTGCTGGATTGTATCACATGGAGTGTTTCTCTTTTTATTGCCGTGCTGTCGTTGAGATGTTTTGTTGTTTGTTTGTCTTTGTTGCTTGTTGGTGAAGCTGCAAATATGAATTGCCCCACGCGGGATCAATAAAGTTGTCTGAATCTGAATCTGAATATATATATATATATATATATATATATATATATATATATATATATATATATATATATATATATATATATATATATATATATATATATATATATATATATATATATATATATATATATATATATATATATATATATATATATTCCAATTTACAACTCGTAAATTCCGAAGAGCATATTTTCCATCTACAGATGAAACTCCTGAAGAATGTATAAGAATGCACCCCACATTGATTGATGTTTTGGAATCCATTTTATTTCTTTGATATTCTTTAATGTCAGTGTTCTCTACAAGGACATGGTCACATATATTATCTTTCACATACAATGCGGTTTAAATTGCATGTAGCTACCATATTACTTCTGTGGATGAAAATACATTTATAGCCTATGAAAATAAATATGTTCTTTATTTTTCTTGTGTCATGTTAAGCATAGCTTGTAGTTTTCACTGACCATCAAGTGAAGCTTATACATCACAATCTACTTCCCCTACCACTGAGGACATGGACATTAATAACTCACACTGAGGACATGGACATTAATAACTCCCACTGACTACGATGGATGGAGCACCAACTCATTAGGCTTCCGAGAAACGGCTCCTTGACTAAATCCAAATACTAGCACATTATCATACGAATACTAGCACATTATCAGATTATCGTTTTCTTTCGCATTTGTATACATACGTCACACAAACAAGACGATAACAACAACATGCTGCAGAGTTGCATCAATTCCTCACCAGACATTAAACCGCATCAAACAATTATATCTGGTTTCACGGATGTGGATTAAGCCTAGTCTTAAAACGAATGCCTCGATCGCACCTAATCACCAATATATTTTTGTTGCTGCAAACTATATGCAGAATTCCATGCAAGGGTCCCATGCGGGAAGCAGTCAGGTGTGGTTATTGATCAAATGTAATTTTATCCTTGACAAAACTCATAATTTTGTATTGGAATATTAGTCTTGTGATGAGCCGGCATAAATTACGGTATGCACATTTGTCACTATCTACATTAGAACATTACTGTTTGGTATGACTTTGATTATAGAACTAGAATATAAAATGTTCTTTGCAACGTCAATTCACTGAGAAAATATTGGCATCATGAAAACATCAGAAAGCTAGCAAAACACTCAGGTTTAGTTCATGCATGCATTTCAACGCAAAGTTCGGATAAATCGAATCCTTCGACACCTTCACCACAAAGAAAATACAATGCAACATTGCATGACCTTCCATTGTAAAGGAATGCATCAACGGATTAGGTGGTGTCGAGGATTAGGTGGTATCAAGGATTAGGTGGTATCGAGAATTAGGTTGTATTGAGGATTAGGTTGTATCGAGTATTAGGTTGTATCGAGGATTAGGTTGTATCGAGGATTAGGTTGTATCTGGGATTAGGTGGTATTGAGGATTAGGTTATATCGAGGACTTGGTTGTATCGAGGATTAGGTGGTATCAAGGATTAGGTGGTATCGAGGATCAGGTGGTATTAGGTGGTATCGAGGATCAGGTGGTATTGAGGCGTTGAAAGCTACTTTTTAATATAGGACTAGGCTTAATCCATGTCCCTCCAACTGGCCCTATATCAGACTCTTAACAATCATGGAAAATAGTTGCATCAACGAAAGTGTAAGGCAATTTAATTACGGTATTTATACATTTCTGTTCTTTATTTTACCATTCCCTGCATGTCATTAATAATCGGATACACTAGATTTTAAGTGCACTGTGCATACGCATGATATACTGTATATCGTTTTTCTTTTGTGAGATGAGAGACTACTTTGCTAAAAAAAAATATTTCTTGATGTGGACTTTGAAATCGTTCACATTCAAATGACAAAATACATAATGAACATCATGATTGTTACCTCAACACAGAACAACAAATATCATTGTCATTATTTTTCACACCTTGCTTTGAAACCATAGAGACCAAATGACTGACATGAACCACCAACGATTCAAACCTACACTAGTACATCTGTAGTGTTATTTGAGGAAAATATTTGAATGATCATTTTGCCCTTTTTTTTTTTTTTTTTTTTTACATTTTCTTTTTTTTTACAAAAATAGCATGCATAAAGTTACGACCACCAGCAAATGCACTGAGGACAATACACTCTAATATTACTAAAATACTGCTCAATATCAAAAATAGCAATGCTAATTTATTTCATTGCAGCATATATTTAATTAATTCATTATATTTTATATGGATTGCACCCGGAGCATTGCTGAATGAACTTTCTGTTTTGTTGTTGTTATTGCACAAAGTACAGTACCTACTGTACCTACCAAAGTACATCACCCTTGCTCTACCTCAAAGTGCAAGTATATTGATAGAATTATGATACACACACAGTGATTTGCCTAGCATGATCCCCAATCTATCTCACTGACAAGATAGCACTGAGATGTTCATTATACAAACTATTGCTTTATGTAAATACGGAACACATAAATGCAGGTAGAAAATATTAAATATGTCACTGAAACAGTTACACAACAGTCTTCTTTCCAAACACTCTGGATCTGTGTATTTTTTGTCTTCCACTTTTCTTTTCTTTTTTTTCTTTTTTCAATTGCCCTATTTCACCTTTCCATCGCAATATAAACAGAATGTGTTGTGGAGGGGGTATTTTTCAATTTTTTAGCAATGGCATTGGCTGATCAATAAATGATGCTTTGAGATGACATTTAGCAACAGATTTACATTTGAGACCACTGAGATGAGGAAAAGGTAAAGTCATTAGACTATTGTGTTTCAATGAAAGCAACTGGTATTTATCACCCTCTCACACAACAGTGATATAAGATCAGTTTACAATGTGACGTAATAGTGAAATGGAGCAATTATCTGATTGTACTTCTTGAGGTAAAGAAAATTTATAATTGCATCTCATCATATAGACATTACATAAAGTATAACCTCTTTGGTAATGTAATAGCGTCTATTGTATGTAAAACTATGCACACAACCTGACAACGGGGAAAACAACCTGACAGGATACTAACACAGACAAGAACCAAACACACTGGGAACAACAAGGACAAGAATAACACTTAACAAAAGCACGGGAGCACAGAGGGTAACAGACACACAGGGAGGGACAACAAGATGGGGAGAAAACAGAGAAATAAAGACATCTTAACAACACACAAATGGAGGAGGAGTAGTGACAGCATCTGACCAGTAGGTGGGGGTACAGGACCACAGATGGAGGGAGAAACAGAGGGGGCTTGAACATGGGTGAAGAGGGAATGTGGGTGGAGTCTTTGGATGGGGGGAGGAACGTGGGGAAGAACTGGTGGGCCGTGAAAAATACATTAAGGAAGGAATCGCACAGTGCCATTTTAGATCCAGTCTAATGTAATGGATACAACATAATGGCAGAAACTGAACGAGACAGAATTGGCAACATGACGTTTGTGACTTGATTTCCATAGTTATTATACAGTGATATGTCTGAAAAATGGGAATATATTGCAGATGCTGTATTTGCAAATTCTCTCATGTAGGTCTGGGCAATATGAATGAATGAATGAAGTATATTTTTCGGTCTTGTTTACAGACAAATCAAACACACCCGTGTGGACTGACAAAAGGAACATTTTAAATAAAAAAAAATCACAAATGTACATATTCAAGGCAAGCTCACACACAAAATCCAAAATCAACAAAAGAAAAAAAGAAATAGGCTGAAGCACATGCTTATTTTTGCCTATCCTTTACAAATTCTTAAAAAACAAATATATTTTAATATAAGAAAGGTAAATTTAAAATATGCTGCAAGATATAATTTTTTGAAAGAAAAAACAAATGTTTGATGTTTTACTCAAAACTGTACTGCTGAATTATTTTATCCTTTAAGGCTTTTTTAAATCTCCCCTGAGAAGTACACAACTTCAACCCGTCACTAAGGCTATTCCATAATTTAACTCCCAACATTTTAACACATCTAGCTTTTACATTAGTTCTTACCTTTTTACATGTTTTAAGAATACATAACCCTGGGGCGGCTGATTGGCGCAGTGGGCAAGGCGCTCGCCACTAACGCAGGAGACGCTGGGTTCGAGCCCAGCTCTCGGCGTTGCTACCGGCTGGCCGGTCGTTCATATAACACAATTGGCAAGTGTTAGAGGGTGGGAAAGCCGGTGGGTGGGGATTAGACGTTGTGGACAGCGACTCCTACAGGTCGGTTTGGTGACGCCGGTGCGGTGGAAGCAGGAAGTAGCGTTCGAGCTGCTGCTGTGAAAAGATGCGACAGGCTGCCTCCTCGTGTACCAGAGGGGACACGTGATGCAAGGCTTCTGTCCTCACTACAACCGACCAGTGGGAGGCATAGTCTAGCAACGTTCAAGACAGGGGAGGGAAGAATTGGATAATACGAAATTGGGATGGGAGAAAAATAGAAAATGGGGAGAAAAAGTGGATAAAAAATAATAATAATAATACATAACCCTCTTAAATTATACTTTCCTTCTCTTGGTTGAAAGAGACATTGAATACAAACTGGCTTTTACTCTTAGCACGAAAAATTCTTTTCAAGGTTTTTATGTACACCATATCTACACATTTTAATGTCCAGGACTTTATGAATAATGGATTTGTCGATTCAAGGTAACTAGCTTTGTTTATTATTCTAATAGCTATTTTCTGTCGGTAGGAACACCACCAAATACCATACATTTTGTTTTGTTTTCATTAAGAGACAGCTTATTCCTATCAAACCATTTCTTTAACTTTATCAATTCGCTTTCTACTGTTTTCAATAATTATTTTATGTCTTCCCCTGAACAAAGTAAATTAGTATCATCAGCAAACGTAACAATTTTCAAAATGTTCGATACTGTAAAAATGTAATTTAAATGAAGTATAAATAACTTGGGTCCCAATACGGAACCCTGTGGAACACCACAAGTTACTCTTCTAAGATGTGATTCTGTATTATTAATGTTTACATATTGAAACCTATTATTTAAATAACTTCTTAACCAATGATGATGAGTGACACCTCTTATTCCATACCGTTCCATTTTTTGTAAAAGCAGGGAATGATCAATTGTGTCAAATGCTTTACATAAGTCAATAAATACACCTATTGAGGGTTGTTTTTCATTAATTGCTGTTGATATATTTTCCACAAAATCTATCACTGCTAAGGATGTTGATATATTGCTCCTAAAACCATATTGATGGTCACTCAATAACCCATATTTTTTAATAAAGCCCTCAAGTATATTTACAACAAATTTTTCGAGTATATTTGAAAATTGAAGTAGCAATGATATAGGTATATAATTTGATATAGTATGTATGTCACCACTTAAAAAAATTGGAACCACCTTGGCCATTTTCATTTCATCAGGAAAAATACCAGTTAAAAAGGATTTGTTACATATGTGAATGGTTTGAGGACACAGTCAAAGACTTATTTTATAGTTGACATGTCAATAGTATTACTATCAGTGGATTTTTTTTCTTAAACTTTCTAACCACTTCTAGCACATCACTTTCACAAACACCACCAAGGAACATTGAGTTGCTGTTTGATGGTGAATCAGAATAAGTTTCACCCTCCGTAGGGAGGTCAATTTCCTTAGCAAAATTAGGGCCTACATTAACAAAATACTCATTAAACTCATTAACAAAGTATATGAAAAAAAATACATATCATGATATTCAGAAGGACCTATATCTATCTATATATATCACGGTATCTGCATACTGGGGTGTAAAGGTACGCGTATCCGTATCGAACCGAACCGTTTCAGTGTGTACCGTACCATACCGAACGGCTGTGTAGTGTACCGAACGAATACAATGGTATGTTAACCACTAACGACCGCCCACCGGGGGCTGTTTTTTTCACAATCTAATATAATTATTATATTATTGTTATAATAATAATATTGTTATATTATTA
The DNA here is from genome assembly GCF_963971535.1 of Notolepis coatsorum. Lineage (NCBI taxonomy): Eukaryota > Metazoa > Chordata > Actinopteri > Aulopiformes > Paralepididae > Notolepis > Notolepis coatsorum. The sequence goes on along the minus strand of NC_140174.1, from coordinate 38,711,152 downwards.
TAACAAGTCGATTATTAATTTCAATATAGAATATTCGTTGACAGCCCTACAAGTACAATTAGTTACTGCACACTACATCACCCCTGAGTGGAACATGGAAAGCCAAACTTTCCCCCACTGTACCGAAAACCTGTACCGAACCGTGACTTCAAAACGAGGTACATACCGTACCGTGTTTTTTGTGTACCGTTACACCCCTAGTAGATATTGAAAATCACATGTTAGATAATCCAATGTTTATCATATTGGACATTTGGACATTCTCAAATATATCTGTTAATTGTTGAAATCTGACTGAATTATTTACTTTGTATTATTAATGTAGACAACCAAATTGCAGATCACGATTCATAATATACCCCCCCCCCCTCCCCAACCATACAAAAACACAGATAGATGATAAACAATGAATGTTGATATATTGCCCAGCCCTACATTCATAGCTAATACACTAAGCTACTCTATCTATGTTGAATACGCACTGAAATACTTTAGGACTTCAATCAACCTCTTGAGAGAGAGGAGCTGTCCCTCACATCAGTGCTGAAAAGCATGCATGGCTTCCGTTTCCTAATGGCAGCAGACCAGTCAGCTCAGTCTACCACGATCCAGCAGGGTCAGTGCTGAACCAGAGATCATTCTAGCTACACAATACAGCTGAAAGTGAAAACCCTTCATAGTTTTCAAGTACATATATTTTAGTTTTCACCATCAATAGATAAATTACATTATACTGTAACTATAACTCTGTCCTTGTTTTATATACACAAGTTACATGGGATATTTGTTAAGGCTTTGCACTTTCTACATCAATAGTTTTAAAGGTATACACGCGTGATTGCACTGACAACAAATACACACAGAGATATCACCCCTAGCGAGTGTAACACACTGAGCGCTGAGAGGAGCACTGCTCCCTCAACATGGCTTACTTCCCTGATTTGCGAGGCTGGCCGGCTCCCTGGCTGCTTTCAGCCAGTTTGGAAGCCGCAACGTTGCTCCTCTTGCACAGATCCCTGATCTCCACCAGACCCGCCTCCAGGGCTTCGACGAACACGGCAGAGCAAGTCTCTGTGCTGTCGCGGAAACTGGACACGGCAAAGATGATGTGGTCCGCCTGTGGATTGTAGCAGGCCCCGTAGCCGTTGGACACCACCGGGCCATAGCAACAGAACATCTCCACCGTGGTGGGGACCTGGGACGGTGAGTGGGCCTTGGTTAGTATGGTGCCTGGGGGTCCTAACGACACCTTAGTGCTTCCACTACAACCCTCCCTCCTTCAAAACCGTTTGCTCCATCTCTCAGTGTAAGATTAAATATACAATCTTCTGGGTCAGTTGGTGGAGCAGCAACTGTCCTATTAGGGTCTGGGCTGTTTTTACATGCTGATGCTGCTGTACTTCAGTTCTGTTTGGGCTAGTACTGGTTGAGACTGGCTGTACTGGGTCTTTGTTAGTACTGGCTGAGGCTGGCTGTACTGGGTCTGTGTTAGTACTGGTTGAGACTGGCTGTACTGGGTCTTTGTTAGTACTGGCTGAGGCTGGCTGTACTGGGTCTGTGTTAGTACTGGCTGAGGCTGGCTGTACTGGGTCTGTGTTAGTACTGGTTGAGACTGGCTGTACTGGGTCTTTGTTAGTACTGGCTGAGGCTGGCTGTACTGGGTCTGTGTTAGTACTGGCTGAGGCTGGCTGTACTGGGTCTGTGTTAGTACTGGTTGAGGCTGGTTGTACTGGGTCTGTGTTAGTACTGGTTGAGACTGGTTTTTACTGGGTCTGTGTTAGTACTGGTTGAGACTGGTTTTACTGGGTCTGTGTTAGTACTGGTTGAGACTGGTTGTACTGGGTCTGTGTTAGTACTGGTTGAGACTGGTTTTTACTGGGTCTGTGTTAGTACTGGTTGAGGCTGGTTGTACTGGGTCTGTGTTAGTACTGGTTGAGACTGGTTGTACTGGGTCTGTGTTAGTACTGGTTGAGACTGGGTCTGTGTTAGTACTGGTTGAGACTGGTAGTACTGGGTCTGTGTTAGTACTGAAGTTGTCTGTGGATCAGCTCAGTCTGTGATTGCACTGGCTGATGATCCAGCCTGTCCTTTATAAACCTAAACATAGTACCTGTAAAACTGGCTTGGCTGAATACTTTATCCTATACTGAGAGGTCTGCATCCAATACCCACCTAATCAACACTCAACATTTATTATTTCATCAATAGACTGGCTATCCATTGCTTCCCATCTTGCATTGTGTCCAGAGTTGTAATACCTAAACATTGACTGAGAGACTATTTGTCTGGATAATCATAGTCTTGTTTAAAAAAAGATATAAAGAAATGTGTGGCAAAGATCTTAAAATGGGTGGCATTCCCCTTTAACGTTGTCAAACTTCTTGCAAACATCATCATCATTCTGTTATAAGTAACACAAATGGAAACTATACAGAAACAACCAAAAGAAAGCGCCATTGTCATCTTAAAATAATATCAAACGAACTTCATTGTCGAGAGAAATTTTTTCCCCCAAGTAACGTCTGGCCAGTTTGGCTTCTGGCTTCAGTGTCAATATCTTACAAATATAGTTCAAGATATGACATCATGGTGAGCATACACTATCTGGAAGGGTCGGCTTACTATTTGAAATGGATTCAATTACTTTTCGGGTATTCATTGATCTTGTTTTGGCATGAGGGAATCAGCATATTTGCCATGTAAATGTAAAACCTACCCATTTGCTATGTGAGACAGGCCAAAGTACACTCTCCAAATAATGACTGACTCTTAATTTAAGAGAGGGAAAATGATAGACAGTTGATCACACCGAATCAAGATGGATTATGAATATGTCACCTTAACAGGTTCAGCGCCAGAGGTCGCTGTGGGCATATGGCCGTGTGTGCCAGCGCTGTAATGAATGGGGATACATGCCGGTGTTTGCAGTGCTAAAACTATATTAAATGTTATAGCTATGGATCTAATAATATAGTCGATTGTCATTGAGTTTCTTCCGGTCAAGATGGAAAAAACAGAGAATTCTTTCATCCATACATTTCCGTTTTATACCATGGTGAATATGAGTATAGTTTTAGAGTAATTCTGTGTAATCCCAGGAAACGCCACCAAACAGCGTTTTACTGCATTTTACTATAAATCGTGCCATTCCTCGCTTGGATCAACAATCCATATCCATATCCATCGATATTATGTTTCATCATGCATGCATGAAAGGGTGGGTGGGGGGGGGGGGGTTCTATGCTTCAATCGTCACCAACGGAATACGTTACACAGTACATTACCGATCGTGGGGAAGGAATTATCGGATCAACGCAAGATTGATAGCATATAGCCCTTACCTTGTCTATGATGTACTGCAAAAAGAATATTCCAATTATCTGATCGTAATTCCAAGTATTGATGTCGGTCGTGTTGCCAAGATAATCCACCAAAACACATGAAACGGCGGTGCTCGAGTCTCCCCAATCCATGTGTTATAAACTCTTGTCCTGCCCGAGAAGGAAAACCTGGACCGGACTTCTTAGATCGACATACAGCCTGAGCCAGAGAGATTCCAAGGATGTGCAATAGCGGCCGCAAGGCGTTAGGCGGTATTGGACGTTTGCGATCTCAGACCCATTCCCAATGATAACATCAGGCTGGATGGATGAATTATGAGGGGAAATATCGAATAAAAGAAATAACGACTTTTCTCGGGTTTGGCGGCCCAACGTTCGGCGAGTTAACCCGACTTATGTCGGGTCTGGCGTCCAATGTGTTAATGGAGACTCACATTGTATTTGTAAATAATAATCTTGGGTACGCTAGATGGGTGGGGTTTACAGCGTCAAGACAATTCAGACCGTGTCGGGTTAAGTTGTCAATCACAGAAAACCATACAACATTTCCTGTCAAATTGTCTGAACTCTCTGACAATCACCATGTCTTATGTAGCGAACCCCTCCCAGCTGGTACTTGGAGCAGGTCAAGAATGATTTGCAAATAGGCCTACTCAAGTACGATGGGCTCATAGGTTACCTGGCTGGTCGAGAGAATGAACTGGTTACTGGCCAGATAAGTCTCATCAGAGAAAATGTCTGGCTTCTCCATCTTGAGCTCCTTTGCGATCTCCCGAAGCCCGATGAGGTGATTGTCTATCGCCATTCCTGTAATAGCCTGAGAAATTGTTTTTTTTTGTTTAGTCCCCATTAAGCATTTCCCAAAGGTGGTTATTAATTAAAGGGGCACAATGCTTTAAATTAAATGCTGATTTAATTTGCACATAATCTCACACACATTAAACAGTTGTGCACACATTAATTTAGTTTGGCAGTTATTGAGAGTAAATTAGTTTGAATATGACCACCAGGGCATTGAATCCTTGAGCTCAATGAAATTATAAGACAAGGTGTTGTTATTTTTTCATCTATATCATTTCATGGAGCTGTAATTAACACAACACAAGGAGTCAATGTCTCAGATAACATCACTGGTGGCCATATTCATACTCATTTACTCTCAATAATTTGCATTGTTTCTTGGTGAAGTGCCCCTTCAAATTGGTATGTTAATATGAACAGGATTTTTTTGTTTCATTATATATATATATATATATATATATATATATATATATATATAAAATATAGTTTTTTTTCTTGAATCAGACAGGCGGAAGGCTGACAGGGATATGACGTAGGGAGACACAGGAGATTAGGTCCCAGTAGGATTCAATCCCAGGTCAATTGGGGAGCACATGGTTCCAAAGGGAGGGGCTGCAACCACATTATCCCTAGAAACAGCCCAGGTATATGGCTATTTTGGCCGTCAACTCTCGTAGTGGGGACAATTCTCTGTAAGATGTATTAGTTGATCAGTAAAACTGTCATCCCTGGACATACTTACCGCGATTGTGTAACTTGTCTGGGCGTTGATTGCATCCCACAACCTTTTCATCTTTTCTGAATCCTGTAAGAGGAAGCGAGCAACAATTTAGTGAAGAAAAAGGAAAACTCCACTGGATAACAGCCACAATCCCCCACGAGAGCTCTATTTTCACACGCTTTAGATCTGCAGGGATATCAGATGCCTTTGACAAAGGAAGATCACAGTTGGCTTCGGTGGGACCTCGTGGCGGGTGGCACCTGTTTTCATTTACGCGGATGTGATCGTTTGGTGCTGTCCACTAATCTGGGTTTTAAGTGAGAAAAATGACTCACGGTGAGATTGGCCTTCTCGTCCGTCATGGACCTCACAAAGGCCAGGGCCTCAGGGGTTGCCGAGCGGATGTTGTCCACCCGGCCCTCTTGGAAACGGCGAACGGAGGCACTCTCGTAAGTGGATACAAGCCTTCCAACGCACCTGAGCACATAGTGGAGACGTGATCAACACTGGTCACTCTCCTCTCCAGAGAGCAGTGTAAAACTTCCATGAAATCAGGACCCACGTTTGTGAATTACTTTGTATTTTTTTGGTAGTTCCAACCAAACTGTTTCAAATGAACGCTTATCCAGTCATCTAATTTACTCCCTCAAAAAACTTGGCAGACAGTGACATTACATACGCTATTTTGTTTGTGAAATAAAAAAGATTTGACGGCTGGATAGCCTAAGCTTTGTGTTAAACATACTGTTAGATCATATTCACAAGTTTGCAAACCTTGTGCAACACTAGCTTAACATTCGATTTCTAGCTGATGACAACAAACAACAAACTTGTTCCAGGTATTATTGAGTGTCACAAGTGTTAATGTTGAATGCAAAACGCATGGAAACATCAATAAATGTTTGTTTATCCGGCCAAGGTATACGCGGGTGTTATGTACTAGGAGCCTGATCACTCCTGTGTCACTGTGCATGCAGGTGAGGGCTGCCAATTAGCTAATTGCTGCTGATTGGCTACCTGCTGGCAGCTTTAAAACCAGCCCTGGTAACACACATGCAGGGTCTGTGGTTAGAGAAGTGTTGGGTAACAGATAGCTATCACGGTCTTCTGTCCTTGTACTTTAGTTTACACCAGTAATTCCTTAATAGAGTAGCATTTTGAGTTTGAGCACGGGGTTTTGGTGTTGGTTTGCACATAGGTTGCGGGCCTTTGAGCCAGGGTCGTAACAGCGGGGTAATGCCCTTCGAGCTGACATTAACATATTTTAATGGACGAGGCAGAGGCTGTTGCGGAGGACGGTTGCCTCCACAGAGTCCATTCAAATATGTTTTTTTTTTTTTATCTACTTTTTCTCCCCATTTTTCTATTTTTCTCCTGTCCCCAATTTCGTATTATCCAATTCTACCCTCCCCTGTCTCGAACGCTGTTAGGCCATGCCTCCCACAGGCCGGCTGCAATGTGGACCAAGCCTTGCATCACGTGTCCCCTCTGGTACAGGAGGAGGCAGCCGTCGCATCTTTTCACCTGCACAGCGCGATCTCTCAGCGGCGAGGGTCTGCGTGGGAGGGACACGCCGCCCTCGTCGCTTCCTGATTCTACTGCGCAGGCGCACCAACCGACCTGTAGGAGTCGCTGTCCACAACGTCCGATCCCCACCCACCAGCTTCCCACCCCTAACACTGCCAATTGTGGTAGTATGAACGACCAGCCAAGCTGGTAGCAACGCCGAGAGCTGGGCTCGAACCCAGCACCTAGCCGCGCCCATTCAAGTTTGTTAATGCTCAGCTCGTCGAGCACTATCCTTTTTAGAATGTTTATGTTGTCAAGATGATACCGTCAGTTGAAACCATTGGGCACAGCTAAGCTCCAAGGTCCTAGCTAGCCGTGCCCCAAGGTTTCAATGATACAATGCTAGCATTCTATTTGAGGTAAACAGAAGAATAAAAAGAAAATCTAAAATTGCCACATTCTATTTTAGGTAAACAGAAGGGGAAACAATTTAAAGAAAGTTTCTGGTGGGGGAAAAAAACAACAACTAAAATCTGAAATGTTAAATGGGCCCACTAAAGAGCTTGTTTAATTATGTATATAGGGGGGTGGTACACAGTAGTATGTATGGCATGTACGTACCTGTAAAATGCAAGTTGTAAGGCAACCTGTATGTATGCATCTGGACTCATCTTCAGTTTTTTTATGAAGTCTTTTCCATAAGCTTTGAACTTGTACGCATCCATATCAAGATTCTTCACCAGCCTGCAGGAAAACAAGCACAGTGTGTGAGAATTTACATATTGGCAACAGAGTGTGTGTGTGTGTGTGTGTGTGTGTGTGTGTGTGTGTGTGTGTGTGTGTCTGTGTGTGTGTCTGTGTGTGTGTGTGTGTGTATGTGTGTGTGTGTGTGTGTGCACATGTGTGTGTGTGCACATATGTGTGTGTGTGTGTGTGCACGCATATGTGTGTGTTAGTATATTGGCAAGAGTGTGTGTGTGAGTGTGTGTGTGTGTGTGTCCATGCATATGTGTGTGTGTGTGTGTGTGTGCGTGTGTGTGTTAGTGTGTGTGTGTGTGTGTTAGTGTATTGGCAAGAGTGTGTGAGTGTGTGTGTGCATGCATGTGTGTGTGTTAGTGTATTGGCAAGAGTGTGTGAGTGTGTGTGCATGTGTGCGTGTGTGTGTGTGTGTGTGTGCATGCATATGTGTGTGTGTGTTAGTGTGTGTGTGTGTGTGTTAGTGTATTGGCAAGAGTGTGTGAGTGTGTGTGTGCATGCATGTGTGTGTGTTAGTGTATTGGCAACAGAGAGTGTGCGTGCGTGTGTGTGTGTGTGCATGCATGTGTGTGTGCATTTGTGCGTGTGTGTGTGTGCATGCATGTGTTTGTGTGCGTTTGTGCGTGTGTGTGTGTGCGCGCGTGTGTTGGTCTTGCCTCTGGAGTCTGTCTGCTGAGGCAGCCAGCAGTCCTTGGAGGTGGCTGTCACATTTCCAGAGCAGTCTTCTGGGTGGAAGAAGCTTTGTGACACTGGACGACCGGGCCAGCTTGGAGGGGCTTCCTGTCCTGTACAAACATTACATCTTAGTACGCCCTTTTCCAGAGAGACTTACAACAATATCTATATGAATCACATCTATAGACAACATCTATATGAATTGAAAATGGGGGACCCTGATGGAAACAAGACAAACGTCTTTCTCTGGTCTGCATCCCCTTAACAATTGTATGTATTGAGCCGTACTGTATTGTACCCATTCTGCAATCTGTTAAATAAAGTTTTCATTCATTCATTCACACAATTGCAATTGACAGCAGAATGCAGGGCCGACCCTCACAATCAATTAGTCGAGTAATCGGTCGGTTTGGTCTTAGGCGAAGACTTTGTTAGTTGATTAGTTGATTAAAAAAGAAATTCCATGCTGAATTTCCTGGAAGAAAATAGATAAGCACACCTCTGGTAATATAAGCACTAGATTTAATGAGGTCCTTCTACATTATTGCATGTGGGAAATGTTTACAGATTTGTTGATGAAATCAAGTAATTGATTAGTCGAGAAATCCTATGATTATTAGTTGACTAAGAATGTCTTTTGTCCAGAACTAATGACTTAAAAATCTAGTGTCGCCAACGTAGCAAGTAGACAAAATTAGTAGAGGACTGTCAAAAGAGGAGGTCAAAAGAGTACTGAGGGAAAATCAACAGTACCCAGCCTGAGAATAAGAAGCTTAAATAGCCTACAGTGAATAAGTACAAGAATAAGGAAGAAGCAAGCAAGTGTTTATATTATTGTAATTTTTTAGAAGAGCACAGAGAACAGTGTTCAAAACTGTGTGTGTGTGTGTGTGTGTGTGTGTGTGTGTGTGTGTGTGTGTGTGTGTGTGTGTGTGTGTGTGTGTGTGTGTGTGTGTGTGTGTGTGTGTGTGTGTGTGTGTGTGTGTGTGTGTGTGTGTGTGTGTGTGTGTGTGTGTGTGTGTGTGTGTGTGTGTGTGTGTGTGTGTGTGTGTGTGTAGCAAAGCAAATCGAGGTTTGAGGATGTCCTACTTATTTACAAGTGTCATACACAGGTCTGGGAAATCTGGAAAAGTAAGGGACATTTATTTGATGATGTCCAGGTCTTGATACGTTTGGGATTATGACTGGGAGGTATACCAAAAATGAAGGTATACCATCATGAATCCATGCAACGGTATGGATTTTTACTATACCGATATACATATCGTAAAGAAATATACACATACTGTATATTTTTAAGTTAATCAAAAAATATTACTAGCAGCATTATTAAATAGTTAAAAGAAATAGACCATTTTGAATTAAATAGGACCATGAGAAGAACGGGCTGGTTACTTTTGCTTACATGTATTTCATCAGGTACTCAGAGCACTGCACCAGAACGATCCCCTCGAATGGCGAATGCTCACATACCACGCCGCACGTGCCATCCATTCCTACGACAAACTACAAGAGGGCGGATCACATAACGGAACAGACTATCTCCTGCTCTATTTCCTTCCATTTGGTTTGGAGGACTGTCGTGCCGTCGGCTTGGCCCTACCTGCATCGGCTTGTCATACCAGCGGTTTGCCCCGTTCTTGCCATGGCCTCCTCCATGCAGCATCAGAAGAGCACGGTTGGTATCGCTAGGCTCCAGGCCGCTGGACTCGTCAAGACACACCACGCACAGGCAGCTCTCTATCGCCGCCAGGGATTCTCTGTTGGTTGGATCTGCGGCGGAAGAGAGAGAGAGAGACTAGTTCCATTTGTCTCATTTCATGATCTATGTCTATGTTATAATATCTTGAAAATAACAATGGCGACGTTCGGTGAGATGCTTTTAAGGTGAGACCTTTCGTGAGTATGTCTCTGCCTTGTGCCCATTCTGTTCTCCCGTCGGAGGTCAGCAGGCCAAAGGGAGGAAGCCTCTCTTCTGCGTTCTCCGACATTTTCACTACTTTCTCTAGTTGGGACAAGATGTCCATCTCGTTGAGCTGCTTGTTGTTCGCCACCACATCCAACACAAAGAACTAGAGAGAGAGGTACAGCGATCAGACAACATATGTATCAGTATTTACTCACAATTCGTACAATATACTGTAGCTACTTCGATATCATGCTTCATCAGCAAGGGAGGTAGTCAGCTTTATATCCTTGCTACCAGGGTCAGAGTCGTTGAACTCAAAGTCGTTCGGTTCACAATATAGCCGACAGAAGCACCAGCAGCGCCAGCAGGGGTTAAATATGGAAGTACCACTAAAACATAGCCCCTCTGGGTCAGTTGCACGTGCAACTCAAGGAGGCTCTCAGACTAAGTGGCAGATTCAATCAGGAGTAATTGACTTAGCTGCTGTGTCTCCATAGGGACGGGACCTCATGTGCCACAGATTGATAGTTCCCAGAAGCCTTTCTAGAATTATGCTTCTTTAATACAATAGGCTCAATGGTGGCGTTTTCGGGCCAGACTAGATATTCATTCAGACTTTCTCGCAAACTATTCACATTCCCAGGATGTGGTGGTGGTGAAAAGCCCATCTAGAAAGCGTCCTCAGGCAGCACAGACAGTTCCATCTATAGATGATAGCTAGTTATTCCCTTTGAATGTAGAGGTCAGTCTTCTGTTCACAGAGCAAGACTATGCTATGCACTCATGTACACTCAGACCTGACCCTTTTGCCATATCCCATCAGGCATCTTTTAAATAGTGTCACTACTGATTAACGTGATTAAATAGGTTAAAGTAAGGAATATGATGTCATTTAATTGCACTGCCTGAGATGTTTGGAAGAAGATAGTATGGTCAGTCATGTGGATGTACCAATATAAAACATCTAGAATTATAAATATTAGAAGAAAAGAACATGTTGAAGATTAATGTAGGTAATGAGAACATGGCTGGTCATAAAATGTTCTCTCAACCGTCTCAGTCAGTGCAATTCGATGATTACATTTTCCTCACTTTGTGCACTCATAACTCAAAACTCATAAAATAATTGTGTTAACAAATAATATGTTCTATATTTTTATATTTGCTATCTAGTTTGAACTAATGTCCTAAAATGTGCTTTCTGGATTCCATTTAACAATGTGCAACAACTTTGTAATTGGAATCCATAATGTCCACCATGATGAATTATCTTTCAAAGCACTCAAAGGCAAATTGGTCCCGCTGTTCCGATATTGGTTAGTGTTATGCACAAAGAGAGCGCTTCATGATAGGTCAGATTTTAATATAAACAGATTGCAGACTGTGACTGCAGGGCTTTAAAGTCCACTTATTTATTGCACCTGAGTAGTATAACATATAACTTATGTTGAATATCTAGACTCACAGGTGAATATCTATTATCTAAGCAGCATTGCGCACACATCCGAACCAAAGGTTGGGTAGAACCTAAAGTGAGCTAATTTAAATAGACAGGTACTGTAAGTAAAACGCATAGAAAAATGCTGGTATTGAAGCAAGACGTGATTCCTGAAAGGGTGCTATGCACAGACCACTTGGGGTATTTATCAACTGCATTAGGGCACATATTAATAACATGCCAATGGACCAATGGATCTCAAACCCCGCCCTCGTTTCTTGATCCTCCAATCACAACTGTTGCTTCCCTTGGACAAACTGGGGAGGGAGTTGAGCAACAGTTATGATTGGAGGATCAAGGAAATCTATTGTCTATGAATAGAGACCTCTGGCTACCGTCCTCACCTGGCTCTTGCATGCCACAATGATGTGCTCTGGCTCAGGGGAGGCTGGGTTCATTTGGATCCTGAGAGTGTCCTTCTTGAGACCAGGCGAGCGGTAGGAGGTGAAGAGCCGGTAGTACTGTTCCATGCAGAGAGGGGTCCCAGCCAGCTGGCCCCGAGCGTAGTCCACTGGCAGAGCCCGCCTGGGAGCCAAGGAAATGGAACAATTCAGATATGGCAGGCGACAGGGGTGTAACGGAGCACACATTTTCAGATTCAGATACGAATTTAGATTTTGAGGTCACAATTTGATCCGATCATACTACAGAGCTGCATTATAGATTTATATATATAGGTGGAGGAGGTTCACTTACGTATTGATGAGAGTCTTATATTCCAGAGTTCCTGTGATGAGGTGAGCAGCGAATCTGAAAAGAGCGGAAAAGACATTGTACGTTTTCTACTGTGAAACCCATATTTCTCATTGCTGTTTTTCTGTTTTTTTTGTACATTTAATATAATGGAATCATGCTTATATTACGGTAAATGTAAATTTGCACATTTCCCGGGAAATGTTCACAATCATCAACACACAGTGATTAACTGGTTAATGTGAACATTTCCTGCTGGGTCATTAATTGTGAGATTTACCATTTAATGTGGGTGGCAAATGCATGGTGAGTGCACATTTAGTTTGAATGAATAATTGAAACAGAATATGACATCAACTAAGTGTATTTCAATGAGTGATCTCTATTTTAGGTTAGGTGTATTGTCTCCATTGAGGTTACGGTTATGGTTAAGGTAAGGGATAGGTTTATAAACAACTACACATAAAAATACATGGAGGAGTACGCCTAAGACATAGGCTAGTCTCTCATAGCATAATTAGGCCTGTGGTTTTCAAGAATGTGCCATATGGAATGAATGAATGAATGCTCATTACATTTATAATTTATATATAACTTTTTTAGATACTCAAAGCGCTTTATAATTTAGGGTAGAAATTGTCTCCTTCACCAGACTACAGTGGCTGAAAGGATCGAGAGATAAGATTGACATCAGCCAATTAAGGGGAGGGATGATTAGGTGGCCTTGATGTCAGAGACCTGATTGGGCCAGGAACTGACCGAATTCAGTTGGGACCTTGGTTTAACGCATCTGAAGGATGGCACTCACAGCTGTATGGTGTCGCTGCTATCACTGTGACAGGGGCATTGGTACTGCTATGTCCAGAGGACAGAATACTCCCTGCTGGACAACAACACCACTTTCCAACAACGTTCTGACTGGGGCTCAAACCAGCAACCTTCCTATCATGAGCCTGGAGCCCGGAGCCCGGAGCCCTACCCGGAGCCCTACCTGGAGCCCTACCCGGAGCCCTACCCGGAGCCCTACCTGGAGCCCTACCTGGAGCCCTACCCGGAGCCCTACCCGGAGCCCTACCCGGAGCCCTACCTGGAGCCCTACCTGGAGCCCTACCTGGAGCCAAGCCCTACCTGGAGCCCTACCTGGAGCCCTACCTGGAGCCCTTACCCGGAGCCCTACCCGGAGCCCTACCTGGAGCCCTACCTGGAGCCAAGCCCTACCTGGAGCCAAGCCCTACCTGGAGCCCTACCTGGAGCCCTACCCGGAGCCCTACCTGGAGCCCTACCCAGAGCCCTACCCGGAGCCCTACCTGGACGGCCAATAATCTGTTAATAAGGCTCTACTACAGTGAACACTGGATGGTTGATATCCTAATCTGATTAAATTCTCCACATTTTATTACATATTTGTTTTAAAGCTAACCCTTACCTTAACTCTAACCCTAACCCTAACAGGGAAGAGAACACTTGGTGGTTGATGTCGTAATCTGTCAATTATTCATCAAAGCTAAATGCGCACTCACCGTGCCACGGTCGCACGCGGTGTCAGGTGCTGTGCGACCGGCGAGGACTCCTCGTGTGGCTGTGGCATGTTTTCCTCGTACTTTTACCAACCTGACAGGGGATGTACACATTAACCAGTTAACTGCACAGTCGCTGCCGAGTTGGTGAATGTGAACATCTCCTGGTTTTCCCACATTTACCATAAGAGATGCACGTAAAGCTCTGGTCACTGTGATCACGATGAAATCCCCATACTCCTATGTGTGTGTGTGTGTGTGTGTGCGTGTGTGTGAAAGAGAGAGAGAGAGAGAGAGAGAGAGAGAGAGAGAGAGAGAGAGAGAGAGAGAGAGAGAGAGAGAGAGAGAGAGAGAGAGAGAGAGAGAGAGAGAGAGAGAGAGAGAGAGAGAGAGAGAGAGAGAGAGAGAGAGAGAGAGAGAGAGAGAGAGAGAGAGAGAGTGGGCGGTGTGTGTAGATAGGTAAAGCACAGAGCCTGTCAGGCCTGGTGCTGTCTGTCATCTGTCTTGCCGTTATTACATTCAAACCTGGATCAATACATAAGAGGGGGCTGGACTGCGTCACGCCCATGGATGGGGCCTGACCAACAGTCTCCCCACGGAGAGCTTGGTCCTGTCACTCCCAATGTAATAAGTGGCTCTGCCAGTAAATTACCAGCTTCTCTGGGTGCTCTGGAAATATTCATTTACGTGTGCCGCAAGCTGACAAAAGCTAATGGTGAGTTACCGGGCTGGACGGGCTGATGTTGTGTCTGCTAGACCACAGCTCATTTAATAAGGGCCATGCGATTTATCCCAGAGATGATGGCGATGGTGGCCGTTGAAATTATCTATGTCTGTTAAATCTAAACGTAAATCTGAATCTGGACCCAGAGCCTGCTGAAAAAAGAGGATTAATTCCTCTCAGCAGCTACAGAATTTATAGGACAAGACAATACTGTGGTGCATGTTTTGTATTGGACTGGTGATAGAGGTGGAATTGTTTGGAAGCTGGAATCGACATTGTGTACTGTAGGCTTGTTATACGGCAGCAGGCCTAATCTGATTTGTGAAATGAGCTCATATGTAATGAACACAGTACCCTCATTAGGGTGTCTGGTCATTCACATTAAGGACACATCTCCTGGACACTACCCATGGAGACAGTGGTCAAGAAAGCTCGCCGGCGACTCTATTTCCTGAGGAGACTGGGGAAGTTTGGCATGAACGGCAGCATCCTCACAAACTTTTATAGGTGCACCATGGAGAGCTTGCCGACAGGCTGCATCACAGCCTGGTACTAGAACTGTTCTGCCCACAGAGAGTAGTGGAGGCGGCACAGCACATCACTGGCAACAGACTCCCAGCCACTCAGGATGTCTTTCATCAGCGGTGCCTGCGAAAGGCACACAGCCTCATCAAGGACCACAGCCATATAGCATGCAGAGTGTTCTCCCTGTTATCGTCTAGCAGATGATACAGGAGCAGGGCTGCACTTACCACCAAACTCAATGTCAGTTTCTAACACCAGGACATCAGGCTTCTCAACTCATGAACCTAAATATTAAACTTTGCATATCTGCTTACCTACTGTCTGCACTGTTTACATAAAGATGCTCTATCAACTATAACTGCTCCTATTAAACCTGGACTGCTACACTGTATACACTTGTATCACTTGTCTTTTACACACAAATCCTCATTGTCATATATGTATATAATGTTAAATTGTATTTACCTCATTCCATTCTCACATATCTCATTCCACAAATTCTCATTTTCATATATGTATATAGGGTTATATCTTTTATGTTATTCCATGTTTATTTACTTTTTTGTAAGGCCTGCTGTTAACAGAATTCGGCTATAGGGCGACAATAATGTGGTCAAGAGGCATGGTTTCTATCTTGAGCCTGAACTGGCGTGGTTTATTTTATTCACATGGAAAGAGCAGTAACACAGGTCTTCTCTCACTGAGAGACATGGGGGAGAGAAATAAGTGGGAGGAGACATCTACTTTTATACTCGCCACATGGTGGTGTACCTGGGTGGCTCCGCCTAGAGCGCCCTCTAGTGGGAACAGATATATATGCAGCTAGACAGTTACTGGTGGAGACAGTTATATATGCAGGTAAACAGTTACTAGTGTAAACAGCCATATACAGTTAGACAGTTACTAACAATCCTACACAGAACCTCTGACTTCAACACCTGCGTGTGTTACGGGTCGGCTTGGTGGCGGAACCCATATTGTGCAGACAGTGAGCGAGGAAAAGATCAGGAGACGAACGGTCACAATGAAATGTCTTTACTGAGCAGCAGTAAACAAAGGCACAACGAAGTAGTGGCACAGCCGAGCTGGCTCAAGGGAAAACAAGACACGGACTAATAAAATAACCTAACCAGAAACTAACTGAGGACGAAACAAAAGAGCACCCAAAACGTGAACACTAACAAACACTTACTGATATGGCATAGGGACAAAACTCTGCGAACGGCAGGACAAGAAAAAACAAAACGAACAGGTTCAAACACGAGAGCAGAGCGTAAAGCTCACAGGAACTGTAGTATTTGTTGTGAGTTTGTCCCCTCCAGGGTACCGTAGTCCAGGAGGGGAGTCACGTGTTGTGCTGTACAACGTCAGTTGGAATCGGGGAGTGAATAAACAACCAGCACGAGAGAAGTTGTCCGATGTCGTTATTGTAATACTGTGTACATAACATAGCCATAAGGCGCTACATATTACATGGTGTCAGAGTAAAGGTTTAAGTACCCACGTCGACGAAAGGGGAAAGAAAATTGATTCGTACGCCGTTCCAGCTCCACGGATGGACTGGGAGTCGGCAAGTTTACCTGGAGTTTACATGGAGACGGTTTTCGCCAAACAACAGAACTGATGTTCAAGGGACCCCTGTGCGGAAAGAACGAAGAGGAGAAGTGCAGTTACCTTTTGCTATGGATTGGTGAAAAAGGGCGCGACGTGCACAATACTTGGACACTCACCAACGAGGAAGCCAAGAAACTGCAGATATACTACGATAAGTACACAGAGTATATCACACCGAAAGCTAACCCGATCTACGCCAGATATAAGTTTGACGAAAAGAGGCAGGGAGAAAGTGAACCATTCGACCAGTTTGTGACCGAGCTAAAGCTATTAGTCAAACACTGTGGATACCCTAACAGTGACGAGATGGTCAGAGACTGCATTGTTTTCGCTACCAATTCGCCCAGAGTGCGGGAAAAGCTACTTAGCCAGGGAGCTGAGCTAACGCTAGAGAAAGCCATTGATATAGCCCGCTCGCATAAGCTAGCAAGGCAACAGCTTAAAGTTATGGGCCAGGGCAACACCCACAAAACGGTACATGCAATAGGCAGGAAAATGTACACGTGAGACGTAGCACCGAGAGCAGCTAACGCTAGCTACAGACAAAGGGGGGGTTACGTTAGCACTGCAGCTAGGTCATGTGACTACTGTGGAGGGCTACACGGCACCAAAACCGCCTGCCCAGCTAAGGGCAAACAGTGCATTAAATGCAATAAACGCAACCACTTTGCTAAAGTATGCAGATCTAGCTCCCAAAGACAGACAAGAAACGACCACGGTACAGTACATGCCATCAGGGAGAACACAGTAGAAGAGGACACAGACAGTGAACAGGGAGAACTGTATTTCGACAACATTACAGTGGAGAGCACCACCGAGGGAGAACAGTCAGAACTGTACCTAGACAGCATCTCAATAGAGAACGACGGCAAGAGCAACAAGCAGGCCTATGTAGAGGTTAGGATAGGCACGCCCCCACATAAAGTTAAATTCAAAATAGACACTGGGGCACAGGCCAATACCATTCCCACCAACATGTTCCAGGTGCTGTTAAAAAATGTGACACTGAAACCAGCCATGCACAGACTCACTCAGTATGGAGGAGGCGCGCTGAATGTGAAAGGCACATGTCAACTCAGATGTAAAGTCAGAGACAATGCAATGATGCTGGACTTTTATGTAGTCGACACAAACGCCCCGCTAGTCATGGCAATGAAAACATGCCGTGACCTGAACTTGGTCAAGATAGTGATGGCTGTGAGTGAGGAAAATAACAGTGTCACAGAGCATAATGGAGGAGTATGCAGATGTTTTTCAGGGGATAGGAGAGTTCCCAGGCGAGTGCACCTTCCGGGTCGCACCAGATGCAACACCGGTAGTCTGCCCGCCACGCAGAATCCCCATCGCCCTACGAGACAAACTGAAGGACGAGCTCGACAGTATGGAGAAAGACAACATCATCTGCAAGGTAACAGAACCCACAGAATGGGTGAACGCACTTGTTGTTGTTGAGAAGCCAAAGACAGGGAAACTCAGAGTGTGTCTAGACCCCAGAGCTCTCAACAAAGCCATACAACGCCCACACTACCCTCTCCCGACTCTGGAAGACGCGACCACAAAGCTTGCAGGAGCACAGTATTTTAGCGTGTTAGACGCAAGGTCAGGCTACTGGGCCATAAAACTGAGCACTGAATCGTCAATGTTGACCACATTTAACAGTGTTTGGCAGGTATCGATTCCTCAGACTGCCATTTGGAATCGTGTCCGCCCAAGACGAATTCCAGAGACGCGTGGACGAAACATATGAGGGACTGGAGGGCGTGACAGCGATAGTGGACGACATACTGGTGTTCGGAAAGACGAAGGAGGAACACGACCAGCGTCTCAGAGCGACGCTGAAGCGCACAAGGGAGAGAGGGGTGAGACTCAACCCTGACAAATGCAAGATATGCGTGTCGGAGGTAAGCTACTTCGGGCACACACTCTCACGTGATGGCATCAAACCAGACCCAAACAAGGTGAAGGCGGTCAAGGACATGCTACCCCCACAGAGCAAGGCAGAGCTGGAGACCGTCCTCGGGATGATCAACTACCTCGCCAGGTTCGCTCCACATCTATCAGAGATAAACTCACCTCTCAGACAGCTTCTGAAACAGGACAGTGAGTTCATATGGGATACAGTCCACGACAAGGCCTTCCAGGAGATGAAAGACCTCATCACACAACACCCAGGTCCAGTACTAACATATTTTGACCCACAGAAAGAGCTGCGACTCCAGGTTGATGCATCTAAAAGTGGCCTTGGGGCTGTCATGCTCCAGGATGGCAAACCAATCGCCTATGCCTCCAAGTCACTCAACAGCACAGAAGAAAACTACGCACAGATATAGAAAGAGCTCTATGCGGTAGTATTCGGCTGTAAACGGTTCCACGAATATATGTATGGAAGAGTAATTGTGGAATCGGACCACAAGCCTCTGGAGGCAATACTGAAGAAACCACTAGCGGCAGCACCACCCCGGCTGCAACGGATGATCCTAGCGCTACAGAAATATGACATCCACATCATTCACCGCCCCGGAAAAGAGATATGGGTGGCCGACACACTGTCCCAGGTTCACACAGTCCTCAGCAACATTCCTGTGAGCGACACAAGACTCGCGGAAATCAAACAAGAAACGGCACAGGATGCACAGCTTGCCGCGCTAAGACGAGCCACGCTCGCTGGCTGGCCAGACACTAGAAAGAAATGACCGTCCAGCATCCAGGAGTACTGGAACCACAGAGCTGAAATCTCAGAAATAGACAGCATGTTATTCCACGGCGAGATAATCATTGTTCCACAAAAACTCAGAGAGGACATGATGAAGCACATTTACGCCGGTCACCTCGGCATAGAGAAAAACAAATCCCGAGCCAGAGACCTACTGTTCTGGCCTGGCATGGGGAAACAAATCAAGGAGACTGTAGCAGCCTGCAGCATATGCCAAGAACGGCGCAGCGCAAACCCAAAGGAACCGATGAAGTCACACGCCATACCTGAGCGGCCGTGGCAAGTGGTAGGCACAGACCTATTCCAATGGAACTCACAAGACTTTATTGTCACAGTGGACTACTACTCCAGGTTCTTTGAGATGGAGAGGCTCATCAGTGACAATGGGCCGTGCTACAGCTCTGGTGAGTTCCGCAAATTCGCACAGACATGGGGTTTCACACACACCACCGCAAGTCCCCACTTCCCACGTAGCAACGGCCTCGCGGAGAAGACTGTTCAGACGGCAAAACGCATCCTGGACAAAGCCAAAGCGGAGAACAAAGACCCCTACATGAGCCTGCTGGAATACCGTAACACACCGGTGGACAATCTGAAATCACCAGCACAGCTCCTGATGAGTCGGAGGCTGCGGTCTATCCTACCAGCAACAGCAAAACACCTGCAGCCACAGATCGCCAGTCAACAAGAGGTTCGCGAACAGAGAGAGGTGTGCCAACAATGCCAGCAGGCATACTACAACAGATCTGTCAAACCTCTGCCCCACCTGCCCACAGGCACACCAATCCGTTTCCGGCAGGAGGATGGATCATGGAGACCTGCAACCGTGACAGAGCCTGCACATACCTACAGGAGCTATCACATCCAAACACCCGAAGGTCAGAGCTACCGACGCAACCGTCAGCACCTCCGTCAAATCAAAGAGAACACTCACACTATTATGCCACCATCTACCGCTACCAACATACAGCATACGATCCCCGGCACCAACAACGACACACGTCAGCAAGAGCCCACTGAACCCCCAGACATGGACGTCAGCGAGACCCCACTGAACCCCCAGCCATGGACAGTCAGCGAGACACACAACCTGGTCACACCACAAGATCAGGTCGCACCATCAAACCGAGACAAATTCTCGATTTGTGATGATTTGTAAAGGGTGTAGGCGGATCGCTGCCCTATAAAAAAAATAAAAAAAAATAAGATTGTACAATACCAATACCTGCAATGTTCCTGCTAGTATCTGTAATGAATATAAAGAATAAAATAAAAAAGGGGGCGGGAAAGGAAACGTTATCTGTCATGTTGTGCAAGTTTTGCACTTAATGTGTTGGTACCCTGTGTATTTAATAGATCATTTTGCAGTCCAGAATTATTTCTCATGAAGCCTTATAGAGTTATCGCGTATAGAACTGCTAATGACAATCTTCTCCACCTGACCATTTATTGTTGACACAGGGTGTTTTCTTATTACACTGTTGAACAGTTATTACCAGTGGCAGATTTCACAGCACTCTTCAGAAAAAGGGCGATGTAGTATTTGTTGTGAGTTTGTCCCCTCCAGGGTACCGTAGTCCAGGAGGGGAGTCACGTGTTGTGCTGTACAACGTCAGTTGGAAATGGGGAGTGAATAAACAACCAGCACGAGAGAAGTTGTCCGATGTCGTTATTGTAATACTGTGTACATAACATAGCTCTATCTTTAATCTTTCAAAATGTTCAGTTGCTATTGCATGCACTCATCTGTGTTTCACTACACACTTGAGTGCATGCTTACCAACTGTTAGTCTGCAACACTACTATCACCGACATCTAAGAAGGGAGATCCCCCCTTGAATGGCCCTTCTAAGGTTTCTCTCCTCCACACTGCCTGTGGAGCATTTTTCCCTATTGTTAGGTTTTAGTGAGTTTTTCCTTACCTTCGCGTGGGGTATGTCTGGGAGTGCTTGCATTCTTTCATTTATTTGCATTTATTTTAAATTTGTTGGACCTTATGGTGTTCTTGTTCTGTTCTTGACTTATTGTTATGTTTTCTTCTTGACTTGTTTAAAGAAGACCTGTACGGCCCATGGGGACATTAACGTGTGTTGTTGGGCCTTATAAATCAATTTGATTTGATAAGGCGCTACATATTACAGGAACAAAACGGAGGCTCCGATGAGCTGGGCTGATACAAAACGGCACGAATAGCAGGATATCAGACAATAGGATAACGAGAGTACAGGCCTGAATGCTTTTACCAACGCGTTCGTGTTTCCGCGTCTCTGATTGGCCAGGTCATGTGACATGTACGCCCAATCGTGGGACCGCAAGTTTCTACACTGGTTAAGCTTAGGCGCTCTTTCGAAGTTGGTTAAGGTTAGAGTTTGTCTTAGAGCATGGCGATAGAACGCCTGCCCTGATTCCAAACTCTACCCTTAACCAACTTCGAAAGAGTCGCCTAAGCTTAACCAGTGATAAACTAGGCGTTAGGTAGTTTGCAGGCTTTCCGACCCGGAAATAGGCGCAGAACTTGCCGTCCCACGATTGGCGCACATGTCACATGACCTGGCCAATCAGAGCGCAAAACGGGAACCCGGAAACACGAACGTGTTGGTAAAAGCATAGACGCCCCCAGGAGCGTAACATGAATAATGACCGTGCGCCGAAGACAGGGGAGGCAGTCATATATACCAACGTTAATTAATAACACGCAACAGCTGGGACCACGGGCAGACTAGGGTAACAGACAGGATCAAAATACAACTACTGAGAAACACTAGACTAGACAGATCATAAATTACAGAACAGGAGGAAACACTAGACTAAGGCAGGGGAAATAATTCAGACATGAACACAGGGAGTAACAAGGCAGAGACTATTATGACATGATAAAATAAACGAAGACATGAATGATAACACAAAAACCGACATGAGTAGTACCGCCAATAAACAACAAGATGGTGCCAGATGAGGTGCGGCTGAGTGGCGCAGTGGGCAAGGAGATGAACGCAGGAGATGCTGGTATCGAGGCCAGCTGCGTCTATACTTTCCACAAGCAAGTTGTTGTTCCGCGTTGCTCTGATTGGCCGCTGACCTACGCTAGTTTTTTTCCCCACGCCCCCACGCCGGTATGAGCGTAGCGTGTATATAATAATAATCCTCGCACACACGCACGCTGAAATGGGTATCGTAGAACATGACAGACATCATTTTTAAATGCTTTGTCTAATAAACTAGACTAAATATAGCCTATAGAACAGATTTTTACAGCCTAATCTAAAACAGATTTTTTTACACATTGGTTCAAACATGATCACGGAAGGTGACAACCCTAACATGTCATGTTGTGTCACAACAGAATGAGTAGGTGAGTGTTAGGCCTACAGAAAGTGTAATCTATTGATTGACTTGCGCGACCTAGGGCTGTCCCCGACTAAGGATTTGGATGGTCGACTAGGATTGGCCAACATTTGCCGTTAGTCGACTATTGGTCGACTAAAAAAGAAAAAAAAGAAAAAGTATAATATATATTTTTTTTTATTACATTTTTATTTTTTTTATCATTCCTATTAGGCTGTGGGGGGTGCTTAATGTCTGAAGGAGTCAACTGAAGGCTTCTTGTCCTCTGCAAAAGCATGCAATTGGTCCACTGATGGATACATCTTGATATTTGTCTAGTCAGACTAGTGTGTTCATTAGATGGGTGAAATCCTCTTTCAGTGCCTCTGTGCCTGTTTTCATAGGCAGTTAGCCTCTGGTATGTGTGCCATTAGCGTTAGCCACGCTTCTAGGCCTCTTGTCTTTTGGAAAGAATGATAAAAAAAAAATATTATAATTAAATATTTTTTTTTTTTTATTATATTCGACTAAGATGTTGGCCAGTCGACTACGGCTCCTTTCGACCGATTAGTCGACTAATCGACTGCCGCGACCTAGTCAATTCGGTAGAAGAGTGGTGGGCGAGATTATGCATGACCAGCCTGTGATCTAAAAACTCCTGCCTGTGACTGAATAATGAAGCCCAAAGTCACGTCACGCGCAAGAGCATATTACCTACTTATGGCGTGCTCAATATTAAAACTCACTGTGTGCAGAGATAAGCAATAATGAAGTCGTGTTTTGAACATTTATGTTGTGTTGATGGAATCACAAGAGATGAAAACAATACAATACGTTATTTCAATTGAAAAAATTTAACTAAGAGTGATTTGAACTTGTGACCATAGGCTCCACAGCCAGCTGACAAACGAGTTGAGCTACGCGGGCCAACGCTAAAACTGAGTGACTAATCCATGATTTACACGTGCGTTTGTCCCTAATCTTTAGTATTGGCATTAATAAATCAGATGTCATGCTAATATGTCATGTTCTACGATACCCATTTCAGCGTGCGTGTGTGCGAGGCTCGCTCTCGCATTATTATTATTTCTACGAGGCTCGCTCTCGCATTATTATTATTTGTACGCTGCTCATTATTATTATTACGCTCATCAAAACCCATTTCAGCGTGCGTGTGTGCGAGGCTCGCTCTCGCATTATTATTATTTCTACGAGGCTCGCTCTCGCATTATTATTATACGCTGCTCATTATTATTATTACGCTCATCAAAACTAGCGTAGGCAGGGGCGGTCAGTGGCCAATCAGAGCAACGCGGAACAACAACTTGCTTGTGGAAAGTATAGACGCAGTCCAGCTCTCGCCGTTGCTACCGGCTTGGCCGGCCGTCATACTAACACAATTGGCAGTGTTAGAGGATGGGAAAGCCGGTGGGTGGGGATTGGACATTGTGGACAGCGACTTCTACAGGTCGGTTAGGTGACGCCGGTACGGCGGAAACAGGAAGTATCGGGGGCAGCGTGAGCCTCCCACCAGTGGCGGCCGGCCGATAGTGGGCGCTAGACCGCCGCCCTCCCTGGTTAAAAGAAGAAGAAGAAAGAATTATTTGCATGAGGAGGAAGCAGCCTATTCATCCCCCAGCTGAGCCGGCGCCTAGCCCCCTCCACTCCGTTTTCATGAGCGCTCATTTCTGCTCCGCCGTAATTGCGCAACTCACAGGGCAAAATGCAAATACGTATAAATAAATACGTACGTACAACATAGCGCTGTCAAATACGATACCAGAGGGCGCTCGCTCGAGTGCCCGATGCAGTCACTATTGGCTGAGAGTGGCACGTGACATCGCGTCCCCAGACGTTGTGCTCTGGGCTCTGGCTCTGCAGATGCTATTCGAGGGGCTACTAGGAAATAGTTGTCGGAAATTAATAATAATCACAAGATACTGTACATTCAGACAGTGTTGGATCTAACTAAATAGATTTATATGGACACTTTTATGGAAAGTTCAAGCCTGGAGTCTGGACCACAAAGCTTCTCGAACTAGGGTAGGCTATACTCTTTCTTAGCTGGTTCGACAACAAACAACAACACGCTATAATGGCTAGCTGGATGCAGTCTGGACAGTGGATATATACATCAACAGTCTGGACAGTGGACATATACATCAACAGCCTGGACAGTACACTTTATCAAGCCGTCTCTCTCTCTCTCTCTCTCTCTCTCCCTCTCTCGCTCTCTCTCTCTCTCTCCTCTCTCTCTCTCTCTCTCTCTCTCTCTCTCTCTCTCTCTCTCTCTCTCTCTCGCTCTCGCTCTCTCTCTCTCTCTCTCTCTCTCTCTCTCTCTCTCTCTCTCACTCTCTCTCTCTCTCTCTCTCTCTCTCTCTCTCTCTCTCTCTCTCTCTCTCTCGCTCTCTCTATGCTATGCTGTGTTGATGTTGAACTAACTCATTAATTTCGTCACGGGTGGATCATAATCAACCAGACAATGAATGGTAACTTGTTTAAAATGACAAGATATACATATGTGTTCATTATTGATCAGAGAGAGAGTGGAGTTTCTTTTGGATTGAAAATAAGTGGATTATGGCTTGTTCAATATCGTCTATGTTTGAATGAATGAATGAATGAATGAATGAAAACTTTATTTAACAGATTGCAGAATGGGTACAATACAGTACGGCTCAATACACACAATTGTTAAGGGGATGCAGACCAGAGAAAGACGTTTGTCTTGTTTACATCAGGGTCCCCCGTTTTCGATTCATATCAATAGTTTAATAGCTAGCCTTGGCTCGTTTAACAATATGCAAAATATGTGTACAGCCCTGTACTCATACTGAAGTTATTCTTGGTATATACTACACATACTAGGTCTGATTGTGTAACGAATCGATTCCACGTCGCGCTGTGTGTGAGTGAGAGAGAGAGAGAGAAAGAGAGAGAAGGAGAGATAGAGGGGGATACTAATTAATTCCGCCCCCCCCCCGTGAAGAATTCACCAGCCGCCACTGCCTCCCACGTGTTACTCCTCGCCACTGAGAGATCGAGCTGTTGCGGTGAAAAGATGCGACAGGCTGCCTCCTCGTGTACCGGAGGGGACACGTGATGCAAGGCTTCTATCCTCACTACAGCCGACCAGTGGGAGGCATAGTCTAGCAACGTTCAAGACAGGGGAGGGAGGAATTGGTAACACGAAATTGGGATGGGAGAAAAATAGAAAATGAGGAGAAAAAGTGGATAAAAAGAAAGATGGTGCCAGATGATAGTCTATGAGATAGTCTCTGTAACTGCAGCTATTGTTAACAGTTGGTTAATATAGTTATATTCGCTTACAATTTTATATGTTTATCTTTTTTTTTTTTTTTTTTTTTTTGCCTGGTTTTCTATTTTCTTTCCCCATCCCAATTTAGTCGTTATGCCAATTCCCCCCCTCCCCTACCTGGTTGTTGTGCGCATGTTCCTCCTACTGGTCAGTACAAGGGGACCTCCTACTGGTCAGTACATGTGGAGACAGCCAGTGGCTATTTTTTCACCTGGCAGCGAGGACTCTCATTGGTAAAGCGTAACGCGCGGGAGGTCACACTGCCTTCACCATTTCCTGCCTTTCGCTGAGCAGGCGCCCAGACCTGACCTGTAGGCGTCGCTGTCCACAATGCCAGATTACCACCCTCGACTTCCCTCCCGCTAACTCAGCCAAACGAGTTAGTATGACGATCGGCCCAAGCCGCAGGCAATGCTGACTCTGGGAATCGAGACCGCAGCCTATTGCATTGGTGACGAGTGCAATCTCCGCTACGCCATCCGACCGCCCTTTTTATATGTTTATCTTTGCATATTAATAATAATACACATGATTGTATTTCATTGTATTTCATATGGGTTTATATAGATAATATGAGTGGCGCATGATTTCTCTTTGTTTGTGCAATTATTTTAGTCTCACGAGACTTGGTTCCACTTAATATCCGGTGATGTGTTTCCGCCTCTTTCTTTGAGTCCCAACATGACGTGAGGGATGGCTGTATTGACTTTGCGGTCAATTCTAGCAAGTAAAAAGATAGTTGTCTACAAGACAACCTAACAAGACAATCTAACAAGACAAAGACTAAAGACACAACACCAGAACGTATCGATGTTCTCTTATACTGGCACGCAGCCAATAAGGTATTGATTGCTATGGATGATGATTTCGTTATATGTTGACGGTTGATGTTTAGCTACGTTTTTGATGGGCTTTCAATTGCTAATGGTATCATTTGTATGTATTGTACAGATTTTACGGTTTGGATGGAGAATGAACAATGTGTGTGTGTGTGTGTGTGTGTGTGTGTGTGTGTGTGTGTGTGTGTGTGTGTGTGTGTGTGTGTGTGTGTGTGTGTGTGTGTGTGTGTGTGTGTGTGTGTGTGTGTGTGTGTGTGTGTGCCTGCGTGCGTGCGTGTGTGTGTGCCCGCGCGCGTGTGTGTGCATCAAAGTTTTGTTCTGAAAAAGCAGTTTGGAAGCTGGATGGCCTAGAGGTAAAGAGGTTGGCCAGTAATCAAAATGTTGCTAGTTTGATCCCTGGCAGGAGGGTGTATTCCAGCTGTGAGCTGGTGGTGGCTGAAGGGTGGCTGGTGTTACATCTACGGTTTTCCTACCATCGCTGCCTAAGTGACCTTGAGCAAGGCACTGAACCCCCAACCTGCTCCAGGAGTGCTGCACTGTGGGTGACCCTGTGCTCTGCCCTCTCTGATGAAATGCATGTGTGGGGGACTCTGTGTACAGTGTGTGTAACTAGGAGGCATATATACAAAAAGTTTAAATTGCCTCATGTACACTGACAATAAAAGTAGTCTTCTTCTTCCAAAATGGAACACAATACCCACCAATATCAAAGAGTCTACAAGCTTTACTTATTCAAATCTGATTAAAATAAAGCCTAATATACTTGTGTATCTGATATATTCATTCCGTGGTGGACGAAGGAGCTACGAGTGCATCAAGGTTTGATGATGTCACATGTCAGGAATTGATCTAGGGTAACAAAAGATAATTCTGATTTAACCAGGAGCCGCTACTTGGCAAAATCACGACGTGCCCACATGTCAACTGTCAAATGTCAAAAAGAATAGGTAAACTTACCTGAGGGAGTCCTTGCGATCTCTGAACGTTTGTTTTGGAAAGACCATGACAGGGCTGGAGTTGACTGGTAGGGCCAGCCTGTTATTTAAATACATATCCTCAAGCCAGTAGTCGTACACCTGAGAATCAAAGGGAAATGTTCATTAAAGATCCAATCAGTGATCCAAAAATAAACAAATTAATAGCTATAGTTGTCTATAGTTGATTGACTGAGCTCTTGACACAAGTAGCCTACTAACACTAGTAATTGGTTATTAATTCTGATTCAAATTATTTTATTGTCACAGCTTTTTTAAATGTACATACATTCCTCAACCGTAGTAGATTTGTAAACATAATACACAACTATTTATACAAAAGAGTTAAGAACATTCCAAATGACCTATTTTCTTTCTACAGGTGAAACATTTCACGGATGTATGTAAATATACCCCATATTGATATGGTCCAAAAACATATTTTGAATAAATGCCGGACCGGGGCTTTAAAGGCTACAATTTCGAAGTTGCTTTGTTGAACTGTTTGACTCCAGCCTCTAGAGGTGAATTGTGTGGGTAATGGAGTGAAAAGCCACCACGGTGTATCATGGTAAGATGAAAAGGTGCGTAGGGGAGAGAGCTGATGTGAGAGTGGGAGTGTGATAGATACCAGTGAGCTCTATGAGTTGTGGACTGACTGATCACCTAAGTGCTTTGTGATAAATCGAAGCAATAGACATCACCCGGGGGCGAAGGCAGCTCTATATTGACAGCTTTAGAATGCTACGCTTTTGTCACATCTTTTATAAAACATCTGTTAGGTATTGGATACTTTAAGGGGCGTCATCTATGTTGTATTACACTGGAGACAATAAAGACAAAAGAATGAGCTTCCTTTGCTCTAGAATAAGGATGTTACCAGTTCATGCTTTCTTGTACATTGTTTTGTTAAGCTATTCAGTTACACATTGTACATTTACTTCATTAAAACCCTCATTCTAGAGCAGTGGTGTAAAATTATAACTATCTATATTGTAGGTATGGGGAGCTTACAGAGGAGAGAGTGAAACCTACAGTATGAATGGAATTAGTCATTCTTATACATTCTCTCATTGTGTGGAATTAGACTAGCCCCCATTTAGTTGGGAACCCCCTGGAAACCCCTCTCGGACCTCTGGCCTCTGTTCTAGAGCACCACAGGAAGCTTGTTTCTTTTATTTGGCCTGCTGAGCTTCTTTTTGCCACACGTTTGACCCCTTCCATTACACTTGAGAATAAATCTAAGGGCACGTGATCCTAATTTTCTAACTTTGATAAAAACAAGTAGAATCTCGGACAGGGTCGTTTACCCAGTTGGCTGTCTTCTCCCTCCTCTCTAGAAGCTTCTTCTGGAGAACTTCCCCATCGCCTCCCGGAGCTCCGAACTTTTCCACAATGGCCTTGGTCCTCTTAAACTGCTCCTCCTTCACCAGATGTTGGACACATCTCAGATACGTGTCCAGAGTTTGTTTCAGTGGTGGAACAGGCACCTTGGGCAGGACCTGGTATTATGAGGATCACAGTTTAGATTAGCATGAATACATACATGATATTTCATATATACTTTATGGTGTCAATAAAGTCACTCCACATTTAGAGTACACACACACATATACATAGTCACACATACATGTACAGTATGCATACATACACGTACATATATACGTACATACACACACAAATGTACATACGTATATTGTTAATCTTGACACGTTTTTTTTTTTTTTTTACCCAGGCCATCACCCATACAAAAACAAAAACACAAACAAAAGAGTGAGTACCAGTATAGATGTTACTGATCCTGGACTGGTAAACCTATCCATCCATCCATAGTATACATCCAATATCCATCCCTACTCATCCCCTATACAAATTAAATTAAAATTAAAAAAGGGAAAAAAGACTTGAATTTTCATTATAGGTGTAGGCCTACGGGGTGTTCTCCAACAATTGAGTAGTAAGTCAAAGATAACTCTTCCTACTACTACTGCTACTACTCCTCTAGTTTTCTATTACTGTTTCATGTCTCAAAGCCTGATCTGTCTGTATTACCTTTCCATAGTTTAAAGAAACCCCATCTTTTTTCCAGCATATTTTCATTCTTATTAATTTTGTAAGTTACCTTTTCCATACTATATATGTCCTCTACAGTTTCTAACCACTTGTTTACTTTGGGAGATTCAAGTTTTTTCCAAACTCTTGTTATTTGCTGCAGCTCTCAAAATAAAAAAAGGGTATAATTCTTCTTTTTGTAGGTTTTTGGGGCGTGTTCCTAACAGTATATCTTGTTTTTCTAGATACCCCACTTTCTCGAACATCTGTTCCATCATACATGATATTGAGTCACAGAATTACAGAATGTATTCATTGTTTTGAATCTTATTTTTCCTGTATTCTGATCATAGATCAGCTGTCACTGTCATCTCCCCAACTCGACTATACACAATTATGAAATGATAAACTAAATCACATCTAACAACAAATACTTTCTCAGATGGGGGTTCCTGGGGCAGAATCTTATGAAATAGGAGTCCACAGTCTGTTGCATATATCAATTCAGGGGTCCTAGATGTGAACATGTTTGAGAACTACTGCATAAAGTAAATACACACTACATTTGATCTTCAACGTGTGCCACTCATATTGAAGGCGTTATATGATCATATAGTTGGCTCGACTTGAGTCACTTAATGTGTGTATAACTGTAGTGTGATGATATTATCGGTGAGGGATGGGTATGAATGTCGGATATACATTTTGCCCCTAGTGGTCGGTCGGCAACAGTGATGTATGATTTGCTGAAATTCAGCACCGTGGACAGCAACACCACACGGAGTATAATACACACACGACTTTGTAACAAGAGAAGAAACTAACGGCTATGGTGACATGTAAGTATGTATGGTTCAGTAAAGAAAAGTAATAATATAAGGTTTTAGAGGGCATATAGTTTGATTGAATATGTCTCAGCTGCAGTTCTGTGTATTAGGAGCTGACACTTTTTTTATTGTCCCGAAAAGTGACGCTCAGGTCAGGGAAAGGTAGGCTATAGTAATTTCAACATTTAACCCAGGCACGCTTACACACCCAGATGTATAACTACTGGGGAGTGCCTACTGGAGGAGGGAGAGTCACACATTATGATTGATAGAAGTATTCAGCCCCAACAGTGTTACCAATATCGAAAGAAATGCGAACGATGTGCAACTCCCATACTTGACTGTCACTGCAGCGGCCTTTCTCCAAGATAGGCATCCTTGGTGTGTACCCGGTCGGATTCCAGTCAGGTGGAAGTAAGGTGGAAGCACCCGAAGAGTTGGTGTTCAGCCTTTTTCTGAGTTAAACATGTCGAGACATTTGTGGAGGAACAAAAGAAGGATATGCAGCTGCTTAAAAACGTTGCTCTTCGTAATCAGAATTAACGATATGATGTTGAGAGTACATGCACAATAGCCGGCCTATACATTACTTTATTTTAATATCAGGACAATTGTAGGAGGCTCCTAGCAGACTAATATATACTATCATCCTCTGTCTTCAGTATACTTTTTGTCGTCTTTGTGACTTTGCCTCTCCAAGAAGCATACCGTCGCGGAACAGGTGCATTTCACCAAATACTGCACACGTGCACCTTTTATATGTCTTCTCAATCAGATATAATAACTTTAGGGAGAAATGGTTTCTTATCCTTACCTGTGCAGGAGATGCCTCTGCTACTCAAGAGGCCAAAGTGGTGCAAAAGATGACATAGCCTCCCGTGTCCATGTCGTGAAGTCTCATGGATAGAACTCCTTGGAACACGAAGGAAATGCTCCCACTTATCCACGCCTCACCATAAGCTTTGACTTTAAAAGCGCGCTCAGAAAAGATGCTGAAGGTGTTGGTTCCTATACCCTGGAGGCAGGAAACTCCGCCCATCGACATCCATTCGCGGACCATATTATTTGACAGCTTGCTTCCCCCCTGCCCGCCTCTTATAAAGAAGTATGAACGTCGTATAGGCTATTTGGACAGTTATACCAAAGCCGTCGGTTGGAGACGTCGTTATTTTTTTCACTAAGGTCACATGAAATAACCTTTTTCTGCATCTGAATGTACTTGTTTATTTTTCTTTGTTGGTTTGGCAATTGGAAACGTTTCTAATATACTACAGTAGCTATTTTTTTTTATACTCCGTGCATGGAGGCGTGTGCATTTGAAGCTTAAGCATAATTGTAGCAGCTCACATACTCTCCACATCACCCCACTCTTGTGTGCGTTTGTATACCGAGGAGAGATAGAGTGTGTGACTGACTGTGTGTGACAGAGAGAGAGAGACAGAGAGAGAGAGAGAGAGAGAGAGAGAGAGAGACCCCATTTCAGGAGGTGAGAGAATTATTTAGGTTGTGGAGCGTGATCACTTGTTTCATTATAGGACAAACCTTTCTACAAATATTTTGAACTTTATGCAAACGTTAAATATATATTTTTAATTTTACAGAATAGAATGACAATACAGGCATATTCGATTTAATTTTATGCATTTAATTGAAATACAATTGAATTAATTTGCGTTTGTATTTTGGGATGATATTCATGAGCTTCCTTTGCCTTTTTAAGCATCTTAAATACTAGTACGTTGCAATCAAAAAGGCCCAATGAAAGGTCACCATGCATTTGTAACTTCAAGCAATAATGAAAATCACCCCTTATATACAAACAAGGGTTTATTAAAACGAAATTAATACACATTGTTGCTAAATTTTTGGAGCAGTCAAGGATACTGAATTCATTGGGGTACGTTTCGACAACAAACCTTTTAATACGCACACACGCACGCACACACACACTCAAATGTGCAGAGGTCCACATGTAATTTTTATAATTTACAATGTCAATATACACATATGTACAAAAGTTATTTGTTATGATACATTTCATTTGAGACATCGAATACATCTGAAATAAAACAATAGATATATATAAAACAATAGATATATCCTATAGGCCCACCTTTGTCAAAATTAAAATCGAGGAAATTCTGAATGACATGAGATGGACATTTGGCCTTTGATATGTCAGTAAAAAAAAGTTTCATCAAAGACTAAAAATATAGGCTATTTTTTGTTGGAAAAATGTGCTGCTGATAGTTGGTCCCGTATTCATACTTTCAGTAAACTTTTTAAGTACATTTATCTATTTACGTCTTTACAATACTCGTATGCACACATAGTCAACAATATTGATAGATCGCTCACAAAACTCCAATTATACGTCCATGACAAACGTTACATACAGACGTGTTCAACACATTGAGATTACAGTCAAATCAAATAAACTTTAAACGGGTCACACAATCATGATTTGGTGATTGGGTGTTGGATATTGCACATCGGTACTTTACATAGTTACCCTCCCGGTCTCATCTCCCTAACCTCTCGAATGGAATGTATAGGGAAACAGACTTTTCGTCAGGCTAAGTGAACTCCGGACCGGACGACTCCTCCGATAATGACCGCTGTGCTTTGAACGGGTCGAACCCATTTTCGTCCGTCACGGGCAGGCAATTTCCTGCCGAAC
The DNA here is from genome assembly GCF_963971535.1 of Notolepis coatsorum. Classification (NCBI taxonomy): domain Eukaryota; kingdom Metazoa; phylum Chordata; class Actinopteri; order Aulopiformes; family Paralepididae; genus Notolepis; species Notolepis coatsorum. The sequence goes on along the minus strand of NC_140174.1, from coordinate 38,678,141 downwards.
TATAACCCTTCTTCTTACCCCTCCTATCCTCCATCTTAATAGTATCGTACAGCCCTTGCGGTGCTTCCTCTAACAGGTTATCTCTCTCCGAGTGGGAAGGTTTCATTTGGCACACGTTGCGGAGTAGCAACAGGGCGGGCGCGTAAAGGACATTGACGAGGCCCATACCCAAATTGAGTTGTACGAAGCCGAGATTGTGCACGATCTGACCGGCTACAATGGGACCCATGGCATATGCAACCGAGTAGGAGATATCGGCTATAGCGTAGACGCTGCCATACACGGACACATGACGTACGTCAACCAGAAAGGCAAGTGTCGGCAGTAGGGCAGTGTCCACGAGAGCAATGCCGAAACATATGCCACACAACGGGGCAATTAGCTGACCAAATGTTTTGCATGCGGGGACTGTGCAGGAACTTGCCCCTATAATTACCATACCAAGGGCTCCGTAGAACCACTGCAAATGTGGATACTGGGATGCCAGTTTAACTGTCATATATACGCCTAGGACGTGTGGGAGGAAAGCTGGGAGCCAGACCAATCCCATCTGCCACTTTGTGGAGTGCATGTTCGTCTCCATATAGTTGGCTATGGTGGGCTCCAGGAAGGCCAAGGGGATGTTACACACCGTTAACGCCCCGGCTACCACGGCTATGTACGGATCAATCATGAGTCTGTACATCGGGGTGCCCACTGGCATGTTCTCTCTAGTCCTGTTGGAGAACGGCTTGATCACAGTCAGGAGCAGAACGCCGTCCGCAAGGCAAATCACTGCAAGCACGATAAACGGGACCCGTTTGCCCGCAAACTCGTACAGAATACCCCCAAAGGGAGGCGCCACGAGACTTCCAAAAGAGATGAACGCCAAGGCAATGCCCAGGGCCCTGCTCCTCTCCGTTTCTTCGGTGTATTTGTCGGCAATCATTGCGATTCCAGAGGTGTCTGCAAAAGCTGAGCCCAGACCCTGTAAACTTCTGGCCACAAACAACGTCGAGTAATTCTCCGCGAAAGCAAATATGACGGTGGAGAGGAACATGACAGTTAGTCCAATTAAAAGTGGAATATCATATCCAATTCGATCTATAAAAGGTCCAGAAAAGGGGCTGACTAACAGCTGCAGGATAGCCTTCGATGCAAAAAGCACTCCTATTTGGATGTCTAAATTGTCCTTGTTGCTTTTAGCTTGGTTTGTGCTGTTGATTGATGAATTTGGGTGTATGACTACGTGCACGTGCTCCGCCTGCTCACTCTCTAAATCTGCGAGGTAATCTGGGATAATTGGCACGATTACCATGTAGAGCATATTGTCTAGGAGAAGAGCCACGCAAACAATGACTAAAATGATCCGTCTTTGCTGGTGGGGATCTTTCATCGCAGTGCCAAACTGTTTGGTCCGTTCGCCCATCTCGGACAGTTTTAAGGCGGCAGATTTGGCCAGCCCGGCGGGTCCCCCTTCTGTATCCATAATGTGCTTTTTTGTTGTTTTCGTTGCAAAACTGCAAATGTGCTTCTTTGTTTCACTACCCTGACCTTTCAGCGCCACAGCTAACACGGTTTCTCTACATGTATGTGCTTGTTCCCCCCAGTGCACTTACGCGGTAGCTGAACTTTTCTTCCAGTGATTTCTGCTTCATCTGTGATCGGTTTTTTTTCCCCAATTTGCTCTGGTTTCATCCCTCGCGCATTCGACGTTGTTCCATGATCTCGAGAAGTGATACGTTGTGAAATCGTAGACTTTCCGCACAATGTATAGGCCGATCGCGAGTGTTAATACTCCATTGCAAAGTTTCTTTTCACCGATCTCGTAACTTGTTCATAACACCGAGGGCTCCCTGCGCCTCTGGTTCCGACGCGCATGTCTCCTATCGTCACCTGTGGCGCGCTTGTGTTCAGTTCTGTGGCCGCGAATGGTTTCGTTACCATTGGAACACATTATCTTGCAGTTTTGTCGATATTTTAGTCATTTTTTTTTTCTTTTTCAGCGAGGGCTGTGACGCATCACCAGCTTGCCCCCAAGTGGATCATTTGCCAGTTGCGTCCTTTATGCAAATATTCGAACACGCCAATCCCCTTAACCAATGGGAGCGAGCGAGAAGAGGGGGGACAAAACTACTAGCAATGGTCATATAGTTGACACTTGACTTTCTGGGTAGTAAACCTGTTTGCGCTCTTATGCACAAGGAATAAGAATGAAATCATGGGCATCTTGTATAAATAATAATGAATCAACCTTCATTATTATTTATACAAGATGTCAATGCCAGAAAATGCACTCTCTCTATGTATGTAAAAATATCTAGAATCTTTACCTTGTGCAAAATATCTTGAATAATACAACTTTAGATTAGTGAGGCAGTGTTACATGACATATTCAAGCTATAGTGTCATAATGGCACCATAAATAAACACTTACTGAAGGGTATTGATTGATTATGCACTTTTTATTATTTGAGTCATTGTCGGCTGTCTGGTTGACAAATGATTCGGGAACCACTGTGCGACGGCAAGCCAGTTTGAGTCATTTCAGCACCATGTTGCGATGGACAGCTCCCGTGCACAGGCTCATTATGTCGCTCCTTGCTCCAGCCACTTCACACAAACTGAACTCGGTGCGAGGGTATCTTTTTATTCTTTCAAATCTATATTTATATTTTATATAATTAACGTAGAGATGCAAATGACACCCAAAAATTACATAATAAGCTTCAAGCCTATTGCATTCAGTTCAAGCTCATTGGCCCTCTCTGCAACTCTCTCACACTGGAGTCCTTATTAAATTCTAACACGACACACTGGTGACACCTTGTGTTGAAATCCTAGAAGTGCAAGTGGTCTTAAATAAATTACATCTTTGTAGGCCATGTTTGCAATTCATTAGACTGTAACTAAATAGGTACATAATGATCAATACTTACTAATCAATTAAATTTTTTGACTATTTAGTCTAATGGTGTGCCTCATTATTAGACAATATTCAGAATAAATGCACCAGCTACTTTATTTAAATTGTATGTTGAACTTTTACAAGTTCGTGGTGATTAAGCTTAGTTATTACACAGGATCGAAGTAGTCACCTATTCACTTCATTGGCACTTTATAGGCCTGCCTTAAGCTTCCACTAGAGGGCACCAAATACTTGCTAGTTGTACACATGTGCCTTACAAGGATCATGTCCCACTATTAAATAGTACTACTATATTATATATTCACAATTAATGTTTCCCATTTGCATGTGATACTGACTTAATTTGAACTCATTGCTCCAAGGTAAATAATTGTTTTATAAAAAAAAAAATTGCCAGTGTATTTCAGTGTTTGTGTAGTGTGTCCTGCAGCAATTCTGGTGGTGCATGTTTAACATTTAGAACATATTATATTGATAGTTTGATACCATTGCGCATTATAAAGAATATTGGCATTAATGCATTTCCATGGATGACGGTCTCAGTCGGATAATAAAGGGATGTGTAGACCCATTGTGTTTGGTAGAATATGTGATGTTCTTATTGTAATTCTGGTGAGCAAATTAATTGTACTCAAACCGGAGGGATTAACACACGAGAGAGAGAGAGAGAGAGAGAGAGAGAGAGAGAGAGAGAGAGAGAGAGAGAGAGAGAGAGAGAGAGAGAGAGACACCATTTCACCGATGAGTGTTGGATTGATTGATTGATTGATTGATTGAGTGATTGAGTGATTGATTGGACATTTTATTAACATATTGCATATCCCATTCTGCAATCTGTTAAATATTGATTGATTGATTGTTATTAACAGATTGCAGAATGGGTACAATACAGTACAGCTCAATACACACAATTGTTAAGGGAATGCAGACCAGAGAAAGACTTTCGTCTTGTTTACATCAGGGTCCCCCATTTTCAATTCATCATAACATAAATGACATACAGGTAGACAGTACTGTTGCATCTAGACATTTCTGACATACCAGATAGATCTACAAATATACAGTACTGTTTATGAGTACAAAAAAGAGTCTAAAAAGAGAGTATATACATTTGAGGGGAAAGAAACTGTACATTGGAGGAGGTTGGGTAGGTGGGGTGGGGGGGTAACTGTACACTGGAGGTGGTATAGGTGGAGTGGGGGTTGTACATTGGAGGGGGTTGGGTTTGGACATTTACAGGGGCCAGTTACGAATTGCAGTCTCCCGTAGGTGCTCTTTGAGAGTGGTTTTGAGAGTGGTTTTGGAGGGAGCTGCAGAAGCAGCCACTTGCTCTTTTTTTTATCCACTTTTTCTCCTTATTTTTCTATTTTTTCTCCCATCCCAATTCCGTATAGCCAATTCTCCCCTCCCCTGTCTTGAATGTTGCTAGACTATGCATCCCACTGGTTGGCTGTAGTCAGGATAGAAGCCTTGCATCACGTGTCCCCAGGGGCGTAGCTGGGGGGGGGGGGGGGGGGGGGTAGCTTAGGATGATTCCAAGGGCCCAGCACTGGGGGGGGGGGGCCCAAATTTTTATTTTATTTTTTTTACTAGACATCACTCAGGTGTATTATTGATGCTCTCATTGATACTATGTTTGTTTCTGAAGTGTGTGTGTGTGTGTGTGTGTGTGTGTGTGTGTGTGTGTGTGTGTGTGTGTATGAGAGATATATATAGAGAGAGAGGGGGGGCTTTGGTAGACTATTGCATTGGTCCATTCATTGAAGATGAACGCAATGCGACATCCTTTACTAGGCTCACCCACCAACAGTGCAGGTGCTGAACTGCTGATCCGAATGTATAGGTAAAAACCATATTATGCGTTTTCATCAATAAAAAAATGGCAAAAAAAAAATCTGCTCGCGCGCTTACGCGCGCTCGCATTCACTGGGGGCCTACAAATACATTCTTTCATGGGGCCCAGAATCTGGAGCTACACCCCTGCGTGTCCCCTCCGGTACACGAGGAGGCAGCCTGTCGCATCTTTTCACCAGACAGCGCAGACTCTCAGTGGCGAGGAGTAACGCATGGGAGGCTCACGCTGCCCCCGATACTTCCTGTCTCTGCTGTGCAGGCATCACCCAACCAACCTGTAGGAGTCGCTGTCCACAACGTCCAATCCCCACCCATCGACTTCCACCCGCTACCTCTGTCAATTGAGATAGTATGACGACTGGTCCAAGCCGCAGGCAATGCCGACACCGGGATTCGAGACTGGAGTCTCTTGCATTGGTGACGAGCGCAATCTCCGCTACGCCACCCAGCCGCGCCTCAGCCACTTGCTCTTAATTACAATTTACAATCCATTCCTACAACACAGCCATGTCATTCTTGCCAGCTGTCATCTGAAATCATATTGTACTGACTTGGAAGAGACAGAGACATTAAAGAAGGGAGACGAATCAACTCGTTCTTATTTCCTGTTTTGCATCACATGAGATATACAAGGCATGCCCCTCCCCCTAATCACCGTCATAGGAGACGAGAGCAGGGACAGGCTCAATTCATCCCAATGGGAGATGTAGAGGTTTTAACCGAACGACGGCGAACGTGGTCCATCTTCTTCCTGTACCATAGAAATTGAGGTAAATATTGGACCTTCTCTGACAACCTGAAGGTGTTCTGAACATTCCAACACTGGTTTGATGTTTTTCTGACTTGATCCAGAGGCATACGGTTTTGTTCGAGACTTGTCCAGTGATCTCAGTCTTAAGTGTTAAGTGTGTTAAGGATTAGCGCCTGTGTAAAAGTCCCACCCATTTAGGAGACAGGGAGTGTTCCAGTTCCATCCCATTGGCACTGCTTTGAAAAGCATCAACTTCCTCATATTCACTTACATGTATATTGACTGCACCTTACAGCCAGGCAGGCATGGAGGTGTGACCAGGGATGTAGTGGAGGGCACCATGGATCAGGGATGTAGTGAGGGTACCAGGGACCAGGGATGTAGTGGAGGGTACCAGGGATCAGGGATGTAGTGGAGGGTACCAGGGATCAGGGATGTAGTGGAGGGTACCAGGGACCATGGATGTAGTGGAGGGTACCAGGGATCAGGGATGTAGTGGAGGGTACCAGGGACCAGGGCCCTCATTCATCAACGTGTTCTACGCACAGATTTGTGCTTACCCTGTGCGTACGATCATTTCTAAGCAAAGAGTGGGATTCATCAATTTCAACTTGAACTTGACTCCGTGCTTACGTCTACGCACAGGTCAGAGCACACTTAGCTGACGCCCAGTGGTAGAATATCGTTACTATGCATAAGCACTCCTCAGTTCTGCATTAGTTTCAAGGCGGAAATAAGCTTCCGTGCATTAGTGTTCAACTTCTGTATGACCCGTAATTCATTATAGTTCATTGTAAAATAGCGACAGTAGTGTAATTATAACGGGATCACACGCGAACAAGAGGTTGGCCTGCTTGTTTGGCACGGGGGGGCAGACGCAAAACACCAACCTCCAAACGCGATTAGATATTGTTTCAAATAAAAAGCAAATTATCTTGTGTGTCATGTTTCCAAATAAGATTGGTCACGAAATGCTTTCTACTTCAATTTGTTGGTTAGAATAGATGACCTCCGTTGAAACTTCACTGAGACTAACAGTCTATTTGTGAGCTCCCGCACAGATGTGATGATAATAATAATAACAATAATAATAATAGCTTCATTTTATATAGCGCCTTTCAAGAGACCCAAGGTCGCTTTACATAGATAGGGGGGGGGGGGGGGGGATAACAAAGTAACAAACATAGTGGACAGACACACAACATATATATATGATGATGGAATTCATTCAAGATCCTCTCCACCCTCGGGTCTTTGCCACCGGCACGGTCCATTGTGATATTGGAGATGGATCGAGCAATAGACTGTTACTGTAGCTGTCAAAGCTCCATCACAAATGCAGTTATGTGAATAGAAAGGGATTCCACTCAGTCAATGTTGCGATGCGCATTTGCCTGATACATGTTATTGCTGGATGCCGGGAGGAAGGCGATGCTGAATGTTTTCAATTCATTAAATAAAACGGATACTTTTTGCAAGGGTTTACTGACTGTCATACAAATAATCAACCAACTACATACTGTAACTTTTCAGTGCACGTTCTTATTTACATTGTGACAACAGCCTTGTGAGTTCCCGCAGTGACCCGCACACAGACATGATGGAATTCAAGTTCATGTTTGTATTGATCACATATAGGCAGGCTACACATGGCGTATCTGCTACATCATACATGGCAGTAAGATTCATTGTTCTTGTATATGCTCTCGTATTATTGTTTATATAGGCTACCCAATACTGACATCAAAATAGATTGTAGTATGCCTCTAGAAATCATATGCAGCAGGTAGAGAATTGACGGGAGATCCATCGCGATTTGGAATAAAATTGAGGAGAACTTTAATCCCTGGGTATTAATCAAACAACACGGGAAAAGGCAGTCATATTCCAGCACGGTATTTATTAGTGTTTGCGCTGCCCAGGCAGCAATGGTTAATAGATATCATATCCGACATCACCGTAAGTGTACACGTCTGTCAGCCTGTCTCATGACACGCTTCCCTCGGCTTAGTCCATTTTTCCACATTTCATGGGTGTATTCCATTACCGTATATGGCTAATCGGGGCGTTTCTGGTATGCAAATACTTAAAACAGTGCACGAGCTCAAACGTAGGATCAAAGTCATATTCATCATGACAGGTGTGTGTAGAACCTGCGTACGCACGTGTGATGAATCCCGACTTCCCTGTGCGTACACTCATTCTAAATTCTGTGCTTACGTGTGGAAATAGAACATGTTCTACGCACACGTTGATGAATGAGGGCCCAGGGATGTAGTGGAGGGTAAACCCACCTAAACTCAGTTGACCAGAGATGTAGTGGACCCACCTTTTTCTGTGTGAAATAGAGTTTACCCATTACATTTTCTTTACATTCATTGTATATATTATAATAATAAATATCAGATTGAACCACATGTGGGGACCATAGTTATACCAGCTTAATCACTATATTAATATTACTATTACACTTTACTGTTACATTTGCACTCGGGTTGGATGCCCCACTTATTTTCATTGTAATGTACTTATGCTGTATGATGACAATACATTTCATGTAATCTAATCTAACTGGTACTATGACCTGAATGATGGTCCTAGAGGTCAGTGATTTGATGCTCTTTTGGTGTTTTGGCGATGGTGGCGTAAGAGAGTGCTGTCTTAACGTAAGAGAGTGCCGTCTTAACAGGTCGTGGGACATCTCCCATATAGGCATTGGATTGGGTGGAGAGCTGGTGACTGCATGCAAATGCCCTCGTATGCCCTGTGTATGGGGACATGTCACCCATATAGAAATATCCGAGATGCAAATAAATAAATAACCTTCTTAATAAATATAATATTTATATTGTAGTGGGTTCTATAGAGACATAATTCCCCATGGTATTGTTTTGATGTGTTGATGGGGCACTGTCACTTTAAGGAGGTTGGTTTTGGGTTGGGCTGAGAGGAGACGCCCTGTGTGGGGTTTCATTGATAAATGTTTGATTACTACGAGCTGTCAGAAGCTAGCCCGGCATAGTTCTGACAGCTGTCACTTGTGCTACTGCGAAATAAATGACACACGGCTTTGTGTTGTCAACTGATAGAAATTGTGCATTACATATGCACTCAGGGTGTAACACTCAAGTTCAACACTATTTGACGAACAATGCCACTGACCATAAGCTGCCAGAGATGCACATCTCCTGCTGACCAGAAAACCACACACTTTTCTGATAGTGGGGTGCCTGGACACTCAGTAATTTAAAATGTATATGCGAAAGTTTCGTTTTCACTTCTAATTTGAAGATAAGGATCTATAGAAAGATTTTGGCTTGAGTGTCAAGGAACCAGTTGAATTTAATAAAAACGTATCCAAAATGGCCACAATCGAAATCATGAATTCTTTAAAAACGTCTTAATGTTCATACAATTGCTGTGTAATATAATGTTGTATTGCTATTTTAAGTTAATACTGTGTGAGGAATCAACTGGAGTTCAAATATTGATGTTTTGAATATTCTGGTATGGCAAAGATGGCTGCAATTTCTGTATTTATTTTGAATTACGCTTCATAACTTTTATTCTATTAAACCTAGAATGGTGATGTTGGTGCCTGTACCTAGGTTTTCATGAATGAGTAATTGAATACAAATAAAATAAACATGATTGGAGCATATCTTATATGATATTTCACACAATGAGACAATAAATATGTGGAGAACTAGAGTTAGATATGAGAACTGTAAACAACAGTTGATTGTGAAGAACAAAACGTCCTCATCACAAGAAAGGATCTGCATCTCAGCACCAATGTCAACGCCATGCCAAAGACCTGATGGAGGTGTTGCTGAGCAATGGGAATCCCTTTGAGGAGGGCAGTAAAGACCTGGTTACATTAGACAATAAGGTGTGTGAGGGCGGAGCTTCCTACAGGCGATATAGGTGGTTGCCTAGGGCGCCACCCAGAGGGGGGCACCAAAATAAAATAAATTTAAATATTTGTTTTGCTCTGTGCAGTTTTGGCGCCCCCCTCTATATCTGCAACCATTAGTTTTACATAAAAAAATTTCTAACATAAGGGAAAATGAGCCATAAATCTAAAACGGTCGGTCGGTCTGAGCCTCAGCTTTAGGTGTTCACAGTCAGAACATGCTAGAGCGCTGTGCATTGATGGGTATCGGTCAAGTGTTTATAGAATTGAGCGCTGAGGAAAGTGTGAGGGTTTCGGTGTGGTATAGAAGAGTAGACCCCAAATGCAGGTAACACGAGCAGAGAGAGAAGAAGCTGAGACGACGGGATGAAATGAACATGCTTTTACTAGCAGTTGCAAACAGGATACACGTTAAAACTGTTACAAACAAAAGCGAACTGCAAAACCCGAAAACAATACACAGCAATGCTGGAAGATTAAGGACTAAATAGGAACGGACTCACGGGGAATACTAGTGACAAAAGGTGAGTATGTGACCGAAACCAACTATGAGAAACAATACACTGAAACAAGGCAATGGTGCGACAATGAATGTGAGGAACGGCAGGTCTAAATAGTGCCTGTGAATAATAATTACTAATGAGTGCCAGCTGGTATAGGCCAGGCATGACCAAGACACAAGGTATTTAGTCAAATAACTCACATCATTGTTAAAAGCACGTGTAAAGGAATATCTAAAAGGAAACATATGTAAAACATGATAAGTGTACATGATGAATGCACATGACAAGTGTACATGCTAAGTGTACATTATAAATGTACATGATAAGTGTACATGATGAATGTACATGACAAGTGTACATGCTAAGTGTACATTATAAATGTACATGATAAGTGTACATGATGAATGTACATGATAAGTGTACAGGATAAGTGTACATGATAAGTGTACATGATAAGTGTGAATGATAAGTGTACATGATACATGTACATGATAGGTGTACATGATGAATGTACATGATACATGAGGGCTAACCAAGACAGGTGGGAGACTTATTATTATTATTATTATTATTATTATTATTATTATTATTATTATTATTATTATTATTATTATTATTATTATTATTATTATTATTATTATTATTATTATTATTATTATTATTATTATTATTATTATTATTATTATTATTATTATTATTATTATTATTATTATTATTATTATTAGTGCTTTTGTTTAGTTATAACTCTGTTCATAAAAGTTGAAAATAATGTATTTTTACATGTCATTGTCTACAGCAATGATTTGCCTGGGACATCTAGGGGGGCAGGGCGTGCCCAAGCCCGGTCCAGGTCAAGAAATTAACCAGACAGGTGAGAGACTTATTTTTTTTTAAAACTTTGGCCATTCCGCTGGCTCTTTTTTGCGTTTATCGCATTTTTCTCTGGTCAAGAATGACCGACAGAAACAGGTTTGAATGGGGGTAGATGGGGAAGACACTCTGAGAAAGATACGGCTACAGTCCGGGATTCGAACTTGCTAACCCCAGATCCGTGACGAGCACGGTTGTCCCCGGCGCCGAAATAGCGCTCGAGGTACACGGTGAGCTACTGGAGCTCCCCTGGTGAGAGACTTATTATGGATGTTTATTGCTTTTTTATTATTACTAGGTTTGCAGACTTTGTACGCAATATATACAGAATGGAATATTCCCCATTGCAATGTTTAGTGCAACATGTTTATTCGTGTTGATACACAGGGTCTCCATGGTATCAATGGTGAAATGAGCATGAAGAGCTGCGATGTCGCCCTCTGTCTCATTATAGACAGAAACTGTTTTATTGCGTGGCACAATTGAGCAGTGTCTCTCTCACACACACACACGTGTGTAGTGTATTTTTTTTTTAGGGTCCGCCTCAGGCATCCTGCACTCTATATGACTGCACTCTAGTCATATGTGTACTGTATATATGTATATTGAATATCCCACTTTACTTATTTTTTACTTTTTTACTGTAAAACTTATTTTTTTTTAACTTTTTTTTGTAAAAAACTTACTTTTACTGACTTTTTGTAAAAAATAAAAAGCATGCTGGTGATAATTTCCAGTTGAGAATCAAAATTTCGTCTGTGTTTATTACCTGTGTATGGAGAAAATAATGCTTTGTAAATTGAATTCTGTTCTGTTCTCTTTTGTTTATGTAAATATGCTACCTGAGGGTGCATTTCCACTGTTTTATATGCTTGATTGAATATGTTTGCATTGGTTCATAGTAAAAAGAACACATTTTCTCAATCCGATTTTGTGTTTTGTGTTGTAAATTATGCAGTATACAGTATATACAGTAGTATACAGTATGAAAACTAACTGTACATTGGAGGGGGTTGGGTTAGGACATTTACATGGGCCAGTTTCGAATTGCAGTCTCCCGTAGGTGTTCTTTGAGAGTGTTTTTGAAAGTGGGTAGTGATTCACATTCCTTTACAGCTTTGGGTAGGGCGTTCCACATTGATGTGGCATAATTGCGAAACGTATTTAGTCCCTTGTTTGAGCCGAATCTGGGTTTAACATGATTTGTGGAGCTCCCTCTGGTGTTGTGATCGTGGTATTCACTGACCTTTGGGAAGTATTTTGACATGTACATGGGTACCTTGGTCGTGTAGTGTATCTTGTAGACCAGGCCCATTGCAAGTTGCTGTACTCTGTCGTCTACTCTAAGCCATCCTAGGTTGTCAAAGTGGGCAGGGGTGAGGTGGGTTCTAGGAGTAAGGTCAAGCAGTAGTCTGACCAGTTTGTTTTGAGATGTTTGTAATTTTATTTTTAGCGCTTTTGAGGTGCTTTGGTACCTTGAGGTGCAAGCATAGTCATAGTACCCTTGTATGAGTGCTCCTGCCAGAGTCTTCAGGGTATTCTTGTTTACCAGAGAGGCGATCCGGTACAAGAATCGAGTTTGTTGGTTGACTTTTTTTATTACATTGGATGCCATTTTGTCACAGGAAAGATTAGCCTCTAGGATGGAGCCCAGGTAGGTAATTTCATCTTTCCTTGTGACAATATTGTCACCCACTGTAACTGAGAAGCCGTCGGTCTTGCTGAGTTTGTTATTTGAACCGAAGAGAATGGACTCTGTTTTGCCCATGTGTAATGATAGTTTGTTATCAGCGAGCCATATGCAGATTTTGCCTAGTTCCGAGCTGAGGGTTTTTTCAACCTGTAACTTGTTCTTGTCAGAGACCAGCAGTATCGCCCACCTTTTGAAACCTTATTTCACACTGTGTGTAACTGAGGGGTACAATTCCCTGACTGTATTGATAAGTATGGTATCATTAAACCACTACCGCTTTATGTACTTTAATTACTGGCCATACAGTACACGATATCTAAGTATGATGAACACTTTCCCACATATGAAATCAGGTCCACACAAAGGTAATAGTCAAATATTTAATATATAGCAAAAGGTACATATAATAGTTACTTATTACATTTATGATTTGAATTGAATGCTCTTGTAAGGCAAATGAGTACTCGTAGGCAAATCAACACTGAATGTCCAATCTCTGGTTACGCAGGAAGCAAGTATACAACCTGGCTCTTAGGGAATTATAACGATGGCACTTAATGATTATAGCGGGATATACTGTAAAGGGTCCTGCCGGTTGTAAGCCAGTAGGGGGGGTAGGAGAGCCGTCAGCTGTATCCCGTCTGGTCAACGATTTCTAGGGAGAGTTCAGGTACAGAACACAGTGCCCGTAGAACCTTGATCCACAGATGAATACACTTGGGCTCTCTTGTAGACGATAGCTGTAGCTGTAGCTGTAGGTCCACAACGAAGAAGAAGCGAGGCGACCTCAGTCTGGTCTGAGCGCCGTCTCACCTTGGCTCCTCTTGGGGTAAATCCAACACTCACCGGTGTTGGCGATTATCCGCTCCACAAATCAAAGCACCAAAGCAAATAGATATTCCATGCCGTATAGGGCTCAGCAGTCGTCGGGGTAGGTAATCCAATGTGCAGGTCCACTCGTCCTCGCCTAGAACTCCTCGGATGAAAGCACCATGTGTGGTCTGCCCAACCTGGTTAAGACTCTAGATAACGCGAGGAAGCGATGGGGGTGCTGCTCACTTTAGAACTCTAACCGTACGATGCACCATACATAATAGACTATTATTACTTAATAGAAATACGGTGCCAAACTCTGGCAATTCAGCTATTAATTCGCACGAGGTCTCACTGCTATTCTAAGGCCAAACCGGCCATACTACACCACACGCGGTATCGTGGGGTGAGGCTTCACGTCTTGTTACTTAGTTGGGTAGAAGGGTAAAGGACTAAGAGGAATTCTACATTTCTTGCGCCATATTTATATGCACGGTGGACAAGTAGTGCCGCTCTGCTTTCGGTAGCCGTATTCCTGCGCGGAGCTGGGGCTAGTAAGGGCATGTCTCGTCGGTACCTTTGAACTTGAACGCCAGGGGCTGGTCCCTGGCGCCTGGTCCTTTTGTCCAATAAGAGAATGAACTATTATGGGCTGTAGTAGAATAAAGGGATATTCCGTGTATATGTACAAGGAATATACAAGGGATATCAAACGATATACAAATACTATTAAATATATATCCATAAATAAATATATATATTCGGTTTAATCTGATCCTTCACAACACTGTGTGTTACATCTAAATTCCTCAGAGTGGAGAATTTTGGTCCAGGCACGCCTAGCGGTTCACCCGATCACATTGGAACGCGTCCATGGCCCCTCGATGCATATGTTGTGCCGGATTATGTCGGGGACCCGATGGACACCAATACTGGAAATTGCGATCAGACAATTTTTGGGATACCCCCGGTCAAAGGTAAGGAATATCTGACGTCAATTCCACCTTGATCCTACAATGATTTCATATCGATCCAGTCGATCAACGTATGTAGTATTCAAAACGAATGCCGTTGATGATGATCAGAGCATCAAAAATTTGCAACCAGGCGTGTCCAGGAGAGCAACGCGAACGCTTTTAGCAAAATGCACATATTGCTCCATAGCGCCATTCTCAGAAATTAGCCAGGATCACTCTGAAACTATACAATATTCACCACGGTATAACACATGAACGTATACATGAAAACATTTATTCTTTTTCACATGTTGAACGATGGATAGAAATGAGCCATAGTATTGTCTCCATAGCTATAATATAGAATATAGATATAACCCTCCAAACACCGCGACGCACAGTGAAAATCCCTTTCTCTCACCTTGAAGTGAGTCAGTAGCATGTTGGTTATATCTTGAAGTGAGTCAGTAGCATGCTGGCTATAGCTTGAGGTGAGTCAGTAGCATGCTGGCTATAGCTTGAGGTGAGTCAGTAGCATGCTGGCTATAGCTTGAGGTGAGTCAGTAGCATGTTGGCTATATACAGTACCTTGAAGTGAGTCAGTAGCATGTTAGCTATATCTTGAAGTGAGTCAGTAGCATGTTGGCTATACCCTGAAGTGAGTCAGTAGCGTGTTGGCTATACAGTACCTTGAAGTGAGTCAGTAGCATGCTGGCTATAGCTTGAAGTGAGTCAGTAGCATGTTGGCTATATCTTGAAGTGAGTCAGTAGCGTGTTGGCTATACAGTACCTTGAAGTGAGTCAGTAGCGTGTTGGCTATACAGTACCTTGAAGTGAGTCAGTAGCATGTTGGCTATATCTTGAAGTGAGTCAGTAGCATGTTGGCTATATCTTGAAGCGAGTCAGTAGAATGAATGAATGAATGAATGAAAACTTTATTTAACAGATTGCAGAATGGGTACAATACAGTACGGCTCAATACATACAATTGTTAAGGGGATGCAGACCTGAGAAAGACGTTTGTCTTGTTTCCATCAGGGTCCCCCATTTTCATTTCATATAGACATTTATGACATACACAACATACATGACATTTATGGCATAGGGACATATAGGTATTTAGTACTGATACATTTGTGACATAAGCGGTATTCAAATATACAGTACTGTTACCCCTAGATCCTGACAGAGTATATACATATGATGGGGAGGGGACTGTACATTAGGAGGGGGTGGGTGGGTGGGAGGGAAATATACATACGGCGGGGAGGGAATATATACATGCGGTGGGGAGGAGACTGTCTATTAGGAGGTGGTGGGGGTTTTGGGCATTTACGGTGGCCAGTTTCGAATTGCAGCCTCCCGTAGGTGCTCTTTAAGAGCGGTTTTGAATGTGGGCAGGGATTCACATTCCTTTACAGCTTTGGGTAGGGCGTTCCACATTGTTGTGGCATAATTGTGAAACGTGTTTAGTCCCTTGTTTGAGCCGAATCTGGGTTTAACATGATTTGTTGAGCTTCCTCTGGTGTAGTGGTTGTGGTATTCACTGACCTTTGGAAAGTATTTTGACATGTACATGGGCACCCCGGTCGTATAGTGTATCTTGAAGACCAGGCCCATTGCAAGTTGCTGTACTCTGTCGTCTACTCTAAGCCATCCTAGGTTGTCAAAGTGGGCAGGGGTGAGGTGGGTTCTGGGGTTCAGGTCAAGTAGTAGTCTGACCAGTTTGTTTTGTGATGTTTGTAATTTTGTTTTAAGTGCCTTTGAGGTGCTTTGGTTAGCATGTTGGCTATAACCTGAAGTGAGTCAGTAGCATGTTAGCTATAGTTTGAAGTGAGTCAGTAGCATGTTGGCTATAGCTTGAAGTGAGACAGTAGCATGTTGGCTATAGCTTGAAGTTAGTCAGTAGCATGTTGGCTATAGCTTGATGTTAGTCAGTAGCATGTTGGCTATAGCTTGAAGTTAGTCAGTAGCATCATGCTAATTGCATAATACAGTCTTGAATCACAGTTAATGCTGCTTCACTATAGATAGACGTTACATCACCTCAAACGGACAATTTTTTTTAAAGACAGCCAATTAATCTGCTTAGTAGTGAAACAGCCATGCCATGAAAGGGCACTGTTTTCGGTTTGTGTCTATTGTAGAGAGACTTGTAGTTTTTAGCTGTGGTGCAGTTACTTATGGAGCATCACAGCACTTCAATTTAGGGATAGTCACAGTGGATTAAAGAACAAGGTATTTATTGCATGTGGTCAACAAAGGCAGAGGATCAGTGCAGCTTTATGAGTAACAGTGCTATTGAAATTATTACAGTAATTGTTCTTCTATGACATGGGTTTTAACTAAAACACACACACACACCAGTAATAGTTGATCAAACATTTGTCAAATTTCTTTTGACAAAGTAGGCTACTATGGTGGTTCTAGCTTTGGCTATAAAAAAATTTCTAACATAACGGAAAATGAGCCATAAATCTAAAACGGTCGGTCGGTCTGAGCCTCAGCTTTAGGTGTTCACAGTCAGAACATGCTAGAGCGCTGTGCATTGATGGGTATCGGTCAAGTGTTTATAGAATTGAGCGCTGAGGAAAGTGTGAGGGTTTCGGTGTGGTATAGAAGAGTAGACCCCAAATGCAGGTAACACGAGCAGAGAGAGAAGAAGCTGAGACGACGGGATGAAGTGAACATGCTTTTACTAGCAGTTGCAAACAGGATACACGTTAAAACTGTTACAAACAAAAGCGAACTGCAAAACCCGAAAACAATACACAGCAATGCTGGAAGATTAAGGACTAAATAGGAACGGACTCACGGGGAATACTAGTGACAAAAGGTGAGTATGTGACCGAAACCAACTATGAGAAACAATACACTGAAACAAGGCAATGGTGCGACAATGAATGTGAGGAACGGCAGGTCTAAATAGTGCCTGTGAATAATAATTACTAATGAGTGCCAGCTGGTATAGGCCAGGCATGACCAAGACACAAGGTATTTAGTCAAATAACTCACATCATTGTTAAAAGCACGTGTAAAGGAATATCTAAAAGGAAACATATGTAAAACATGATAAGTGTACATGATGAATGCACATGACAAGTGTACATGCTAAGTGTACATTATAAATGTACATGATAAGTGTACATGATGAATGTACATGACAAGTGTACATGCTAAGTGTACATTATAAATGTACATGATAAGTGTACATGATGAATGTACATGATAAGTGTACAGGATAAGTGTACATGATAAGTGTACATGATAAGTGTGAATGATAAGTGTACATGATACATGTACATGATAGGTGTACATGATGAATGTACATGATACATGAGGGCTAACCAAGAC
Organism: Notolepis coatsorum; assembly: GCF_963971535.1. Lineage (NCBI taxonomy): Eukaryota > Metazoa > Chordata > Actinopteri > Aulopiformes > Paralepididae > Notolepis > Notolepis coatsorum. Next base: position 38,660,523 of record NC_140174.1, on the reverse strand, counting down.
AGGTGGGAGACTTATTATTATTATTATTATTATTATTATTATTATTATTATTATTATTATTATTATTATTATTATTATTATTATTATTATTATTATTATTATTATTATTATTATTATTATTATTATTATTATTATTATTATTATTATTATTATTATTATTATTATTATTATTATTATTATTATTATTATTATTATTATTATTATTATTATTATTAGTGCTTTTGTTTAGTTATAACTCTGTTCATAAAAGTTGAAAATAATGTATTTTTACATGTCATTGTCTACAGCAATGATTTGCCTGGGACATCTAGGGGGGCAGGGCGTGCCCAAGCCCGGTCCAGGTCAAGAAATTACCCAGACAGGTGAGAGACTTATTTTTTTTTTAAACTTTGGCCATTCCGCTGGCTCTTTTTTGCGTTTATCGCATTTTTCTCTGGTCAAGAATGACCGACAGAAACAGGTTTGAATGGGGGTAGATGGGGAAGACACTCTGAGAAAGATACGGCTACAGTCCGGGATTCGAACTTGCTAACCCCAGATCCGTGACGAGCACGGTTGTCCCCGGCGCCGAAATAGCGCTCGAGGTACACGGTGAGCTACTGGAGCTCCCCTGGTGAGAGACTTATTATGGATGTTTATTGCTTTTTTATTATTACTAGGTTTGCAGACTTTGTACGCAATATATACAGAATGGAATATTCCCCATTGCAATGTTTAGTGCAACATGTTTATTCGTGTTGATACACAGGGTCTCCATGGTATCAATGGTGAAATGAGCATGAAGAGCTGCGATGTCGCCCTCTGTCTCATTATAGACAGAAACTGTTTTATTGCGTGGCACAATTGAGCAGTGTCTCTCTCACACACACACACGTGTGTAGTGTATTTTTTTTTTAGGGTCCGCCTCAGGCATCCTGCACTCTATATGACTGCACTCTAGTCATATGTGTACTGTATATATGTATATTGAATATCCCACTTTACTTATTTTTAACTTTTTTACTGTAAAACTTATTTTTTTTTAACTTTTTTTTGTAAAAAACTTACTTTTACTGACTTTTTGTAAAAAATAAAAAAGCATGCTGGTGATAATTTCCAGTTGAGAATCAAAATTTCGTCTGTGTTTATTACCTGTGTATGGAGAAAATAATGCTTTGTAAATTGAATTCTGTTCTGTTCTCTTTTGTTTATGTAAATATGCTACCTGAGGGTGCATTTCCACTGTTTTATATGCTTGATTGAATATGTTTGCATTGGTTCATAGTAAAAAGAACACATTTTCTCAATCCGATTTTGTGTTTTGTGTTGTACATTATGCAGTATACAGTATATACAGTAGTATACAGTATGAAAACTAACTGTACATTGGAGGGGGTTGGGTTAGGACATTTACATGGGCCAGTTTCGAATTGCAGTCTCCCGTAGGTGTTCTTTGAGAGTGTTTTTGAAAGTGGGTAGTGATTCACATTCCTTTACAGCTTTGGGTAGGGCGTTCCACATTGATGTGGCATAATTGCGAAACGTGTTTAGTCCCTTGTTTGAGCCGAATCTGGGTTTAACATGATTTGTGGAGCTCCCTCTGGTGTTGTGATCGTGGTATTCACTGACCTTTGGGAAGTATTTTGACATGTACATGGGTACCTTGGTCGTGTAGTGTATCTTGTAGACCAGGCCCATTGCAAGTTGCTGTACTCTGTCGTCTACTCTAAGCCATCCTAGGTTGTCAAAGTGGGCAGGGGTGAGGTGGGTTCTAGGAGTAAGGTCAAGCAGTAGTCTGACCAGTTTGTTTTGAGATGTTTGTAATTTTGTTTTTAGCGCTTTTGAGGTGCTTTGGTACCATGAGGTGCAAGCATAGTCATAGTACCCTTGTATGAGTGCTCCTGCCAGAGTCTTCAGGGTATTCTTGTTTACCAGAGAGGCGATCCGGTACAAGAATCGAGTTTGTTGGTTGACTTTTTTTTATTACATTGGATGCCATTTTGTCACAGGAAAGATTAGCCTCTAGGATGGAGCCCAGGTAGGTAATTTCATCTTTCCTTGTGACAATATTGTCACCCACTGTAACTGAGAAGCCGTCGGTCTTGCTGAGTTTGTTATTTGAACCGAAGAGAATGGACTCTGTTTTGCCCATGTGTAATGATAGTTTGTTATCAGCGAGCCATATGCAGATTTTGCCTAGTTCCGAGCTGAGGGTTTTTTCAACCTGTAACTTGTTCTTGTCAGAGACCAGCAGTATCGCCCACCTTTTGAAACCTTATTTCACACTGTGTGTTACATCTAAATTCCTCCGAGTGGAGAATTTTGGTCCAGGCACGCCTAGCGGTTCACCCGATCACATTGGAACGCGTCCATGGCCCCTCGATGCATATGTTGTGCCGGATTATGTCGGGGACCCGATGGACACCAATACTGGAAATTGCGATCAGACAATTTTTGGGATACCCCCGGTCAAAGGTAAGGAATATCTGACGTCAATTCCACCTTGATCCTACAATGATTTCATATCGATCCAGTCGATCAACGTATGTAGTATTCAAAACGAATGCCGTTGATGATGATCAGAGCATCAAAAATTTGCAACCAGGCGTGTCCAGGAGAGCAACGCGAACGCTTTTAGCAAAATGCACATATTGCTCCATAGCGCCATTCTCAGAAATTAGCCAGGATCACTCTGAAACTATACAATATTCACCACGGTATAACACATGAACGTATACATGAAAACATTTATTCTTTTTCACATGTTGAACGATGGATAGAAATGAGCCATAGTATTGTCTCCATAGCTATAATATAGAATATAGATATAACCCTCCAAACACCGCGACGCACAGTGAAAATCCCTTTCTCTCACCTTGAAGTGAGTCAGTAGCATGTTGGTTATATCTTGAAGTGAGTCAGTAGCATGCTGGCTATAGCTTGAGGTGAGTCAGTAGCATGCTGGTTATAGCTTGAGGTGAGTCAGTAGCATGCTGGCTATAGCTTGAGGTGAGTCAGTAGCATGTTGGCTATATACAGTACCTTGAAGTGAGTCAGTAGCATGTTAGCTATATCTTGAAGTGAGTCAGTAGCATGTTGGCTATACCCTGAAGTGAGTCAGTAGCGTGTTGGCTATACAGTACCTTGAAGTGAGTCAGTAGCATGCTGGCTATAGCTTGAAGTGAGTCAGTAGCATGTTGGCTATATCTTGAAGTGAGTCAGTAGCGTGTTGGCTATACAGTACCTTGAAGTGAGTCAGTAGCGTGTTGGCTATACAGTACCTTGAAGTGAGTCAGTAGCATGTTGGCTATATCTTGAAATGAGTCAGTAGCATGTTGGCTATATCTTGAAGCGAGTCAGTAGAATGAATGAATGAATGAATGAAAACTTTATTTAACAGATTGCAGAATGGGTACAATACAGTACGGCTCAATACATACAATTGTTAAGGGGATGCAGACCTGAGAAAGACGTTTGTCTTGTTTCCATCAGGGTCCCCCATTTTCATTTCATATAGACATTTATGACATACACAACATACATGACATTTATGGCATAGGGACATATAGGTATTTAGTACTGATACATTTGTGACATAAGCGGTATTCAAATATACAGTACTGTTACCCCTAGATCCTGACAGAGTATATACATATGATGGGGAGGGGACTGTACATTAGGAGGGGGTGGGTGGGTGGGAGGGAAATATACATACGGCGGGGAGGGAATATATACATGCGGTGGGGAGGAGACTGTCTATTAGGAGGTGGTGGGGGTTTTGGGCATTTACGGTGGCCAGTTTCGAATTGCAGCCTCCCGTAGGTGCTCTTTAAGAGCGGTTTTGAATGTGGGCAGGGATTCACATTCCTTTACAGCTTTGGGTAGGGCGTTCCACATTGTTGTGGCATAATTGTGAAACGTGTTTAGTCCCTTGTTTGAGCCGAATCTGGGTTTAACATGATTTGTTGAGCTTCCTCTGGTGTAGTGGTTGTGGTATTCACTGACCTTTGGGAAGTATTTTGACATGTACATGGGCACCCCGGTCGTATAGTGTATCTTGAAGACCAGGCCCATTGCAAGTTGCTGTACTCTGTCGTCTACTCTAAGCCATCCTAGGTTGTCAAAGTGGGCAGGGGTGAGGTGGGTTCTGGGGTTCAGGTCAAGTAGTAGTCTGACCAGTTTGTTTTGTGATGTTTGTAATTTTGTTTTAAGTGCCTTTGAGGTGCTTTGGTTAGCATGTTGGCTATAACCTGAAGTGAGTCAGTAGCATGTTAGCTATAGTTTGAAGTGAGTCAGTAGCATGTTGGCTATAGCTTGAAGTGAGACAGTAGCATGTTGGCTATAGCTTGAAGTTAGTCAGTAGCATGTTGGCTATAGCTTGATGTTAGTCAGTAGCATGTTGGCTATAGCTTGAAGTTAGTCAGTAGCATCATGCTAATTGCATAATACAGTCTTGAATCACAGTTAATGCTGCTTCACTATAGATAGACGTTACATCACCTCAAACGGACTATTTTTTTTAAAGACAGCCAATTAATCTGCTTAGTAGTGAAACAGCCATGCCATGAAAGGGCACTGTTTTCGGTTTGTGTCTATTGTAGAGAGACTTGTAGTTTTTAGCTGTGGTGCAGTTACTTATGGAGCATCACAGCACTTCAATTTAGGGATAGTCACAGTGGATTAAAGAACAAGGTATTTATTGCATGTGGTCAACAAAGGCAGAGGATCAGTGCAGCTTTATGAGTAACAGTGCTATTGAAATTATTACAGTAATTGTTCTTCTATGACATGGGTTTTAACTAAAACACACACACACACCAGTAATAGTTGATCAAACATTTGTCAAATTTCTTTTGACAAAGTAGGCTACTATGGTGGTTCCAGCTTTGGCTATAAAAAAATGTCTAACATAAGGGAAAATGAGCCATAAATCTAAAACGGTCGGTCGGTCTGAGCCTCAGCTTTAGGTGTTCACAGTCAGAACATGCTAGAGCGCTGTGCATTGATGGGTATCGGTCAAGTGTTTATAGAATTGAGCGCTGAGGAAAGTGTGAGGGTTTCGGTGTGGTATAGAAGAGTAGACCCCAAATGCAGGTAACACGAGCAGAGAGAGAAGAAGCTGAGACGACGGGATGAAGTGAACATGCTTTTACTAGCAGTTGCAAACAGGATACACGTTAAAACTGTTACAAACAAAAGCGAACTGCAAAACCCGAAAACAATACACAGCAATGCTGGAAGATTAAGGACTAAATAGGAACGGACTCACGGGGAATACTAGTGACAAAAGGTGAGTATGTGACCGAAACCAACTATGAGAAACAATACACTGAAACAAGGCAATGGTGCGACAATGAATGTGAGGAACGGCAGGTCTAAATAGTGCCTGTGAATAATAATTACTAATGAGTGCCAGCTGGTATAGGCCAGGCATGACCAAGACACAAGGTATTTAGTCAAATAACTCACATCATTGTTAAAAGCACGTGTAAAGGAATATCTAAAAGGAAACATATGTAAAACATGATAAGTGTACATGATGAATGCACATGACAAGTGTACATGCTAAGTGTACATTATAAATGTACATGATAAGTGTACATGATGAATGTACATGACAAGTGTACATGCTAAGTGTACATGATACATGTACATGATAGGTGTACATGATGAATGTACATGATACATGAGGGCTAACCAAGACAGGTGGGAGACTTATTATTATTATTATTATTATTATTATTATTATTATTATTATTATTATTATTATTATTATTATTATTATTATTATTATTATTATTATTATTATTATTATTATTATTATTATTATTATTATTATTATTATTATTATTATTATTATTATTATTATTATTATTATTATTATTATTATTATTATTATTATTAGTGCTTTTGTTTAGTTATAACTCTGTTCATAAAAGTTGAAAATAATGTATTTTTACATGTCATTGTCTACAGCAATGATTTGCCTGGGACATCTAGGGGGGCAGGGCGTGCCCAAGCCCGGTCCAGGTCAAGAAATTACCCAGACAGGTGAGAGACTTATTTTTTTTTAAAACTTTGGCCATTCCGCTGGCTCTTTTTTGCGTTTATCGCATTTTTCTCTGGTCAAGAATGACCGACAGAAACAGGTTTGAATGGGGGTAGATGGGGAAGACACTCTGAGAAAGATACGGCTACAGTCCGGGATTCGAACTTGCTAACCCCAGATCCGTGACGAGCACGGTTGTCCCCGGCGCCGAAATAGCGCTCGAGGTACACGGTGAGCTACTGGAGCTCCCCTGGTGAGAGACTTATTATGGATGTTTATTGCTTTTTTATTATTACTAGGTTTGCAGACTTTGTACGCAATATATACAGAATGGAATATTCCCCATTGCAATGTTTAGTGCAACATGTTTATTCGTGTTGATACACAGGGTCTCCATGGTATCAATGGTGAAATGAGCATGAAGAGCTGCGATGTCGCCCTCTGTCTCATTATAGACAGAAACTGTTTTATTGCGTGGCACAATTGAGCAGTGTCTCTCTCACACACACACATGTGTGTAGTGTATTTTTTTTTTAGGGTCCGCCTCAGGCATCCTGCACTCTATATGACTGCACTCTAGTCATATGTGTACTGTATATATGTATATTGAATATCCCACTTTACTTATTTTTAACTTTTTTTACTGTAAAACTTTTTTTTTTTTAACTTTTTTTTGTAAAAAACTTACTTTTACTGACTTTTTGTAAAAAATAAAAAGCATGCTGGTGATAATTTCCAGTTGAGAATCAAAATTTCGTCTGTGTTTATTACCTGTGTATGGAGAAAATAATGCTTTGTAAATTGAATTCTGTTCTGTTCTCTTTTGTTTATGTAAATATGCTACCTGAGGGTGCATTTCCACTGTTTTATATGCTTGATTGAATATGTTTGCATTGGTTCATAGTAAAAAGAACACATTTTCTCAATCCGATTTTGTGTTTTGTGTTGTACATTATGCAGTATACAGTATATACAGTAGTATACAGTATGAAAACTAACTGTACATTGGAGGGGGTTGGGTTAGGACATTTACATGGGCCAGTTTCGAATTGCAGTCTCCCGTAGGTGTTCTTTGAGAGTGTTTTTGAAAGTGGGTAGTGATTCACATTCCTTTACAGCTTTGGGTAGGGCGTTCCACATTGATGTGGCATAATTGCGAAACGTGTTTAGTCCCTTGTTTGAGCCGAATCTGGGTTTAACATGATTTGTGGAGCTCCCTCTGGTGTTGTGATCGTGGTATTCACTGACCTTTGGGAAGTATTTTGACATGTACATGGGTACCTTGGTCGTGTAGTGTATCTTGTAGACCAGGCCCATTGCAAGTTGCTGTACTCTGTCGTCTACTCTAAGCCATCCTAGGTTGTCAAAGTGGGCAGGGGTGAGGTGGGTTCTAGGAGTAAGGTCAAGCAGTAGTCTGACCAGTTTGTTTTGAGATGTTTGTAATTTTGTTTTTAGCGCTTTTGAGGTGCTTTGGTACCATGAGGTGCAAGCATAGTCATAGTACCCTTGTATGAGTGCTCCTGCCAGAGTCTTCAGGGTATTCTTGTTTACCAGAGAGGCGATCCGGTACAAGAATCGAGTTTGTTGGTTGACTTTTTTTATTACATTGGATGCCATTTTGTCACAGGAAAGATTAGCCTCTAGGATGGAGCCCAGGTAGGTAATTTCATCTTTCCTTGTGACAATATTGTCACCCACTGTAACTGAGAAGCCGTCGGTCTTGCTGAGTTTGTTATTTGAACCGAAGAGAATGGACTCTGTTTTGCCCATGTGTAATGATAGTTTGTTATCAGCGAGCCATATGCAGATTTTGCCTAGTTCCGAGCTGAGGGTTTTTTCAACCTGTAACTTGTTCTTGTCAGAGACCAGCAGTATCGCCCACCTTTTGAAACCTTATTTCACACTGTGTGTTACATCTAAATTCCTCCGAGTGGAGAATTTTGGTCCAGGCACGCCTAGCGGTTCACCCGATCACATTGGAACGCGTCCATGGCCCCTCGATGCATATGTTGTGCCGGATTATGTCGGGGACCCGATGGACACCAATACTGGAAATTGCGATCAGACAATTTTTGGGATACCCCCGGTCAAAGGTAAGGAATATCTGACGTCAATTCCACCTTGATCCTACAATGATTTCATATCGATCCAGTCGATCAACGTATGTAGTATTCAAAACGAATGCCGTTGATGATGATCAGAGCATCAAAAATTTGCAACCAGGCGTGTCCAGGAGAGCAACGCGAACGCTTTTAGCAAAATGCACATATTGCTCCATAGCGCCATTCTCAGAAATTAGCCAGGATCACTCTGAAACTATACAATATTCACCACGGTATAACACATGAACGTATACATGAAAACATTTATTCTTTTTCACATGTTGAACGATGGATAGAAATGAGCCATAGTATTGTCTCCATAGCTATAATATAGAATATAGATATAACCCTCCAAACACCGCGACGCACAGTGAAAATCCCTTTCTCTCACCTTGAAGTGAGTCAGTAGCATGTTGGTTATATCTTGAAGTGAGTCAGTAGCATGCTGGCTATAGCTTGAGGTGAGTCAGTAGCATGCTGGCTATAGCTTGAGGTGAGTCAGTAGCATGCTGGCTATAGCTTGAGGTGAGTCAGTAGCATGTTGGCTATATACAGTACCTTGAAGTGAGTCAGTAGCATGTTAGCTATATCTTGAAGTGAGTCAGTAGCATGTTGGCTATACCCTGAAGTGAGTCAGTAGCGTGTTGGCTATACAGTACCTTGAAGTGAGTCAGTAGCATGCTGGCTATAGCTTGAAGTGAGTCAGTAGCATGTTGGCTATATCTTGAAGTGAGTCAGTAGCGTGTTGGCTATACAGTACCTTGAAGTGAGTCAGTAGCGTGTTGGCTATACAGTACCTTGAAGTGAGTCAGTAGCATGTTGGCTATATCTTGAAGTGAGTCAGTAGCATGTTGGCTATATCTTGAAGCGAGTCAGTAGAATGAATGAATGAATGAATGAAAACTTTATTTAACAGATTGCAGAATGGGTACAATACAGTACGGCTCAATACATACAATTGTTAAGGGGATGCAGACCTGAGAAAGACGTTTGTCTTGTTTCCATCAGGGTCCCCCATTTTCATTTCATATAGACATTTATGACATACACAACATACATGACATTTATGGCATAGGGACATATAGGTATTTAGTACTGATACATTTGTGACATAAGCGGTATTCAAATATACAGTACTGTTACCCCTAGATCCTGACAGAGTATATACATATGATGGGGAGGGGACTGTACATTAGGAGGGGGTGGGTGGGTGGGAGGGAAATATACATACGGCGGGGAGGGAATATATACATGCGGTGGGGAGGAGACTGTCTATTAGGAGGTGGTGGGGGTTTTGGGCATTTATGGTGGCCAGTTTCGAATTGCAGCCTCCCGTAGGTGCTCTTTAAGAGCGGTTTTGAATGTGGGCAGGGATTCACATTCCTTTACAGCTTTGGGTAGGGCGTTCCACATTGTTGTGGCATAATTGTGAAACGTGTTTAGTCCCTTGTTTGAGCCGAATCTGGGTTTAACATGATTTGTTGAGCTTCCTCTGGTGTAGTGGTTGTGGTATTCACTGACCTTTGGGAAGTATTTTGACATGTACATGGGCACCCCGGTCGTATAGTGTATCTTGAAGACCAGGCCCATTGCAAGTTGCTGTACTCTGTCGTCTACTCTAAGCCATCCTAGGTTGTCAAAGTGGGCAGGGGTGAGGTGGGTTCTGGGGTTAAGGTCAAGTAGTAGTCTGACCAGTTTGTTTTGTGATGTTTGTAATTTTGTTTTAAGCGCCTTTGAGGTGCTTTGGTTAGCATGTTGGCTATAACCTGAAGTGAGTCAGTAGCATGTTAGCTATAGTTTGAAGTGAGTCAGTAGCATGTTGGCTATAGCTTGAAGTGAGACAGTAGCATGTTGGCTATAGCTTGAAGTTAGTCAGTAGCATGTTGGCTATAGCTTGATGTTAGTCAGTAGCATGTTGGCTATAGCTTGAAGTTAGTCAGTAGCATCATGCTAATTGCATAATACAGTCTTGAATCACAGTTAATGCTGCTTCACTATAGATAGACGTTACATCACCTCAAACGGACTATTTTTTTTAAAGACAGCCAATTAATCTGCTTAGTAGTGAAACAGCCATGCCATGAAAGGGCACTGTTTTCGGTTTGTGTCTATTGTAGAGAGACTTGTAGTTTTTAGCTGTGGTGCAGTTACTTATGGAGCATCACAGCACTTCAATTTAGGGATAGTCACAGTGGATTAAAGAACAAGGTATTTATTGCATGTGGTCAACAAAGGCAGAGGATCAGTGCAGCTTTATGAGTAACAGTGCTATTGAAATTATTACAGTAATTGTTCTTCTATGACATGGGTTTTAACTAAAACACACACACACACCAGTAATAGTTGATCAAACATTTGTCAAATTTCTTTTGACAAAGTAGGCTACTATGGTGGTTCCAGCTTTGGCTATAAAAAAATGTCTAACATAAGGGAAAATGAGCCATAAATCTAAAACGGTCGGTCGGTCTGAGCCTCAGCTTTAGGTGTTCACAGTCAGAACATGCTAGAGCGCTGTGCATTGATGGGTATCGGTCAAGTGTTTATAGAATTGAGCGCTGAGGAAAGTGTGAGGGTTTCGGTGTGGTATAGAAGAGTAGACCCCAAATGCAGGTAACACGAGCAGAGAGAGAAGAAGCTGAGACGACGGGATGAAGTGAACATGCTTTTACTAGCAGTTGCAAACAGGATACACGTTAAAACTGTTACAAACAAAAGCGAACTGCAAAACCCGAAAACAATACACAGCAATGCTGGAAGATTAAGGACTAAATAGGAACGGACTCACGGGGAATACTAGTGACAAAAGGTGAGTATGTGACCGAAACCAACTATGAGAAACAATACACTGAAACAAGGCAATGGTGCGACAATGAATGTGAGGAACGGCAGGTCTAAATAGTGCCTGTGAATAATAATTACTAATGAGTGCCAGCTGGTATAGGCCAGGCATGACCAAGACACAAGGTATTTAGTCAAATAACTCACATCATTGTTAAAAGCACGTGTAAAGGAATATCTAAAAGGAAACATATGTAAAACATGATAAGTGTACATGATGAATGCACATGACAAGTGTACATGCTAAGTGTACATTATAAATGTACATGATAAGTGTACATGATGAATGTACATGACAAGTGTACATGCTAAGTGTACATTATAAATGTACATGATAAGTGTACATGATGAATGTACATGATAAGTGTACAGGATAAGTGTACATGATAAGTGTACATGATAAGTGTGAATGATAAGTGTACATGATACATGTACATGATAGGTGTACATGATGAATGTACATGATACATGAGGGCTAACCAAGACAGGTGGGAGACTTATTATTATTATTATTATTATTATTATTATTATTATTATTATTATTATTATTATTATTATTATTATTATTATTATTATTATTATTATTATTATTATTATTATTATTATTATTATTATTATTATTATTATTATTATTATTATTATTATTATTATTATTATTATTATTATTATTATTATTATTATTATTATTATTATTATTATTATTATTATTATTAGTGCTTTTGTTTAGTTATAACTCTGTTCATAAAAGTTGAAAATAATGTATTTTTACATGTCATTGTCTACAGCAATGATTTGCCTGGGACATCTAGGGGGGCAGGGCGTGCCCAAGCCCGGTCCAGGTCAAGAAATTACCCAGACAGGTGAGAGACTTATTTTTTTTTAAAACTTTGGCCATTCCGCTGGCTCTTTTTTGCATTTATCGCATTTTTCTCTGGTCAAGAATGACCGACAGAAACAGGTTTGAATGGGGGTAGATGGGGAAGACACTCTGAGAAAGATACGGCTACAGTCCGGGATTCGAACTTGCTAACCCCAGATCCGTGACGAGCACGGTTGTCCCCGGCGCCGAAATAGCGCTCGAGGTACACGGTGAGCTACTGGAGCTCCCCTGGTGAGAGACTTATTATGGATGTTTATTGCTTTTTTATTATTACTAGGTTTGCAGACTTTGTACGCAATATATACAGAATGGAATATTCCCCATTGCAATGTTTAGTGCAACATGTTTATTCGTGTTGATACACAGGGTCTCCATGGTATCAATGGTGAAATGAGCATGAAGAGCTGCGATGTCGCCCTCTGTCTCATTATAGACAGAAACTGTTTTATTGCGTGGCACAATTGAGCAGTGTCTCTCACACACACACATGTGTGTAGTGTATTTTTTTTTTAGGGTCCGCCTCAGGCATCCTGCACTCTATATGACTGCACTCTAGTCATATGTGTACTGTATATATGTATATTGAATATCCCACTTTACTTATTTTTAACTTTTTTACTGTAAAACTTTTTTTTTTTAACTTTTTTTTGTAAAAAACTTACTTTTACTGACTTTTTGTAAAAAATAAAAAGCATGCTGGTGATAATTTCCAGTTGAGAATAAAAATTTCGTCTGTGTTTATTACCTGTGTATGGAGAAAATAATGCTTTGTAAATTGAATTCTGTTCTGTTCTCTTTTGTTTATGTAAATATGCTACCTGAGGGTGCATTTCCACTGTTTTATATGCTTGATTGAATATGTTTGCATTGGTTCATAGTAAAAAGAACACATTTTCTCAATCCGATTTTGTGTTTTGTGTTGTACATTATGCAGTATACAGTATATACAGTAGTATACAGTATGAAAACTAACTGTACATTGGAGGGGGTTGGGTTAGGACATTTACATGGGCCAGTTTCGAATTGCAGTCTCCCGTAGGTGTTCTTTGAGAGTGTTTTTGAAAGTGGGTAGTGATTCACATTCCTTTACAGCTTTGGGTAGGGCGTTCCACATTGATGTGGCATAATTGCGAAACGTGTTTAGTCCCTTGTTTGAGCCGAATCTGGGTTTAACATGATTTGTGGAGCTCCCTCTGGTGTTGTGATCGTGGTATTCACTGACCTTTGGGAAGTATTTTGACATGTACATGGGTACCTTGGTCGTGTAGTGTATCTTGTAGACCAGGCCCATTGCAAGTTGCTGTACTCTGTCGTCTACTCTAAGCCATCCTAGGTTGTCAAAGTGGGCAGGGGTGAGGTGGGTTCTAGGAGTAAGGTCAAGCAGTAGTCTGACCAGTTTGTTTTGAGATGTTTGTAATTTTGTTTTTAGCGCTTTTGAGGTGCTTTGGTACCATGAGGTGCAAGCATAGTCATAGTACCCTTGTATGAGTGCTCCTGCCAGAGTCTTCAGGGTATTCTTGTTTACCAGAGAGGCGATCCGGTACAAGAATCGAGTTTGTTGGTTGACTTTTTTTATTACATTGGATGCCATTTTGTCACAGGAAAGATTAGCCTCTAGGATGGAGCCCAGGTAGGTAATTTCATCTTTCCTTGTGACAATATTGTCACCCACTGTAACTGAGAAGCCGTCGGTCTTGCTGAGTTTGTTATTTGAACCGAAGAGAATGGACTCTGTTTTGCCCATGTGTAATGATAGTTTGTTATCAGCGAGCCATATGCAGATTTTGCCTAGTTCCGAGCTGAGGGTTTTTTCAACCTGTAACTTGTTCTTGTCAGAGACCAGCAGTATCGCCCACCTTTTGAAACCTTATTTCACACTGTGTGTTACATCTAAATTCCTCCGAGTGGAGAATTTTGGTCCAGGCACGCCTAGCGGTTCACCCGATCACATTGGAACGCGTCCATGGCCCCTCGATGCATATGTTGTGCCGGATTATGTCGGGGACCCGATGGACACCAATACTGGAAATTGCGATCAGACAATTTTTGGGATACCCCCGGTCAAAGGTAAGGAATATCTGACGTCAATTCCACCTTGATCCTACAATGATTTCATATCGATCCAGTCGATCAACGTATGTAGTATTCAAAACGAATGCCGTTGATGATGATCAGAGCATCAAAAATTTGCAACCAGGCGTGTCCAGGAGAGCAACGCGAACGCTTTTAGCAAAATGCACATATTGCTCCATAGCGCCATTCTCAGAAATTAGCCAGGATCACTCTGAAACTATACAATATTCACCACGGTATAACACATGAACGTATACATGAAAACATTTATTCTTTTTCACATGTTGAACGATGGATAGAAATGAGCCATAGTATTGTCTCCATAGCTATAATATAGAATATAGATATAACCCTCCAAACACCGCGACGCACAGTGAAAATCCCTTTCTCTCACCTTGAAGTGAGTCAGTAGCATGTTGGTTATATCTTGAAGTGAGTCAGTAGCATGCTGGCTATAGCTTGAGGTGAGTCAGTAGCATGCTGGCTATAGCTTGAGGTGAGTCAGTAGCATGCTGGCTATAGCTTGAGGTGAGTCAGTAGCATGTTGGCTATATACAGTACCTTGAAGTGAGTCAGTAGCATGTTAGCTATATCTTGAAGTGAGTCAGTAGCATGTTGGCTATACCCTGAAGTGAGTCAGTAGCGTGTTGGCTATACAGTACCTTGAAGTGAGTCAGTAGCATGCTGGCTATAGCTTGAAGTGAGTCAGTAGCATGTTGGCTATATCTTGAAGTGAGTCAGTAGCGTGTTGGCTATACAGTACCTTGAAGTGAGTCAGTAGCGTGTTGGCTATACAGTACCTTGAAGTGAGTCAGTAGCATGTTGGCTATATCTTGAAGTGAGTCAGTAGCATGTTGGCTATATCTTGAAGCGAGTCAGTAGAATGAATGAATGAATGAATGAAAACTTTATTTAACAGATTGCAGAATGGGTACAATACAGTACGGCTCAATACATACAATTGTTAAGGGGATGCAGACCTGAGAAAGACGTTTGTCTTGTTTCCATCAGGGTCCCCCATTTTCATTTCATATAGACATTTATGACATACACAACATACATGACATTTATGGCATAGGGACATATAGGTATTTAGTACTGATACATTTGTGACATAAGCGGTATTCAAATATACAGTACTGTTACCCCTAGATCCTGACAGAGTATATACATATGATGGGGAGGGGACTGTACATTAGGAGGGGGTGGGTGGGTGGGAGGGAAATATACATACGGCGGGGAGGGAATATATACATGCGGTGGGGAGGAGACTGTCTATTAGGAGGTGGTGGGGGTTTTGGGCATTTACGGTGGCCAGTTTCGAATTGCAGCCTCCCGTAGGTGCTCTTTAAGAGCGGTTTTGAATGTGGGCAGGGATTCACATTCCTTTACAGCTTTGGGTAGGGCGTTCCACATTGTTGTGGCATAATTGTGAAACGTGTTTAGTCCCTTGTTTGAGCCGAATCTGGGTTTAACATGATTTGTTGAGCTTCCTCTGGTGTAGTGGTTGTGGTATTCACTGACCTTTGGGAAGTATTTTGACATGTACATGGGCACCCCGGTCGTATAGTGTATCTTGAAGACCAGGCCCATTGCAAGTTGCTGTACTCTGTCGTCTACTCTAAGCCATCCTAGGTTGTCAAAGTGGGCAGGGGTGAGGTGGGTTCTGGGGTTCAGGTCAAGTAGTAGTCTGACCAGTTTGTTTTGTGATGTTTGTAATTTTGTCTTAAGCGCCTTTGAGGTGCTTTGGTTAGCATGTTGGCTATAACCTGAAGTGAGTCAGTGGCATGTTAGCTATAGTTTGAAGTGAGTCAGTAGCATGTTGGCTATAGCTTGAAGTGAGACAGTAGCATGTTGGCTATAGCTTGAAGTTAGTCAGTAGCATGTTGGCTATAGCTTGATGTTAGTCAGTAGCATGTTGGCTATAGCTTGAAGTTAGTCAGTAGCATCATGCTAATTGCATAATACAGTCTTGAATCACAGTTAATGCTGCTTCACTATAGATAGACGTTACATCACCTCAAACGGACTATTTTTTTAAAGACAGCCAATTAATCTGCTTAGTAGTGAAACAGCCATGCCATGAAAGGGCACTGTTTTCGGTTTGTGTCTATTGTAGAGAGACTTGTAGTTTTTAGCTGTGGTGCAGTTACTTATGGAGCATCACAGCACTTCAATTTAGGGATAGTCACAGTGGATTAAAGAACAAGGTATTTATTGCATGTGGTCAACAAAGGCAGAGGATCAGTGCAGCTTTATGAGTAACAGTGCTATTGAAATTATTACAGTAATTGTTCTTCTATGACATGGGTTTTAACTAAAACACACACACACACCAGTAATAGTTGATCAAACATTTGTCAAATTTCTTTTGACAAAGTAGGCTACTATGGTGGTTCCAGCTTTGGCTATAAAAAAATGTCTAACATAAGGGAAAATGAGCCATAAATCTAAAACGGTCGGTCGGTCTGAGCCTCAGCTTTAGGTGTTCACAGTCAGAACATGCTAGAGCGCTGTGCATTGATGGGTATCGGTCAAGTGTTTATAGAATTGAGCGCTGAGGAAAGTGTGAGGGTTTCGGTGTGGTATAGAAGAGTAGACCCCAAATGCAGGTAACACGAGCAGAGAGAGAAGAAGCTGAGACGACGGGATGAAGTGAACATGCTTTTACTAGCAGTTGCAAACAGGATACACGTTAAAACTGTTACAAACAAAAGCGAACTGCAAAACCCGAAAACAATACACAGCCATGCTGGAAGATTAAGGACTAAATAGGAACGGACTCACGGGGAATACTAGTGACAAAAGGTGAGTATGTGACCGAAACCAACTATGAGAAACAATACACTGAAACAAGGCAATGGTGCGACAATGAATGTGAGGAACGGCAGGTCTAAATAGTGCCTGTGAATAATAATTACTAATGAGTGCCAGCTGGTATAGGCCAGGCATGACCAAGACACAAGGTATTTAGTCAAATAACTCACATCATTGTTAAAAGCACGTGTAAAGGAATATCTAAAAGGAAACATATGTAAAACATGATAAGTGTACATGATGAATGCACATGACAAGTGTACATGCTAAGTGTACATTATAAATGTACATGATAAGTGTACATGATGAATGTACATGACAAGTGTACATGCTAAGTGTACATTA
This sequence comes from Notolepis coatsorum, assembly GCF_963971535.1. Classification (NCBI taxonomy): domain Eukaryota; kingdom Metazoa; phylum Chordata; class Actinopteri; order Aulopiformes; family Paralepididae; genus Notolepis; species Notolepis coatsorum. Next base: position 38,643,440 of record NC_140174.1, on the reverse strand, counting down.
TAAATGTACATGATAAGTGTACATGATGAATGTACATGATAAGTGTACAGGATAAGTGTACATGATAAGTGTACATGATAAGTGTGAATGATAAGTGTACATGATACATGTACATGATAGGTGTACATGATGAATGTACATGATACATGAGGGCTAACCAAGACAGGTGGGAGACTTATTATTATTATTATTATTATTATTATTATTATTATTATTATTATTATTATTATTATTATTATTATTATTATTATTATTATTATTATTATTATTATTATTATTATTATTATTATTATTATTATTATTATTATTATTATTATTATTATTATTATTATTATTATTATTATTATTATTATTATTATTATTATTATTAGTGCTTTTGTTTAGTTATAACTCTGTTCATAAAAGTTGAAAATAATGTATTTTTACATGTCATTGTCTACAGCAATGATTTGCCTGGGACATCTAGGGGGGCAGGGCGTGCCCAAGCCCGGTCCAGGTCAAGAAATTACCCAGACAGGTGAGAGACTTATTTTTTTTTAAAACTTTGGCCATTCCGCTGGCTCTTTTTTGCGTTTATCGCATTTTTCTCTGGTCAAGAATGACCGACAGAAACAGGTTTGAATGGGGGTAGATGGGGAAGACACTCTGAGAAAGATACGGCTACAGTCCGGGATTCGAACTTGCTAACCCCAGATCCGTGACGAGCACGGTTGTCCCCGGCGCCGAAATAGCGCTCGAGGTACACGGTGAGCTACTGGAGCTCCCCTGGTGAGAGACTTATTATGGATGTTTATTGCTTTTTTATTATTACTAGGTTTGCAGACTTTGTACGCAATATATACAGAATGGAATATTCCCCATTGCAATGTTTAGTGCAACATGTTTATTTGTGTTGATACACAGGGTCTCCATGGTATCAATGGTGAAATGAGCATGAAGAGCTGCGATGTCGCCCTCTGTCTCATTATAGACAGAAACTGTTTTATTGCGTGGCACAATTGAGCAGTGTCTCTCTCACACACACACACGTGTGTAGTGTATTTTTTTTTTAGGGTCCGCCTCAGGCATCCTGCACTCTATATGACTGCACTCTAGTCATATGTGTACTGTATATATGTATATTGAATATCCCACTTTACTTATTTTTAACTTTTTTACTGTAAAACTTATTTTTTTTAAACTTTTTTTTGTAAAAAACTTACTTTTACTGACTTTTTGTAAAAAAATTTAAAGCATGCTGGTGATAATTTCCAGTTGAGAATCAAAATTTCGTCTGTGTTTATTACCTGTGTATGGAGAAAATAATGCTTTGTAAATTGAATTCTGTTCTGTTCTCTTTTGTTTATGTAAATATGCTACCTGAGGGTGCATTTCCACTGTTTTATATGCTTGATTGAATATGTTTGCATTGGTTCATAGTAAAAAGAACACATTTTCTCAATCCGATTTTGTGTTTTGTGTTGTACATTATGCAGTATACAGTATATACAGTAGTATACAGTATGAAAACTAACTGTACATTGGAGGGGGTTGGGTTAGGACATTTACATGGGCCAGTTTCGAATTGCAGTCTCCCGTAGGTGTTCTTTGAGAGTGTTTTTGAAAGTGGGTAGTGATTCACATTCCTTTACAGCTTTGGGTAGGGCGTTCCACATTGATGTGGCATAATTGCGAAACGTGTTTAGTCCCTTGTTTGAGCCGAATCTGGGTTTAACATGATTTGTGGAGCTCCCTCTGGTGTTGTGATCGTGGTATTCACTGACCTTTGGGAAGTATTTTGACATGTACATGGGTACCTTGGTCGTGTAGTGTATCTTGTAGACCAGGCCCATTGCAAGTTGCTGTACTCTGTCGTCTACTCTAAGCCATCCTAGGTTGTCAAAGTGGGCAGGGGTGAGGTGGGTTCTAGGAGTAAGGTCAAGCAGTAGTCTGACCAGTTTGTTTTGAGATGTTTGTAATTTTGTTTTTAGCGCTTTTGAGGTGCTTTGGTACCATGAGGTGCAAGCATAGTCATAGTACCCTTGTATGAGTGCTCCTGCCAGAGTCTTCAGGGTATTCTTGTTTACCAGAGAGGCGATCCGGTACAAGAATCGAGTTTGTTGGTTGACTTTTTTTATTACATTGGATGCCATTTTGTCACAGGAAAGATTAGCCTCTAGGATGGAGCCCAGGTAGGTAATTTCATCTTTCCTTGTGACAATATTGTCACCCACTGTAACTGAGAAGCCGTCGGTCTTGCTGAGTTTGTTATTTGAACCGAAGAGAATGGACTCTGTTTTGCCCATGTGTAATGATAGTTTGTTATCAGCGAGCCATATGCAGATTTTGCCTAGTTCCGAGCTGAGGGTTTTTTCAACCTGTAACTTGTTCTTGTCAGAGACCAGCAGTATCGCCCACCTTTTGAAACCTTATTTCACACTGTGTGTTACATCTAAATTCCTCCGAGTGGAGAATTTTGGTCCAGGCACGCCTAGCGGTTCACCCGATCACATTGGAACGCGTCCATGGCCCCTCGATGCATATGTTGTGCCGGATTATGTCGGGGACCCGATGGACACCAATACTGGAAATTGCGATCAGACAATTTTTGGGATACCCCCGGTCAAAGGTAAGGAATATCTGACGTCAATTCCACCTTGATCCTACAATGATTTCATATCGATCCAGTCGATCAACGTATGTAGTATTCAAAACGAATGCCGTTGATGATGATCAGAGCATCAAAAATTTGCAACCAGGCGTGTCCAGGAGAGCAACGCGAACGCTTTTAGCAAAATGCACATATTGCTCCATAGCGCCATTCTCAGAAATTAGCCAGGATCACTCTGAAACTATACAATATTCACCACGGTATAACACATGAACGTATACATGAAAACATTTATTCTTTTTCACATGTTGAACGATGGATAGAAATGAGCCATAGTATTGTCTCCATAGCTATAATATAGAATATAGATATAACCCTCCAAACACCGCGACGCACAGTGAAAATCCCTTTCTCTCACCTTGAAGTGAGTCAGTAGCATGTTGGTTATATCTTGAAGTGAGTCAGTAGCATGCTGGCTATAGCTTGAGGTGAGTCAGTAGCATGCTGGCTATAGCTTGAGGTGAGTCAGTAGCATGCTGGCTATAGCTTGAGGTGAGTCAGTAGCATGTTGGCTATATACAGTACCTTGAAGTGAGTCAGTAGCATGTTAGCTATATCTTGAAGTGAGTCAGTAGCATGTTGGCTATACCCTGAAGTGAGTCAGTAGCGTGTTGGCTATACAGTACCTTGAAGTGAGTCAGTAGCATGCTGGCTATAGCTTGAAGTGAGTCAGTAGCATGTTGGCTATATCTTGAAGTGAGTCAGTAGCGTGTTGGCTATACAGTACCTTGAAGTGAGTCAGTAGCGTGTTGGCTATACAGTACCTTGAAGTGAGTCAGTAGCATGTTGGCTATATCTTGAAGTGAGTCAGTAGCATGTTGGCTATATCTTGAAGCGAGTCAGTAGAATGAATGAATGAATGAATGAAAACTTTATTTAACAGATTGCAGAATGGGTACAATACAGTACGGCTCAATACATACAATTGTTAAGGGGATGCAGACCTGAGAAAGACGTTTGTCTTGTTTCCATCAGGGTCCCCCATTTTCATTTCATATAGACATTTATGACATGCACAACATACATGACATTTATGGCATAGGGATATATAGGTATTTAGTACTGATACATTTGTGACATAAGCGGTATTCAAATATACAGTACTGTTACCCCTAGATCCTGACAGAGTATATACATATGATGGGGAGGGGACTGTACATTAGGAGGGGGTGGGTGGGTGGGAGGGAAATATACATACGGCGGGGAGGGAATATATACATGCGGTGGGGAGGAGACTGTCTATTAGGAGGTGGTGGGGGTTTTGGGCATTTACGGTGGCCAGTTTCGAATTGCAGCCTCCCGTAGGTGCTCTTTAAGAGCGGTTTTGAATGTGGGCAGGGATTCACATTCCTTTACAGCTTTGGGTAGGGCGTTCCACATTGTTGTGGCATAATTGTGAAACGTGTTTAGTCCCTTGTTTGAGCCGAATCTGGGTTTAACATGATTTGTTGAGCTTCCTCTGGTGTAGTGGTTGTGGTATTCACTGACCTTTGGGAAGTATTTTGACATGTACATGGGCACCCCGGTCGTATAGTGTATCTTGAAGACCAGGCCCATTGCAAGTTGCTGTACTCTGTCGTCTACTCTAAGCCATCCTAGGTTGTCAAAGTGGGCAGGGGTGAGGTGGGTTCTGGGGTTCAGGTCAAGTAGTAGTCTGACCAGTTTGTTTTGTGATGTTTGTAATTTTGTTTTAAGCGCCTTTGAGGTGCTTTGGTTAGCATGTTGGCTATAACCTGAAGTGAGTCAGTAGCATGTTAGCTATAGTTTGAAGTGAGTCAGTAGCATGTTGGCTATAGCTTGAAGTGAGACAGTAGCATGTTGGCTATAGCTTGAAGTTAGTCAGTAGCATGTTGGCTATAGCTTGATGTTAGTCAGTAGCATGTTGGCTATAGCTTGAAGTTAGTCAGTAGCATCATGCTAATTGCATAATACAGTCTTGAATCACAGTTAATGCTGCTTCACTATAGATAGACGTTACATCACCTCAAACGGACTATTTTTTTTAAAGACAGCCAATTAATCTGCTTAGTAGTGAAACAGCCATGCCATGAAAGGGCACTGTTTTCGGTTTGTGTCTATTGTAGAGAGACTTGTAGTTTTTAGCTGTGGTGCAGTTACTTATGGAGCATCACAGCACTTCAATTTAGGGATAGTCACAGTGGATTAAAGAACAAGGTATTTATTGCATGTGGTCAACAAAGGCAGAGGATCAGTGCAGCTTTATGAGTAACAGTGCTATTGAAATTATTACAGTAATTGTTCTTCTATGACATGGGTTTTAACTAAAACACACACACACACCAGTAATAGTTGATCAAACATTTGTCAAATTTCTTTTAACAAAGTAGGCTACTATGGTGGTTCCAGCTTTGGCTATAAAATTTTTTCGAACATAAGGGAAAATGAGCCATAAATCTAAAACGGTCGGTCGGTCTGAGCCTCAGCTTTAGGTGTTCACAGTCAGAACATGCTAGAGCGCTGTGCATTGATGGGTATCGGTCAAGTGTTTATAGAATTGAGCGCTGAGGAAAGTGTGAGGGTTTCGGTGTGGTATAGAAGAGTAGACCCCAAATGCAGGTAACACGAGCAGAGAGAGAAGAAGCTGAGACGACGGGATGAAGTGAACATGCTTTTACTAGCAGTTGCAAACAGGATACACGTTAAAACTGTTACAAACAAAAGCGAACTGCAAAACCCGAAAACAATACACAGCAATGCTGGAAGATTAAGGACTAAATAGGAACAGACTCACGGGGAATACTAGTGACAAAAGGTGAGTATGTGACCGAAACCAACTATGAGAAACAATACACTGAAACAAGGCAATGGTGCGACAATGAATGTGAGGAACGGCAGGTCTAAATAGTGCCTGTGAATAATAATTACTAATGAGTGCCAGCTGGTATAGGCCAGGCATGACCAAGACACAAGGTATTTAGTCAAATAACTCACATCATTGTTAAAAGCACGTGTAAAGGAATATCTAAAAGGAAACATATGTAAAACATGATAAGTGTACATGATGAATGCACATGACAAGTGTACATGCTAAGTGTACATTATAAATGTACATGATAAGTGTACATGATGAATGTACATGACAAGTGTACATGCTAAGTGTACATTATAAATGTACATGATAAGTGTACATGATGAATGTACATGATAAGTGTACAGGATAAGTGTACATGATAAGTGTACATGATAAGTGTGAATGATAAGTGTACATGATACATGTACATGATAGGTGTACATGATGAATGTACATGATACATGAGGGCTAACCAAGACAGGTGGGAGACTTATTATTATTATTATTATTATTATTATTATTATTATTATTATTATTATTATTATTATTATTATTATTATTATTATTATTATTATTATTATTATTATTATTATTATTATTAGTGCTTTTGTTTAGTTATAACTCTGTTCATAAAAGTTGAAAATAATGTATTTTTACATGTCATTGTCTACAGCAATGATTTGCCTGGGACATCTAGGGGGGCAGGGCGTGCCCAAGCCCGGTCCAGGTCAAGAAATTACCCAGACAGATGAGAGACTTATTTTTTTTAAAAACTTTGGCCATTCCGCTGGCTCTTTTTTGCGTTTATCGCATTTTTCTCTGGTCAAGAATGACCGACAGAAACAGGTTTGAATGGGGGTAGATGGGGAAGACACTCTGAGAAAGATACGGCTACAGTCCGGGATTCGAACTTGCTAACCCCAGATCCGTGACGAGCACGGTTGTCCCCGGCGCCGAAATAGCGCTCGAGGTACACGTGAGCTACTGGAGCTCCCCTGGTGAGAGACTTATTATGGATGTTTATTGCTTTTTTATTATTACTAGGTTTGCAGACTTTGTACGCAATATATACAGAATGGAATATTCCCCATTGCAATGTTTAGTGCAACATGTTTATTCGTGTTGATACACAGGGTCTCCATGGTATCAATGGTGAAATGAGCATGAAGAGCTGCGATGTCGCCCTCTGTCTCATTATAGACAGAAACTGTTTTATTGCGTGGCACAATTGAGCAGTGTCTCTCTCACACACACACACACGTGTGTAGTGTATTTTTTTTTTAGGGTCCGCCTCAGGCATCCTGCACTCTATATGACTGCACTCTAGTCATATGTGTACTGTATATATGTATATTGAATATCCCACTTTACTTATTTTTAACTTTTTTACTGTAAAACTTATTTTTTTTTAACTTTTTTTTGTAAAAAACTTACTTTTACTGACTTTTTGTAAAAAATAAAAAGCATGCTGGTGATAATTTCCAGTTGAGAATCAAAATTTCGTCTGTGTTTATTACCTGTGTATGGAGAAAATAATGCTTTGTAAATTGAATTCTGTTCTGTTCTCTTTTGTTTATGTAAATATGCTACCTGAGGGTGCATTTCCACTGTTTTATATGCTTGATTGAATATGTTTGCATTGGTTCATAGTAAAAAGAACACATTTTCTCAATCCGATTTTGTGTTTTGTGTTGTACATTATGCAGTATACAGTATATACAGTAGTATACAGTATGAAAACTAACTGTACATTGGAGGGGGTTGGGTTAGGACATTTACATGGGCCAGTTTCGAATTGCAGTCTCCCGTAGGTGTTCTTTGAGAGTGTTTTTGAAAGTGGGTAGTGATTCACATTCCTTTACAGCTTTGGGTAGGGCGTTCCACATTGATGTGGCATAATTGCGAAACGTGTTTAGTCCCTTGTTTGAGCCGAATCTGGGTTTAACATGATTTGTGGAGCTCCCTCTGGTGTTGTGATCGTGGTATTCACTGACCTTTGGGAAGTATTTTGACATGTACATGGGTACCTTGGTCGTGTAGTGTATCTTGTAGACCAGGCCCATTGCAAGTTGCTGTACTCTGTCGTCTACTCTAAGCCATCCTAGGTTGTCAAAGTGGGCAGGGGTGAGGTGGGTTCTAGGAGTAAGGTCAAGCAGTAGTCTGACCAGTTTGTTTTGAGATGTTTGTAATTTTGTTTTTAGCGCTTTTGAGGTGCTTTGGTACCATGAGGTGCAAGCATAGTCATAGTACCCTTGTATGAGTGCTCCTGCCAGAGTCTTCAGGGTATTCTTGTTTACCAGAGAGGCGATCCGGTACAAGAATCGAGTTTGTTGGTTGACTTTTTTTATTACATTGGATGCCATTTTGTCACAGGAAAGATTAGCCTCTAGGATGGAGCCCAGGTAGGTAATTTCATCTTTCCTTGTGACAATATTGTCACCCACTGTAACTGAGAAGCCGTCGGTCTTGCTGAGTTTGTTATTTGAACCGAAGAGAATGGACTCTGTTTTGCCCATGTGTAATGATAGTTTGTTATCAGCGAGCCATATGCAGATTTTGCCTAGTTCCGAGCTGAGGGTTTTTTCAACCTGTAACTTGTTCTTGTCAGAGACCAGCAGTATCGCCCACCTTTTGAAACCTTATTTCACACTGTGTGTTACATCTAAATTCCTCCGAGTGGAGAATTTTGGTCCAGGCACGCCTAGCGGTTCACCCGATCACATTGGAACGCGTCCATGGCCCCTCGATGCATATGTTGTGCCGGATTATGTCGGGGACCCGATGGACACCAATACTGGAAATTGCGATCAGACAATTTTTGGGATACCCCCGGTCAAAGGTAAGGAATATCTGACGTCAATTCCACCTTGATCCTACAATGATTTCATATCGATCCAGTCGATCAACGTATGTAGTATTCAAAACGAATGCCGTTGATGATGATCAGAGCATCAAAAATTTGCAACCAGGCGTGTCCAGGAGAGCAACGCGAACGCTTTTAGCAAAATGCACATATTGCTCCATAGCGCCATTCTCAGAAATTTGCCAGGATCACTCTGAAACTATACAATATTCACCACGGTATAACACATGAACGTATACATGAAAACATTTATTCTTTTTCACATGTTGAACGATGGATAGAAATGAGCCATAGTATTGTCTCCATAGCTATAATATAGAATATAGATATAACCCTCCAAACACCGTGACGCACAGTGAAAATCCCTTTCTCTCACCTTGAAGTGAGTCAGTAGCATGTTGGTTATATCTTGAAGTGAGTCAGTAGCATGCTGGCTATAGCTTGAGGTGAGTCAGTAGCATGCTGGCTATAGCTTGAGGTGAGTCAGTAGCATGCTGGCTATAGCTTGAGGTGAGTCAGTAGCATGTTGGCTATATACAGTACCTTGAAGTGAGTCAGTAGCATGTTAGCTATATCTTGAAGTGAGTCAGTAGCATGTTGGCTATACCCTGAAGTGAGTCAGTAGCGTGTTGGCTATACAGTACCTTGAAGTGAGTCAGTAGCATGCTGGCTATAGCTTGAAGTGAGTCAGTAGCATGTTGGCTATATCTTGAAGTGAGTCAGTAGCGTGTTGGCTATACAGTACCTTGAAGTGAGTCAGTAGCGTGTTGGCTATACAGTACCTTGAAGTGAGTCAGTAGCATGTTGGCTATATCTTGAAGTGAGTCAGTAGCATGTTGGCTATATCTTGAAGCGAGTCAGTAGAATGAATGAATGAATGAATGAAAACTTTATTTAACAGATTGCAGAATGGGTACAATACAGTACGGCTCAATACATACAATTGTTAAGGGGATGCAGACCTGAGAAAGACGTTTGTCTTGTTTCCATCAGGGTCCCCCATTTTCATTTCATATAGACATTTATGACATACACAACATACATGACATTTATGGCATAGGGACATATAGGTATTTAGTACTAATACATTTGTGACATAAGCGGTATTCAAATATACAGTACTGTTACCCCTAGATCCTGACAGAGTATATACATATGATGGGGAGGGGACTGTACATTAGGAGGGGGTGGGTGGGTGGGAGGGAAATATACATACGGCGGGGAGGGAATATATACATGCGGTGGGGAGGAGACTGTCTATTAGGAGGTGGTGGGGGTTTTGGGCATTTACGGTGACCAGTTTCGAATTGCAGCCTTCCGTAGGTGCTCTTTAAGAGCGGTTTTGAATGTGGGCAGGGATTCACATTCCTTTACAGCTTTGGGTAGGGCGTTCCACATTGTTGTGGCATAATTGTGAAATGTGTTTAGTCCCTTGTTTGAGCAGAATCTGGGTTTAACATGATTTGTTGAGCTTCCTCTGGTGTAGTGGTTGTGGTATTCACTGACCTTTGGGAAGTATTTTGACATGTACATGGGCACCCCGGTCGTATAGTGTATCTTGAAGACCAGGCCCATTGCAAGTTGCTGTACTCTGTCGTCTACTCTAAGCCATCCTAGGTTGTCAAAGTGGGCAGGGGTGAGGTGGGTTCTGGGGTTCAGGTCAAGTAGTAGTCTGACCAGTTTGTTTTGTGATGTTTGTAATTTTGTTTTAAGCGCCTTTGAGGTGCTTTGGTTAGCATGTTGGCTATAACCTGAAGTGAGTCAGTAGCATGTTAGCTATAGTTTGAAGTGAGTCAGTAGCATGTTGGCTATAGCTTGAAGTGAGACAGTAGCATGTTGGCTATAGCTTGAAGTTAGTCAGTAGCATGTTGGCTATAGCTTGATGTTAGTCAGTAGCATGTTGGCTATAGCTTGAAGTTAGTCAGTAGCATCATGCTAATTGCATAATACAGTCTTGAATCACAGTTAATGCTGCTTCACTATAGATAGACGTTACATCACCTCAAACGACTATTTTTTTTAAAGACAGCCAATTAATCTGCTTAGTAGTGAAACAGCCATGTCATGAAAGGGCACTGTTTTCGGTTTGTGTCTATTGTAGAGAGACTTGTAGTTTTTAGCTGTGGTGCAGTTACTTATGGAGCATCACAGCACTTCAATTTAGGGATAGTCACAGTGGATTAAAGAACAAGGTATTTATTGCATGTGGTCAACAAAGGCAGAGGATCAGTGCAGCTTTATGAGTAACAGTGCTATTGAAATTATTACAGTAATTGTTCTTCTATGACATGGGTTTTAACTAAAACACACACACACACCAGTAATAGTTGATCAAACATTTGTCAAATTTCTTTTGACAAAGTAGGCTACTATGGTGGTTCCAGCTTTGGCTATTGAGGGTCCTTCGTTTAGTCTAAAAGTCCCAGTAACTTCGTACAGTCATTGACTATTTCTCCTAAGGATGTCTGAACGACTTTTACCTCATAACACAGTGTCAGTATTCTTCCAATGTCTTGACCTATTGCAATGTGAGTCACATGATCGTTTGGGATTTTGAGCATAAAAACAAAAAGTTTCCTTTTATCTTTTCTTCTTGTACCCCGAATCCACGATCTTCTGCCCGGTGAGGAAATGCCACACTCCTCCTCGGTAGAACTCGTTTCCAAACGAGTAGAGGAGGGCATTGAAAATGGGGTTGGTCTTCGCCAGAACTGGGAGCACCTGGGAGCAGAGACCATTTTTCCCATATTATTTTGATATATCATTTTCTATATTCAATATATATATCACTTGATCTAAATCTGAGTTTACATTATAAAATGTTGCAGTTGACTTGTTTAAATCCGTACAGAATATCGTAATAACCCAAGGGAGCGAGCTCTCACCATTCTCAGTTTTGGGGATATACCCGTTACGCTATCAAAGCAGGCGTAGATACACATGGCGATATATGGCCCCCAGCACATCAGCATCACCCTCCAAGGCAAACTGGTGTTAAACTGGGACAAAGTTTTATGGTACAAGTATTAGATATTATGCCACACAATGTATTTATAAAGTACACAAGTACATACTATAGTAATTATTTGCTTCATACTGGGGCAGGGGAAGAGGATAACATTGCTCTCTTATTCTCTTGAATGTCTTAGGCAGATTAATAAAGAACAATAAATTAATTAATAGGAGTCATTGACAGAATTGCTTACAATAAAAAGGAAAGGTGTACGACAGAACCAAATACTGGTTCTTTAGCTTTTAATCATAGTGAATCACGATTGGTGCTATAGAAGCTATTTTTCAAGGCGTTTTATGGACCCAGCATGACATGGTGCCTTGGCACAAACTCATCCAGAGGTATAACTATAAATTAATTGAAACAAGGACACAAAGTGTCATACATGTGAAGCATTTATCATCACACAAAGTGCCATGCATGTGAGCTACCACTAGGGGCAGAGTGACTGTGAGTTACAGTGTGAGTGACTGAATGATTGAGTTAGTTTGGATCTAAAGATATGTTCAGTTACTAGTTACTAGCATGGCGGAGGCTTAACATTGTCAGTTCAACATGGTACAGAAAAACCTAGGGCATTAGTGGTCAACTTTGTTCCATGGTCTGTTGGGAGTTAGAATATAAGAACCAGTGAACTGTTACAATGCCATTAAGGATCAGCATAATGCAATTTATTAAACCACTAATGGGTGTTAAAATTGCAAGAAAGAACCAGTTTGAGTTTCAGTGGTTCTTAAAAGTTGTAAAGGTTCTGTAAAGTACTTGATTGCCAACATAACCCCTGTAAAATACAGTATCTATGTATAGAATGCAAAGCTATCAAGGTTTCCCTTTGTTTGCAGATTAACTCATTCATACTGTGGGCTTAGCAGTCTCTAGTTTATGCAACGATTAACCTGGGATTTGAGACAAAAGCACATTTTGGTGTTTCGTAAACACACGTGAAGTGTTGCTTGTGTGGAATCTAAATACTGCATTTTGCCAAAGTCCGAAAAGTGAAAAGAATAGCTACCCTGTAGTCATGGATCTTCTTGAAGTGCTTATGGATGGCCTCGTAGGACGATAGCATGGTGATGGACGGGAATAGCAGGTAGAGGACCACCAGAGTCGACATGTAGGTCATGTAGTCCCTAAGAAAAGAGGAAACGTCTTAGAGTAACACGCCAAGATTATCCAGAGTGAGACAACAACATGGATATCAGTTATCTCCCTGTGCGTTCAGTAGAAAGCTATCCGGCTGCACATTAGCCTAGCTTAGCACAATGAGTGGAAGTGGACAGTGCCGGTTAGCCTAGGCGTTGGCCAACTAACACCTCTCCTGGGCCCTCATTTATCAATTTTTCTTAAAAAGTATTCTATTTTCATACGTAAGCACAGAATTTAGAATGTGTGCACGCACAAAAAAAACGGGATTTATCAACCGTGCGTACACAGGTCCTACGCTCCTCCGTGTTGATAAATACCTCTTTGTTCTACCGTCAATGCTCGTGCATGATTATCCATATATGGTCATGAAAGTGATGAAACACCCCCCATGGGATGTGAAATAATGGACTGACCCGAGCAGAACTCTGAGAAACTTCACGGGAGATTGTTCACTGAGGCGCTGCCGAACCAAGAAGACACAACGCGTGTTATGGGACAGCTCAAAATACTAATAAAGACCGTTCGTTGACCACTGTTTGGCGTTGGTGGTTTGATTGATTGATTGAAATGTTTATTAACAGATTGCAGAATGGGTACAGTACAGTACAGCTCAATACAATTAGAGATGCAGACCAGAGAAAGACTTTCGTCTTGTTTACATCAGGGTCCCCCATTTTCAATTCATCATGTGTGTGTCATTATAACCGTGCTGTAATATGAATGCCTTTATTAGTTGTGTTCGATTGGCTATAATATGATTTTTAGAGACATCTATTTTGAATGAATGAATGAATGAAAACCTTATTTAACAGATTGCAGAATGGGTACAATACAGTACGGCTCAATACACACAATTGTTAAGGGGATGCAGACCAGAGAAAGACGTTTGTCTTGTTTACATCAGGGTCCCCCCCATGTTGTTGTCGGTATTAGCCTAATACCGACAACAAAATAGATGCCTCTAAAAATCATATACTATTAGGTAGCCTATATGAATTACATATAATAGCAGCCATAGCCTACATTATGCAACAGTAACTTGCGCATACCAGTGTATGCGACGGACCAGTGTATATCATATCATATTCATATAATAGTTTACTCTATCAGCATACCAGCATGTAATACGTTCTGAGTGTGTATCTACCTCAACTCCATATTATTTTGCGCATAGATTGCAGAAATACGGGAATGTTTTGATTTATATTAAAAGGCTTTGACATTGTAAAACTAAATACGTGGAATTCTGTAAGCATAATACAAGTCATATCACCCACACGATATATGCTCTGTGTCCAGAGCATGTATGCTTTTCATTCATTTAAGACACATTATTGCAAGGGTTTTGTAATACACATACACCCTGGTCTCATTGCAATGCGTTTTTTATTCTTTCTTATACAGTAGGAAGGGGGAAAAACACTATATCGTGGGTGTTCATATGACTTGTATTCTGCTTACAGCTTCGAAATTCCACTTGTTTCGTTTAACGTAAAGCCTTTTAAATATAATCAAAACGTTCCCGTGTTTCTGCGGTTTGTGCGCAAAATAATAACAAGTTGAGTTACGCGGAGCGCAGTCAGTCAGTACACCCCGTATATTCGGATAACGCTATATAAACCATGCTGCATTCATTCGGAGATAAAGACCTATTATTCCAAATGCTATTTATAGGGTTTTGACCATAATTACACTACTGTTGCTATTTTACAATGAAGTATAATGAATTACGGTTCATACAGAACATGCCAGTGTTGAAACTAATACACAGAAGCTTATTTCCTTATTGTAATAATATATTCTACCAACGGGCGCCAACTACGCATGGTCCGACCTGTGCTTAAATATACGCACAAAGTCAAGCACAAGTTCAAATTGATAAATCCCACACTTTGCTTAGAAATGATCGTACGCACGGGTTACGCACATATCTGTGCGTACGCCACGTTGATAAATGAGGGCCCTGGAGTTTAAGCAAGGCTTTCTACTGAACACACAGAGAGGAAACTGCTATCTATCTTCTTGTCTGACTCCGGAGAAGACGGTAAGTGAATTTCCCATAATGTTGGCGTTTTCCTTTAACCATCAGTGCTTTGATGTCTATTTCAAATGGCTATAAAGTCTTGTTCCGCTAACATCAGCATGTCTTACAACGTTTCCTATACATAGACATCACAAGTAGATTTCACCAAACTGATGTAGTGATCTGCGTGTCAGGAGGTACCAAGTGAACACAGCCCCTTATATATGAATAGATCTTCTTTTCTACTGCCGACTATATGTATTGCACACCGTAGCCTGCCACCACCATGAATAACATGCTGTGGGAATGCGTCTATACTTTCCGTAGCCGCATTTCTGCAGGACGCTCTCTGATTGGCCACTGACTGACGCTCTCTGATTGGCCACTGACATGTTTGCCCAATCGCGTGACGAGCTGTGTCTCTGCCCATTTCCGCGTCGAACAGCCTGCAAACTACCTGGCGTTCTATCGCCATGCTCTAAGACAAACTCTAACCTTAACCAACTTCGAAAGAGTGCCTAAGCCTAACCAGTGTAGAAACTGACGTCGGCCAATCAGAGAGCGTCCTGCAGAAATGCGGCTAAGGAAAGTATAGACGCTGTGGGAATCACTGTCTTAAAGGGGCATTTCAACTATTTTTAACCAGGATTCAATTGTACTGTTGTGGGGAGGGCATGTGATAATTAATTAGACATAAAACTAAGTTCAGCCAAATCGCCCAATATTCTTTTTTCAGAGAGAGTTAAGTACCGAAGAAAGGTACCGGTACCAGGTGTGAGGGTAACTTAAGGTTAATCACGCATTGGTAATGACAATCATGATAATCATCTTGGTTAGATGTTATCCAGCTCCATGAATGGAGTTAAAAATAACAGATGACTAATTCAAGAATCCCTACCAATGCAAGGACCGCTACTGTTCCTAATTTATGCAAATGACATGTCGTCAGCTTGTGACTGCAACTTGTTCTTGTTCGCGGACGACTCAGCCCTGCTGGTCTCTGACAAGAACAAGTTACAGGTTGAAAAAACCCTCAGCTCAGAACTCGGCAGAATCTGCACCTGGCTCGCTGATAACAAACTATCATTACACCTGGGTAAAACAGAGTCCATTCTCTTCGGATCAAATAACAAACTCAGCAAGACCGACGGCTTCTCAGTTACAGTGGGTGACAATATTGTCACAAGGAAAGATGAAATTACATACCTAGGTTCCATCCTAGAGGCAAATCTTTCCTGTGACAATGGCATCCAATGTAATCAAAAAAGTCAACCAACGAGCTAGATTCTTGTACCGGATCTCCTCTCTGGTAAACAAGAATACCCTGAAGACTCTGGCAGGAGCACTCATTCAAGGGTACTACGACTATGCTTGCACCTCATGGTACCAAAGCACCTCAAAGGCGCTAAAAACAAGATTACAAACATCACAAAACAAACTGGTCAGACTACTACTCGACCTTACTCCTAGAACCCACCTCACCCCTGCCCAATTTGACTACCTAGGATGGCTTAGAATAGAGTACAGCAACTTGCAATGGGCCTGGTCTACAAGATACACTACACGACTAAGATACCCATGTACATGTCAAAATACTTCCCAAAGGTCAGTGAATACCACGACCACAACACCAGAGGGAGCTCCACAAATCATGTTAAACCCAGATTCGGCTCAAACAAGGGACTAAACACGTTTCGCAATTATGCCACATCAATGTGGAACGCCCTACCCAAAGCTGTAAAGGAATGTGAATCACTACCCACTTTCAAAACCACTCTCAAAGAACACCTACGATAGACTGCAATTCGAAACTGGCCCCTGTAAATGTCCTAACCCAACCCCCTCCAATGTACAGTAAATGACCTAACCCAAGAATACACAAGACCCTCCTCTTGGAACCAAGTATGGTTTTGTCGATATTCCAATGTACAGTTGTACCGGTTCCCCCACCCCGCCTACCCAACCCCCCCACCCCACCACCTCCAATGTACAGTTCCCCCCCACCCCACCTCCTCCAATGTACAGTTTCTACGTCAAATGTATATACTCTCTTTTTTAGACTCTTTTTGTATCACAAACAGTACTGTATTTGCAAATCTGGTATGTCGTAAATTTATAGATGTAGCAGTACTGTCTATCTGTATGTCGTGTATGTCATATGTTATGATTAATTGAAAATGGGGGACCCTGATGTAAACAAGACGAAAGTCTTTCTCTGGTCTGCATCCCCTTAACAATTGTGTGTATTGAGCTGTACTGTACTGTACCCATTCTGCAATCTGTTAATAAAGTTTTCAATCAATCAATCAATCAATCAATCAATCAATCAATCAATCAATCAATCAATCAGGTTGACCTGAAGTGTCTTAATGGCTGTCCTACAGGGGTGCCCAAACCTTTCCATATGGAGGGCCAAGGGCTGAACCATAACATGGGTGGAGAGGCTGCAGTGTCTTAGATCTTATTTCAACATGTTCTTTTTCTTTTAAACAATGAAGTTATTTAAAAATCACCCCGGAAATATTATATATTATATAAAATAATGTATATATATTGATACTTGCCGTCACTGTATCGATATTATACAGTCATGCAAAATCTCTCTGTATATTGCTGTATCGATTCCCCCCCCCCCCCACCCCTACAGTATACCTGTCTCCTTTGGTGTAATCCAAACAGCAGCATGTCTTCATGGGCTCAAAGCCATAGACCGCCCATCCAGTGAGAGGGAGGGCAGCCCAGAAGATGGACAGCCCCCAGATGATCAGACTCATGGTCACGGTGGTGCTCCAAAACAGCTTCTGTCCTGCGGAAAGGAAGAAGACAGTTTGCCACAAAGCTCCATTTGGAAGCAAACGTTGGGCGCTGACCCCGGTTTTACCTTTATTTAAAGGTATTATTTTTTTTCCAATTATGAGAAATAAATGGGTTTCTCTACAACGTCATGGTGGAGATGTGTGTACAACCAGGGACGGGCAGAAAGCTTAGGTGGACATTGGACAAACAAATAAAATAATGTGTTGCACAGCCAATTACACAAATCAGTTAGCTCTACTCTACTCAAAACACTTTTGAGTAGAGATAGCGCAGCATTTGTTTCAAAACCATCCCATAGGAGCATCACAAATAACAATGACATGCTTCCCCTTAGTACTTAGTAGTTCATCAACCCATCAACCATTTGTCCAATAATTATGAAACTTGGAGACAATGTCTCCGCTTCAATGTTGCTGCCTCTTTAATACTGTGGACCCCCTGCAGCTTTCTGGGTCCAGTTGTACCAGTCAAACCTAGTTTTGTTCCAGCAATGAGGGTCATCTGGGTATTAGGTTTTATTAGGTTTTTTATTACTCACTGGTGCAGTACTGGTGGTATCTGTCCCAAGCAACGGCAGCCATGAAACTGATGGAGGCCAGGACAGATGTCATTCCCTGGAAACCATGATATGAACATCCCTCCTGGCCAAATGGCCAATGTCTTGAGGAGGACAAAGAAAAAACATATACACATATATATTAATGTACAGAGAAGTGTTTAAGCGCTGCATAATAACCAATATTACATAAACGTGATTATTAAGAGTTCATTTTTCTGCCCAAATAATAACAGGATGATTAGTTCCCTCCACATGGGAACATGAATGGGTTATCATTGAACTAGCTTCATCTGTGGTTCACACAGGCTCTTCACCTTGAATGAGGTCTTCTAATATCGATTTCTCTCTCACATCCTTTTGTGTTAGCAATGTGGCCGTTAAGAATAGGCTAGTTAGCAAAACATATAACCCTGCTGTGAAACATCACTTTACCTCTCACCCAGTAGCACTGTAACGGACACAATTAATGGACACTGTAATGGACACAATTACTGGTAAACAGGAAAGGAAAACACAGGAGTAAAAAGAACCAGGGCTTCATGTTTTTTTTTTTATTATGATAACACTAAAGAGGTCTATGAACACTTACTGCTAGCCTAGAAGGGAGGGGGTTTAATAGCTATGACCCCTTGGGACCTTTGACCTGTGATCAATTCACTTTCTTAATTAATCAAGTCAAAATGTCAAATTTAACTGCGATTAACTTGCTACCGGTTTGTTAGGAAGTGAACATTGTAAGTCTTATGTGTAATTATATCTTCATACTGTACACCGCATTCCAGGCCTCGCCATGCATTACATGGAGCCATGGTTTCAGTCTGTGCCTGATACGGCCCTCAACCATCTGACAGTTAATAGATAAGGTCTATGATATATGTACCAGCAAAGTGGTTATAACTAAGCTTCTATTAATTATGAGAATATTTTGAAGACACAATGTACAGGGTGGATGTTCTGTACATGGCATCCCCCATATATAGACCAGACAGTTTGATGTAAACCATTTGATCTAAGTACCAAGCAGAGTGCTCTACCGAGTTGTACTTAATATCACATACACATAACATGACTTACTATCACGATTTGAATGTTTGAATATGCATTTAGTAATATGACCTTTCTTTGTCTATGAAAGATATAAAATGAATGTTCGATCTTCCGCTCACTCTCTCTCTTACTCTCTTCTCCTCACACTTACCACATTTCTCTCTTTAATACTTTTGTACCACTTTGTATCATTTTGATTCTACTAACTAAATGGATCCATTATATATATTGTAAAATAAACTATCTTATTGAACTACAGGATATTGTCTATTAGACCGATGCAAGCCAGGGGCTCGAATACGCAGTCACTTATGGCTCCGTAGTGCCAGGTTAATCTGCACCACCAAGCACTGCTTAAAAGCTAGCGGTGGGTCCAAAATATATCAGATATACATTTCAAAGGTACCCAGCGTTCCATTAGGGTTTCACACACACACGCAGCGGGGGGTTGAAAGCTCGGCGTTGCTAATAAACATTTTAAATCATTTTTATAAACTGGTCAACACTGCATTATTTCCGGCGTTGGGTGCATGATGCGCATGCGCTGTGATCACAGCGCAGGCGCACCAGGCAGCCAAATACGGAAATACAGCCGTTGGGTGTTGGGTGGGGGGGACACACTGTACAACTGTACAAGCAAAACTACATTGGAATATTGACAAGACCATACTTGGTAATTTACTGTACATTGGGGGGGGTTGTGTTAGGACATTTACAAGGGCCAGTTTCGAATTGCAGTCTCCCGTAGGTGTTTTTTGAGAGTGTTTTTGAAAGTGGGTAGTGATTCACATTCCTTTACAGCTGTGGGTAGGGCGTTCCACATTAATGTGGCATAATTGCGAAACGTGTTTAGTCCCTTGTTTGAGCCGAATCTGGGTTTAACATGATTTGTGGAGCTCCCTCTGGTGTTGTGATCGTGGTATTCACTGACCTTTGGGAAGTATTTTGACATGTACATGGGTACCTTGGTCGTGTAGTGTATCTTGTAGACCAGGCCCATTGCAAGTTGCTGTACTCTGTCGTCTACTCTAAGCCATCCTAGGTTGTCAAAGTGGGCAGGGGTGAGGTGGGTTCTAGGAGTAAGGTCAAGCAGTAGTCTGACCAGTTTGTTTTGAGATGTTTGTAATTTTGTTTTTAGCGCCTTTGAGGTGCTTTGGTACCATGAGGTGCAACTTGCAAGCATAGTCGTAGTACCCTTGAATGAGTGCTCCTCCCAGAGTCTTCAGGGTATTCTTGTTTACCAGTGAGGAGATCCGGTACAAGAATCGAGTTTGTTGGTTGACTTTTTTTATTACATTGGATGCCATTTTGTCACAGGAAAGATTTGCCTCTAGGATGGAACCCAGGTAGGTAATATTATCTTCTTTCCTTGTGACAATATTGTCACCCACTGTAACTGAGAAGCCGTCGGTCTTGCTGAGTTTGTTATTTGAACCGAAAAGAATGGACTCTGTTTTGCCCATGTGTAATGATAGTTTGTTATCAGCGAGCCATATGCAGATTTTGCCTAGTTCCGAGCTGAGGGTTTTTTCAACCTGTAACTTGTTCTTGTCAGATACCAGCAGGGCTGAGTCGTCCGCAAACAGGAACAAGTTGCAGTCACAAGCTGACGACATGTAATTTGCATAAATTAGGAACAGGAATTGTGACCAGTTTATAAAAATGATTTAAAATGTTTATTAGCAACGCCGAGCTTTCAAACCCTGCCGCGTGTGACAGTGTGTGTGTGTGAAACCCTAATGGAACGCTGGGTACCTTTGAAAATTATATCTGATATATTTTGGACCCACCGCTAGCTTTTAAGCAGTGCTTGGTGGTGCAGATTAACCTGGCTACTACGGAACCATAAGTGACTGCGTATTCGAGCCCCTGGCTTGCATCGCAGTCACGAAAGGGGCCATCATTTTCTTTGATATTATTATTTTCAGCCATCATTATTCCTACCTCTCAGACCACAAAGTGAAATCCATCAGAGAACACATTCTTACACGGCTGCACAATTATTCTCAGTTATTTATGAATAGGTTGGATATGACAATATTCTCATAACATTAAAAAAATAAATAAAAAAAATACCATTTGAAATATTTGGAACACCCACTTCCTGAATTAATTGACCTATACCCACTGAAATCCAACCCAAACATCAGACAAAAAGTGTAAACAAAGTGCAGTATCATGTTAATCATCTTTTGCCCGGAAGTCGCTGTTTGATGACATTACATATTCTACCTTTATAATATATCCTGAAGCCAGGTTCAGATCAATTGCACTGCATGTAGGCTATAGACAGGTAAAACAGGAGTAAGAAAACCAGAGTTCATACCTCATATAGCTGGCATAAGCAGCGATTAGACCGTTTATGTTCAGACCGAGGTCAGCCAGAGCCAGATTGAACACAAAGAAGCTACTTGGAGTCCGCATCTCTTTCACTCTGATGAAAGCCATGATTGTAATGGCATTGAGGAAGAAACCAAGCAGGCCTGAAAGACAATCCATACATTGCCAACAAATAAAAAAATATATATTTTATTAAATAGTGATTCTTCTCAGGAGACGCACAGTCATCACATTATTATGCCATTATTCTTGCATTCAAACAAGATGATTTGATTCTTGACCAGATAATCTATCAGCAAGGTATACTCTACTTGGTCATACAGGCTACTCTTCTACACAGATAATTTACCCCAATGTTTACAAACATGAATCATGACAAACATTTTACAGCTCAAAGTAAACTGAATGCTACCAGGCTAATCTATCTAGAACTATGTATTACCAATACTAGAAATTGATAATAAATGGGTAATAAATGGCTATGTATGACTCTATCAATTGCCTTCCCCATGGCAGCTCCCAGGCTCAGGAACTCTCTCCCCCAAGACATCTCTCAATTTCCAGTCCCACCTCAAGACCCATCTCTTCCCCAATGTTTGTGTTATGCTTTTCTGTAGTTTGTCTCACTACCTCCGCCCCTTGTGTAAAGCGACTTGGAGTTCTCGAAAAGCAGTATTTGTAGGCTAAATATTAGACCTTTAAAGTCAAATATGCTGGTCAGTCACCTAAACTAATGGTAACGTAAGGGTAATACATTTCTAAAATCGAACGTCTTAATAATGCTGATCATTAACACAATAATTGAGGTTGCAGTGGATGAATACGAAAAGGAGACTCGTACAGGCTCTCATTAGCCAAAACAAAAGAAATAACGTTATTTTGGAGTGAACCATTACCTTTGTATTCCACGCACAAGCTCCATTACTGCAGGCATCTCACGTTTTGTTTGATCAAACCCATGAACCCAGCCCGAAAGGACACTACTTACCCCCAACAAGAAGAGCTGTGCCGAATGTAAACATGTCGAAATCAGTGAACCCGTCTGGTAATGTATGCGCTGCCATATTGATAGTCTATTCAACGTAAACGGGCACAAATGAGAATTCCTCAGTCCTGTGTTACAAAAGGGCCACGGATTTCAAGTACAGACCCCCTTATAAAGGCTATTCACGTGGAAAAGCATAAAGAGACTTATCTTTGTAAACCCTTTCCAATCCACAAGGAATGCTCTAATGGGCAGGCCGTAGCGTACGCGTACCCCCAAAACTTTCTTTGAATTCACTATTGCCAAAACGTTGCGCGTTTACTGCGCAAGGCTTTTTGATCTCCAAACTGTGACGAGGTAAAGAATGAAGATCCTCGGAACATAAATGTGCACTTTCTCTGAAAGGCCCGCCCCAAACGAACTTGGGTCTGCAAGCAAGCCAATCAATGCCTGCGTAATTTAAATTAAATTGAACCTAATATAATTAACTTATAATTAAATAACTGAGCTATAGACCACAACCATTTTATGCACCTTGCCTTTGGGCTAAAGTCCTACCTATAGACAGGGTACCCACAATTCTTAAGTTTTGATCACGCATTTAACGTTATTTGTAATTTGTTCCAAATTAATCAAAGCTTAACAACAACAACAAATAATAAATAATTAGTACTGCAGTAGATTTTCACCATAATAGCATGAAAACATAATACCTGGGGGCAGGGCCGCCTGGGAGAAATGCGAGGCCCTGTGCGAGATTTAACGCGAGGCCCCCCCCCCCCCCCCCCCCCCCCCCAAAAGGTTAAAAAAAATATATATATATATATATATTTTTTTATACAGTCAACATATTCTTAAATAATAGCGCTGCCCGAGGCGGGGCATGATACAGTCAACATATAGCAAAAGAGAGAGCGAGAGAGAGCTCCCGTTCTTACAGTCATATACAGTGTACAGAGAGAGAGAGAGAGAGAGAGACACATTGGAAAGAATTGAAATGATATTTGGCCTAAACAAGAGTACACAGTGGCAGAATACCTGAGCACTGTGACTGAAGATCCTGAGCACAGCCTAGCCATCGAGAAAGGCCGCCATAGCAGACTGTGTGTGTTAGAAAGAGAGAGAGAGAGAGAGAGAACATGTGTGTTTGTCATGTGTGTGTGTGTTAGAGAGAGACTAGAGCATGTATGAGAGATTCAAAAGGACAAAGATCAACACTTAAATCCAAGAGAGAGAGAGAGAGAGAGAGAGAGAGAGAGAGAGAGAGAGAGAGAGAGAGAGACACATTGGAAAGAAATTGAAATGCTATTTGGCCTAAACAGAGAGTACACAGTGGCAGAATACCTGAGCACTGTGACTGAAGATCCTTGAGCACAGCCTAGCCATCGAGAAAGGCCGCCATAGGCAGACTGTGTGTGTTAGAAAGAGAGAGAGAGAGAGAGAACATGTGTGTTTGTCATGTGTGTGTGTGTTAGAGAGAGACTAGAGCATGTATGAGAGATCCAAAAAGACAAAGATCAACACTTAAATCCAACAAGAAGAGGGTCTATACCAGAGAAACCAAAGCAGCAAGGAGCCAATGGCCGACATCAGCTAAATAGGCTAGCCAGGTACTGTGACACCAGGCCACACACAGCTTTGGCCAACGGCCCAACGCTACCCAAGCTACACAAACGACCATTCACACACAGCACATGTCGTATCTCCAAATGTTGTGAAGTAGCATATGTTTTGCCTGGAAAAAAACATCGTTATTAACAAAACATTCGGGAGGGGAAGGAAGGAAGAGTTGACTCACCATCATAGGTTGACTCACCATAACGCAGTATCAACGCGGCGCCAATGGTAAAGTTGGAAGGAGACTTTCTTGGCCCACGGTGTAATTTCTTCTTCTTCTTCTTCGAGTACTTTCCGGCAGACTGGACACCTTTCGGCGTATTGCTGCCTAACAGATTTATCTGCTCACAAGTTCTCTTCTCCTTCTTTTGAAAAGACATCCACTCGCCTCGCTCCTCTGAATAGCGCTGAATTATCTACCTCGTGTGTCTTCTTCTTCTATTTGGTATTACGGCGGTCGGCGGACGGGCCGGAAACACTATCCTAAAATCTGTAGAGCAGCAAATCCGCAGAAACCGGAAAACTGCAGTCTGCAGAGCCGCAGAGGCAGGAAGTCAGACACATTCTACAAACGTGTCTAATGTGAAATATATAAGCATATAAGCAAAACTAGATTTGAGGTCTGTGATGAAAAAGGGCCTCGCGGGAAGGGGGCCTCGCAAAAAAACAATTTTTTTTTTTTTTCTTTTTTTTTTTTGCGAGGCCCCCCTTCCCGCGAGGCCCTGTGCGACCGCACTGCTCGCACACCCCCTGAGGCGGCCCTGCCTGGGGGACCCTGATGTAAACAAGACAAACGTCTTTCTCAGGTCTGCATCCCCTTAACAATTGTGTGTATTGAGCCGTACTGTATTGTACCCATTCTGCAATCTGTTAAATAAAGTTTTCATTCATTCATTCACCTATGCGCCAGCAGAATATGGCATTCAACACTTAATCATCTAACTAAACCTTTTCAAACGTAACATTTCGACAAACTTTCTGATTGCACCACTAATCCGTAGGCAGATTAAACATTTACCACAAACGCATTAACTATGAACTAATGATGTTTCCCAATAGACCTCTAATACAATCTTTTAAACCTAGTCCTAATGTGTTGGACAACTCTCCAAGAGTGATGTTCCATCCACAATTAGTCTTCTACTGTTAGCCACTGAGCAGCTCCACTAAGCACCTGGGGGTTCAATGCCTTGCTCAAGGGCACATTAGCAATAGGTATTGAGGGAGGGTAGAGTGTTATTCATTCACTTCCCCCACCCACGTTTTTTAATTTAGAATCTGTAATGTTGTCAAACAGCGAACTCTAGGCAAAAGAGCCCCCTTGGTATTGTGCTTTATTTAAATTTTTTGTTTTGGGCTGATGGGTGGGTTGAAGTTGAGTAATAATAATAATAATAACTTTATTTGTATAGCACTTTTCATACAGAGGTTGCAGTTCTATTTCGTTATGGCTTTCGCTCAGCATCATACTGCACTGTACTTCACTTTGTGCACGTGCACTGAATAAAAAATTCCACCATGTACCTTTACATCCCAACATTCGTCTGGCCACACCCCCATCCGCTTACCTTCATAAGCAGGTGTGTGGTCACCTACTCGCCTCCTTCTTCACTTTCACCACAAGGAAGTGCCTTCGGTAGATCCCCACTTGACGAGGTTGTTAGTAGAAGAAAGTTGGAAAACAAAAGAACGGGAAGATACGTTGACATCATATCTTTATTTTCTCTCTCACTATTTCGAGAAGCAGCGATATTGTCTTCATTACTGGAGTGTCTGGAAGATGATGATCATTCTGACCTTCAACGGCTTTTTCGTATTAGGAGCTCACGCCGCTGACATGCTCCCCAGCTACAGTCCTCCTTGCTGCGGCTGGATGGGGTTGCCCTCCGGCCACACAGCTGGACTGTGGGAAGCACCGACTGTTGTGAGAAGCGGTTGTTTCCAGGATGGGGTACGTACTGTTTTGCTTGCGAGCTCTGGTTGTTGTTGATGCTGTAGGGGTTAGCTGACAATTTACGAAACGCAGACTCCAGACTGGGGTCCTCTGCTCGGCTTAAACGGCGGTCGGAGGATCTTGGTCTGACGCCCATGATGGTCAATCTAGTGGGCCGCGACCAGGTCCTGGTGAACCCAGGATTCTCGAGCGGATGCTTCTCTGTCCTGTGCGCGTTAATATTAAAGGCAACCAACTTGTGTTCAGCTTTTCTCTGATTGGCCACGACCCCCCGCCCCCTTTTGCCGCGAACGCGGCAGGCAAGCGGCAGCGGTCCCAAATGAAATCCATCAGTGGAGGCTGCATCAGTGGAGGACGCAGGCTGCTGACTGATTATGAAATGAATGAATGAAGCACGGAGCATAATCTATAATGTTATTACCCTCCAACTAGACTCTGTCTGGAGGAGGGATATACCAGACCTGGAAAATGACTTTGATTGGCAAGGAGCCTGGGCAAATGTCCGACTTACATCAAGGAACCCGGATCATCAACAAATCAATCTTAACTATATTCACAGGACATACTTGACTCCTATAAGACTGTGCAGAATGGGGCTTAAACAAGACTCCAAATGCTCCCAATGTACAAATGGGGACGAAGGGACATTTATGCACATGTATTGGGACTGCCCACCAGTTAAGGCATTCTGGAAAGATGTGACCCAACAATTATCAAAACCTGTATCTTGGAATATACCTGTACACCCCTCGGTATTACTATTGAATGATGTTTTTGAGTTTGCAGTGAATCCACAGCTAAAGAGATTGGTTTTATCGGGTATCACAGTAGCTAAAAAGCTGATCGCATCACGCTGGTTTCAACCGGAAAAAATGTGCCGGAAAGTTTGGTTTCTTACATATCTCGATGTGATTTATCTAGAAATATCTACAGCAAGAATTCTGGGTCTCAATGAATCCAAAATGTCAATGTGGTTAGAAGTGGTGGAGAGAATAAAAGCTAGCTTATAATGGTAGTGTCTGGTTAGGTGCGAGGGATAGTGGAGGTACTTCCCAAGGTGGGGTCCGGGAGGGGGGGGTTCGAGCTGGAGCATATGTGTGTAGGTTTTTAGATAACAGGTATTAGGGGTATATCTTATATAAGACAAATAACTAAAATGTGATCTCATTGGATGTGCTCTGACAATTAATGCTTGTATATCTTATCGTGTGTTGTCATGTTTGTTTATGTGTTTGTTTAAAAAATAATACAAAAAAAAATGTTATTTCGCGGCGTTTGTAACGTCATAACATCAGTGGAGGACGCAGGCTGCTGACTGATTATGAAATGAATGAATGAAGCGCGGAGCATAATGTATAATTGAAGCGCGGAGCATAATGTATAATGTTATTTCGTAACGTCATAACATCAGTGGAGGCTGCTGACTGAACTAGAAACTGTACGCTGTAACGTTATTATGTTATTTCGCGTTTTTAACAACCAACTACCAGATTCACTCGTCACTGTACATCACTTCTGAAGTATAAACAAACTATACTGCTGTGACGATTTTGAATATCTTAACATGTATTTATGCCCATACAATTTTTTAGATGAATGATTGTGGATATAATATAGAAAACACATCATTATGATATTGTCAGATGGCGTTGTCAGATGTGTAGAATTCACCTACTGTACTTACAATTATTTTCATATAAAATACAATGGTGAGTGAGAAATGTATCTCCAGTGATAAAACCCAGTGCTCTATGATACACAGCGTGGATGGGCTTTCAGAGGGAGAGGCATGCATGTACATAATTTCACCATAATCAAATACAGACATAATTGTGGATTATTGTACAATGGTCTTCTTACTGGCAGCAGAAAAGCATGATTTGTACTCTCTGCCGCGTCTGCCGCGTCTCTCAGCGCGGATAAGGGCGTGTGCTAGGGCGGTCACGTGGCCGTGTGGCCAATCAGAGAAATGCTGAACGAAAAGCTGAACACAAGTTGGTTGCCTTTAATATTCACGCGTCCCGTGCAGGCCCCACCTTTCACATAAAAATGAAAGTACACCCTAACGAGGAAATGTGGTCATAGGATCTTCTTTATCGGGAGTTCCATGCTCAAAGTCGGCTGCAGCCCGAAATGGGAATTGTGCTGGCCCCGCTGTATGTCTGGATCACCGTTGAAAACTGTGTTTGACATTCTTTTTCTTTTCCCTCTTAGGGGAGGGACTTGGACAGCGGCCTGTCTGAAGTGTGGCTTGTTATGTCGTTGTGTACAGTTCAGGTGATAGCTGCTTAGCTGGCGTGCTAGTTGTGGCCTACTGTGTTAGCCAGTCAGCTGTTAGCTGCGGCGCTAGCTCGCTGTGTTTACCAGGCTAGTAAACGTTAGCTTGTTGCTGTTGGTCATGCTGACATGGTAGAGGAGGATCATCAGTATATAGAGAGGTTGGTCATGCTGACATGGTAGAGAAGGATCATCAGTATATTTGGTCATGCTGACATGGTAGAGGAGAATCATCAGTATATAGAGAGGTTGGTCATGCTGACATGGTAGAGGAGGATCATCAGTATATAGAGGTTCTGCAGAAGAACCCTAGATTCCAGAAGGCTTTTAGTCAGCTTGGTGCATTGGTGCTGGTAACAGATGAGCTCCAACAGGAGATGGAGTCCTTCACATGCATTATGGATGGCCATGGTCGGATGAAGTCAGTTGATGCTGTGTGAGCCAAGATGCTGCAGAAAATGATGTGTACTGATAAAGTCCTGGATGCAAACTCCAAAGTAGACATTGAACGCCTGCCTCCCCCCAATGTCTGTCTCATCCCACATGTACAGCGAGCCAACTTCATAGTCGCGAGCAGAACAGCCAATATTCAAGAGGCCCAAAGCCTATGATCAAAGTATGGACTGGGAAAAACAATGGATGAGGAGGTGTTAGAACCTGTCTGGATGGTTGGACCCATCCTCTATCCTTCTCTTGTTGAGGTACTGGCCCAGAAAGTGGAGTCAGAAGAGCAAGAATAAGGAGGCAGATTACGCAAAAAATAACATGGATGAGGAGGATGGAGAGTACGAGTCTGATGAGGCGGAGGAAGAGATGGAGATCGAAGAGATAGACTTTGACAATAGTTTTAGTGATGATGATGATTAGTAGTTTAGGGTACAAAATACAAATAGAAAAAAATACTTGGATGTTGTGTCAACAAAGAAGATATCCAGTCCATGATATCCAGTGCATATGAAAACATATAGTTTGAACCTTAACAATAAATAAATCACTGATCAAAATCGCATGGGAAAATGTGTTAATTTGTCTCTATATAATTGTTTATGCAAAACTATAATATTTAGGGCATAACAGCATCGAGACAATCTTTATTACAATTTTATTTCCAATATTAACCTAAATCGATCTCGTCCAATGTACTACTGTACATTTCAGTAAAAAGGGAAAATAGAGTGATATACGTTTCTTCCAGCGTTTTTAGCTTTTTCTGTCCTGAAATTTAATCAAGATGCGTTTGAATCTTAAAAATAACAATTGTACTGAATTCCTTGGGTCAAACTTGTTTGAGAAAATGTTTTAATTTGTCTCCATATGTTGTTAACTTCAAAAGTTAGGCTGTTTTCTTTTTCTTATTTTTCAGGTTTTGGTTCAGGATAAGTGTAATAAAGGGTTAAAAATAAACCCCATGGGACATTATTCCAACCTGTTACCTGTCAGAATCTTAAAATAGACACTCCCAAGGATTAATCAAAAACAGGTGGACCATGCAGGTGGACCTATGTTTCCATTCTAGACTATAGTGGCTGTTCTGTAGTTTAATAGGAGCCTAATACTGCTCGTCTAATTTAAGGCTCACAATGACCTGTAACAATGAAATAGTATAGGCATATTATACATTTCCTGAATCCTTATGGTCCTGAGAGTGTTGTAGATTTTGTATTTTGTGTCCCTGTTGCTCCTAGATGACACAAGGCTAAAAGATGATATATCATTTAGGCGAAAATCATGTAAAAATGTGTGTTGTTGACTGTTCAAAGAGCTCCAGTGACCTCTATATTGGTCAGAAAGATTGACATCTTAGCTTGAATGAAAGATTCCATAGTCCCCTTTAAAATGATACCAAACACAATATTGTGGAACATTGACAGATGTCCTCTACATGAGTCTAAATCAGGATATGCACCAGCATCTGAAATGCGATTTCCTGAGGGGGTGGGTATACTTCATGACTTGATAATTATGATAAAGCTACCACTCTGGAAGGGCTATCATACAAAAATATCATCTACAGACATAGATATTTGAAAAAATTATATGTACGTTTATTCACCCTGAGTGGCACCGATATCTGGTCTGGCCCATGGACTATGGTCGGTCGGGGCGCCTGTTCAGCAGGGAGGGGATCTGGGGGAAATAGCGCAAACCTCCGCACGCGTTACGTTCCCCCGGTGAAACTCCTCGCTGTAAGGTGAAAAGAAGTGGCTGGTGAATGTATTGGAGGAGGCATGTGGTAGTTCTACACCCTCCCCAGGCGGACAGTGGGGCAATGCGTGCAACAACCAGGAAGGGAATTGGCATAACGACAAAAAAATTGTGATGGGTGAAAAATACAGAAAGCCCCCATTAATTGGACATTATTATGACATCATTACAAATGGAAGCTTAGTGATGCAATTTACATCATTACTAATCAGAGAACTGGTGACCTTCTGGTATGAAATCTGCCTGCTGTACCAGTGCAATGGCCACAGATATATTGGCACATAGGTAATTATACAAACGTGTTATACAAACTATGATAATCTGCTGCTTTTGCAACACAATGGCTGCACTGTGGGGAATTACATCGGTTCTCACACAGGCCAAGGAACTGTGGTGATTGGGTGTGATGACGCAACGGGACCCAGGAGCAGACAAGACCAGGCTGGCAGCGAGTTAATGGATCTTTATTTAGAATGAACTAACACAAAAACAAGGGTATAGGGAAAAACACACAAAAAAATCCTCTCAGCGAACGCTGTAAGAGGGGAAAAACTACACTAAAGGTTAGACACGAAAACACTAAACATGGAAACACTTACTTTACGAGAACATGGAACACGGACAGGGTAACAATGATAATGGACCCACAGAGACTGGGAAACAAGGAACTCAAATACAGAAACAAACGAGAAACACCTGGGATGATGACACCTGGGAGCGGAGACAGATTGACAAAGAACTACAGGAAACAACACAAAGAACTACAACTACAGATGACAAGACAAACATCATACACTGGGTCAAAACAAGCAGACTACAGACACTAAACAGAGAACCTAATAACAGACAGTAATTACAAAGACTAAGATTAAACAGATAACTAATACAAGACAAGAGTAACACAAGAGTAACACTAGACTAACAGGGGAACATGAAGAGCAAGAGAGAGAAGGGGAGAGATAGAGAGCAAAAGAGAGATAAGAAAAACACTAAGGGACAGAAATACAAGGAACAAACATACAGAGGCGGGGAGAGGTAGAGCAGGGGAGAACAGTCCATGGCCCGGTGGGACATAACAGGAACAGGGACAGCACTATTTAACATTTGAAACAAATTATTTTGTCCATCCATTCATCAGTCTAGAGTAGACTTTCGGAGGGTGTTCTGTCTCAGGCGTATGGGTGTTCCATTCTCTGCAATCAGAGAGAGAGAGAGAGAGAGAGAGAGAGAGAGAGAGAGAGAGAGAGAGAGAGAGAGAGAGAGAGAGAGAGAGAGAGAGAGAGAGAGAGAGAGAGAGAGAAACGTTTCAAATCAAGTGCCAGGACAACTCTCCTGAAAGAAATAGATTTAAAAGGGAAAATGTAACGTGAATAATAACAGACAGAGATGAATGGATTAAAGGATTTCAAATCCCCCCTAACCATGTTAAACCTCTGCACCTGTGGATAACCCTGGAGTCTGTGAAGAGACAGACCGCTTAATCATGCTCCAACCAACCCCGCCACAGAAAGTGTCATAAGAGATTTTCACGCACGCACACACGCACGCACGCACGCACGCACGCACGCACGCACGCACGCACGCACGCACGCACACACACACACACACACACACACACACACACACACACACACACACACACACACACACACACACACACACACACACACACACACACACACACACACACACACACACACACACACACACACACACTGTTGCAGCTGCACTGTTTTCCATGAAAATACCATATTTGGATAAGTTTGACCATTTCTCAAAATCTGAAAATCATTATTTAATAAAACACAGAAAAGGATCACCAAGTTACTCTGGATAAAAAAAAACTTTACAGACAACATTGAGACAAAGCTTCCTGACACATCTCCATCCAAACTCTTGGAAGAATATCATCTGATACCACCTGGAGAGCTCGTTTCAGAGTGTGGAGCTGAGTACCAAGTATCTCATGATGCAGCAGTTAAGGTGTTGATACCATTCAGCACCACATATCTGTGTGAAGCTGGCAAAATATAGGGCCAAGTTGAGCCTTGAGGATGACATGCGTGTTGCCTTGTCAAAGATCTCCCCACGTATTGACCGTATTATTAGCCAGCAGCAGCAGACCTCGCATTGAGCTAGAAATGTCCACTGAGTGAACGAGTGCTTATTTTCTGTATTTATTTATATTTTTTGAGAAATGGTAACTTGGTGATCCTTTTCTGTGAAATGGTCACACTTATCCAAATATGCTATTTTTATGGAGAACAGTGCAGCTGCAACAGATAGCACTTTAGTGATAATTTTCTGTAATTTTATTTAAAGAAATATGCTATTTGATTTACTACTACAAGCAGTGTAATGTCAACAGTACTAAGCCATTTAGACCTGAAACACCTGTTAATAATGCATTATATAGCCTGCATATACACACAAATGTGTTTCCCGGTTTCTTAAATAAACATTATTTTGAAAGCCAGCACTTTTGTCATCATTGTAGCAAAAAAGACAGGACCAAAAAGTCTTTATCGTATGTAGGGGTGCCCTGGAATATTTGATTGAACACAGGGGTGCCTTGGCAGCAGAAAGGTTGAGAACCCCTGGCAGAATAATATCAACTTGCTCATTCGTGCCTTTATAAATGATAAATTAATCATTTAAATGTGAGGAAGGTAGAGTCATGTTCCTTGCTGGTACATGTAGTGGATGTACCTTATGGGCATCCATAGCTGTTGCTGTAAGGCGTCAGACAGGCGCAGTTGGGTTAGACCAGAGCCTTCTAAAAGAGAGTTGCGACACTCAGTCTTTCAACTGGCCACCGTAAATTTCCAAACCCCCCCACCCCCTCCTAATAGACAGTCTCCTCCCCACCGTATGTATATATTCTCTCCCCACCGTATGTATATTTCTCTCCCACCCACCCACCCCCTCCTAATGTACAGTCTCCTCCCCACCATATGTATATATTCTCTCCCCACCGTATATATACTTCTCTCTCAGCCCACCCACCCACCCCCTCCTAAGGTACAGTCTCCTCCGCATCATATGTATATACTCTCTGTTAGGATCTATGGGTAACAGTACTGTATATTTGCATATCATATATGTCACAAATGTAACAGTACTATATACCTGTATGTCATGTATGTCCCTAGTCCATAAATGTCATGATGTCATCATGTATGTTGTGTACTGTATGTCATAAATGTCACTATGAATTGAAAATGGGGGACCCTGATGTAAACAAGACAAACGTCTTTCTCTGGTCTGCATCCCCTTAACAATTGTGTGTATTGAGCCATACTGTATTGTACCCATTCTGCAATCTGTTAAATAAAGTTTTCATTCATTCATTCATTCATTCATTCATTGTTATCGTGGAATGCGGAAGTGAAGCGCCTCATGTGTCGTCCATATGTAGCAGGGTGGATTATCCCTGCTTCGTGGGAACGGGTGGGCACAGCCACTGGGTAGCGGGATGCAGTAGAGCTCTGTCTGACTGCACCCTCGTCTTTGGGCCTGGAGCGTCAAACTGGAGGCCGGCAGTGGGAGTGGATGGGGCCCGGGATTTACCAACCTGGTTTGGTACTCTGGTCTTCCTCGCCTTTCCGGGGCGGTCAGCAGTACTCCCCAACTCGCTCTCACTTCCCCCAATACCTCCGTTAACCCTCCCACACCTAGTGACTGATGTATGAATAAATAGATTAGTTCCTCCCGCAAGCAGTACCCTCCCTCAGTGACACTAGAGACCTTAATAACTGAAAGGGGAAGGTGGGTAGGAAAGGGTTAAATGTATTAACGTTACCCGCACCAAAAGGGTTAGTGTTAAGGCTCAGGAATTGACACGCACACAAGACTCCCATCTACATCCTTTAGTGTTATTTAAGGACTGGTCAGTTACAAATATCCAATAGCAATGAGTCAAATGAAATGTAGTTCTCCTATTATTCGAGTCGTAACTCAATACCTTGCAGCCAACTGATATTGTACACCCAAATAATATAGACTCAGATATTGCGGACTCAAAGATAACTGACTCATTACCCACGTCTGGGCTAGTACCAATAATAATACCCCTCTAAGGCTTTACATATATGGCAGCATTACATTACCCCCAAGAAGAGAAGGGTTAACTGGATGGGAAATTATTATGAATGAACATACACGTTATTACACTCAAATGAAATGAAAATGTGGGCCCACTTTACCAAACAAAAGTCCTAACTAATGCCGGCATGAAATGTTTGTGGGGTACCCCTATGCACTGTGGTTAGCAACCATTATCTTCACCCGTAGGCCGCGACACACTGTGTAATGTACGATATGATCTTGGTCACCGAAGTGCCACTGTACTTAGCCAAGATGGCGGCCTCGCCCTCACCACCACTCGTCCGGGTGGTAAGATGGCGTCGAACGCTCTCGTCCCAGGAGCTAGCAAGCTGTGGTAGGCAGGGGGGCAGTAGCAGGCTGGAGGCGCGTGCTGGGTGGTGGCGACCTCTGCTGGAGAAGCGGCGTTCTCTGCTCCGTCGAACCGAAGCCCGCTGCTGGTCTGCTGAGCTGCCGGTGCTGACAAGTTGCTGGTAGGTGAGCTGGGTCGGCGCGCATGCTAATCTGAAGGCTACCTTAACTGAAGCTACTCTGTGGGTCTGAGAAGACCCTCCTGCTAATCGAACATGCAGCAACGCACGGTGCCTCTAACCACCAGCTCTCTTCAGGCAACGCTTGCCGGGGGCACCTCGCTGGAGGGGATACAGTTAGCATTAGCCACTTCAATATACCGCTTACTTCTAGGATATTCCGCTGTATCACTAGGGTTGTTCCGTTCGGATGTTCAACACGCTACTAATGCTTATATTTCTATCATAACCCGAAATATACTTGAGTCCAATTACATTCACCCGTGTGCTCCATGACGGGGCTCCTCAACGACACGTCTTCTCAGGTTCACGTTCAACGCCGAAGAGACTGTTTCTCTCCACTTCCGTTCAGGTGACTTGCTTCTTCTCGACACCTTCCTCCTGCACTCCGCCTGCCACCGCCGCCCCCTGCTGGCCACCGCCCACCAGTCCCACAGGAAGAACTGGGTGAATGTGAATATGATTCAGTTAGTGTTTATAATCCATATTCCAGCCGGTGAGAGAAGGAGAAACTCGCGTCATTGTTCAGGAGAATATCAAGGGAAACCGGTTAACATGTCTTTATGCACCAAGGGGAGATAAAAGGTTAAGTCAGCACTTCTGAATAATAGTCGAATATTCAGGATGCTACACATAGTTCCCAGCAGCAAGTACTCAATAGGAACGCCATTCATTTTCATTGTTTCCGAGGCACTGTCGCTGGTAAGTTTACTTTACTTTACTTACTTTTTTTTGTATTTAATTTTTTTATTATTTTTTAAACAAACATATAAACAAACATGGCAACACACGATAAGATATACAAGCATTATTAACAGTGCACATCCAATGAAATCACCATTTAGTTAAATGTCTTATACAGGATATACCCCTAATACCTGCTATCTAATACCCTACACACATATGCTCTAGCTCAGGGGTGGCCAACCCGCGGCTCGCGAGCCGCATGCGGCTCTTTGCCCGTCAATGTGCGGCTCTTCCATCCATAAAAAATTTTTTTTTTTTTTTTTTTTTTTACTTTTTTTTTTATGTCACTCATTCCATAAGGACGTAGAATAAACATTTACAATTTTTTTTTAAATGGTCCATTTGCATGTTCTTGGTATCTGAATCTAGGGACATATATGGATCAGTGTCAGAAATAGTGTGTCTGTTACTAGGCTTGAGTAAATTGTAATGAACCAAAGGAGAATATCAATTCTATTTAAAAAAAATATATATCTTTGACTGTAAATAACACCATGCTAAAATTGACCAGACCTGAAAAATCTAAGCAAATGAATAAAGGGAAGATGATTAAACAGAAGGTTTTGTAGATACAGTACTGAATTCTGCCATCTTTTTTATAATGTAAATTTCTCCACCATTCTTCATCATATTGCAACACCGTTTTTTGCAAGACGTTCACAGAAAGGTAGAGAAACTAACTGCGTTCTGTTTTATGGCAATAACGTTCAGGTTTGTGGGAGATAATCCCAAAAAATAAGAGAAATTAAAAAGTAAATCCAGAAGTCAGATGATTGACAGGGGCTGGGTAGGGTAGTTTTTCGAAATTTGAAAGCCCTGAGTCTCTTCCTTCAAAAGACTACACTCACTTTTGGCTGTGCCACTTCCTCCTGTCAATATGCGCCGGTTTCCGACTCAATGCCCTGAGATTTCTATAATCTTATATTTCACTAATAACAGTTAAAATAATTGGTAAACAAACATAATGCTGAAAATATACACTTTTACTGTATATCTCGGGCTTTAGAGGTTAACCCTGTGAGGCCCAAATTAAAAAGAAATTAGCAACTTCAGAGGCCAGAGGGTGGGACATATAAACACATTTACTATCAAATAGCATTGTGAGGCTGAACAACAGGACCAATTGACTATACATGTGCTTAAAGGGGAACTATCTTATAAATGGCTTTTTTCAGTGTTTACCATTGTTTCTTAGCTATGTGGACTTATATTAATAGGATATATGTCTCTAATTCTCATATTGGCGAATTCTTCCAATTCTCCTCTCACAATATTCACCCTCACTGAACTGAGTCATCTGAAAATGTGCATATCTGTGATGTCAGAGATTTCTCAGCTGCATAATAATGTGGCAGTTGATGTGGCAGTTGGCACCAGGCCACACAGTGGTTGGAGCCCAGCCTCAAAACGGTTTGAGGTAGAAAAATGCGGTTTTTAGTACTTGATTAGAAATACAAAACAATGCATTAAAAAAAAAAAAAACCTAGGTGTTCCATAGACTCACAGGAATTGTGTAAAAGTGCCCAAATAGTGAAAGAAATAGTAAAATAGTTCCCCTTTAACATTTTTTAAATAAACATAATTTTTTTAAATGGCTAAAAGTGATTTTGTAATTTTGCAACCGTGGGTCTCACAGGGTACTTTTAACCCTGTGAGGCCCAAATAAAAAAGACATTAGCAACTTCAGAGGCCAGAGGGTGAGACCTATAAACACATGAAGGGTGCCGTGACTGAAAAAAAAGGTTGAGAAACGCTGGTATATGGTGTGGCTCTTTGTGGTACCACAGTCATTTTTTTGTGGCTCTTAGTCTCTGACTGGTTGGCCACCCCTGCTCTAGCTCGTACCCCCCCCTCCCGGACCCCCCATTGGATAATCCATCCATTATCCCTCGCTCCTAACCAGACACTACCATTATATGCTAGCTTTTATTCTCTCCACCACTTCTAACCACATTGTCATTTTGGATTCATTGAGACCCAAAATTCTTGCTGTAGATATTTCTTGATAAATCACATCGAGATATGTAATAATCCAGACCTTTCGGCACATTTTTTCCGGTTGGAACCATCGTTGTAACGCTTGGGTACTAATTGAAGATGAGAGCACAGTTAGCAGACAAGGGAGAATGAACGTAGGCAGAAACGAGGAGCGATGCTTGAAGAAGGGTGTTTACTTCTTATCCAAACGTAAATACAAAACAACACTACTAATAACACAATGACGGAAAACAAGAAAACGACAGAAGTATACAGGACTCACTAGACATCAACGGGGAAGGCAGGCACGACACGGGGAACACACAGGATACTGGAGGAATGTCGCCACAGGAAGTGAGGAACAAACAGACACCTAAATACTAACACTAATTAATAACGATCAACACCTGGCAGGGCCAGGCCAAAACACAGAATCACAAACACAACCTAGACACAAAAGCACTGACACACTAAACACAACTAGACACTAAGGC
This sequence comes from Notolepis coatsorum, assembly GCF_963971535.1. Taxonomy (NCBI): domain Eukaryota; kingdom Metazoa; phylum Chordata; class Actinopteri; order Aulopiformes; family Paralepididae; genus Notolepis; species Notolepis coatsorum. Next base: position 38,605,280 of record NC_140174.1, on the reverse strand, counting down.
CATGACACACTAAACACAACTAGACACTAAGGCAATGACACACAACAACTCAACAGGGGTGTAACATCAAACACAGACAGGGATGGCCCAGCATAACATAATATTACAAATCAAATCAACAATGTGCAACCAACACAAAATGGCCGACCGCACCATCGGGCTTAGGTCACCAGAGGGAGCAATGTCAGGAGGAGAGCACTGTCCAATGTTATTCTCCTGCCGGTCAGCAGGACCGGCCCTTGGGTCGTAACAGTACCCCCCTCTCAACGGGGGGCTTCCAGACCCCCGAGAACAACGTCCGCACCCAGGCGAGGGAGGAAGCCGGAACCCCGGAGGGGGCACAAGGAGAGGACCCGGAGACCAGGAGCCGGGAGACAGAGCGAAAACCCCAGGAGGGGCATAGCAGCCAGGGGGGCTGAAAATGGGCGCAGATGCCCGGAGAGGTGTGGAGGGAAAGGGAGCAGCGGCCCGACGAGGGGGGGAGGGGACGGGCACCGAGACCCGGGGAGGGGGGCTGGACCTGGGAACAGAGGCCCGACGAGGGGGGGTAGGAACAGGTGCCGAAGCCCGGGAAGGGGAGCTGGACCCCGGAGCAGGATCTCGGACGAGAGCCCCTCCAGCCGCCGGACTAGGAACCGGTTCAGGGGAGACGGAACGGAGGGGCGGCGGCGGCGACCCCCGGAGCAGGAGCCAGCGTAGACCACGGCGAAGACCACGCCGAAGACCACGCCGAAGACCACGGCGAGGACCAGGACGCCGGTCACGGCGTGGGGGTGGACCAGACGGGAAGCCAGGACCAGTCGAGGAGCCGGAGCCCGGCGTTGCAGCCGGACCAGTTGTAGAGGCTGGGCTGGGCGTGGAGACCAGTCCGGTCTCGGCGGCGATGCGTGGCGTAGAGGCTGGGCTGGTCGTGGAAGCCGGAGGGGGAGTGATGACAGCCGGGGCTACACCGAGCAGAACCAGGCTGGCAGCGACGGCCGGGTCAGCTGTGGAGGCCTCATCTGCTGCACCAGCCATGCAAGCTGTAGCGTCTGTGTCAGCTGGGGATGCACGGTTAGCTACCAGAGAGATGCTAATGGGCGGAGCTGCGTTAGCTGGGGATGCACGGTTAGCTACCGGAGAGATGCTAACGGGCGGAGCTGCGTTAGCTGGGGACGCACGGTTAGCTACAGGCTCTAGGCTGACCGTGAGTTGAATGCTAGTCGGCTGGCTAGCTGCGGGGGAAAAGCTAGCAAGCGGAACCAGACTGGTGGGTAGGGTACTAGGGATCGGCATAAACCCTTCCATGAGGGCGGAGACGTGGTCGGCCATAACCCGCATCGCAGGCGCCTGTGTCGGGCTCTCTCTTGCAACCCTGTCGATCGTCTGGAGCCAGAACACCCACTTGGCAGGCGTGTACTGCTCCAGATTACCGTCCATCAAGTTTTGAAGGATAACAAAAGTATCTACCACCTTGCCTGCTGTGCGTTTGATTGGTGGCGACATTCTGTAACGCTTGGGTACTAATTGAAGATGAGAGCACAGTTAGCAGACAAGGGAGAATGAACGTAGGCAGAAACGAGGAGCGATGCTTGAAGAAGGGTGTTTACTTCTTATCCAAACGTAAATACAAAACAACACTACTAATAACACAATGACGGAAAACAAGAAAACGACAGAAGTATACAGGACTCACTAGACATCAACGGGGAAGGCAGGCACGACACGGGGAACACACAGGATACTGGAGGAATGTCGCCACAGGAAGTGAGGAACAAACAGACACCTAAATACTAACACTAATTAATAACGATCAACACCTGGCAGGGCCAGGCCAAAACACAGAATCACAAACACAACCTAGACACAAAAGCACTGACACACTAAACACAACTAGACACTAAGGCCATGACACACTAAACACAACTAGACACTAAGGCAATGACACACAACAACTCAACAGGGGTGTAACATCAAACACAGACAGGGATGGCCCAGCATAACATAATATTACAAATCAAATCAACAATGTGCAACCAACACAAAATGGCCGACCGCACCATCGGGCTTAGGTCACCAGAGGGAGCAATGTCAGGAGGAGAGCACTGTCCAATGTTATTCTCCTGCCGGTCAGCAGGACCGGCCCTTGGGTCGTAACACATCGTGATGTTATCAGCTTTTTAGCCACTGTGATACCCGATAAAACCAATCTCTTTAGCTGTGGATGTACTGCACACTCAAAAACATCATTCAGCAGTAATACAGAGGGGTGTACAGGTATATTCAGAGTTAAGAGATTTGATAATTGCTGGGTCACCTCTTTCCAGAATATCTTAACTGGTGGGCAGTCCCAGTACATGTGCATAAATGTTCCCTCGTCCCCATTTGTGCATAAGGAGCATTTGGAGTCTTGTTTAAGACCCATTCTGTTCAGTCTTATAGGAGTCAAGTATGTCCTGTGAATATAGTTAAGATTGATTTGTTGATGGTCCGGGTTCCTTGATGTAAATCAAACATTTGCCCAGGCTTCTTGCCAATCAAAATCTTTTTCCAGGTCTGGTATATCCCTCCTCCAGACTGAGTCTAGGTGGAGTGTTTCATACGAGGACGTTAGTAATTGATGATACAAATCTGAAACAAAACCTCTCGATGTCTCTCTTTCATAGAAGAATTTGTGGTATCTGTGGTGTTCAATTGGTATCTTTAATGGAACACCGTGAGCCTTCAAACATAACAATAACTGTGCGTAAAAATAATATGTGGACTCGATGAGATTACATTTTGTACGTATTTCTTCATAACTACAAAAACCCTGTTTGGAGGGATGGCAATTCCAAATTTGTTTCCACTATTTTAAGGCCTACACTTTAAGACCACTGACAACCTGGTTTGAACCCCAAGCATCAGTATCCTGGAGAAATTTAGAAGTAAATATAGTAGCACCACAGAGACTGCAGGACATAGTATACACCAAAATATCAATTAAGCAATGCGAACTGAAATTTGGCCCCATAATTACACAAGCGATCCGGATATGGCGTGAAACACAAACAAAATATTCTAACCCACATAAATGGCATAATCATACTCCCTTATTCAATAACAATGCACTCCTGATTGGAAAACGACCTATAAGATTCCCTAGATGGGAAAAGCAAGGCATGCATACATTAGGAAATGTTTTCAACAAACAGGGTATTTGTAGTTAGGATGAAATAGAAATATTTCTTTATCTCACCGGTTCCACATATTTTTTTTACGCACAATTATTGTTATGTTTGAAGTCTCAAGGTGTTCCATTAAGGATACCAATTGCACACCACAGATACCACAATTTTCTCTATGAAAGAGAGACATCGAGATGTTTTGTATCAGATTTTTTTTTTTTTTTAAACTGTGACCAGTCAGCTGGTTCTTTTAGCGTTTATCGCTTTTTCTGGTCAAGCATGACCGACAGAAACAGGTTGAATGGGGTATAGATCGGGGGAAAGACACTGAGAAAATACGGCGAGTCCGGGAGTCGAACTCGTGTACCCCAGATCCGTGACGCGCACGGTTGTCCCCGACGCCGAAATAGCATCCGAGGTACGCGGTGAGCTACTGGAGCTCCCTTGTATCAGATTTTTATCATCAATTACTAACGGCCTCGTATGAAACCCTCCACCTAGACTCTATTTGGAGGAGGGATATACCAGACCTGGAAATAGATTTTGATTGGCAAGAAGCCTGGGCAAATGTTCGACTTGCATCAAGGAACCCGGACCATCAACAAATCAATCTTAACTATATTCATAGGACATACTTGACTCCTATAAGACTGAACAGAATGGGTCTTAAACAAGACTCCAAATGCTCCTTATGTACAAATGGGGACAAGGGGACATTTATGCACATGTACTGGGACTGCCCACCAGTTAAGATATTCTGGAAAGAAGTGACCCAGCAATTATCAAATCTCTTAATTCTGAATATACCTGTACACCCCTCTGTATTACTGCTGAATGATGTTTTTGAGTATGCAGTACATCCACAGCTAAAGAGATTGGTTTTATCTGGTATTATAGTGGCTAAAAAACTGATAGCATCACGATGGATTCAACCGGAAAAAAATTGCCGAAAGGTCTGGATTCTTACATATCTCAATGTGATTTATCTAGAAATATCTACAGCAAGAATTTTGGGTCTCAATGAATCCAAATTGACAATGTGGTTAGAAGTGGTGGAGAGAATAAAAGCTAGCATATAATTGTAGTGTCTGGTTAGGAGCGAATGATAATGGATGGATTATCCATTGGGGGGTCCAGGGTGGGGGGTGCGAGCAAGAGCATATGTGTGTAGGGGAATAGATAGCAGGTATTAGGGGCATATCTTGTATAAGACATTTATTTAAACAGTGATTTAATTTGATGTGCACTGTTAACAATGCTTGTATATCTAATCGTGTGTTGTCATGTTTGTTTATGTTTGTTTAAAAAATAATAAAAAAATAAAATACAAAAACCCTGTTTGTTGAAAACATCACCTAATGAGTGTATGCCTTGCTTTTCCCATATAGGGAATCTTATAGGTCGTTTTCCAATCAAGAGTGCATTGTTATTGAATAAGGGAGTATGATTATGCCATTTATGTGGGTTAGAATATTCTTTTGTGTTTCACGCCATATCCGGATCGCATGAGTAATTATGGGGCCAAATTCCCGTTCGCATTGCTTAATGGATAATTTAGTGTATGCTATGTCCTTCAGTCTATGTGGAGCTACCATATTTTCTTCAAAATTTCTCCAGGATACTAATGCTTGGGGATCAAACCATGTTGTCAATGGTCTTAAAGTGTACGCCTTAAAATAGTGGAAAAAATCTGGAAATGCCATACCACCATCTGCTTTGTTTCTCTGTGCGGTGGATCTTTTTATACGTGGTGGTTTGTTATTCCAAATAAATTTGTATGTGGAGGAGTGTAATTTTTTCCAGTAACCCTCTGGAGGGGGTAACGGTAGCATTGAGCTGAAGAAGTTGATTCTAGGTAGTACGTCCATCTTAACTATTGATATCCGTGCCTGTACTGAGTTTTTAAGTTTTGACCACCTGTCAAGGTCGTCTTTGATTTTGTTTTGGATTTTTATGTAATTGTGCTTCACCGTTTGTCTTATGTTAGGGAATATTTCCACTCCCAAACATCTAAAATATTTTACCATAGGTATCTCTTCTGGGAGGGTTATATTTCTTTTTGCAGGGGCGTTAAGTGGAAGGAAAGCCGACTTCGGCCAATTTATCTTAAATCCCGATAAATCTCCAAAGTCCTCAATCAACTTGAGCAGATGAGGCAATGTGGTGTTGGGGTTTTGCATGAACAGTATTACGTCGTCCGCATATAAAATTTTTTTTATGTTGTGTGCCCTTGATTACGATTGGTTCTATGGATTGGGATTGTCTTATATATTGTGCTAAAAGCTCTAATGATAGATCGAATAGTCCGGGACTAAGAGGGCAACCCTGTCTAGCTGAGCGTGATACCGGAAAGATTCCGGAGGTGATTATACCTGTTGTAATCATGGCCGATGGGTCTTTGTATAATACTTTAATCATATCAATGAAACCTTTACCTAACCCCATCCTTTCTAATACTGCCCATAGATACGACCATTCCAACCTGTCAAAAGCTTTCATTGCATCCAGGGACAGCATCGCCTTAGGCGTGGTGTCATCCTTGTCAGCATCTAGTACGTGCAGTAATCGTCTTATGTTATCAGTGATCAAGCGGCCTCTTATGAAGCCAGTTTGGTCCGGATGAACTAAAGACGTCATATGCTTTTGTAATCTGATGGCTAATACCTTAGAGTACAGTTTGATATCGGTTCCGAGGAGGCTTAAGGGTCTATAACTACCGCACTCGGTGGGGTCTTTGTCTTTTTTAAGGAGGACTGTTATGAGTGCAATATTGTCGTTCTTATGGAAGTTCCCCTCCTTGACTGAGTATAAAATCATATTTAGTAATGAGGGTCCAATTATGAGATTACAAGAGAGGTACATTTCTGGTGGGATACCGTCTCTTCCAGGAGCCTTACCACTTTGCATTTCGGATATGGCCTTCTTGAGTTCCTCTAGTGTGATCGGTGTTTCTAACTGTTTAGCGTCATCCTCTGAAAGTTTAGGGAGGTTAATTTGATTAAGATATGTGTCCATTTTGTTTTGATCAAAGGTCGTTTCTGATTTATACAAGTTGGAGTAGAATTCTTTGAATGTCGCGTTTATTTTTTCAGGGTCTGTAACAAGTCCTTGTTGTGCTCTAATGGTAGTTATATCTGCAAATTTTGCATTAACTCTTAATCGCATAGCTAATAGGTGACTTGGTTTGGAACCTTGAGAGTACTGCTGTTGTCTTGTGCTACGTATTTGTATTTCAGATTGTTGTCTCTTTTTTTAGTACATTAACTTGATTTTCCAGTCGAACCGAGTTGTTGTATTGTAAAGAATTAAATAACGTTGAGTAAAGCGTTTCCAGTTCAGCCAGTTTTGAGCATCGATTCTTGCGCATTTTGGAGGAAAAGCTATCAGTGAAATCCTTGATCATTCCCTTTACCGACATCCATAATATTCTGGGGTCCTGCACCGAGTTTGCATTCCTCCGTAGGAATACTGTAAGAGCTTCTTTGAGTTGTGTAATGAATTCCTTGTTATTAAGCAGCATCGAGTTAAATCGCCATCTTGGGGCTTGGGAAGATAGTATACCAAATGTTCCTTTTAGGAGTAAATAACAGTGATCTGATAATGCATTGGGTATCATTTCCACATCATAGTTAGCAAATATTCTCGGGGATGCAAAAACATAATCTATTCTGGATAATGTGTTATGTCTCGCAGATCGACAAGAGTACTTCCGGGTCGTGGGGTTAAGTGATCGCCATAAGTCATTTACACCTGTAATCTTCGACCAATCCTTTAATGCATTAGATGAATTTTTTTGTTTGTTGGAAAAGGAGGGGTAAGATTTGTCCATCCTTGGATTCCAAATGGCATTAAAATCTGCACCAATTATAAATGAGTAATCGGGAAGGTCTAACATTGCTTTGGTAAGTGTAGTGAAGAAACCAACTTCGTACAAATTTGGGGCGTATACCGCTACCAACGCTATTTTCCTGTTCTTGTGTACAATCTTAGCTATAGTTATCCGACCATCTGCATCAGACCATACTCCCTTCAATTCAATATTCAACTTCCGTCTAACGACTATGGCAACTCCACGAGTTCTCGTTCCAAAGGAAGAGTGACTAATGTTATGATATGTGTTGTCCGCTAACGTATCTATGTCTTTCTCTAAAAGGTGCGTTTCGCTTAGCAGAGCCACGTCAACCTCTTCTTTTTTCATCAGTGTGAGCACGCTTTTGCGTTTGTGTTGATTATTTATTCCCCCAGTGTTCCAGATCATTATATTCAAACTAGCCATAATCTATACATGTTGTTGTGTAGTTGTTGGTAATGCTTCTGGAGTGCGAAGCTACAATAGATATACATCCAACTATTGAGGTCCCGTTGAGAGCCGAGCTACAAACATACATATATACAAATAAAAATCCCCTAATCCCCCCTCCCACGAGAGTCGTACAGGACTGTGTTCCATAGACACATCCTACGCGTATGACTCCCTCCCTTAAGCCACTGAGTTGCCCAAAATGAGCTTTGTAACCCTAATCTTCCTATGCTAATTGCCATAGGATCTAAAACTTTCATTCTAATTCATTAGAATGTCGCTTTTGGTCTTGCGCCTTCCCATTAATGTAATAACAATAGTGTGAAAAATGAAAAATATACCTTCATTGATATATTCATTTGAACCTTCTACTAACTTATGTTGGAACCATCAGAAAAAGGAAAAGAGTGGAGAAAAATACTAACACCATAAAAAAGAAAGAAAAAAAAAAGTGAGAATTCAAATAAAACTCATCAGAGAAAAAAATTAAAATAAAAATGAATAAAGAGAAAAACAGAGATTTTTAGAGCTACCTTATGCAAATCTCTAAAGCAGTGGAGTAATTATTTAAAATATTAGAATAACCTTGTCATGCTTAAACCTTTAGATGTGGCTAATGTTTTTAAAGCCTTATTGAACTTCCGTCACTGGATCATATGCTTATACATACCGGATGTTAATGTTAAAGTTACAGGCCTTCATTGTAGGAGTGCATTATATTCTAGAAGGTTGTAGAATACCCTTGTAAATTCGTAAACACTGCTGTTATGTTCCAGAATGATCTTCCTACCCAGGAGTCATGACCTACTAGTATTTTCCGGAATATTCCATTGTGCCCCTGAGCAGTCGAGCGAAGAGTCCAGAATATTCCAGAATGATCCCAATGTCAATATTGGATTATTGTCTCCTCAGAGACCAGAAGTCTATAAATATAATGCCTTACGATCCGTATTAAACACTTTGTGCCTCAGTGTTGCCAGCATGCATATCATCTGTTGCTTTTGTTGAGCCGTGGTAAAGTCATTCTAATAAAAGTACAAAAAAAAAATTGAGAAAAAGAGAGAGATGAGTAGGCTTATCTACTGATTCGAGCCTATGTTGCGACCGGCCCCGCGGGACCAGATCCATGTTGCTTCATGTATTCATTGGCGTCTTTAGGCGAGCGTAATCCGAGCCTAATACCATCTTCCCCCAAGATGGATAGTAGTGCCGGGTACTTAAGGCTTGGCTTGAGATTTCTCTTGTATAATCTCTGCAGCACATCTTTGTAGGGCAGGGCTATTCAACTGGCGGCCCGCAGGCCAGATCCGGCCCGCGGGATGATTCTGACCGGCCCGCCAAAGATTACATGATAATAAAAAATATTTCTTTTTAATATTTTTTTTTTTTTTTTTTTTTTTTTTATTATCATGTAATCTTTGGCTGGCCGGTCAGAATCATCCCGCGGGCCGGATCTGGCCTGCGGGCCGCCAGTTGAATAGCCCTGCCCTACAAAGATGTGCTGCAGAGATTATACAAGAGAAATCTCAAGCCAAGCCTTAAGTACCCGGCACTACTATCCATCTTGGGGGAAGATGGTATTAGGCTCGGATTACGGATCTGGCCCGCGGGCCGCCAGTTGAATAGCCCTGCCCTACACATTGACTCTCTCTCTGACCGCCTCCACCACCACATCTACCTTTCTGACCTGGCACCTTTAGATGCTGTCATCCACCAATATATACATTATATACATTGAAAAAACCTCGACATCCTTCACCGGGTAACGTCACATTGACATCTCGTCCTTAAGTACTGTTTTGGGGGTTTTGTACTTTACTCAAGTATTATTAGGTTAGTATACTTTGTACTTTTACTCCATTACATTTCAGAAAAAAAAACATACTTTTTACTCCTTACATTTAAAATGCAGACCTACAAAGTACAAAGTACAAATCTCGCAGGTCCAACCATTTTAATTAGTATATTTGAATTGTCTATCTCGCCCGCAGGTAAACAGCCAATCAAATCCCCATCAATGTAAAATGAACCCGCCCATACCCATGCTGATTGGTCCTTGTGCAAGACTAGAAAGCGGGGATCTTTTATTAAACACCTGCTATCAGAAGAATAGACAGTCAGAGTGACAAGCTACAGAAGATGGCCACAATGAGTGATGAAGAGGACGAAACGGTCGGCGACAGCATGGACGGACAAAACGAGCATCCTGTTACGTCTGGTACTCTAGCGAGTGCCAGCACTTTAACTAGTGTTCTAACTATTCTGTTCTAACCATAGTCTCAGACAACGGACCACAATACAAGTCTAAAGAGTTCGAGGCATTCGCCAAGTCGTGGGAGTTCACACACGTCACGTCAAGCCCACACTATCCGCAAAGCAACGGACTAGCGGAGAGAACCGTGAAGACGGCAAAATCACTCATGGACAAGGCTAAGGCAGACGGAAGAGACCCGTACCTAAGCCTCCTGGAATATCGTAACACCCCAGTCGACAACTTCAAATCGCCGGCACAACTGTTGATGGCTACGCTCAACCCTCCCGAGCACCAACCAACAGCTGCGGCCAGGGGTAGTAAGCCAAAAAGATGGACATGACAAGCGAGTGCAGAGACAACAGCACCAGAAGAAATACTATGACAGGTCAGCTAGACCGCTGCCCCCACTACATTGTGGTGAATCTGTCAGGCTACAAGAACTTGGACGCTGGAGGCCAGCAGTAGTCATACAACCAGCCGACACTGCGCGGTCATACCACGTTCGCACCCAAGATGGACGCGAATACCGCCGCAACCGCAGGCACCTGAGGGACACAAAAGAGGAACACTTCCAGGACAGCGACGGTATGCCAAGTCCAGAGAGCGTCGATCAACCGCCGGAGACCAACGACCCTGAACTGCCAGAGGACTCAGAAGAGAACTCAGCTTCATACTACACCAGATCCGGCAGAGCAGTGAAGCCTCGGGACATTTTAGACCTATAAATGTACAGGGTGCAGGCGGATCGCTGCCCTATTATAACACCATTTGCCCAAATTGAAAAAAAAAAAAAAAAAAAAAGGGGTGGTGAAATGTAACAAATATTAATGTATGCTGAAATGATGACTTACTATATGTGTTGAATCTATGACCTACTTACCCTGCTTAATTGTCGATATATTCCCATTTTGTTAGCAAGCTACTTCTACAAATAAGAACTGCATATGGTAAGAGTGTTGAGACACGACCAAATAAGCCATGAATACATACCTTATTCACAGCTGAAGTATTCAAATATTAAAGCAGACTATCCAGAATAAGAGGGCACACAATACGAACTGTAATACCTTGATACATGAATCTTTATGTTTAACATATTAATCCTACCTGTTTACATTGCCTGGTCCTGACACAGGTAACGCACTTGTTATTGTTTACAAAGAAACTCTTACAGAGTATTGCACAACCCTTCTTAATTTCAATTTTGTTCATAGCTTATTAAGCTTTCTTTAAAAGAAGGAGGATGTAATATTCATGCTTTGAATATATCTTTACTATATTATTCATGCTGTGAATATATCATTTACGACAGGCGCGCCAGGCGCACCTTGCTTATGTATACCTGACCAGGGGTCCTGACAGTCAGTTGGCTGCCAGCCGTGAATGGAGTTACACTCATGCTGAACGATGCTTACCTTTGAATAAATATATAAACGCTATCTCCTCGTCCTGAAGATTATTCTATATAAATCGAATACGACATGGTGTCAGAAGCAGGATGAACATGGATATCAACGGAGTCCCGTCGCCACGGATGAATTGGGATTCTCTGGACTTACCGGGAGAATGGAAGAAGTTCAGGCAGCATGCAGAGTTGATGTTTTCGGGCCCACTCAAGAAGAAAGGAGAGGACGAGAAATGTAGCTACCTGCTATTGTGGAGCGGAGAAAGAGGGAGAGACATTCACAACACATGGACTCTCAGTGAAGATGAAGCAAAGGTATTGAAGAGCTACTATGACAATTTCGAAGCATACGTACTTCCAAGGAGGAACACAATTTTCGCCAGGTACAAATTCCATGAGAAAACCCAGCAACCGAGCGAGTCATTCGAACAATTTGTCACTGCATTGAAACTACTGGTGAAAGACTGTGCATATGTGAACAATGATGAGATGGTTAGAGACCGCATAGTGTTTGGCATACACTCAGCAAAAGTAAGAGAGAAACTATTAAACGTTGGATCAGACTTGTCGTTAGACAAAGCGGTAGATATAGCTAGAGCCCACGAGCTAGCACAATCACAGATAAAGAGCTTTACTGGCGCCACGAGCAGCGCGCAGGAGCAGCTCGTGCACGAGGTGCACAGACATGAACAGAAGTATAGCGCTCAGAGATATCGCCCCAGAGCAGAGTGGACAGAGAGAGCGAACAGAGCGAGCGACACAGACACACGTAAGAACTGTGGATACTGTGGGGGTAGAGCTCACAAGGAAGGGGATAACTGTGTAGCTAGGGGAAAACAGTGCACGAAGTGTGGAAAATGGAACCACTTTGCCAAAGTCTGCAGGGCCGGTAGTTTCCAGAAAAAGTCAGTACACGAGATTAGCATGCGCTCTGAGTCAGGAGAAGAGTCAGACGAACTGTATGTAGACACCGTGACAGACAGACGGTTTGATGCAACAGAACAAGCGTTCGCAGACATACAAGTAGGAAAACAGGGCACAGAGCTTAAATTTAAGTTAGACACAGGTGCACAAGTAAATGTAATTCCTTTGAGAGAGTATCACAGTTTACAACACAGAACACATAGTAGCTTTCTACAAAAACCTAGGGGTCCGCAAGGACGACTTCAAGCTGGAAATGGTAACAACAGATGAGGTACTCAATAAACTGAGCGCCCTCCAACCTAACAAGGCCACTGGCCATGACAACATCCCCTCCAAATTCCTCAGAGACTCAGCAGCCGCCATCACACCAATCATCACACACATAATAAACCTCTCCATAAAACAGGGACACGTCCCCAAGGACTTCAAAATTGCGAGGGTGACCCCTCTGCACAAAAAGGGCAGCAAATTAGACCCAGGCAACTACCGCCCTGTTTCTATTCTCACCTCCATCTCGAAAGTCATGGAAAAAATAGTCTACGAACAGGTCGAAAAGTACCTAGCGGAAAAAAATCTAATCTACGAATTCCAATCTGGCTTCAGAACATCCCACTCCACTGACACATGCCTTCTCTATTTGAATGACCACATCAAACAAGAGGTGGACGCAGGCAAATACTGCGGCATGGTCATGCTGGACCTACAAAAGGCCTTTGACACGGTCAATCACTCCATTCTGATTGACAAGCTAAAAGCAATTGGTTTTGATAGTCTATCAGTGAGCTGGATGCAATCCTACCTTGAGGGGAGGGAACAGATGGTGGAGGTAAACGGTACCCTATCCCCCCCCCTCACAGTGAGCTGTGGTGTTCCACAAGGAAGCATACTAGGACCGCTACTGTTCCTAATTTATGCAAATGACATGTCGTCAGCTTGTGACTGCAACTTGTTCCTGTTTGCGGACGACTCAGCCCTGCTGGTCTCTGACAAGAACAAGTTACAGGTTGAAAAAACCCTCAGCTCGGAACTAGGCAGAATCTGCATATGGCTCGCTGATAACAAACTATCATTACACATGGGCAAAACAGAGTCCATTCTCTTCGGTTCAAATAACAAACTCAGCAAGACCGACGGCTTCTCAGTTACAGTGGGTGACAATATTGTCACAAGGAAAGATGAAATTACCTACCTGGGGTCCATCCTAGAGGCTAATCTCTCCTGTGACAAAATGGCATCCAATGTAATAAAAAAAGTCAACCAACGAACTCGATTCTTGTACCGGATCTCCTCTCTGGTAAACAAGAACACCCTGAAGACTCTGGCAGGAGCACTCATTCAGGGGTACTACGACTATGCTTGCACCTCATGGTACCAAAGCACCTCAAAGGCGCTAAAAACAAAATTACAAACATCTCAAAACAAACTGGTCAGACTACTGCTTGACCTTACTCCTAGAACCCACCTCACCCCTGCCCACTTCGACAACCTAGGATGGCTTAGAGTAGACGACAGAGTACAACAACTTGCAATGGGCCTAGTCTACAAGATACACTACACGACCAAGGTACCCATGTACATGTCAAAATACTTCCCAAAGGTCAGTGAATACCACGATCACAACACCAGAGGGAGCTCCACAAATCATGTCAAACCCAGATTCGGCTCAAATAAGGGACTAAACACGTTTCGCAATTATGCCACATCAATGTGGAACGCCCTACCCAAAGCTGTAAAGGAATGTGGATCACTACCCACTTTCAAAACCTCTCTCAAGGGACACCTACGGGAGACTGCAATTCAACACTGGCCCCTGTAAATATCCTAACCCAATCATTCCAACCCCCTCCAATGTACAGTCATTTACCTAGTATGGTTTTGTCAATAGTTCAATGTACAATTGTGTTTGTTTGTACAGTGTCTCCTCCCCCCCCCCCTCAATGTACAGTGTTACTTGTTTATACAGTGTGCCCCCCGCCCCCCCCCCCCCCCCCAACCACCTCCAATGTAAATTACCCAGTATGGTTGTCAATATCCCAATGTACCCAACCCCCCCCACCCAACCTCCAATGTACAGTTTCTACGTCAAATGTATATACTCCCTTTTCTTGACTCCTTCTGTATCACAAACAGTACTGTATTTGCAAATCTGGTATGTCATAAATGTATAGATGTAGCAGTACTGACTATCTGTATGTCATGTATGTCATATATGTCTATATGAATTGAAAATGGGGGACCCTGATGGAAACAAGACAAACGTCTTTCTCAGGTCTGCATCCCCTTAACAATTGTATGTATTGAGCCGTACTGTATTGTACCCATTCTGCAATCTGTTAAATAAAGTTTTCATTCATTCATTCATTCATACAAGATAAACGCAAAATACAGCCTACTTCACGCAGACTGACAGGATATGGTGGAGAGAAGCTAGTGGTAAAGGGCACATGCACGTTAAAGTGTAAATACAAAGAGCGTGGCATGTTGTTAGACTTTTACATAGTAGACACTCAGGCACCCCCAGTTCTAGGTTTACAGGCATGCCTGAATATGGACCTCATTAAACTAGTATTGTCAGTAAATGCACACACAGATAAACAGACCATCATGGAAGAATACCACGACGTGTTTAAAGGGATAGGACTATTCCCAGGAGAGTGTCACATCCATATAGACCCAGACGCCACGCCAGTAGTCTGCCCACTGAGAAGGACACCGATCGCCCTGCGTGGCCGACTAAAGAAGGAGCTACAGAGTATGGAAGACACACAGATCATCGCTAGAGTCATCGAACCAACGGAGTGGGTCAGTGCACTGGTCATTGTTGAGAAACCACGCACAGGCAAGCTCAGACTATGTTTGGATCCTAAGGAGCTAAACAAGGCTATCAAGCGCCCGCACTACCCTCTGCCGACACTAGAGGACATCACACCCAGACTAACAGGCGCACGCTATTTCAGCGTACTGGATGCAAGGTCAGGATACTGGTCCATCAAGCTCTCCACAGAATCATCGAAGCTGACGACGTTCAACACACCGTTTGGACGATACAGATTCCTACGATTACCATTTGGGCTCGCTTCTGCCCAGGACGAGTTCCAACGAAAAATCGACGAGACATACGAGGGACTGAACGGAGTAGCAGCTATAGTAGACGACATCCTTGTATATGGCGCGACCAGAGAGGAACACGATAAGAACCTACATGCAATGATGGTGAGATCACGGGAGAAAGGCGTTCGGCTCAACGCAGACAAGTGCACCATCGGAGCCACCGAAGTGAGCTACTTCGGGCACATCCTTTCAGCTGACGGCATGAAGCCTGACCCAGCCAAGATAGCTGCCATCAAGGAGATGGAGGCGCCAAAGAGCCGTGCAGAACTGGAGACCATGCTAGGTATGGTCAACTATCTGGCGAAATTCGCCCCGAGCCTCTCCGAGATCAACGCACCCATGAGACAGCTGCTTAAACAATCGAATGAGTTCCTGTGGGACGCGCAGCACGACGCTGCATTCCAAAAGATGAAAGACATACTTACCAGTGAACCTGGGCCAGTCCTCATCTACTTTGACCCAGATAAGGAGCTCAGCTTACAAGTGGACGCATCAAAGTATGGTCTGGGTGCTGTGCTGATGCAGGAAGGAAGGCCCATTAGCTACGCATCCAGATCACTCACGGACAGCGAGGTCAACTACGCACAAATCGAGAAGGAGATGTACGCAGTCCTTTATGGATTCAAAAGTTTCCACCAATATGCCTACGGTCGCCATGTTATGGTGCAATCTGACCACAAGCCCCTGGAGTCGATCATGAAGAAGCCGATCGCCGCAGCCCCACCGCGGTTACAGAGGATGATACTACAACTACACAAGTACAACTTCACGATCGTGCACCGCCCTGGGAAAGACATCCCAGTAGCCGACACGCTGTCCAGGAAATCACTCACCTCTCACGACGACGGTCTCAGTGAAGGGATGGACCTTCAGGTACACATGGTATACAACAGCTTACCTGTACACGACGACAGGCTACAGGAGATCAGAGAAACAACAGACAATGACACACAGCTAAAGCTGCTCAGCCAGGCTATCCTGGAGGGATGGCCTGAGGAAAGAAAACAATGCCCCCAGAACATCACCGAATACTGGAATCACAGAGATGAACTATCCAAAACGAATGGAATAATTTTCAAAGGGGAGAAAATAGTCATCCCTACCAGCCTCAGAGGAGAGATGCTGATCAAGATCCATGCAGGCCACATGGGAATGGAAAAATGCAAACTGAGAGCACGAGACATCATGTTCTGGCCTGGAATGGGTAGACATATAGAGCAAGTCGTGGAGAAGTGCTCAATATGCCAAGAGCGCCGCCCATCAAACACCAAGGAGCCCATGATGCCTCATCGTATCCCAGACCGCCCCTGGCAGGTTGTAGGGACAGATCTCTTTAACTGGAACAACCAGGACTATGTTGTGACCGTCGACTACTACAGCAGATTCTTCGAACTAGACAGACTTCACAGCACCACATCGGCAGCTGTTATCCACAAGCTAAAGGCAGCCTGTGCCAGGCATGGCGTCCCAGAGACAATAGTCTCAGACAACGGACCACAATACAAGTCTAAAGAGTTCGAGGCATTCGCCAAGTCGTGGGAGTTTACACACGTCACGTCAAGCCCACACTATCCGCAAAGCAACGGACTAGCGGAGAGAACCGTGAAGACGGCAAAATCACTCATGGACAAGGCTAAGGCAGACGGAAGAGACCCGTACCTAAGCCTCCTGGAATATCGTAACACCCCAGTCGACAACTTCAAATCGCCGGCACAACTGTTGATGAGCCGCAGGCTACGCTCAACCCTCCCGAGCACCAACCAACAGCTGCGGCCAGGGGTAGTAAGCCAAAAAGATGGACATGACAAGCGAGTGCAGAGACAAAAGCACCAGAAGAAATACTATGACAGGTCAGCTAGACCGCTGCCCCCACTACAGTGTGGTGAATCTGTCAGGCTACAAGAACTTGGACGCTGGAGGCCAGCAGTAGTCATACAACCAGCCGACACTGCGCGGTCATACCACGTTCGCACCCAAGATGGACGCGAATACCGCCGCAACCGCAGGCACCTGAGGGACACAAAAGAGGAACACTTCCAGGACAGCGACGGTATGCCAAGTCCAGAGTGCGTCGATCAACCGCCGGAGACCAACGACCCTGAACTGTCAGAGGACTCAGAAGAGAACTCAGCTTCATACTACACCAGATCCGGCCGAGCAGTGAAGCCTCGGGACATTTTAGACCTATAAATGTACAGGGTGCAGGCGGATCGCTGCCCTATTATAACACCATTTGCCCCATTAAAAAAAAAAAAAAAAAAAAAGGGGTGGTGAAATGTAACAAATATTAATGTATGCTGAAATGATGACTTACTATATGTGTTGAATCTATGACCTACTTACCTTGCTTAATTGTCGATATATTCCCATTTTGTTAGCAAGCTACTTCTACAAATAAGAACTGCATATGGTAAGAGTGTTGAGACACGACCAAATAAGCCATGAATACATACCTTATTCACAGCTGAAGTATTCAAATTTTAAAGCAGACTATCCAGAATAAGAGGGCACACAATACGAACTGTAATACCTTGATACATGAATCTTTATGTTTAACATATTAATCCTACCTGTTTACATTGCCTGGTCCTGACACAGGTAACGCACTTGTTATTGTTTACAAAGAAACTCTTACAGAGTATTGCACAACCCTTCTTAATTTCAATTTTGTTCATAGCTTATTAAGCTTCCTTTAAAAGAAGGAGGATGTAATATTCATGCTGTGAATATATCATTTACGACAGGCGCGCCAGGCGCACCTTGCTTATGTATACCTGACCAGGGGTCCTGACAGTCAGTTGGCTGCCAGCCGTGAATGGAGTTACACTCATGCTGAACGATGCTTACCTTTGAATAAATATATAAACGCTATCTCCTCGTCCTGAAGATTATTCTATATAAATCGAATACGACAGCGACAGTGTCGTGTTATTCTGTTGAGTTTCACGTTACGGCATATGGCCGAACGTGACGTTGACGTTGATGTTCTGGTGTACGTTACAATGCATGTGTCTTCAGTTCAGTAAACACCGACATGCTGAAACTACGTGTTGTCTGATTCTTCCAACATAACATTGGCGACGAGAGATGGCTGAATTATCTATCCCACCCCCTCCACCCTTCCTACCGCTGCCCAGTGAGCCGCCCGTCCCGTGGGCGCGTTGGATTTCCTCGTTCGAGACGTTCGAGAGGTCTTTATTCGGCATGCAACGACACTCAATGTTTTAGCGGTACACACACAGCGGTTAGTTTTTAGCACACACACCGGAACACACACGCATATGCATTGTCTCTTTAGAATCGCCGATGCGATTCGTCTCTGCGATTACCCATCCCGTCGTCCTTCCCCCCAAAGGGCAGCCGGGAGCAGACAGGCGTCAACGTGAGCCGCGCCAGGGGACCAATCCAAGTGCTCCTGTCCGTCTTCGTCAAGGACGCCACAGCGTTAGCGATCTGTTGTTGTGCATGTTTTTCCATTGGGTTTATCTTATCGGGGGGGGAAACCCTTGCGAGCACGGGGAGAACATGCAAACTCCACACAGAAAGGCCTGGGAGATACCCCACCTGGGTACCTGGCATCATGGAAACCTGGTCCCCAAGCGGGAATCGAACCCTGGACCTTCTTGCTGTGAGGCGACAGTGTTAACCACTACACCACCGTGCCGGAGAGAGAGAGAGAGAGAGCGTGCGTGCGTGTTTGTGTAGGCGCTATTGGAAACGTGGCTGCATTGACTGATCATATATTGATTGATGGCAATGGTGATAGTTGTACTGTACCTACTTAAATATTCGTACCTTGTGGTTTCGCCGAAACTCTGACATGCACAGTAGGCTATACTCAGTGTGTGGTTTCGCCAATGCGTGCACACGCGTTGTAGGAGCCATTTCATTTGATTTAATAGTTTTTTTACTAAATAGCGCCGCCACTGGTCGCCTCGAAAAATGGCACCATGGTATTCTATTAATTATGGCCCAGCTGTGTGTAGAGAGACGCCAGACGAGAAACAGATTTTCAACCGCTCGCTCGCTCGCCACACACACACTCAGCGCAGATTGATGAATGAATGAAAGACTGAAAGAAAGACTTTGTTTAGAATCATTTTGAGTTTATTTGAACCCCTTTTGCAGCGCCTGTTTGTTTTGAAGCCTTTTAGTTCAAGTCTGGAGCCTGTTTTGTTTCGTTGTTTGCCCCGTTATTATTTGAAACTTTTACACAACTCCTTCCATAAAACTCAACCGGTTCGAACCCATCAGATGCAACCATCAACAACATCAAACAGTGAGTAACAAGACAGCCCAAGTCAAGGTGGTGTGAGCGCGTTAAAGACGTATTCTGGCTTAGATAGGCAAATTGAGCCTACATTCAAGTTGAAAATCTCTCTGATACGGACACAATTAATGGAATTGGATGGATCAAAATGATCTAATGGATGTGTCACGCTATTGAAAACAATGGACTGTGCAATATAATTGGATAAATGAACGCAGAAAAACGCGCATTTAAAATGGAATTGGATGGATCTAATGGATGTGTCACACTATTGAAAACAATGGACTGTGCAATATAATTGGATAAATGAATGCGAAAAACGCGCATTTAAAATGGAATTGGATGGATCAAAGTATCTAATGGATGTGTGATGCTATTGAAGATAATGCAATGTGCGATATCATGTGGATAAATGAACACGAAAACCGCGCATTTAACACTTTAATCGCCGAAAACGCCGTAACTCATCTTTGATCTGTTTACATCTTTTTCCGATTTTCCCAGTCTGAACTTCACCGCAGAGCTTTTGGCAGCGAGTTTGGACTGGAAACTGCAATTCCTCTCAAATTACACTAGGTGGCAGTGTCCCCCTATTTTCTAACACTGTATCACAAGAGAATGAATATTGCACCCTACAATGAAGCTGGCATTTGATTGGCCAGCATACCTGACCAAAGGTATAAAAGTTTGCGGCGTCCCAGAATCGACGAGGTTTTGTAGGGGAGAGAGAGAGAGAGAGAGAGATAGAGAGAGAGATAGAGAGAGAGAGATTGAGAGAGAGATATTTGTATTGAGATCAGTCTATAGTCTATATTTATAGTTTTATACAGTATAGTGGTAGTATCAGAAACAATTTCAGCTGTGCTTTAGAAGTACTTAATCGTGCTAACTAGTAGTACGTTTGTGAGGGATTAGTGTGCAGTTTAGTTAGTATATTGTAGCAGTGGCGGCTCTACCACTAGGGGCGCTAGGGCGCCGACCCACCTGCTGGCCAGCTGCTGTTAAATCAGAGAAGAAGACAATAAAACTTTTTCGTTTTTGTGTTTTATAGCCCTATAAATAATATAAACATGTTTAAAATTAATAATATTTACTCATTTTAAGTATGTTTGTATTTCCAATGCACAATATAACGTTATTATCTAAATTAAAAAAACATCGTTTTCCAGAGCAGGAAGTGACATCACGTTTTTTTTATTGTTTTTTATTTTTTCGTATTTCTCGGCCCGGGCTATACGCGATAGCGCTCTGAGTGCGCGTCACAGTTTGATCGCTGTCTCCGTCACAGCCAATCAGTGCATACGGCGTTGTGCGTTGAAATATGACTATTATGTTTGAATCCGAGCGCGATTTGAAGCGGTCTAGGCAGCAGCGTGAACTTCCGTGAAGAATTTCCATAGCCGCATTTCGCGGAGACGCTCTCTGATTGGCCGACGCCAGTATTTTTTTCCATGGCAGAATTTCACAGAGACGATCTCTGATTGGCCGAATCCAATTTCTAATGTTCCAATTCTAGCTTCTAGCTTGGTTCCTAGGTTGGTCTAGGACTGTTGTTTGTCTTAGAGCGTGCCGTGCCGTGACTGCAAGTTCTTTAGACTGTTAAGCTTAGGCACTCTTTCAAAGTTGGTTAAGGTTAGAGTTTGTCTTAGAGCATGGCGATAGAACGCCAGGTAGTTTGCAGTCTGTTCGAGCGGAAATGGACAAAGGAATGTACTTGTTGAGTGTTGTGCTAACGAGCTCAGCTGAGCTAACACTTGGCTAACAAGCTATATGGCGGATTATACACATTTATCAAGCTCTCCTGCCCTGGACGTTTCAACTAAACAGTGAGTCTCTCTCTCTCTCTCTCTCTCTCTCTCTCTCTCTCTCTCTCCTCTCTCTCTCTCTCTCTCTCTCTCTCTCTCTCTCTCTCTCTCTCTCTCTCTCTCTGTGCTTAACGTTAACGTTTGTAAATATTTTTTTTTAGGAGCAGTACTGTTAGGCTACTGCTGTGCTGGCCATTCATGAAGCGAGACATTGCTGATTGTTTATTTATTTTATAACACAAGACTATGACTACCAACTGCCTAGCCAGCCGTGTATCAATCTTGGATGCAATAATAACGTTACTTACCACACTGACTATGTCGATGGCTCATTGATTTAACTACTGCAGCTCTCTCGGATTGAAAATACGTGGATTATGGCTTGTTCAATATCGTCTATGTTTGAATGAATGAATGAATGAGAACTTTATTTTTTTTTTTTAATTTTTTTTTATTATTGCAAAACAAAACTTATTAAAAGTCAGTACTCAACACACAATGTATAATGAAACTTTCAGTAAAGGTGGTTAAAATATATGCAAGTACAGAAACAGGATAAAACAAAAATAGTCAATAATAACATTTTAACCGTATACCGTGTATATCCAGCGAAGTTACAATTATATAAATGTTAGTATATAATATACCCAGAATACCTATTTTCTAAAACCCTACACACATATGCTCCAGCTCAAATCCCCCCCTCCCGGACCCCCTCTTGGATAGTACCTCTATTATCCCTCACTCCTAACCAGACATCACCATTATAGGCTAGCTTTTATTCTCTCCACCACTTCTAACCACATTAACATTTTGGATTCATTGAGCCCTAGAATTCTTGCTGTTGATATTTCTTGATATATCACATCAAGATATGTAAGAAACCACACTTTCCGGCACATTTTTTCCGGTTGAAACCAACGTGATGCAATCAGTTTTTTAGCTACTGTGATACCCGATAAAACCAATCTTTTTAGTTGTGGGTTCACTGCAAACTCAAAAACATCATTCAATAGCAATACCGCGGGGTGTACAGGTATATTCCAAAATACGAGTATTGATAATTGTTGGGACACATCTTCCCAGAATGCCTTAACTGGTGGGCAGTCCCAATACATGTGCATAAATGTTCCTTCGTCCCCATTTGTACATTGGGAGCATTTGGAGTTTTGTATAAGCCCCATTTTGCACAGCCTTATAGGAGTCAAGTATGTCCTGTGAATATAGTTCAGATTGATTTGTTGATGATCCGGGTTCCTTGATGTAAGTCGGACATTTGCCCAGGCTCCTTGCCAATCAAAGTCATTTTCCAGGTCTGGTATATCCCTCCTCCAGACATTGTCTAGTTGAAGGGTTTCGTACGAGGACGTTAGTAATTGTGAATAAAAACCTGATACAAAACCTCCCAATGTATTTCTGTCATAGAAAAATTTGTGGTATCTGTGGTGTTCGATTGGTATGTGTAATGGAACACCGTGAGATCTCATACAAAGTTTTAACTGTATGTAAAAAAGCCATGTGGACTCGGTGAGGTTAAACTTTTTGCATATTTCGACATAACTACAGAGGCCCTTGTTATTAAAAATATCCCCTAATGAGTGTATGCCTCTTTCTTCCCATACAGGGAATCTTATAGGTCGTTTTCCCATTAAGAGAGCATTGTTATTGAATATGGGAGTGTGATTATGCCATACTTGATTGTTAGGAAATTTCCTTTGAGTTTCCCGCCATGTCCTGATTGCATGGGTTATTATTGGGCCAAATTCTCGCTCACAATGCTTGATTGAAAGTTTAGTGTATGCTATGTCTTTCAATCTCTGTGGGGCTACTATGTTTTCTTCTAATTCTCTCCAAGATACCAAAGCCTCGGGGTCAAACCATATCTTCTTCAATGGTCTTAATGTGAAGGCATTAAAATATTGTAAAAAATCTGGGACTGCCATGCCACCGTCTGCTTTACTTCTCTGTGCGGTGGATCTTTTTATGCGAGGTGGTTTGTTATTCCAAATAAATTTGTATGTGGAGGTTTGTAATCTTTTCCAGTAGCCCTCTGGAGGAGGTAACGGAAGCATTGAGCTGAAGAAATTGATTCTTGGTAATACATCCATCTTAACTATTGATACCCTTGCCTGTACTGAGTTTTTAAGTTTTGCCCACCTGTCTAGGTCGTCCTTGATTTTGTTCTGTATTTTTGTGTAATTGTGCTTCACCGTTTGTCTTATGGTGGGGAATATTTCCACTCCCAAGCATCTGAAATGTTTTACCATCGGTATCGCACCGGGGAGGGTTATATCTTTTTTTGCAGGGGTGTTAAGTGGAAGGAAAGCCGACTTCGGCCAATTTATCTTAAATCCCGATAGATCACCAAAGTTCTCAATCAACTTGAGCAGATGAGGCAATGTGGTGTTGGGGTTTTGCATGAACAATATTACGTCGTCCGCATATAAACTAATTTTTTGTTGTGTGCCCTTGATTACGATTGGTTCTATGGATTGGGATTGTCTTATATATTGTGCTAAAGGCTCTAATGATAAATTGAATAGTCCGGGACTAAGAGGGCAACCCTGTCTGGCAGAGCGTGATACCGGAAAGATTTTGGAGATGATTGTGCCTGTTGTAATCATGGCCGATGGGTCCTTGTATAGTACTTTAATCATATCAATGAAACCTTTTCCTAACCCCATCCTTTCCAATACTGCCCATAGAAACGACCATTCCAACCTGTCAAATGCTTTCATAGCATCCATGGATAGTATCGCCTTAGGTGTGATGTCCTCTTTGTCTGTATCTAGTACGTGCAGTATTCGCCTTATGTTATCATTGATCAGGCGACCTTTTATGAAGCCTGTTTGGTCCGTATGAACTAAAGACGTCATATGCTTTTGCAATCTGATGGCTAATATCTTAGAGTACAGTTTGACATCGGTTCCGAGGAGGCTTAAAGGACGGTAACTACCGCATTCAGTGGGGTCTTTGTCTTTTTTGTGAAGAACTGAAATGAGTGCGGTATTTTGGTGTTCGATGAAGCTTCCCTCTTTGACTGAGTATAAGATCATATTTAGTAATAAGGGTCCAAATATGTCCCAGCAAGAAATGTACATTTCTGATGGGATACCGTCAATTCCCGGAGCTTTGCCGTTTTTCATTCCGGATATGGCCTTCTTGAGTTCATCTAATGTGATCGGTACTTCTAACTGTTTAGCGTCTTCATCTGTAAGTTTAGGGAGAGTAATTTGATTAAGATATGTGTCTAATTTGTCTTGATCAAAGGTCGTTTCTGAGTTATATAAATCGGAGTAGAATTCTTTGAATGTATCGTTTATTATTTTGGGTTCTGTTACTAGAGCTTGTTGTTTCCTAATGGCAGTTATATCTGCAAATTTTGCATTAATTCTTAGTCGCATGGCTAATAGGTGACTAGGTTTAGAACCTTGGAAGTACTGCTGTTGTCTAGTGCTGCGTATTTGCAATTCCGATTTTTGTCTGTACATTGCTTTGATCTCGGTCTTTAGAATGTTAACTTGGTTATCTAGTCTAGTAGAGTTGTTGTATTTTAAAGAATTAAAAAGCGTTGAGTAAAGTGTTTCCTTTTCAGACAGTTTTGTGTTTTGATTTTTGCGCAATATGGATGTAAATCTATCCGAGAAATCCTTGATCATACTCTTTACCGACATCCATAATATTCTGGGATCTTGCACCGAGTTAGCATTAACTTGTAGGAATACTGTGAGAGCTTCTTTAATTTGTGTAATGAATTCCTTGTTGTTAAGCAGCATCGAATTAAAACGCCATCTTGGGGCCCGGGTAGATAATGTACCAAATGTTGCTTTCAGGATTAAGTAGCAGTGATCTGATAGCGCATTGGGTGTCATTTCCACTTCGTATTTATCAAATATTCTCGGGGATGCAAAGACGTAATCAATTCTGGATAGTGTGTTGTGTCTCGCCGAACGACAGGAGTACTTGCGGGTCATGGGGTTAAGTGAACGCCATAAATCAGTTACTCCTGTTGATTTCGACCAATCTTTTAATGCTTTAGATGAATTCTTTTGTTCGCTGGAGAAGGAAAGGTAAGTTTTGTCCATCCTTGGGTTCCAAATGGCATTAAAATCCGCACCTATTATGTATGAGTACTCGGGATGGTTTAACATTTCTCCTGTTAGTGAAGTGAAGAAACCCACTTCGTACAAATTCGGGGCATATACCGCTGCCAATGCAATTTTCCTGTTATTGTGTATAATCCTAGCTATAGTTATGCGCCCCTCAGCATCCGACCATACCCCTTTCAATTCGATATTTAATTTGCGTCTGACGACTATGGCTACCCCTCTAGTTCTCGTAGCAAAAGAAGAGTGACCAATATTATGGTATATGTTATCCGCTAACGTATTTATGTCTCCCTCTAAAATGTGCGTTTCGCTTAATAGTGCCACGTCCACATGTTCTTTTTTCATCAGTGTAAGCATGCTTTTGCGCTTGTGTTGTTTGTTTATCCCACCGGTGTTCCATACCATTATATTCAAACTAGCCATAGTCTATGCATGTTTTCGTGTAGTTTTTGGTAATGTTTCTGGAGTATGAAGCTACAATAGATGCACATCCAATTAATGAGGTCCCGTTGAGAGCTGAGCTTAAAAACATATATATACAAATAAAAATCCCCTATTTTCCCCTCTCCCAGAAAGTCGAACATGCCTGTGTTCCAAGAACACATCATCCGCGATTGACTTTCTCCCATGGTCCACCGGATTGCCCAACCTGAGCATTGTAATCCTAATTTTCCTATGCTCATTGCCATAGGATCTAACATTTCCATTCTATTGCAATAGAATGTCGCTTTTGGTCTTGCACCTTCCCTTACTGTAATGAAGTATTGTGATAATTAACCTAAAGATAAAAATAAAAAATAAAATAAAAAGAGAATAAACCTTTATCGACATATTCCTTTGAACCCTCCACCAACGTGTGAGGGAAAAAAAAGGAAAAGATTGTAGATCAGTATTGACACTTAATGTGAAGAACATTGGAAAAGAATAATGTAAGTTACAATATATTTAAAAAATATATAGTAATATTGACACCTTAATGTGAAGAACATTGGAAAAGAACAATGTAAGTTAAATTATATTTAAAAAATATAGGGTGATGAGAAGAAAAAATTTAATAAAATAAAAATCAATGGAAAGATATAGATAAGGAATAAGAGATAAATAATTAACAACGTGGAGAAGCCACTAGAACCGATTTAACTGATTAGATAAGATAGAAAAGCAGCGCCTTTTAGCGCTTCAATGTGCCTTTAATGGAGTGATTACTTAAATTGAGATGAGAACTTTATTAACAGATTGCAGAATGGGTACAATACAGTACGGCTCAATACACACAATTGTTAAGGGGATGCAGACCAGAGAAAGACGTTTGTCTTGTTTACATCAGGGTCCCAGATTTTCGATTCATATCGATAGTTTAATAGCTAGCCTTGGCTCGTTTAACAATATGCAAAATATGTGTACAGCCCTGTACTCATACTGAAGTTATTCTTGGTATATAATAGGTCTGATTGTGTAACGAATCGATTCCACGTCGCGCTGTGTGTGAGAGAGAGAAGGAGAGAGGGAGAGATCTGCCTGTGTTTGGAGACGGGCGAGTTTTGTTTCTAACTTTTCTATTTATATTGTGTTTCAAGTTGTGAATTAGAGTCTAGACTATACTTTATTTGACTGGTTGTGTGTTGTTGTAGTAACAGCTGAGCGACTCGTTCATAAGAGCCGATTCATTGCCGTGAGCGTGAGTCGAATCGCTCACGTCTTGAGTCTTGCGTGGTA
This sequence comes from Notolepis coatsorum, assembly GCF_963971535.1. Taxonomy (NCBI): domain Eukaryota; kingdom Metazoa; phylum Chordata; class Actinopteri; order Aulopiformes; family Paralepididae; genus Notolepis; species Notolepis coatsorum. Next base: position 38,578,240 of record NC_140174.1, on the reverse strand, counting down.
CAGTACTGTACTGTACAAAATATTTGGTATAGCGCCCCTAGTGGCGAAGTACCCAGCGGCCGCCACTGTATTGTAGTATTAGTAATAGTAGTTTGATCAGTTAGTAGTTCCATTTAGATCAGAATGAGGAGACGTAGTGTAGGTAAACGTGGGGACAGGCCGACGTCGGATCGGTTTGTTCAAACCAAGCTGGCATTTGGACCCGCCGTTGCAGCAGCAGCAGCAGCAGCAGCACCAACGACCGGTCCTTTGGTAGCTCCGACCGGGGAGAGCCGTGAGACCGTCGCTGGGCCCAGCGACGTGTCTCGCCCCGGGACCGGGAGCGTATCTCCCCGTCGCAGTTCGAGGAAGAGGAAGGTGGCTGTGCTGATATCTTCTTCAGCCTCATCGGACAGCGATTCAACTGTGCATGAATCTGACTGCAGCGCCGATTGGAAACCACCAGGTAAGGTCGTGTATATGTGATTGTGTGTGTGTGAAACGTGTATATTTTGATGATTATTTACCTAACGTTAATTGATTCATTGTATACTGTGAATATGTAACGTTAGTTCGCCAACCAACGCCGGTATGCATTCATTATAGATCGGGAGTCATCTGACGAGGACATTGATCTTGGTCGGAGATACTATGGATCTGATTCATCTCACGAGTCCGACGGGGGGCATGGTGGTGGTGGTCGTGGTGGTCGAGGGGAGAAGGGTAAGTCATGTTGACTAATGCAATGTGAATATTGTGTGTTTACATACATGTTCAAATCGATACAGTTACATCATTTGGATATGCATATTATAGGCCTTGTGTGTGTGTGTGTGTGTGTGTGTGTGTGTGTGTGTGTGTGTGTGTGTGTGTGTGTGTGTGTGTGTGTGTGTGTGTGTGTGTGTGTGTGTGTGTGTGTGTGTGTGTGTGTGTGTGTGTGTGTGTGAGATATGCAGGCATTGATGCAGTGATCTGCTTATTTGATTTGGATGTTATTTCCATTATTTTATTCATGCATGTTCAAATCGATACATACAGGCTAAGCTACATTATTGGATATGCATAGAGGCCTCGCCATGTGCTGGGAAGTTCAAAGGGGTTGGGGGAGTGTTCATGGCTTTGATCTTATAGGCCTTGTGTGTGTGTGTGTGTGTGTGTGTGTGTGTGTGTGTGTGTGTGTGTGTGATATGCAGGCATTGATGCAGTGATCTGCTTATTTGATATGGATGTTATTTCCATTATTTTATTCATGCATGTTCAAATCGATACATACAGGCTAAGCTACATTATTGGATATGCATAGAGGCCTCGCCATGTGCTGGGAAGTTCAAAGGGGTTGGGGGAGTGTTCATGGCTTTGATCTTATAGGCCTTGTCCATGGCTGTGTGTGTGTGTGTGTGTGTGTGTGTGTGTGTGTGTGTGTGTGTGTGTGTGTGTGTGTGTGTGTGTGTGTGTGTGTGTGCTGTAGTAATCAATGCTATTGGGACTGTGCTAAATGCTATACACAGTGAGTGCAGAGGTTTTCTATCATCAGATGTTGTTTGTAGGCCTGTTTGAAGTGTGAGATGGAGGGCATGCCCTCCTTTTTTCTTTTTTTTACAAGGGCTTGTGTGTGTGTGTGTGTGTGTGCTGTAGTAATCAATGCTATTGGGACTGTGCTAAATGCTATACACAGTGAGTGCAGAGGTTTTCTAGCATCAGATGTTGTTTGTAGGCCTGTTTGAAGTGTGAGATGGAGGGCATGCCCTCCTTTTTTTTTTTTTTTACAAGGGCTTGTGCGTGTGTGTGTGTGTGTGACACACACACACACACACACACACACACACACACACACACACACTCAAAGCCATGGACAAGGCCTATAAGATCAAAGCCATGAACACTCCCCCAACCCCTTTGAACTTCCCAGCACATGGCGAGGCCTCTATGCATATCCAATAATGTAGCTTAGCCTGTATGTATCGATTTGAACATGCATGAATAAAATAATGGAAATAACATCCAAATCAAATAAGCAGATCACTGCATCAATGCCTGCATATCACACACACACACACACACACACACACACATGTACATGCTTTGATGTACAATGGCCGCTGATTTATTTTGTGTTCATTACAGGATCCGACACAGAGTCAGGCGGTGGTACACCAACATACTTGGGTATGTACTAACTACATTCATGTATGTAAATGTATTACTATTGTGTTTTATGAGACTTAGTTACTGAATGAATTTAATCCAATTCAGATTCTGGCGCAGACTCCGCAGAGAGTGACACAGAGACTGGCAATGACATAGCATCACAGTCTACTCCTGCAGGTAATTGTTAGTGCTGTCAGGCGATTAAAAAAATTAATCTAATTAATTACAGGATTTGTAATTAATTAATCTAATTAATCGCATTTTAATCGCATTACCATTTTATGCCTCATATTCTATATTCTATAATCATATTTCAAATTGCATTTGTCCGGATGGCAGAATTCAGTACTGTATCTACAAAACCTTCTGTTTAATCATCTTCCATCTATTAATTTGCTTAGATTTTTCAGGTCTGGTCAATTTGAGCATGGTGTTATTCACAGTCAAAGATAAAAAAAAATTTATTGATATTCTCATTTGGTTCATTACAATTTACTCAAAATAAAATGTTCATTCAATCAATCACCGCGCAGATTGATTGATTGAATGAAAATGTTATTAACAGATTGCAGAATGGGTACAATACAGTACGGCTCAATACACACAATTGTTAAGGGAATGCAGACCAGAGAAAGACTTTCGTCTTGTTTACATCAGGGTCCCCCATTTTCAATTCATAATGAATTGTAAGTAAGGGTGCAACTTGCACCGTGCAATCCATTCTTTGTGGATCTAGCCCACAGTATTTCTGACACTGGGAATACATTCCCTGAGATTCATAGATGTCCCTAGAATCAGATACCAAGAACATACAAATGGACCATATTAAAAAAAATCTGTAAATGTGTATTCTACATGCTTATGGAATGAATGAGATACAAAAAAAATATTATTATAAAAAAAAAAAAAAAAAAAATTGTAATTAATTATGAGTTAATTTTCATAACGCGATTATTTGCTGTGTAATTAATTAATCTAATTAACGCGATAAACTGACAGCCCTAGTAATTGTACATAAAATATAACACATAATGCTATATATATATATATCATGTAAATAAAATGACAATACGTTGCCCTAGTGTAATGTATTACATCATGTGATTCTAGAACTGGATGCTAGTCAGGACATGCCGGAACCCGTTGCAGGGCGGAAACGCACATCTAAGCGCGGTAAGTTGGCCTCACTCTGCACACCACTTCCAGCTCTGACCTCTGACCCCCACACCACGTCCAGCTCTGACATCTGAACCCCACACACACTCACTCATTCACTCACACACAGTTTGTAACTACGTGGCATATGAATGTTTGTCTACAGTAGGGGTGTTATAGTATATTTGTATAATTGACAGGTCGTGGAGCGAAGAGCAGGTCTGCGATCCGTCAGGAAGAGGAGAATGCCTGGTCTCGTGAGGGCTGGGTGCCTCACAGGATCCCCTTCACAGCCCAACCGGGGTTGCTCCAGGACGCCGCGGCACTGAAATCGTACCGGCCTGCAAAATGGCTAGATCTGTTCCTGACGGATGCTTTTCTCAATGCCATTGTTGCCCAGACCAACCTCTACGCTGATCAGTGCATTGCCCGGCTGGACCCCACGCTAACCAGTAGCAGGGCACTGCATTGGACGGCCCTCACATTGAAGGAGCTGAAGAAGTTCCTTGGACTCAATTTCCTGAGCAGTGTCCTTTGGAAGCCTCGCATGGACATGATGTGGACCACTGACGATATGATGTTCACACCATACTACTCAGACACCATGCCACGCAACCGGTATGAGTTGATCTGGCGATTCCTCCACTTTGCGGACAATACATCCCTGGATGTTAGTGACAAATTGTGTAAGGTACGCCCTGTAGTCGACCATGTCAACGCGAGGTGCAAGGAACTGTACCAACCCGAACGTGAGCTCGCCATTGACGAGGGGATGATGGCATGGCGAGGCCGCCTGACCTTCCGGGTCTACAACCCCAACAAGCCAACCCGGTATGGCATCAAGTCGTACTTCCTGTGCGAATCACGCACAGGATATTGCTTTGCATTCAAGCCATATTGCCGGGATGGCGCAAACCTGGGGGACGCGGTCGTCGGTCTGCTTGGACGTTTGTCTGGGGCCGATTATACGCTGTTTATGGATAATTTTTACAACAGTGTACACATGTCCGCCAGGCTCCGACAGTTGAGGACCGACGTCTGTAGTACCCTCAGGAAGCACCGGGGGGAGCCAGCCATCATCAAGCACCTGACCAAAGCTGACATCGGTAAGGGGGAGCGCATTGCGGTCAACAATAAGCAGGTCCTGATCGTGGCATGGCGCGATAAGAGGATCGTGAAGACCATCAGCAGCTACCACGAGGACACCATGGAAACTGCAAGAGTGTGGGAGAAGCAGAAGAAGGGCAAAGCGCTGAGGGTGGAGATGCTCAAGCCGTCATCCATCATGTCGTACAATAAATTCATGAACGGCGTCGACCAGCTGGATCAAAACATCTCATACTATCCGGCTGCACGTAAGACTGGAAAGTGGACCAAAAAGTTTGTGATGTATCTGATCCAAATATGTATGTTCAACGCTTTTGTCTTGTACAAAACCAGGCACCCACAAGGGCATTATTACAACCTCTTCCGGTTCACCAGGGCTGTGGCGCGGACCTACACAGGGGGTCAGGAGTTTAAGATTCCTGGGGTGACAGCGGAGATAGAGGCGGAGGCGGAGGCAGGGGGTGGGGGTGAGGAGGAGGCAGGGGGTGGGGGTGAGGAGGAGGCAGGGGGTGGGGGTGAGGAGGAGGCAGGGGCTGAGCAGGTGGGGCGTGACGGGCAGCGCGACCCTAGGGCCCCACCGGGGGACCCGCAGAGCAGATTAGTGGGTGGCTTTGGGAAGCATGTAATGGTTGCATACAAAGCCACCCCCAAGCAAAAGCTACCGTGTAGGAAATGTCGGGTCTGCAGTAGGCGTGGCCTCAGGAGTGAGACCAGATATTTTTGCACATCGTGCAAAGTCCCCCTGCATCGTGAAAAATGCTTCACTCTGTACCACACAAAGAGGGATTTCTCTAAATAGTTTCTTTATTAGTTGTCATACAGAAGTACAGACTACTTCTAAATAATCCGGCACACAGAAGTACAGATTACTTCTAAATAATCCATCATTGTGTGATACAGACAGAACCATGTGTACCACTCCGGTACATAGTATAGCTAGCTGAGAGTAGTATAGTATAGTATAGTATAGTATAATATAGTATAGTATAGTATAGTATAGTATAGTATAGTATAGTATAGTATAGTATAGTATAGTATAGTATAGTATAGTATAGTATAGTATAGTATAGTGTATGGGTAGTTGCACTGTTTTCTGTACAAGACAAATGCGTTGAACACATGTATTTGGGCCACGGTTGTCGATATTGCATAGGCATGTTTGGACCACTTGCAGATGAGACGTTATGTTAGCGATCTAGCTGTGTCGACTCCATTCATCATTTGCATTGTGTGTGTATATAGTTTATTTTTTTATTTATCTTTTTCCCCCCTCATTTTTATCGTTTGCACAGAACCAATGGTTGCTGACAGTCACCCAGTTTATAAAAGTATATACTGTAGGTAACATACCACACTTTTCTAATGCAGTCCATTGGCCTCTTATTTATATACTTTGGAAACATGTATTGGATATTTTTTGGTCCACAGATCATCTGGCGCTTCATCCATTTATCAATGGACAATGCAGTCATCGATGCGAGAGACCAAGTAAGATATGCCCTGTAGTTGATCATGTGACGTGCCTGTACTGTGAATGTTACCAGCAAACTTCTAAATGCACTGAAACAATGGTTGGTTATCCTCCAGTGTTCACTTTTTATAAGGTATTGTCTTGGTAAATTACCATAATCCTATACTGTGAATGTTACCAGCAAACTTCTAAATGCACTGAAACAATGGTTGATTATCCTCCAGTGTTCACTTTTTATAAGGTATTGTCTTGGTAAATTACCATAATCCTATACTGTGAATGTTACCAGCAAACTCCTAAATGCACTGAAACAATGGTTGGTTATCATCAGCCAGTGTTCACTTTTTATAAGGTATTGTCTTGGTAAATTACCATAATCCTATACTGTGAATGTTACCAGCATATGTGTCTAATGCACAGCAACAATGGTTGGTACTGATGACTGTCACCCAGTTTATTGAACATATTTTGAAATAAAAAATTTCATTTCATCAAAGTTTCAAGTTTTCTGCATTGTAAAGTATTCTGTATTTTATAATAATGTTTTCTGGACCTACAACAGTAGTTATAACTTACTTGTTCGTTAGCGCCAGGCATGGTGGTTGATAAGGTAGTAGTATTTCCAAGTGAAACTAATTGATATATTATCAATACAAGCTATTATTACTTTATGAATGTATTTATCATGTATGGACGAATAAATTGGAAAACAGGTAGGTACAGAGCAACACAGTGTCTACAACACGGGAGCAGATTATGCACAGTACATGAATGAGAAACAGTCTAAATGTTTTTTTTTTTATAGTTTATTGCATGCACATGATCTATAATACCTGATCGGTACAATATCTACTAACCTGATCAATACAATATATTCCCACCTGATCGATATAATAGTATTACTGCATTTCAAGTTTGTCAGTCAGTCAGTCGGACTGTCAATCAAACAATAAATCAATAAAACAATAAAACAATCTATCAAACAAACCATCAAACATTCAATCAATCAAACAAACATTCAATCAATCAAACAAAACAATCTATCAAACAAACCATCAAACAATAAAACAATCTATCAAACAAACCATCAAACATTCAATCAAACAAACATTCAATCAATCAAACAATAAAACAATCTTATCAAACAAACCATCAAACATTCATTCAATCAAACAATCTATCAAACAAACCATCAAACATTAAATCAATCAAACAATAAAACAATCTATCAAACAAACCATCAAACATTCAATCAATCAAACAATAAAACAATCTATCAAACAAACCATCAAACATTCAATCAATCAAACAATAAAACAATCTATCAAACAAACCATCAAACATTCAATCAATCAAACAAACATTCAATCAAACAATAAAACAATCTATCAAACAAACCATCAAACATTCAATCAAACAATAAAACAATCTATCAAACAAACCATCAAACATTCAATCAATCAAACAATAAAACAAACAAACCATCAAACATTCAATCAATCAAACAATAAAACAATCTATCAAACAAACCATCAAACATTCAATCAATCAAACAATAAAACAATCTATCAAACAAACTATCAAACATTCAATCAATCAAACAAACAATAAAACAAACAAACCATCAAACATTCAATCAATCAAACAATAAAACAATCTATCAAACAAACCATCAAACATTCAATCAATCAAACAAACATTCAATCAATCAAACAATAAAACAATCTATCAAACAAACCATCAAACATTCAATCAATCAAACAATAAAACAATCTATCAAACAAACCATCAAACATTCAATCAAACAAACATTAAATCAATCAAACAATAAAACAATCTATCAAACAAACCATCAAACATTCAATCAATCAAACAATAAAACAAACTATCAAACAAACCATCAAACATTCAATCAAACAAACATTCAATCAATCAAACAATAAAACAATCTATCAAACAAACCATCAAACATTCAATCAATCAAACAATAAAACAATCTATCAAACAAACTATCAAACATTCAATCAATCAAACAATAAAACAAACAAACCATCAAACATTCAATCAATCAAACAATAAAACAATCTATCAAACAAACCATCAAACATTCAATCAATCAAACAAACATTCAATCAATCAAACAATAAAACAATCTATCAAACAAACCATCAAACATTCAATCAATCAAACAATAAAACAATCTATCAAACAAACTATCAAACATTCAATCAATCAAACAATAAAACAATCTATCAAACAAACCATCAAACATTCAATCAATCAAACAAACATTCAATCAATCAAACAATAAAACAATCTATCAAACAAACCATCAAACAGTCAATCAATCAAACAATAAAACAATCTATCAAACAAACCATCAAACATGCAATCAATCAAACAATAAAACAATCTATCAATCATTCAATCAATCAAACAATCAAACAATCTATCAAACAAACCATCAAACATTCAATCAATCAAACAATAAAACAATCTATCAAACAAACATCAAACATTCAATCAAACAAACATTCAATCAATCAAACAATAAAACAATCTATCAAACAAACCATCCATCCCAGTCTAAATTGCTTTATAACACGTTCAGTAACTATTATCACCCCCCCCCCCCCGCCCATCTTCTCGTCTGTTTCAAGCAGCAGCACCGGGGGGCGCACCTCTCATAAAAAGGCTTGTAACTCCCTTTCTAAAGAATCCACCTGGATTTTTACCTTTATTTACCTTTTTTTAACTTGTAATTGTGAACGAACGAAGACATGCAGAAACAAACGTTTTTTTTCATAGTGTACATCAACTCGTCGTCGTCAAATGAGCCAAACCATTTCCCCATAGTTATAATATAAAATATAGAAATAGCTCTGCTAAGATCATGAGATATGCTAAAATCGCCCAGGAATCCTGGCAATGCACAGTCATTTCCGGATTTCTGGCCGGCGACCAAAGTGTTAAAGTGGATTTGAAGGAATATTATGTCATCATCAAATAAACCCCATAAATTTGGATTTGGATAAATGCTGCTTAACGATGTCTGGACAGGATAAAGAGGAATTGGGCCATTCTGAAGCTGTGATTGTGACTGAAGTTACAGCCGTTCACACTTCTGATAAAAATGTTAATTTGCCTGTGGTTGAGGGAAAGAGACAAGTGAAACCCACACAACGGGCACTTGAGGCTAATTATGTAAAGCAATGTAATAGAAGAAAAGCTCAACTTGGATAACTCACAAGCAAAATAAATGTGTTACAAGCACTTATGGTTGATTACAGTAATGTGGAATTGGTTAAACAACAATACAATGAATTTTATTGTAAAACAAATGACTTCAAATGACTTCACAAATCAGTACAGCAGCTGTTATCAGAAGAGGAAGCTTCAGAAGAACAAGATCAGTGGTACATGCCGAAGTTCAAAATCATATGTGAATTTCATGATAAAGTTTTACAATGGATAAATAATGCCCCTGCAGCTATGGCACAAAAGCCACCAGAAGTGACACCAGAAGTGACGCCAGAAGTGACACCAGCACATAGTGTGAAATCATTTGGCAATATTTCAGCTGGCTTGAAATCCACCTCAAGCACCGCAGCATTAAGACAGTGTAGTGTCCGCTTGTCGCTCCCCAATGAATCGACAAGCGTCCACGATGCACCCGCAATTAATTATCTTACTCAGTCCCAAAGTTTGTGATGTTGAATGAATTGAATGTCCAAAGTTGCCGCCGGTTCGGTTTACAGGGTTTATTGTTGTCCAAAGGTGAATGATGGTGAATGAAGGGTTAAATCAGAACAGTTGTCAGGTGCTCCAATGTCAGTTCCAAATGGTGAGACAGGTAGAAAAAGGTATCCTCATCACAGGTGCATAAGATTGCAGTGATCACCTTGGCTATTTATAGGAGTGGGCTGTAATGGGTGGTGAGCCCTCTTGTGTCCAAACATAAATAAGACAGTCTAAAGGTTAAGACAGTCTAAACAGTGCATAGTTCTAATATATAATATAATATATATATAATAATAATATAATAATATATAAATCCACCAAGTCGGTTTCTGCCTCTACAGACAGTTAGAGGCCGAAAGAGCCAATCTAGCCACACATTCTGCTTATCTCAAGCAAAGACAAGCATTTGAATTGCAGTCTTGAACAGTTTACAGATGGAGAACCAAAGGCAATTGTGAGAAGCTGCCTTCACATGGATTCCCAAAAAGGCTATGTAAATGCAAAACGGCTGCTACGCAAACATTTTGGAAATGAGGTTCTCATTGCTGCTGCCTATCAGGAACAAATTCTGAATTGGGATGCAATCCGATCAGAAGATGGTAAAGCCTTACACAAATACTCACTCTTCTTGAGAACATGCTGCAATGCTATGAGCAATAATGAAATTCTGCAAGACATGAACAATCCTACACACTTGAAATCTGTCTTATCAAAACTGCCATTCAAGCACAGAGAGAGGTGGAGGACAGTAGCATATGGTTACTATGAGCGTACACACAGAAGAGCTAAGTTCCCACAACTTGTAAATTTCATTGAAAGGCAAGCAAACATTGCCATTGATCCCCTCTTTGGAGAAATACAAGACACAAAACTGAAAGACAAGAGGACAATCCCTCCTCCCCGAAACAGTATTTTGAAATCTGTAGCAGTTTCATCATACACTAAAGGCAATTATAAGAGCAGTTTTGCCACAGTAACAGAATCCTCAGAACCAAAGTCACAGTCGAGCACAAGCAGCTCTGCAGCCGTGCAACAGAAAACATGTTTCTTTTGCAAAGAAAACCACAGCACAGACCTGTGCAAGACATTGGATAAGAAAATACACAAAGACAAAGTTGAGTTCTTTAAAGTAAATGGTTTATGTTTCGTTTGTGTGACTCAGGGTCACATGAGTAAGGACTGTAAAAAACTTGTGACTTGTAAAATATGCACAAAGAAGCATCCTACTGTGTTGCACATAGAATTTAAAAAAGATTGTTGTCAAATTCTAATCAAGTACTTCAAACTTATGCTTTCCTTGATCCAGGAAGCACTGGAACCTTCTGTACTGAAGCTTTAAGGAAGCAACTGAATGCTAAGGCGACACCAACTCGAATCCTACTTTGTACTCTAGGACAAGAAAAGGTCATAAGTATTAACCGAATCAATGGGCTGGAAGTGTCAAGTCTTGAAGGAGATGATTTCCTAAAACTGCCACCACTCTATACTCAAACAGAAATTCCTGTAACCAAGCAGCAAATTCCCACTCAGGATGATGTGCAAGAATGGAACTACCTAAAAGAGGTTAAGTTGCCATATATTGATACAGATATTGGACTCCTGATTGGTAATGATGCAGCTAAGTTTATGGAACCTTGGGCAGTAATTAATAGCAAGGGTAATGGGCCCTACGCTGTAAAGACAAGACTTGGATGGGTGGTTAGTGGGCTTCTACACAAACCCACAATAAGCCATAAGCAGCCAACCCATATTTCCGGCAATCGCATATCAATAATAAATTTGAATGACCTCATGATCCAAAAAAGGAAATTCAAGAAGGATCCGGAGTTTCACAAAGAGTACACTGACTTTCTTGAAAGTGTCATTCAAAAGGGACACGCTGAAGCTGTGCCACAAGAGCAGTTAAATCTAGAGGAAAGAAGGACTCACCATGGAGTACGCCACCCAAAGAAACGCAGACTGCGTGTAATCATGGCAAAGGCAAGAGACGCCCTTTTGAAACGGGTTACAATACCCAGAATGGAACTTACTGCTGCAGTACTAGCAGTGAAAGTGAACAGGAATGTGGATGAAGATACATTCAGAATCCAAGTGAACACCAAGATCAACCCTGCAGACCATGTGTCCAGAGGTCTTACAGCCGATGCATTTTTTAAGTGTGAAAACTGGAAGAAGGGACCGGACTTCCTACAGGAAAAAGAAGAGACATAGCCTAACTTACCTGCTGATCTCACCCCCATACCAGCCGACGATCCGGAAGTCAAAAGAGAGAAGGTTACAGTCAATACCATTCAGATGACAGATCAAGATCCTACTAGCACTCTCATACACCACTACTCAAGTTTCTACAAATTGAAAAGAGCTGTAGCATGGATGCTATATTTGAGAACTCACCTTTTGCAGTTGAGTAGAAAAAGGAAAGATCTGATGCAAATTCAAGAACCAGACACAGACAAACAAAGACAGACAATTGAAGTAGAGATGAAAAAATTCAAAAATGCTGTAAAGGCACACAACCTATCTCTGGATGAACTGGACACTTCAGAGATAGCCGTTGTTCAATTCTGTCAAAACCAAGGATTTCAAGAGGAAATCAAAACATTGCAGAAAGGAAGTTTGAACGTGCAGAAACACAGTTCAATCTACAAGCTTGATCCCAAACATGAAAACGAGGTATTAAGAGTGGGTGGGAGATTAAGCAGAGCAGCCATGCCAGAAGATGCAAAGCACCCTGCCATCCTCCCAAAGGACCATCATGTGTCAAAGCTCGTTCTTAGAAAGATCCATCAGGAAGTAGGACACAGTGGGAGAAACCACATGCTCTCCACACTGAGACAAAAGTATTGGATTCCTTATATACTCATTGGCAAGAAAGATTATTTCTGAATGTGTGACATGTCGACGTCTCAATGGATCTGTCGGAGAACAGAAGATGGCAGACCTGCCAAGAGATAGAATAACACCTGACTTACCACCTTTCTCACAAGTAGGAGTAGACTATTTCTGACCTATTGAGATGAAAAGAGGCCGTACCACAGTCAAAAGATATGGAATCATTTTCACCTGCTTAATCAGTAGAGCAGTACACCTAGAAATGGCCCATTCTTTAGATACAGACTTGTGCATTAATGCGCTAAGGCGTTTTATTGCTCGAAGAGGCCAAGTGATGGAAATACGGTCAGACAATGGAACTAACTTCATATCCACTGAAAGGGAACTGAAAGAATCTTTGAAGGCATGGAATTTGGACAAAATGGAAAGAGCTCTACAGCAGAAAGGAGTCAAATGGATATTTAATCCACCCGCTGGTGCCCATCATGGTGGAGTATGGGAACGATTAATCCGTTTGCTCAAAAAGATCTTGCTATCAGTCACCAAACAACAAACTCTGGATGATGAAAGTCTCCATACAGTCATATGTGAAGTGGAAGCCATGCTCAACAGTGGCGTCGTTAGCCCTGGGCTTCCGGGGCTTTAGCCCCGGATGTTTTTCTCCTAGCCCCGGACCTTAAAAAAAAAAAAAAAAAAAAAAAATTGTTTACATTTTTTTTTTTTTTTTTTTACTTTACTTTTTTTTTTTTTTTTTTTTTTATGTCAGCATCCCCATTGACTGTGCTGAATGTTTGTTAGTGTTTGGTATTTTTTGTTGGTTTTTAGTACTTTTAATCCATTTTTAGTAAGTAGTTTTCATTTGATCCTATCATTCTTTCATTCACCGATTTGTGGACTTGAAGATGTGCACTTTAACGCAGCAGCACCTGGAGCCATCCATACCCATGTCCAGTGTCCACTGACAAAGACATGCTCATGATACTGTGATAAACTATAATAAGCTTTAATCGAACCCTGGTTCATTTCCTCGGATAGTCCGGTTGGTTTGGGGTGGTGTGAAAGCTCATTCACTCTGCTACGGTTCATTTGAGATGTGAATGCAAAGCGGACCAAAGCCAGGAAAAGACCCAAAAATCGAATATTTTTTTTATGAGAAGACTGAAACATAATTATAATGAAACACACAATCGTTTTTTTTTCGATTGCTTAAGCATGATTTTTAAAACGGGGCCCGGTGTTTCAAAACACACAATTAGCACAACCACACACACAATTATCAGAATACCTCAGATCCTTTGCTAAATTAAACACTTGTCAAAACCATACACTAATTTATAAAAACTACATTTTGTTACCATATGAAACACACGTTTCATATGACTCAATTCTGTTTGAACCAGTTACACACACTGCTGTGCTTAACCTAAAACACATTTAGCAATTCTACTTCTCAGTGATTAGAGTACTGTAAGTGAAGTATGCAGAGAATGTGCAAATATACAATAAATTCACCAAACACTACACAAGACCAATGCTGTAGAGTAGACTGATGAAAATATAATTTATTTATCTACATATACCCAAATCAATGATGCAGACTGCTAAAAAAAACATTTTCTCTCCATATACCCAAATCAATGATGCAGACTGATGAAAATATAAATGTTCTCTCCATATAACCAAATCAGTCAACATTTCAACATGGAGAATCACAACAAAACATGTCCCAGTTTTCATGCTACTATGTGCATAACACTGTAAGCTCAGCAAATATCAGACAAACATAAAATACTGTATCCAGTACAGGTTAAAATTACAGTAAAACAAAAACAATTTTGAAAAAATGTAAATAGAGTACAGAAAATACTAGACATTATCTCTTTGCCTATGGATCTGGCAAGATACTTTTTTGTTGTGATTCTCCATGTTGACATGTTGACTGATTTGGGAAAATGGGAGAAAATTTATATTTTCATCAGTCTGCATCATTGGTTGTCTTGTGTAGTGTTTGGTGAATGTATTGTATATTTTCACGTTCTCTGTGTACAGTACTTCACTCTCTTTCCATTTTGGTTGAAGACAGGTGAACTCACCTGCTGCATTTTTATAGTGCTTAAACCTGATTGGTGTATCTACAATTAAGCAATGGTGTGTTTGTGCATCTGATGGCTGTGTTTAACCAATTGGCTCATATGTGTGGTAATTTGACATTCTGTGTCTAATGTAATGGAAGTGTGTTTAGTGTTTTGCAAATCACTGTGTGTATTGTTTTGCAAAAAGTGTGAGGCTGACATTGTGCTTATAGGGGTGCAAATCTGGGCCTACGTTTTGCTCCTTGAGTGTAAGGTTTTGATAATTGTGTAATACTTTTGATTTGAGTGTTTATGCAATTGAAGAAAACTGTAAAGACTAGAGATGAACTGTTTATTTCTTTTGTACATAGGCTGTGCATAATGTTTGTTTGTTTGTTTATTTGCTTATGTGTATGATTCTTAACTGTTTTTATTTTGTTATTGGTGTATATGTGTGTATATATGTACAGTATATGTATATATATATTATATGAAAATGAAAGTGAGGTCCATGTCCATGAGAGGGATCTGGGCAGTTCCCATAGAAAATTCAAAGTTAACAGGACCAAATCATCAGTTTCTTATTTATTTATTTAACCTTTATTTTGCCAGATAAAACATTGATCTGGTCCAAGAGGCCCCAACAGGAGTACAAATATACATATATACACACATATATATATATATATATATATATATATATATATATATATATATATATATATATATATATATATATATATATATATATATATATATATATATATATATATATATATATATATATATATATATATATATATATATATATATATATATATATATATATATATATATATATATATGTGTATATATGTATATTTGTACTCCTGTTGGGGCCTCTTGGACCAGATCAATGTTTTATCTGGCAAAATAAAGGTTAAATAAATAAATAAGAAACTGATGATTTGGTCCTGTTAACTTTGAATTTTCTATGGGAACTGCCCAGATCCCTCTCATGGACATGGACCTCACTTTGAGAACCTCTAATGATTCGAGTTCTTCAGTATTCATCTCTAATTACTCTAAAATGTTCTGTGTTTAAAAAAAAAAAAAAAAAAGGGGGGGGGGGGGGGGGGGGGGGGGAAGCCCCCCTCCACCCCCCCGGGCTGAAGCCCCCCTCCACCCCCCCGGGCTGAAGCCCCCAATGTTTTCTAACCCTAAAAGCGCCCCTGATGCTCAACAGCCGCCCACTCACTACAGTTTCAAGTGACCCCAACGACCTGGAAGCATTAACACCGAATCACCTGTTATTGCTTAAGAAGCAGCCGATCCTTCCACCAGGAGTGTTCCAGGCCGCTGATGTATATGCAAAGCGCTGTTGGAAACAAGTACAGTACCTGTCAGATCTATTTTGGATTAGATGGATAAAAGAATACCTACCTCTTATGAATGTACGTCAAAAATGGAACCGCATCCGCAGTAACTTTGAAAAGGAAGACATTGTGATCATAGCTGACACGAATGCACCAAGAGGATCCTGGATGTTGGCTAGAGTCCTGGAAACAATGCCAGAATCAAGAGGACTTGTGAGAAGTGTGCGTCTTCAGACAAAAACCAGTGTACTTGAAAGGCCCATCAGCAAGATTTGCCTGCTGGTGCCAAACTCAAATTAGGTACTGAAGATTCAAACAGGCCTATACGCCATGCCTGTTTCCTACCTCACAAGTATTTATTTTGTTTTGAACATTTTGTATGGCTCCAGCAGTTTTTTGATTTTGTATTGTTATTAGAGCCTGCCCATAACAATAGGGGCCGGTTAGCCATTTCATTTGATTTAATAGTTTTTGACTAAATAGCACCGCCACTGGTCACCTCGAAAAATGGCACCATAGTCCTCTATTAATTATGGCCCAGCTGTGTGTAGAGAGACGCCAGACGAGAAACAGATTTTCAACCACTCGCTCGCCACACACACACTCAGCGCAGATTGATGAATGAATGAAAGACTGAAAGAAAGACTTTGTTTAGAATCATTTTGAGTTTATTTGAACCCCTTTCGCTGCGCCTGTTTGTTTTGAAACCTTTTAGTTCAAGTCTGGAGCCTGTTTTGTTTCGTTGTTTGCCCCGTTATTATTTGAAACTTTTACACAACTCCTTCCATAAAACTCAACCGGTTCGAACCCATCAGATGCAACCATCAACAACATGTAACAAGACAGCCCAAGTCAAGGTGGTGTGAGCGCGTTAAAGACGTATTCTGGCTTAGATAGGCAAATTGAGCCTACACGCGTGTTTGTGTGTGTGTGACATTGTGATACCTCGGTACATGTTTGCAAAATCTTTGGTATAGTGCCCCCCCTGGAGAAGAATTCACCAGCCGCCACTGCTCTCAAATCATATTTTCTTTCATGTATTGAAAAAAACCTTTGCACCCCGTCTGGGAGTAACTTTGCTTTAGCTCTGTACATTATTTGCATAGTTTTATAATAAACCAAATTATTAAATTTCATAATATGAGACTTTATAAACAATGGATTTGTGTGTTCATAGTAACCAGCCTTGAAAAGGTTCCGAATGGCCCGTTTTTGCAGTAAGACTATTGGCTAATCGTTAATATTAAGATAATATATTGTAAATATTTATTATAATAATGTCACTTGTTCACTGTTTTGATGTTAACTGTTTGATTTTGTGGGTTATTTTCAATAAAAGAAAATGTGAAAACAAAAGGGTGAGTGCATATTATTGGTAGTGAATAAACGATAGGTTATGTAGATAACCTAGTTATATTAGTATTGGCTGAGCGTCCCGCTCTGAGCCTTATGAGATATCCTTATCTCCTATGATACCTATTGTATCTCCCACGAACAAAAAACTACATGCACCCCACCTGTATGGGGCTCCGCCCCCATGGTGGCACCGCCCATATAGCAGTGACTCTGGTAACCAAACATCCTTCCTCGCCAAAACCCGTCCCAGGAAAAGATTCCTCAAGAGGGAACTCAGGGCCGCGCAGAGCGGGACGCTCAGCCAATACTAATATAACTAGGTTATCTACATAACCTATCGTTATATGCCGTATTTGCTTTCGCGTCCCGCTCTGAGCCTTATGAGATAATGGGGAAGAGCGGACGCGAAGCCCGACAAATGTACCCCCTGAGGACCCGTAAGCCCACATCAAGGGGTGCGGGGAGCCCTGTCACCCCATCCTTCCTAACGAAGGGGGGGCGCAGTCAACTCCACCTGAATGCGAACAAGAGGGAACTAGAAACCCTTGAACACACCGTACAGGCGGAACCACGTGTGACCCAACACACTGTGGCCCATACCCATACACTCCTGCTACCCGACCAAAGGACGGGAAGCAGGAAAGGCCACAGACCCCAGAACCGCCTGGGAGACAGAACCCCCGGTCATGTCCATGAGGTAAAACCTTACAAAGGGGCCCGGGGAGGACCATGAAGCTGCAGCACAGATGTCCTCCACCGAGGCCCCACCCAGGAGAGCGGCAGAAGCAGCCACCCCACGAGTGGAGTGCGCCCTGACGCCCCCAGGGGGATCCTGCCCAGCCAACGTGTAGGGTAATGCCCTCGCACAACCAATGGGACAGGCGCTGCTCCGACAGTGCCTTACCAGCACGAGCCCCACCGTAACAGACAAAGCTGGTCGGTAACCCTGAAGTCCTGAGTACGGCTGAGGTAAATCCCCAAGCACGGACTGGACATGACAGGTGAAGGCCCGCATCTAACTCACTAGTGTGAGGAGGAGGACGAAACGCTTGAACCACAATATCCCGGGAGCGGAAGGAACTCCGGATATTCTTAGGCACGAAAGCAGGATTAGGTTGCAGAGTGACACCGCAATCGGTCCGAAAAGACAGGCACTCTGGACGTACCGAGAGAGCACAGAGCTCACCTACGCGTTTAGCGGAAGTGACAGCCAGTAGGAACGCGGTCTTGAAGGACAGCTGTCCCAACGGCGCCTGCTCGAGCGGCTCAAACGGGGCCAAGGACAACCGACCGAGGACCAATTGAAGATCCCAAGTCGGAGCCAAGGAGCGTTGCACCGGCTTAACGCGTCGAGCGCCAAGCAGGAAACGCTTCACAAGAGGGTGGCTGAACAAGACATCCCCTCAAACCCCTCATGATAGGAGGATATAGCCGCCGCATATACCCTCACCGTCGAAGCCGACAGTCTATCAAGGAGAGACTGGAGGTAACTAAGGACAGCATCCAGGGGGTAGGAGACTGAGTCCCGGCCCCCCGCCTTACACCACACTTGGAACATACGTCATCTGCCCGCGTAAGCGCGACAGTGGAGGGAGCATGCGCATTCCAGATGGTAACACCATCAGGATCAAGAACCTGCGCCCCTCAACGTACCCGTCCCAACAACTGACCTAACAGATGTATGGGGAAGAATCCCTGGCGGCACGGCATCGGTCCCAGACCTGCCTGGCCATGTCCAGACGTAATCCTCACCCGTCAGGATGAGGACCGCGCCGCGACAGTACCTCTGCACCCACATTCTCCCTGCCGGGGATGTGGGGAGCCCTCAGGCCGCGCAGATGGAGGACGCCCATAGCCAGCCGCCCAACGCCTGGTGCAGACAGGGGGAGCGTACTCCTCCCTGTCTGTCGATACACGACACTGACGTCGTATCGTCCGTCCTGATCAACACCATTTGTGGACCAGAAGGACCGCTTTCAACACCAACACATTGAACGTAGCGCAGACCGGGCAGCATGGTTTGCCAGCTGCCCCCTACTGCGTTGGCCCGACGCGTCACCAGCGAGGGAGGCGTCGGTGAAAACGCAACGTGAGACAGCGCCGTAACCGTTGACAACACGCTCTGAGATGGATGCCCATAGCCCTCCAACCGTTGACTGGGAAGAGGAGTACTCTACATCCAGTCTACAGCAACCCCAGGCTGGTAGAGACCTGCCTGGTACGAGACCTGACGATCCACCTTGACCGCGAAGGACCAGAACGTCATCAGGGCAGAACACTCCGTAACCCCGGACGACGCAGAGGCCCCAGTGCGGCCTCCACGCACTTGGTGAAGATGCGGGGAGCCAGAGAAAACAGAACGGCAGCCTCTGGTACTCATACGCTAACCCTGCAAAGGAAGTGTAGGTAAGCCCTAGGATGGAAGATCGGGGATGCGCATACGCATCCTACAGGTCTATGGAGGAGAACCAGACCCCCACCTGACAGTGTCCAACAGGTAGGAGACGATCCAAAAAATGCTGAACCTTCCCATGGGACAGGTCCAGCCTGGGTCTTACACCCCTCCCTCCCGACTTCTCGGGCAGAGAACACCGGGAGGAGAACGCCACGACGATGGCTTGCTTCGTCCACAGAGATTGGATCTCATTGACCAGAGCTGTCACTGCTGGAGACCCTGACAATAGGGTCTGTACCAAACCTGAAAACGGGTGGGGTTGTGTAAACACAAGTCCCCGCCTCAGCGTTCTCTCCATCCACCTCGACATATGGTACTGCCGTAGTCATATGTGACGACACTCCCAACGCACCCGCCGTCACGTGGCGCAGGTCCGCCAGGAACTGTAGATAGTTGGCCCGGTCCCCCCGCTGTGCGTAGACAACCCTGGAACCGTGCGAGGAGCGCGTTCCGTGTCGTAACACCTGACCCTGACACCACCCACGAGGCAATCGCACCCAAGGGGGAACCCTGACAGAAAGGGCCGGTCTGATACGGGGGGCTTCCGATGAAAAAAGCCCCCCCACTGAACACCCCTCCAGAACATGCTGAAGGAGTTGTTCTACAGCCGGACATGCAAGGTGTAAGGCCCCCATGGGTTCCTACACACCGTAGCCCTGCAGTGATATTACTACCACCCCAAATCATGTGAGCTGCGACCACTTGCCAATATTTCAGGAGTGGGAGGTACCAACATGATACCTGGCCTGGCGAAGGCGAGGCCGGGGAAGCCCGCACTGTGTGCCTCAAAAGGTTTCGAGCCCCCCTGCTGACAACACTTAAGTTGACAGACGTAACACCAGGCTCAACCAATACAGTTCAAGGTGTGGGAGCCGCTTGACAGCACAACATTCTCACGGACAGACCCAGGCTCAGCCATCAACTGGGTGTCAGCCCCTGTCCCCATGAGAAGCGAAAAGGGGGGCCGCCCGCGCATCAACGAAGGCACGCGGCCCGCAGCCAAAGGAAACAATCAGAGCCCACTTCTTCCGCTGGTGTTGGGGAAGGGAGTGATCGGAGAGCGGGCTGCTCGCGGCAGGACGGTGACGGCTTGTTTGTTCAAGCCGAACCCATCCTACATGGCCGATCCCTCGGCCGCCAAGGCTGTCGGCCTTGTGGACACCTGTCGAATCAACGCCCAGGATACCTCTGGCGGGGGAAAAACATGGCCGCCTGTCGAGGGCCCCGTCATCGCCGCTGACGAGGCCGTGCTCTCTCTTCTTCTGGCTGCGCGGTGTGAGGCGGTGTAGGGCCTAGGACAATACCGCCCGCGCTCCAGCAGAAGACCAAAATCCCCTGCGGAGAGGGGAACCCTGATCGGTTATAGCTTGCGGCTGGGTCAAAGCTAATAACGTCAACAACCTCGCGCGATGTGTCGACGTCGGCTGGCCCTCAAGGCCCCTCCACCAGACACCATTTTTTTTATAGAAAAAAACAGCAATTCAAACACAGTTCTAATCGTTGCCAATTCCATACCGTGGCGGTACAAGCTTTAAAAGGTTAAATGAATAAAAGAGCTAAACCACAAAATACTGTAGAAAGAGCAAACCCATACACACAAAGTTAAGGGGGAGACGGACCAGAGCGAACTAGTCCCGCCTTCATTCAACATATTCACAACAGGACACCAGCCCTAGTTTAGCCCATTTACCAAAAAAGGTAAACAAAGCCCCCCCCGCACTACTCCCCCATACACCGATTGACCGTCAGTATGAATGGTTGAGAGGAGAGAAAACTGTAGCAAGACAGACCTTCTCATAGCAGAGTGACAAAACGAAACAATAGCCCACTACACAGGGCCGTCTCAGGGGTTGGGGGGCCTCGCGTCTAAAAACGCACAGGGCCTCACATTTCTCCCAAGTGGCCCTGCCCTTATACTACTGCAGCCTAGCGCGCGGCGATGTGGGACCCAGAACAACAATTGCCTGCGCACAGACACGCAACATGTTTACCATGTCGGCTGGACCCATGGCCCCACTACCCGACGCCAACCCTGATGGGAACACCGTTCAACAAACCCCACCGGAACACAAGGTAACATACCTGGCTAGGCAACCTAGCCACGGCCTACCCTGTTGTCAACCCATTTACCCGAAAAAAGGTAAATAGGACTCAGCAAAAAAACCCACAACAGCCACCGACTGACCTTCATTGATGAACCGGGCAAGAGGAGGGAGAGTGACAACATCTCACGGCAGAGACATTAGAATAGCGTAGCAATTAGCAGTAGTAATAGAGGAAGGATGGGACGAAAATAGAGGAAGGATGTTTGGTGACCAGAGTCACTGCTATATGGGCGGTGCCACCATGGGGGCG
This sequence comes from Notolepis coatsorum, assembly GCF_963971535.1. Classification (NCBI taxonomy): domain Eukaryota; kingdom Metazoa; phylum Chordata; class Actinopteri; order Aulopiformes; family Paralepididae; genus Notolepis; species Notolepis coatsorum. The sequence goes on along the minus strand of NC_140174.1, from coordinate 38,556,214 downwards.
GAGCCCCATACAGGTGGGGTGCATGTCGTTTTTTGTTCGTGGGAGATACAATAGGTATCATAGGAGATAAGGATATCTCATAAGGCTCAGAGCGGGACGCGAAAGCAAATACGGCATATAACTGTGATGCAAGGGGGCAACAGATAAAAATCATGCCTAGGGCAGCCAATTGGTCAGAGCCGGCCCTGATGTCACAGGGCGGCGAAGGTGCACCACAAGCACCAGCAGTTATATATCGTATAGCTTACGCTCTGCTCTATTGGAACTATCCCTTTATCCAATCTAATAATGAATAATTTTCTCCACATGCACACACCCATCCGCCTGGCCACACCCACATCCGCTCCTCTACATAAGCGGGGTCGTAGCCACACCATCAGCTCCTTCCCTATTTTCACCACCGAAAAGTGTCTGTAACACACCACTTTAAGTTTAGTGCCGAAATAGTTGTTGGAAAGGAGCTATGTTGACATTGTATTTTTGTTTTTTCTGTCTTGCAAATTTACGAAAAAACTAAGAGATAATGTCTTCGCCGTCGGAGGGTCTAGACGCTCACAACGTTACCCTCCACCAGCGATAGGCCGACAACACCTCTGGTGGCAGAGGATTTGCGTCGCAGACTCTTCGCCTCGGCTACCCCTCCCCCCTTTTACTGATTGGCCAGGGGGTTGGACCTCCTGTTAGTCGGTATTCCTGTCACGCTGTGGGGTCAGCGCGTCACAGGGAGGGGAAAGGGGGGGGTTTCCCTGGTCCCACGTCATATTTGGATAGGTGGGTCACAGGATTTCCCCGGCCATAGAATACGTCACTGGGCGCGTTTCTATTGGCCATGAGACTTCCGTGAGTTCTTTCAGGCTCCATACTACAGACCACTGTCATTGTCAAGGTTGGGTGATGCGATGCGTTGGAAACTGTTTGTTTTCTGCTCTGCTCTCTATTTGAATATGTATTGGGCTTTTGGTCACGTGGCTCAATGTTTCCATATATCTTTTCAATTTTTACTCACGTGGTAGGTCTCTCTGGGGGATTCCCTGTCTTCCCTCTTGTATACAGAGTGGTGTTGACAGGTTTTTTTCCCTCGGACGCGTCATATGGGACCCATATCTGTGTCTTGTTTGGCCGGCTTCCTGCCGCTCGTCCCAGATGGCATGGAGGGAACGTTGTCTGGTTTTCTTATTAGAATTACCATTGATGTGTTTTTTGGGTCTCGACGTGTACATAGCGCTGGCCCTGGGTGCTTTCGGTGTGGAACCACGTCATGGGCTGGCGCTCCTTCGTTGCCCATTCATAGAAACGGCGTTTCTTATGCGAGCGACTGGGAAGGAGATTTTATCTCTACCGAGTGCCAGTGTACTAGGTTAGACTCGACGACTCACGTTCATCTCCGGGGGGAGATGACGGAGTAGATCAAAGCATTGGCGGAGGGGTCTCACGCCCATGGGGTGGGCCACCAGGCGCAGTGCATTCACCTACTGACCATCTTGGTGGCGCCCTCTGTGATGTTTTGGATTGACACGCGTACCTACCCCCCTCTTAGGACTAGGGATGGCGGCGTGACTAGGACACAGGACTGGTTCTGGTCGCACCGGACCAGGTCAGTTAACCTGTTGTCCGCCGGGGCGCAGATCTGCTGTTCTGGTACCCCGAAGGACTTTGTGCTTTTCCGGGGGGAAAATGCCGGGTCGGCCCGGGCGTCGCGGGGATTGATATCATGGATGTGTGTGTCATATGTATGCCACTACGAGTTGCCCTTCACAGTGATGTGCTTGGTCCATATTGTGTTGTACCTCGCGCTGTGTTAAGGGGCCTGGTCCTTCTCCATTTGTTTTCACCCCCCCTCCCCCTGCTGGGCAGGGATGGGAGGGGGCTGTCGAGGAGCTTTTTCTATTGAAACCCTCTGGCATCCCTGTGTAGGTCCCGGTCCGCCGGGCCCAGGTCCGAACTCGTTCTCGTTGACCTGTTGGCCTGGGTTAACCATTTTAAAAACTGAAACACTTGTACTGCCTGTATAGCCGGTGTATACGCCGGCTGTCCCCCAGGGCTCGGTTTTAGGACCTCTTCTCTTCTCCCTCTACACTAAATCACTGGGTAACATTATCACGTCTCATGGCTTCTCCTACCATTGTTATGCCGACGATACTCAACTCTTCCTCTCCTTCCCTCCCTCAGATATCCACGTCTCTGAGCGGATCTCGGCCTGTCTGTCCGACATCTCCGCCTGGATGACGACCAACCACCTCAAACTGAACCTAAGCAAAACAGAATTGCTCCACCTGCCGGCCAAATCCTCCCCCCTGACCGACCTTTCCATCACAGTCGAGAATGCAGCTGTGACCGCGTCCCCGACCGCCAAGAACCTTGGTGTTGTCCTTGACGACCAGTTGAACTTCTCTGCTCACATCGCAGCGACAACCAGAACCTGCCGATTCCTCCTGAGCAACGTCAGAAGGATCCGCCCCTTCCTGACAAAAGAAGCAACCCAACTCCTCGTCCAATCAACAGTCATCTCCCGCCTTGACTACTGCAACGCACTGCTCGCTGGCCTCCCGGCCACTGCCACTAAGCCTCTTCAACTCATTCAGAACGCAGCGGCCCGTCTGATCTCAAACCTACCGAAGTCGGCCCATGTCACCCCACTTCTTAGGGACCTGCACTGGCTCCCCATTGCTGCACGAATCCGCTTCAAGGCCCTTGACCTAGCATACCGTGCGGCAAAGGGAACCGCTCCCGCCTACCTCCGGTCAATGATCTCTAACTACACACCCTCAAGACCCCTACGCTCTGCATCTTCTGGCCGCCTCAGACCTACTCCTATCCAAGCTCCGGGAGGGTCATCAAAGAGAAGTCGCCTATTCTCAGTCCTTGCCCCACAATGGTGGAATGAACTACCCACCCCAGTTAGGACAGCCAAAACACGTCCAATCTTTCGCCGTCGACTAAAGACGCACTTCTTCAACCATTATCGGAATTTAAAATTTTTTTTTTAACCCTAACTAACCATACTGTCATGCACTTGTCCTAATAAACTAACCTACACTGTAGCACTCAACACTTTGATGAACATTGTTACTCAGCTGATAGAGTTGTGCCCTTCCTGATGGCTTGTCGTACAGAACTTGTAAGTCGCTTTGGATAAAAGCGTCAGCTAAATGACTAAATGTAAATGTAAATGTAAATACGCGCAGTTATGTTTCTTGTTTTTCTTGGTGGGTTAAAGGAACAACCGCCTCCTGTTAAACTAAACATAGGGGGGTGGTTGGTTCCCCGTTGTGTTGGTAGCAGAGTCGACTCTCGGGTTGAGGCCGGGCTTGACCCCGTCTGCGCCCCCGCACCTTTCATGACGTCTGTCAATCGTGTCAGCCTTCTCTTGAACCTCGACCTCACTGGAGGGGTCGGGTTTGTGGAGGTTGCGACATGGTGCACAGCATACCAAACGCCCCTTCCGCCGAGGTGCTGTTCTCACAGTAGACCCCGTAGGTGCCTGTCTAGTCCGCAGTGCTCCGGGCACAGGTCGAGTTATGCTCTTGGGGCCTGTTGCCTGGTTTGAGGGATCAACCTCTTTGGGGATTGTCTCCCCGGTGCGCCGACTGGCCCCACAGTGTTGTGGGGGTGTAGCCTCTTGTGGAGTGCTTCAGGGCGGCGTGCCAAAGGGGGGAAGGGCCTGCTTTTGGATTGGGCCCTGTCCGCCCAATCCCATAGCTCCACCTACAGGCCTAATGGAGAACACCAGGAGAACACCAGGATGTGAATGGAGGGTGAATGTGAGGTATATCGTGTAAATACGTTTTGATTGATCGCAAGACTACACTGTAAAAATAATAATAATAATAAGTTACCAGAACTTAAAAATATTGAGTTCAGTTACTGTGCATTAAGGTTTTCAGTTTTCAATCCATAATAAGTTAACAGAAAAATAAGCACACAACCACATTATTTCAACCTAATAAAACTATGTTTATTGTCATTGTTTTAGGAACACAAGTTGACTTGGTAATACTCACATTTTGAGTAAAAAAATGGCTTTTAACATGTGCAATGTTCAATGAAATAGAAAAATAAATAATACAATTTGTTGATTAATCCCACTGGTCACAATGGTGACCGTAATAATGTTTTTGTTATAAGGCTCTGCAAATGTTACTGAATGATGTAGCAATATATTTCCAGCTAAATTGAAATAATAAACAAATAAAGGGTCTCAATTAAATATGTCGTAGTAAAAATAACCTGTGGGAGGATTTCAACAAGATAAATGCGACAACAGTGCAAAATATTTCACTATAATATTAAAAAAATAAAAAATAAAATAAAAAATTATATATATATGCAGCAGGGTGGATTATCCCTGCTTTGTGGGAACGGTTGCTGGCAGTCACAAGGTAGCTGGACACAGTAGAGCTCCGTCTGACTGCACCCTCGTCTTTGGGCCTGGAGCGTCAAACTGGGGCCTGGTAGTGGGAGTGAATGGGGCCCGGGATTTACCAACCTGGTTTGGTACTCTGGTCTTCCTCGCCTCTCCGGGGCGGTCAGCAGTACTCCCCGACTCGCTCTCACTTCCCTCAATACCTCCGTTAACCCTCCCACACCTAGTGACTGATATGCATAAATAGATTCGTTCCTCCCGCAAGCAGTACCCTCCCTCGATGACCACTAGAGACCTTAATGACTGGAAGGAGAAAGGGTTAAATAATAATAATATTACCCGCATCAAAAAGGGTTAGGGTTAGACTCAATAATGGACACGCACACACACAATTCCCGTCTTAGTTCGTTTAGTGTTACTTATACTGGGCAGTGACAAGTATTACTGGCAGGGAGTCAAATGGCATATACTATCATTATTCCTAATTACGAATAATTATAATAATAACATATATAACACTTATACAATAATACCTTCCTCCAAGGCTTTACATATTACGGCAGCATTAATGTACCCCAGGAAGAAACAGGTTCAACGAGACGGGAAATTAAGAGGCATGACCATACACGTTATCACACTCAAAGGAAATGAAAAGGTGGGCCCACTTTACCTAACAAAAGTCCTAAACTAATGCCGGCATGTAATGTTTACGGGGTACCCCTATGAACTGTGGTTAGCAACCATTAGCTTCGCCCGTAGGCCGCGACACACTGTGTACTGTGCAATAGGATCCTGAGCACCGAAGCTCTAATGTACTCAACCAAGATGGCGGCCGCGCCGCGCCACCACTGTCCGGGTGGTAAGATGGCGTCGAACGTCACGGGCGCTAGCAAGCGGGGTGGGGCAGAGGGAGAGCGCGTGCTGGGTGATGGCGACCTCTGCCGGACGGGACGAACTCCCGTGCTGGGCTGAAGACCGCCGGTGCAGAGCAGATGCCAAATGCCGGCGAAGACAGGCTGTTGACGGCCGGTGCTGGGTCGACGCGCGACAATAATCTGGCCCTACCTTAACTGAAGCTACTCTGTGGGTCCTAGACAGCCCTCCTGCTAGCCGCAACATACAATGACGCAGGGTGCCTCTAAACACCGGTCCTCTTCAAGCCACGCTGGCTGGGCACCTCACTTTTTTGCACAATTTGCGACATTGATATCACATGAGGATACTTGCATGTAAATGTATCGTGTGTGTGTGTGAATAAATTCATTCATTCATTCATTCATTCATTCATTCATTCATTCATTCATTCATTCATTCATTCATTCATTCATTCATTCATTCATTCACTGGAGGGGATATCGTTAACATAAGCCAACACTTGGCTATACCGCTTGTCTTCTAGGATAACTCGTAGTATCACTAGGGTTGTTCAGTGGGGACATGCAACACGCTACTATGCTTATATTTCAAGTATAACCCGTAATATACTCAAGTTCAATACGTTCACCCGTGTCGTCCACAACGGGGCTCAACGACACGTCCTTCTCGGTTCACGTTCAACGCCGAAGAGACTGGCCCTCCTCACTTCCGTTCCAGTTGACTTGCTTCCCTCTCTGCCCTCTCGTACGCTCCGCCTGCCACCGCCGCGCCCTGCTGGTACAGCCAACACGCGTGCCTAGGGTTGCCTACCCCTGCCTTATATCATATCATATTCCTATATGTCTCCCAGGAATCGTGGGGAATGCTCTGGGGAATAAAGGTTGGGAAGACCCTGCTATAGCCCATCCTTTATAATGTTATAGGCTATTTCATTTACAGTTTACTCTATCAGCCTACCCAGCATGTAATATGTTCTTTGTTAGACTCAACTCGTTATTATTTTGCGCATAGATTGCAGAAATACGGGAACGTTTTGATTTATATTTAAAAGGCTTTGACATTGTAATACGAAATAAGTGGAATATATCCAGAGCATGTATGCTTTTCATTCATTTAAGACACATTTATTGCAAGGGTTTTGTAATACACATAAACTCAACAAATAACCTCTGTTCTCGTTGCAATGCGTTTTTAATTCTTTCTTATACAGTAGGAAGGGGGAAGAACACTATATCGTGGGTGTTCATATGACTTGTATTCTGCTTACAGCTTCGAAATGCCACTTATTTCGTTTAACAATGGCAAAGCCTTTTAAATATAATCAAAACGTTCCCGTATTTCTGCAATCTATGCGCAAAATAATAACGAGTTGAGTTACGCGGAGCGAAGTCAGTACACCCCGTAGTATTCCGATAACGCTATATATAAACCATGCTGCATTCATTCAGAAGGAAAGACCTATTATTCCAAATGCTATTTATAGGGTTTTGACCATAATTACACTGCTGTTGCTATTTTACAATTAACTATAATGAATTACGGGGGGTCATACAGAACACGTCAGTCAAACTAATGAACAAAAGCTTATTTCCGCGTTGAAACTAATGCATGAAACTGATGAAAGCATATGCCGTCCATCTGCAGTCTCCATATTCTACCGCCGGGCGCCAGGCACGCATGCCCTGAGCTGTGCGTAAATATACGCACAAAGTCAAGCACACGTTCAAATTGATAAGTCACACACTTTGCTTAGAAATGATCGTACGAACGGGTTACGCACATATCTGTGCGTACGCAACGTTGATAAATGAGGGCCCTGGCCCTTTCAGAGAAACTGCAGCTAGACTGCGACTTGACATTAAGCAAGGCCATCAGTCAAGTGAAACAGCAGGAAACGGTGAAGCAGCAACAGACTGTGATGCGTGGGGGGGGGGCTCCACACACAGAGGAGAGAAGAGAGGTGGATGCGATCTCTCATCCATTCAAAAAGAAAGAGGCATATGGGCACAAACAAATGGGGTATACTAGACCAAGACAGACAGAGACAGTCAAAAACACAGAGAAATTTCAGAAATGTGGTAGATTTCCCCCCCATAACTGGAGAGAATGTCCAGCTACCAATGCAGAATGTAGGGAGTGCCACAAAACAGGGCATTTTGCTGCAGTGTGCCATTTCGCACAGCCAGTGTATGATATGCTAGAGGAGGGAGAATTACAACAGGACACTCTTTTTCTAGGAGAAGTGAAGGATCATGTCTCTGGCTGGCACACAGACATAGAACTCAATGGAGAGGTTATCTCTTTTAAAATAGACACAGGAGCAGCAGTCACTGCTATCCCCACCAGGCTATATAAATATAGCAGAGATGGCCCCTTGATGGCAACAAATAAGAAACTGTATGGGCCCAATAACATGGTGCTGCAGGTAGCAGGGCAAGTCACATGCCAGCTCAAGGGCAAAAGTGGAACGGTTGTCCAGCCTGTATTTGTGGTGGATTCTTTAGTCAGACCCTTATTAGGCCTGCCAGCAGTTGAAGCCTTGCGACTGGTAGAGCGGGTTGATGAACTGGAGGACCCAGGGGGAATGTTCAGGCGTAAATTCCCCACAGTGTTTGCAGGCCTGGGGAGGCTAGATGGGGATTACTGCATTCGCCTGAAAGAGGATGCAGTACCATACGCACTCACTACTCCACGCAGAGTGCCTATTATACCACTAGCAGACAAAGTTAAGGAGGAGTTAGAGAGGATGGAAAAGATGGGAGTAATTTTAAGAATAGAAAAGCCAACACCGTGGTGTGCGGGTATGGTACCCGTGATGAAGCCCAACGGGAAAATCAGGATCTGCGTGGATCTGACTAGACTCAATGAGGCGGTATGTAGAGAACGACATATACTACCATCAGATCAGTCACTGGCTCAATTGAATGGGGCAAAGATCTTCACTAAGCTAGACACACGCTCAGGTTTATGGCAGATCCTCCTATCAGAAGAATGCAGAGAGCTCACCACATTTGTTACTCTGTGTGGCCGCTTCTGTTTCAAGGTCCTGCCGTTCGGAATCAGCTCTGGTCCAGAACATTTTCAGAGGCGCATGTCGCAGCTCTTGGACGGACTGACGGGCATAATATGCCACGCAGACGACGTGCTGGTGTGTGGCGTAGACAAGGCCCAGCATGATGAAAGGCTCACAGCGGTCCTTTCCAGGCTTCAGGAAGCCGGTCTGACCCTAAATGAAAAGTGTGCGTTCGCACAGACAGAGGTAGTGTTCGTAGGCCACAAAGTCAGTGCAGGGGGCCTAGCACCAGACACAGAGAAAGTGAGGGCAATCGTAGACATGCCCGCTCCACAAAATGTCGCAGACGTGAGACGGTTCCTGGGCATGGCCACATATATGGGAAGGTTTTTACCTCTTTTCACCGACACTACCAAACCACTACGGGATTTACTGGTGAAAGAGAATGCCTGGGTGTGGGGAGAGGTGCAGCAGACAGCCTTTGAAAAGGTGAAGTTGGATCTGGCCTCAGACAGGATGCTAGCACAATACAGGCCAAATGCTAAGACAAGAGTGTTTGCAGATGCATCATCTTTTGGAGTGGGAGCAGTCCTCACCCAAAAGCAGGACAACAAGGAGTGGCACCCAGTAGCCTATATCTCACGCAGTCTCTCTGACACAGAGCAGAGATATGCCCAGGTGGAGAAGGAGGCGCTGGCAGTAACATGTGTGTTGAAGCAGTACAGCAGGGCTTACCAGCGTACAACAGATTGCTGAGGAACAGCAAAAGGACTCTGTCTGCAGACAGCTTATACAGCAGTGCAAAAAGGGGTGGCCAAGACAGGAGGAGCTGCCACAGCAGCTAAAGCCCTACCGGATCTACCAGAGTGAGCTCTACTGTGCAGGAGGCCTTTTAATGAAAGGACGGAGGATAGTAGTACCAGAGACTTTGCAAGCAGAAATGCTGGCACGTTTACACGAGGGACACATGGGGATATCTAAGTGCAGAGCGAGAGCAGAGCAGTCAGTGTGGTGGATGGGCTTAAGTAGTCAGATCGCTACGGTAGTAACACAGTGTGAAACATGCGTGAAGAGTCAGACACGGCATCCAGACTCAGAGCCAATGATGCCATCGACATTGCCTCAGCGGCCGTGGCAAAAGGTAGGAGTGGATATGTTTTTCCTGAAGGGCACCACCTACCTGTTAGCAGTAGACTACTATTCAAGGTACATTGAAATAGAGAAAACCCCCATTACCACAACTAAAGGAGTGATCGAGGTGTTAAAGGCCATGTGTTCTGAAGGTCCAGATTAACACCTAAAGTCCACGTTTATTATTTTCTATACCTTATATGTTGTTTATTTGTATAAGATATATATTTACTCTGTTTATTTACCTGAGAGTATTTTTATCATTCGCCCCCTTTTCATATGTCCCTTCATCGCGCCGTAGACAGCGTGAGCCCATGCACCTGTAGAGTGTACGTAAAATGCCCAGTGTTGGCGCAGCAGGAAAACAGCTACAACGTATTACGAGAGAGCTGGCTTGCTAGTGAGATGTAATTACAACATTGGTGAGCTACGAGTTGGAAACGGCAGCGTGATATAGTTGGGAGAAGTGAAGTAATATACTTCGATATAGATCTGCCGACGTGCAGATAACAAAGGACAGTGGAGAGACTTTGGGCTGAGTTCAGCTGCGTTCTGGATTCAACTAGCTACTGAGGACTGCATGCTGGTTAGCCTTAGCATAAAGGGCTAACTAGCTATTGAACCCGAAGTTCGGGCGTTGGACTATAGGACCCGGTCCGTATGAGACCCCCTATCCAGCGACGCCAGGATTATATCACACAGGTCTGCATCAGCCTCTGGAGTAGGAACTCCAGAGAACATCGTCTCCGTCCTCGCCTCTCTCCCCCTTGCTATTCACCACGCCCCCCTCCATTCAGAGCTGCAACGATCTGGTACCATTAGTTTAGGACCTATAATACTTCGGACATTCGTTGCCTATAAATTGTATAATTCATTCGGACATTGTTGCATATAAATTGTATTTGTATAGGGAAATCAGTGTTACATATTACATGTGTGTTTTATGTTAAACATTAAATGTGATTATTCAACTTGGTACCCTGTCCCCTCCCAGTTAATAGAGTGTCCGCCATCTTGTGTATATTTAATATTTGGTTAATTAATCATTTAGTATTTGTCAAGCTCATAATTTAAATACAGTCAGGGTTGTGTAGCCCCTTAGCTACAATTGGTCCTTCGAGCCGGAGCTTATCAGTGATAATATGGCTAGCGGCGGACACTCCCCAACCAGATCTCCCCCATTAGAATGCCCTATGTGCCGGCGTCAGCCTCCTCCGTACCTGGAGGGCTACACTGTAGATTTACCCACTAGCTTAGCCACGAGGATGCTAAGCAGGGATAGCATTGGTAGCTCAAGCATGCCCAACCTTACAGAGGAGTCAACCCAGATGCACACAGTGGTGTAGGGACCCCAGCTAGTTTTAGTGCAGCTAACCTAGCTTACAGGGGGGGACAAGCGAGGCATGACTTGACTAGACCCACAGAGTACCGTGCCCCAGAGGTGGATCTCGGAGCGTGTAAGAAGACCAGGTCGCCGCCCAGCCCGGGCAGCCCCGGATCAAGGTCATCAGCGTCATCCCTGAAAGGGACCGCCTCCAGGTGCAACGAGAGAGTGAGCGTGAACATCTCAGAGTGGAGGAGAAGCGCCTCCAGGCTGAAGAAAGGAGTGAGTGTGAACATCTCAGAGTGGAAGAGAAGCGCCTCCAGGCTGAAGAAAGGAGTGAGCGTGAACATCTCAGAGTGGAAGAGAAGCGTAGCACGAGGCAGAGAGAGAACGCCTTCAAGCAGAGAAGGATATGGAACGTGACCGCCTCCAGGCACAAATGATGACGCAAGCGCTCCGGAATGTAACTCCCCATTCTTACACCCGGAGCTCGCGGAGATCATCATGCCAAGGGTCGAGGGCACCCTCCCCGACCCAACGAAGCTACATGGGACCCCGCCTCAGGGAAGAACCTGCTTACGTTGCAGAGCAGCTAGCTGAGCGACTACAGAGCCTGACTGAGGACAAGGGAGGTCAGACGGCCCACCCGCACTACTCCATCCCAATCAATGAAACCGAGCGCAGCCCCGGTCTCACTCACGACTCGCTGCCGTGAACCCCCAGCACTTCCCAGTAGGGAGTTAGAGCACCAGACGGCACTGAGGACCAGCGCCTGGTAACCCAGCCCCTGGTTCCCGCCCAGCACGAACCAACGCCCCCACGGACCGGGAGACTCGCCGCCGGCACCTCTCCCCCAACGTGTGTCAGGGTCGCAGCCCTCCATGGCACCCTACATCGGGACACCCACATTCCCAGACTTCACCAGAGAAGACCGAGCGCAATATACCGAATTGCGTATGTGCCTAGAGACAATCATGTCAGGAGTACAGGATGAGCGATACAAGTACGCCATCCTTCTTAAACATCTCAAGGTAACTAGAGCGCACAACATTGCGCTGGCGTACTCCAATTCACCCACTCCCTACTCTGACACCCTGGCTGCCCTTGACGGACGTTATGGACGTACGTGGGATTATGTCATTCAGGAGATACATGAGATCGAACGTCTCCCCCCGGCTAAAGACAACCGGGCCCTGGATGACCTATCAGTCAAAGTACAGTCCCTAGTGGGGATGCTCGGGTCCCAACAGGAGAAGGGGATGAGCTGTACGCCAACTCCAACGTGGAGCGCATTCTAGAGAAGTTCCCCCCATTCCGCCAAGAACGGTTTCGGCGGCAACAAAACTACCGTGACCTGAATGCCCCAGAGCAGTCACTGCTGGATCTTGCCGACTTCCTCGCCAGAGAGGTTAGCAGCCTAAGGTTTGACACCTTCGCATGGGGTGGATCGAACCTTAAAGAGGGACAGAGGAAGGCTAAAGACCAAAGCAGGCCCATCACAGTGATGCACCAGGCCGAGTCTGGGTCGCGGCAGAAGAGTCACACCCCCCCTTCCAAGGGGAAGTGGAAGGTCGCATGTCAATACTGCGACAGCGAACACTGGCTGTCACAGTGCGACGCATTCAAGAAACTGACCACCGCCGAAGTAAGTCAGTGGATTAAGGTTAACCGCCGCTGCTTCCGCTGCGCGCGCGGCCACATGGCAGCAGAATGCCGCCTTAAGAAGAAGTGTGGCAAGTGTGACGGCGCTCACCTCGAAGCACTGCACGAGTGCAACAAGCGGAACCCAGCTCCACCGATCAAATCGGGAGCCGACGTACTCTACAACGACCCCGCGAAGAGTGGTAGTTCCAAAGTGCTCCTCAAGGTGGTCCGAGTGCTCCTTAGTCACCGGGATAAAGTACTCGACACCTACGCCGTCCTTGACGACGGGTCGGAGAAGACACTCCTCCTCGCCTCCGCCGCGACCCAGTTGGACCTGCGGGGACCCAAGGAGACCATGACTCTCCGTACCATTCGTCGAGACTTGAAGACCATTGAGGTGAAATTGTCTCGTTCACCATTGCAGCGATTGACCAGCCTGAGAAGCGGTATGTCATTGGCAAGGTATTCACGAGCTACGACATTGGCTTGTCACGTTACAATTACCCCATCCAACAACTGAAGGAAAAGTACGACCACCTACGCCAACTGCCCATACCGCCCATCAGCGGCGCCACACCGACCCAACTCATTGGGTCAGACCACGCGGACCTCATCGTCCCTACGGACGCGGTCCACATCGGACCCAGAGGATGCCCATTGCCCAGCCGCAGTTAAGACCCGGTTGGGGTGGACGCTCCAGGGCCCCCTCTCCGGGCCTTCCATCCGACCAACGTCCACCCGCTGCCTTTACACCAAGGCGAGCGACACGGACCCCACTCTCCTACAGCATGTCGAGCGGTTATGGACGCTAGATGCGCTGCCATTCAAGAACGAACGGAAGATGGTCCGGTCCAAGGAGGACAAGTTTGCCATCGCTCTACTAGAGCAGAAGTCTACTAGGGTCGAGGTCAACTGAGTGCTAAGGTACGCGACCCCACTCTTGAGGCGGGAAGGGATGCCCACTCTGCGTGTGCCTAAGGGAGCGACACACCAGTACCTACATAGCACTGAGCGGCGCCTCGCCAAGAACCCCAAACAAGCGGTGATCTATCGCGCCGAGATCGAGAAGCTGGTGGCGGCCGGCCACATAAAGAAAATCGATGACCGCAAGGCAGAAGGGACGACAGAGTCCTGGTACGTGCCCCACCACAAGGTCACACACAACGGCAAAGACCGCATTGTGTTCAATTGCAGCCATCAGATTGGACAGCAGAATCTGAATAGCCTACTCCTGCCCGGTCCCACACTTGGACCCTCCCTCCTCGGCGTCCTGATACGTTTCCGTCAGGACAAAGTGGCCATCAGCGGTGACATCAAGGGGATGTTCTTACAAGTCCGGCTGATGGAGGAAGACAAGCCTTTACTGAGGTTCCTGTGGAGGGAGAGGCTCGACACCCGTATATCGAACAACCGTCGATATACCAATGGGAGGTACTCCCCTTCGGCACCACCTGCAGCCCGTGCTGCGCCACGTTCGCGTTACAGAAGCACGTGGCCGAAGACCCCGGAGCTGGCGATGATGTCCGACACAGCGTTGAGCGATGTTTCTATGTGGACAACTGTCTACAGAGCGTATCCACACCCGGAGAAGCAGAGAACATCATGATGAAGCTACGGGCTTCGCTAGCCAAAGGTGGATTTGACCTCCGACAGTGGGCCAGTAGCGAACCTCAAGTCCTCCGGCACCTCCCTCCATAGACAAAGGCCGCTAGCAGCGAGACCTCGATGGCGCACACCCCAGGCGAAGCGCAAGAGATGACCCTGGGTCTCGTCTGGCGCTTTAAAACGGACTCGCTTCACTACCGGCACACACCTCTGAGGACGGACCAGGAGGCGTCCACGACTAGGCTGACCACTCGGCGGAGTGTGTACCGAACACTCGCCAGCCAGTACGACCCCATGGGGTGCATCCTCCCCTTCACCACATGGGCGAAGATGCTGGTGAGAGAACTATGGGCAAAGGAGCAGGGCTGGGATGACCCCATACCCCAGCACCTAGCCGCCAAATGGAGAGAGTGGGAGGATGAACTCGTCTTACTCTGCAAGGTTGCAATCCCGCGGAGCTACTTCCCTCCTACCGTGCGCTTGGAGACTTGTGAGATCGACCTGCACGTCTTCAGCGACGCCTCGGAAATGGTGTACGGATCAGTGGCCTACCTGAGGGCTCGAGAAGAGGGAGGAGAAGTCCACATAGCCTTTGTCCTGTCCCGCTCGAGGATTGCTCCCCGCAAGCAGCAGTCGATTCCGCGACTGGAGCTCTGCGCAGCCCTGGTAGGCGCACAACTTGCCAAAATGGTGAAAGAGGAGCTCACCATACCGGTGCGTGAGATCATCCTATGGTCAGACTCTATGACCGTGATCACCTGGCTCCAGTCCCCCTCCTGCCGGTACAAGGTGTTTGTAGGAGTCCGCGTATCGGAAATCCAGGACCTGGTAGGAGCGGAATGTTGGAGATATGTTGACACCAAGCAGAACCTGGCGGATGTCATCACACGGGGGATGTCCCTAGCCGACCTCACCCATCCCAACTCATACAGTGACAGTCCAGAGTTCCTCAGACTCCCGGATGAGAAGTGGCCTATCCCAACACCTCGGGATGCGAACCAGCACGAGTCTGAAATAAAGAAGTCCACGTTCTGCAGGCTGAGTCAAGCCCAGGCTCCAACGGGCCCAGACTTAGACGACTGTCAGACTCTGGAGAGTGCCCAAAAAAGGACATTCCTCTGGCACCACCTAGAGCTCCCCCCCACCACAGACCTCAGTGCAGCCGCCTACGAGGAAGCGGAACTCCTGGTGCTGCAGAGGGCGCAGAGAGACTCTTTCCCAGAGAAAAAAAGAGAGTGTCTGACTAGGGCGAAGCCGGTCTCATCAGACAGTAGACTCCTCACCTTGGCCCCAGAAATCGACGCCCAGGGTCTCATTAGGGTGGGGGCCGGTTGAGACGGGCCCCGGACTTGGCCGAGGATGTGAAGCATCCCATCGTCCTAAGCAACCGACACAGGGTAACAGACCTGATCATTCAGAAATATGACGAGGTGGTGTGCCACGCGGGGACTGAGCGAGTGTTCGCGGAGATCCGGCGGCGCTTCTGGATACTCCAAGGGAGAGACGCTGTACGCCGGTTCCAACGAACTTGCCCTACCTGTCGCAAGTGGAGAGCACAGCCTATTATACAGAAGATGGCAGATCTGCCTCCCTGCCGCCTCAGAGTCGGCGAGCGGGCCTTCCATTCCACGGGAGTGGATTGCTAAGGGCCCTTCAATGTTAAGAGGGGAAGAGGAACGGAGAAGAGGTGGGGTATTGTGTATAAATCCATGACCACCAGAGCTGTACACATTGAGCTCCTTCAGTCTATGAGTACCGACTCGTTCCTCATGTCCTTCCGGAGGTTTCAGGCAAGGAGAGGGACCCCTGCAGTACTATTGTCCGACCAGGGGACGAATTTCCGAGGAGGAGACACGGAACTGAGGGAGAGCTTCCTGAGCATGGGTGAGGAACTCAAGGCCCGCCCTGCTCCATCTCAAGTCACCTTCCAGTTCAATCCACCGAATGCTCCCCATTTCGGGGGAACATGGGAGAGGGAGGTCCGATCAATTAAGACTGCTCTGTACACCGTGCTTGGAGCCCAGACTGTGGGCGATGAAGTCCTAGCTACGGTCCTTACTGAGATTGAGGGATTCCTAAACTCCAAGCCCCTCGGCTACGTTTCAAGCGACGTAGCTGACGTTGACCCCATCACCCCAAACTACCTCTTGATTTGGCGGCTGGACCCTGCACTTCCTCAGACTGTGTACAGACAGGATGAAATGAGCGGAAGGAGAATGTGGAGACAGCCAAGTGCTGGCCGACCAATTTTGGGCTCGCTTCCTCCTACACTACCTACCCTCCCTTCAGACCCGGCAGAAATGGGTGAAAGACAGGGACAACCTGACTGTGGGGACCGTCATGATGGTCATAGACCAGTCACTACCCCGAGCTACGTGGCCAGCCGGCCGTGTAAGCCGAGTTATCAAGGGCTCGGATGGGAAGGTCAGAGCTGCAGAGGTCATCGTCCAAGGGCGGACCTATACCAGACCAGTAGCTAAGTTGATTGAGCTTCCTGCTTTCCCTGACTCCCCTGACGATGACGATAACCCATCGACTTCATAGCTTACCTCCAACTCCCCATAGGCCCTTATGGAGAAATCGACTTGACATTTGATATTAATCTGTGCCCCAATTTTTGATTGCTAATTAGGTTCCGACTAATTTTGGGGCGGCTGTTCTGAAGGTCCAGATTAACACCTAAAGTCCACATTTATTATTTTATATACCTTATATGTTGTTTATTTGTATAAGATATATATTTACGCTGTTTATTTACCTGAAAGTATTTTTATCATTTGCCCCCTTTTCATATGTCCCTTCATCACGCCGTAGACAGCGTGAGCCCATGCACCTGTAGATTGTACGTAAAATGCCCAGTGTTGGCGCAGCAGGAAAACAGCTACAACGTATTACGAGAGAGCTGGCTTGCTAGTGAGATGTAATTACAACATTGGTGAGCTACGAGTCACACCATTGCAGCATGGACCATCACCTGCTGAGCTCCTGATGGGCAGGAAGCTCCGCTCCCCACTGCCACAGGCACCTGCCCAACTGAAACCACAATGGCCCAAAACGAAGGCCTTTCAGGAAAAGGACTACCAACTGAAACTGAGCCAGACACAGAACTTTAATGAGAGACACCGGGCCACACAGAAGCCGGAACTGAGACCGGGTCAATCGGTGTGGATCTCCACCTCAAAACGGCCAGCTACGGTGCTCAGGAAGGCTGACACACCACGCTCCTATGTGGTCCGGGCAGGAGAAGAGGTGGTGAGAAGGAACAGGGCTCATCTGCAAGCTCTCCACAAGAGACACAGACTCCAAAGGAGGAGCAAACAACGGAGGAGGAAATAGCACCAGGCGCCCTGACTAGAGAGAGAGAGATTACAGGGACTAATGTGAGAAACGTTCCAAGTCGGCAGATAAAGCCGCCAAAATGGCTCAAAGACTACGCTCAGTAAAAAAAAAAAAAAAAAAAAAAGGGGGTGTTTCACCTTACGGCTAGAACGCACTTACCTGTATGGACAGTTGTGTTTATCTGTACAGGAATGTTATGTAATGTTACATTATGGTTCTCTTTAGAGTATTTCAACATATACTTGAGGATGTTAGGTTTATTCCTGGGAGAAGGAGAGATGTAATGGATGTCTGTAGTGGATGTCTGAATATACTTGAGGATGTTTATACTTGAGGATGTTAGGTTTATTCCTGGGAGAAGGGGAGATGTAGTGGATGTCCCTTATGGGCATCCATAGCTGTTGCTGTAAGGCGTCAGACAGGCGCAATTGGGTTAGACAATAAAGACGTTATGGCCACGGTGTCCGAGTCCCTATATGAAACACCACCTAAGCTTTACCACAGTACAGAGCATGTACAGTACAGAACAAGGCCAAGTCATATTATGAATGACAGAACTAAGAGTGTCTGTGTCCTGCATTTAGAAGGTGAAACAGATTTATTTCAAGAACGTAAGCCCCTGGCCCTACTCCATATCAAAGGTCACCAAGACAAGATATTTGTGTAAATTTGTTGCTGTCTTTCTTCAATAAACAATAAATAATAGGAGAGTGTGGATATTAAATTGTATACATCACTTAGTGCAATAGACTAAATAATACAACAAAAAACAATGCAAAAATGTTACTTGAAAATATGATACGTCCCCCACAATGCAAAGAGGGATATGAATCATTACTTTGGATTGGATGTTTAAACTTAATGATCGAGTTGATCAGGGAAGCATCAGCATATCAAAACTTCTTGACACTGAGTCTGCAACAGGAACAGGATTCAGAACGAAAACTAACCATGTGCACCTGCCAAATGCGGTTAAATTCTGGTTGTGGCTGGTTAATCTAATCAATTCTACACTCACATCATTCTAAATCAGGTAGCCAGCTGGTCCTCCATCACGTATTTTCTCCACTAAAAACTAATTGTGCAGCTAGAAATTATGAATCTACTGGCCACTGTGACCAGGCAATGAATAGTGTCATCACAAACAACAACATTGAACAAGGCAAGATTATTATTATAAAATGACTGAATTAAATGTGCCTTGGTTACTCTCCGCTGCCATCTACTGGCCATTGTTTCCAATTGTATGTATATGTGTGTGCCACTGCAATTTTGATTGGTCTGTTCTCTGTCACCCAGGTAGCCTATGTAAATGGCTGAATTTATAAATCATAGAGTGCATCAGGCCTCCATTCGTTCCTGTCGATAAGTGAGTCAATATATTTAGGTTACCATAAAGATATACTGTGGCAAAATAAAACCCATAAGAGGTACCCCTAAAATTAAGCAATATACAAACATTGGCTACTTATTGATTATAATGCTTGAATCGAACTGATGAAACCTTATTTGATCCAGGGAGTGTGGAATTATCGTTGTCTTTATCCATGTAGAGCGCTAAAGTAGTGTGTGGAGAGAGGGATAGATAGATAGATAGATAGATAGATAGATAGATAGATAGATAGATAGATAGATAGATAGATAGATAGATAGATAGATAGATAGATAGATAGATAGATAGATAGATAGATAGATAGATAGATAGATAGATAGATAGATAGATACACATAGATATAGATACTGTATTCACCCCCTAGGGGAAATCCAGGGTATCGCATCACACAATAGACAAATATACAGACAATAAAAAAGACACAGACAATGCAGTTTCTCAGTCGTTCACCGCATCATGAATTTAAAAAAGTAAGCACATGATAAACATTTAAGTACATCAGATCTACCAGTAATAATAATAAAAACGTGATAAATAAAACAGGTGTATAAAAAAGGGTGTATAAAAACAGGTGTATAAAACAGACCTGTATAAAACAGGTGTGGCGAACAGGAAACAAACAACAACCAACAGCCACAGGTCAATGTCAAGGTCCCCCTCACTAGACTGAATTGTTGAACAGTCTGGCTGTGGGGACAAAGGACCTCCTGTGTACTATATGCGTGCCATCACTCAGTCAAAGCAGTTTTCCTATTTTTGTCGCAAAAACAGGTGATTGTATAATACATTAGCAGCCAGGTGATTATCATAATGACAACCTTGGCCAATGAGCTGTGGCACTGCGTCATATTGTATGCGGAAAAAAACTTCTGAATAATGAAAACTGTATAGTCTGTTAATTTGAATGAAAGGTGCGTCCCGTATCCAACCCAATCAATATTGGGAAGTGTTCCCCGTAAAAACTATGCAGCCTATCAGCTTCCAGGAAGCAATAATCGTGTGAATGAAAATAACCCAAGTCCTTTCCGTTCACTAATCCCTGTCTATCCTTGGCTTTATATCTGAGGATTTGGAACAGCCAGTCCAGCATGGAGCTCTGAGCAAGCAAGACATGATGAATCTAGTGGTCGGATAAGCGAAACAGCGCATTATATTATATTATATTGTTATACTCGTAGTCGTACGACGTAGTTTAGTTTAATAGCATTTAGAGGTTTGTGGGAGAAAAATGATTCGAGGCTTTACTGTTGGTTTTTGTGTGGCATTAATTTGCCTTCCGCTGCTCTGCGCTTCTTGTCCCGCACAATGTAGCTGTTTTTTTCACAAATTGAGTGACGGCTCGAAAGCAAGGTACGACTAAAGTAATTCTACTCGTTATCGTTGCAAATCTAGATGGTAAAAACGTAGGCTATAATTGTTTTTGTTGTGTGCTAAATTTAATTTGAGGTCAGCTCTGTATATAGTGGAGGATTAACTTGCAGTTGCTTTTTAATCTCCTTTGCTTGTTAGTGAAGTATGTGTTTTACTGAGTCAAATGTAAACCAGAGAAGCAAAATAATTAGATATTTTAACAATATAAGATCTAAAGTTATACAAAAAAGCTCACATGCCATTGTATGTCCATATAAAGAATACTCGACGTTTTATTTTGAATTAGAACTAATACATTTCCCGTTTCCTCTAGGAGTGTCCTTTGCAATGACCCAGCGATTACTGTGGTCCCACTAAATTTCCCGACGGACACGTCTAAACTACGCATCGAGAAGACCGCAATCACAAAGATCGCAAGCGAGAACTTCCACTACCTCAACAGCCTGGAGTTTTTGTGGATGTCCTTCAACTCGTTGAACTCTTTGAACGTGGATAGTTTCCGTGGCCTGTACAGCTTGGATGAGCTGAGACTGGATGGCAACTCCCTCACCTCGTTCCCCTGGGAATCTCTGACCGATACGCCAAACCTAAGGCTCCTTGATTTGCACAATAATAAAATTGCATCTATCCCCGCTGAGGCAACAAGATATATCAAGAATATAACTTATCTGGATTTGTCAAGCAACAGTCTGACAACAGTCCCTGCTGAGGTCCTTACTATGTGGCTTATTGTGAAGCCATCTCAAGATGTGGATACATCCAAACTAATTATTGGTAGGGATCAAGCCTTGACATACACTGTATGATGATGACACTGGGAAGTATTCTGTTTTAAGCTGCCTTGCATGGACAGTGGTGGCATGTTATGTAATGTGGAAGTAAATAGGATTCCATCGCCATTTTTAAAAAGGAGTAAGGGATTAGTCTAATTAATTGTGCCAAATGTGTCAAGTTGTTATGCTAGATCCATTTATTTAGGTCTGCAGCATACATCTTTGGTCTAGCAGTATATACTATAAATGTATCTTTGTGGAGGATTAACACATAAAGGAACACATTAAGGATTAATGCAGATATGACCGGATAAATGCAGAATAGGACAGCCGAAGAGCCTTTGTTGAACGATTTAGGTTTGTGCATTTATTTATTTATGATGAATGTCATATTTCTTCTTTACTTTAGGTCTCCATGACAATCCGTGGTTGTGTGACTGCAGGCTTCACGACCTGGTCCAGTTCGAGAAGTCCCCGTCATCCTCCGTGGCTCTTGTTGACACCATGTTGAGGTGCACTGAGCCAGAGAGCCTGTCGGGGGTGCTCTTCACCGAGGCGGAGCTGCAGAGGTGTCAGGGGCCCCGCGTCCACACTGCGGTGGCCCGCGTGCGCAGCTCCTTGGGCAACAATGTTCTGTTGCGCTGCGGGACCATTGGGGTTCCCATTCCTGAGCTTTCCTGGACCCGTGCTGACGGCAAGAAGATGAATGGCACCAGTGAGTCCTGTTGAACCTATTTCTGACACACCCGTCTGGCTAAGATAAGAACAGTACTTACTATTTTTGGCTTTGTGCAGTCCAGAGAGTGTATCGATGAGATTAAAGTTTGGATGTTTGCATCAATCTTCTTAATTAACATGGTCTATTGTCTGTTCTTTTTACAGTTCAGGAAGAGATTTCAAAGGAAGGAATCATTTGGTCAATCCTGAGCGTGCCTGCTGTCTCCTATCATGATTCTGGGAAATATGTCTGCAAAGCAACCAACTTTGTGGGGACTGCAGATGCCATCATCTCCCTGGTCATTACAGACTCCTTTAGGTCAGAGGAAACGGGGGCCATTTCTAAGAGAGTCAGGGGAAAGAAAAACAGTGGGTTTGGAAAGGCAGCCTACCAGGATAAACTTGTTGCCAGATACGTTCCTCCACCAACCACCACCGCTGCCCAGCCTGTCATTGAGCCTCTCAATAGCAATGGCTTCACTGGGAAGTACGAAATTGAGAGCTATAGCATTTCTGATGACGCTGCAGAGGGACAGATTGCTGGACCCAACGCTGTGGGGCAGGCGGACGTAGAGAAGGGCGTCCTGAGCAACCTGGCAGCCAACACCTCCTCCTTACAGCAGGTCAGAGAGAAAAGGATAGTGCGCTCGGTCAAGGTGATCGGCGACACCGACCACACCGTCTCTCTTAACTGGCGAGCCCCGGCAGCCACCAACACCACAGAGTTCAGCGTCCTGTATGCCGTGTTCGGCGAACGAGACATGCGTCGGATCAACGTCAGCGCTGGGAAGAACCGGATCACCATTGACGGCCTGGTGCCAAAGACAAAGTACATTGCCTGCGTCTGCGTCAAAGGCCTGATCCCTAAAAAGGAACAGTGCGTAATCTTCTCAACGGACGAGGCGGCCAGCGCCAGCGGCACCCAGAAGCTCATTAACGTGGTGGTGATAACCGTGGCGTGCGTGATCGCCGTTCCCCTGACGTTGATCGTCTGCTGCGGGGCGCTGAAGAAGCGCTGTCAGAAGCTCCTGGGGAAACAGTCCAAGGAAACGCAGGACTCCTACGTCACGTTCGAGACCCTGGCCCCGGGGGCCAAAGGAAAAGGCATGGAAGGGGAGTATCTGGCCAGGCTAAACCCGGACGAGTCCAACAGACTGCTCTCTTCCAGGTCTAGTGTGGACTCAGAGGCCACGGCTAGGACTGAGGGACCTCCGAATGAATACTTCTGCTGATACCGAATGTATGCCTCGACTTTTGATTGGTTTTCTAAGGTCCTGCGATGTAAATAGTTATACCACTGAAAGTGCTCGGAGACTTGGATAATAAAATACATTTAAAAAAGACTCATAGGTCCCTTTTTGGGGTCTGCAACGGACATGCATGACTACAGTATGTCAATTGTCTTGTCAGTGTTGGATGTATGAGAGAAGTTAGTTCATACTGTACTGTACTGTAACTTTTGTAACTCATTTTACAGCCTTGTGGGAATACAGACCACCCTTGATATGGTGAACTGTAAAAAGGGAAATATATCATATAATTTAATTATATACATGCAGTGTATTTCATGTGTGGACATGTCTTTTGTATTTGTCTTTTAAAGGGGACTTTTCTTTTTTTTAAATGTTGCTACCAAAAAAACAATCTTCTTTGGCAAATTTCTTCTAAGCACCTCAACATTCTGGCACAATTCTGTTTATTTGACAAAATTGTGTATTTGTAGAAATGTTAAAGCAATTATGTCTAGTATATTTTGTATGTCAGTGTATTGATCATATATGGTAATGTTCCAGTATTCTGTTGGGCTCAAATCTTTAAATATTGTATTTTATAATGTCCATATTTATGACTGGAGATGCGCATGTATGAATGTATGAAATAAATATTTTTATATGAATGTGTTGCAGTAAATTACAGGCCTTTTCTCACAGAAGAAACCAGTGTTTTAATATGGTGATATTCAATTTAGAAGAACTTGGACAGTAATTAGATATACATTGTACACTGTTTTTAATGTAATTATTTGCTTTGCACAACACATGCACCCCCAATGAACGTTTAGGGAACCGCTCCCGCCTACCTCCGGTCAATGGTCTCTAACTACACACCCTCAAGACCCCTACGCTCTGCATCTTCTGGCCGTCTCAGACCCACTCCTATCCGAGCTCCGGGAGGGTCATCAAGGAGAAGCCGCCTATTCTCACTCCTTCCCCCACAATGGTGGAACGAACTGCCCACCACAGTTAGGACAGCCAAAACCCGTCCAATCTTTCGCCGTCGACTAAAGACGCACTTCTTCAATGATTATCTGAAATGAAAGAGAAAAAAAATTATAATCTAACCCTAACTAACCTTATTGTCATGCACTTGTCCTAATATACTAACCTACACTGTAGCACTCAACACTTTGATGAACATTGTTACTCAGCTGATAGATTTTGTGCCCTTCCTGATGACTTGTCGTACAGAACTTGTAAGTCGCTTTGGATAAAAGTGTCAGCTAAATGACTAAATGTAGTGTGTGTGTGTGCTAAACCACACGTAATATCCATTGGTTAAAGGCCCAATCAGTGATCCAAACAAATTGGTAGCCCCACCACCAATAATAAATGAGAATAGAGACATATTTCCCATCTACATATCAAACTCTTCGAGAGAATGTTTGTGAATATAGCCCTTATTGATATGGTCCCAAAATAATTCTGGCAAATGACCTAAACTTAAACTCTGAATGAATAAATAAATACCCAATTTATCAGTAGGATGTAGTGTTTTGCTCATCATGATATGGTGATATTACCGTTGGTCACTGGAGGTGTGCTTTACTGTTGAGCAGTGGCGGACTCAGGCTGTTTGAAGGGTAGGGGCGAAAAGAAAAAAATGGCACCTACTGCACAACATGGGACCCCATCAGTGAACAAAAAGCTATGATGCATCATGTATGGTGAAATAGTCTTCATCCTTGATTAAGATTAACATTAGAATAACATAGACAATCCAGATTAATAGTATAACCACATCTCTATGCTAAAAACACAGGGAAGGAACAATACACCTTTCAAATGTTTATTTCACCTCATTGTCATGGTGTTTGAAAAGTAGATTTATCATGGTGTTTAAAAAGTAAATTATCATGGTGGTTGAAAAGTAGATTATCATGGTGTTTGAAGGCCTAAACCATTGCTGCAGTGGTACATTTATCAATGCTAAAGATATCAGTGATGAATATAAATATTTGGGAAACAGCATTTTAATATGGTCTGGGTTGAAAAATAGTGAACCTATTCTTTAAAAGCTATTTACAACATATATTTTACAGGATATAAAACAGTGTAACAGTTAAAGTGAATTCAAGTGCTTCTTCCTTTTTCTCTCCTAACTGTCCTTCTCTCCTCCCCTTCTCTCCTCATGTCATCTCCTTCTCTCCTCCTGCCCTCTCCTTCTGTCCTCCTATACTCTCCTTCTGTCCTCCTATACTCCCCTTCTCTCCTCCTGTACTCCCCTTCTCTCCTCCTGTACTCCCCTTCTCTCCTCCTGCCCTCTCCTTCTGTCCTCATATACTCCCCTTCTCTCCTCCTGTACTCCCCTTCTCTCCTCCTGTCCTCCCCTTCTCTCCTCCTGTCCTCTCCTTCTCTCCTCATGTCCTGTCCTCTCCTTCTCTCATCCTGTCCTCTCTTTCTCTCCTCTATCTCTCCCTCCCCCCCTCTATCTTCCCCATTCTCTCCATTAAACTTAATATATTGTACCTGGATACTGGCTGGATCAGTGGGATATCTTAATGGCAACAGGAGAGCATTCAAGTTATTTGTTGTTGTTTGAATAATTTCTCTCCCATAATAATTTTCATCCTCGCTTTCTTTAGCATCTCCATGACCGTCTTCATCATCATTTCTCTCATAGTGTAACGGATATGTGCCGCGATAGTGTGACTACGGCACATAGAAGTGTGTAAAACTCACTCCCCAGAGGCAGATAAACCGAGCGCTTAGAGGGGAATTCCCTTCTTGGCGCAGCGGTTTGCTATACTGGCCCCGGAGCAGACGCTCGGGGTTCGACTCCCACTCGAGGCATGGTCGAAGCTTCGTGACGGGTACTAGGACGTACCCGTTATACTGGTGCCGTGACCCGGATGCCTTGGGTGGTGTGAGTTTAGGGGGGGTGAATGTAACGGATATGTGCCGCGATAGTGTGACTACGGCACATAGAAGTGTGTAAAACTCACTCCCCAGAGGCAGATAAACCGAGCGCTTAGGGGGGAATTCCCTTCTTGGCGCAGCGGTTTGCTATACTGGCCCCGGAGCAGACGCTCTGGGCTCGACTCCCACTCGAGGCATGGTCGAAGTTTCGTGACGGGTACTAGGACGTACCCGTTATAATAGCATAATCTGCATTCTCTCTTTCCTCAACTTCTTCATCATTTCTCTCCATAGAATCATCTGCATTCTCTCTTTCCTCAAATTCTTCATCATTTCTCTCCATAGAATCATCTGTATTTTCTCTTTCCTCCACTTCTCTTCACCATCTCTCTTCCTGATATCATCATTTCCCTCTTGAATATCTCCATCTTCATTGTCTGTACTGTCTTTATCTAAGGTGGAGCAAATAATATTTGTTTTATAATAGTAATATAATTGTAATATTCGTACTGTAGCCTACAATGTTATAATTGTATTATAAAATAATATGTCATATAGCACTACCACCATTAGCCCTCTTGCCTTGATTGGAATGAAAAGGGTCTATTTAATTTAAATGTTAAATTAATCAATAATTATTCATTAATATTAATTAAATAAATAAATTAAATTGTTATAATCCAAACTATGGCTCTGTGAGACAAGCTTGTACACATAGCTAGTAGTGAGGACTTACAAATACATACCTGTATCCTTATCTCCTCCCTTGCTATTGTTGCTTTGGACCCAATTTTTCAAAGAGAAGCTGCCTCTCGCAGCATTTCTCAGCTGCTTTTTAATATTCTTCCAATTTCTTTCTCTCCTTGGCATTCTGTAATCATAGAATATAGGCCAATGCTAAACCCACTTTTAAGTTTACTACCACTCTTAACTCAATGGACGCCAGGCAGTTGAGCATCGTTTGTACTTACCACGCAAATCTAATAAGAGATAGGAATAAGTGGCAGTGTTTGCAGGGCTATATTCTATATTATAGCTATGGATACAATACTATGGCCCATTTGACATCGACTATCTATCATCCATATGTAGACACCTGAATATGTCTAACAATAATTCAATGTGTCTAACGTTAATTCCTTGCATTCCCTGTGTTCGCGAGGACGTTGTGTAACTGGCTGACCGCTCTTGATCCTCCCTATCCTAACATTGACACTTAACTTGCTGACCTCTCTTGATCCTCCCTATCCTAACATTGACACTTAATAGTGGGACATGATACAGGTACCGCCAGGGGGAGCTGATGGCGACGTTGGGCAGGGAGACACAGGTGAAGAAGGATGGGCTCAGGGCGCGCCGGAGGAACTCTCTCTTCATCGTTTTCCAGAGAAGGAAGAGGTCGCACGGAGCTGGAGCTCCGGACATCAAGCATGCAAGATATAAACCCAGTTACGAAGCGGGTTAGTAATGAGTATGCGATAGTTTAGCTTTTAGTTAATGCGGAAGAGACATTGTGAACGAAGAAGCAGACGAGCTACTGCCGAAGAGTGTGGTAGATATTGCCCACATTGCGTTTTAGCTGAAGTATATGCGTCATGACAGGGGGTCATCCCGACCCACATCTTAGCTTCAGTTAGGCTAGCACCACAGTTTAGCCCGCGTGTCGCCCCACCCCTTCAGCCCAGCAGCGGACCTGCCCAATGTCTACCCAGCCCTGCTGCCTGCTATCACAGGACCTCTCGACGGCCATCTCACCACACGGACGTTTGGTGGTGGGAGCGGGCCCGCCACTTGGTTAAGTACACTCAAGCCGGTTACAGCGAGGGCTCTTTAAGGGCGAAGAGAAGCAGTGCTTTGAACTGACGCTGGTAACAGTGTTTAGGGGCGCCCCAACCTTTATTATTTTGGGGGAAAGCCGGCTATAGATAGGACTTTTATTTGCAACGTGGGCCCACTGTCATTTTGGTTGAATGTGGTAATAATGTGTGTTCTTTTATAAAAATCCCATTGAATAGCTCCTTTATCCCTCTCCCTCTTCCTCCCCTCTCTCCCCACCTACGGAGAAGCAAATCAGTATATAAACCCTTAAAGGAAAGGGGTTATTACTGTGTCTAGCCCAGTGTGGGAAGAACTTTAGTCTGTACTGTAGAGCGAGAGCACTAGGTGCCCGGTGCGGAAATAACTTTCATTCCTGTGTAAATATTTGTAATGTGGATCAGACTTTCAGTAAAAGAGATCTCAATGGAACCACTGTGTGCGTGTCTGTTAATGTTCATTACAATTGAACCCTTTCCCCACCCCCCTGCCTATAGTTCATTGGGAAAGGTCTCTACTCATCAATCAGGAAGGGTACTGCTTTGGGGAGCGAATATATCATCCATCCTTACTGCCATCGGGTGTGGGAGGGCCCAGGAAGTATTGGGGGAAGTGTGGGTGTGTGGGGAGCTACTGCTGATCGCCCTGGAGGGCAAGAAGGACCAGCGCACCATCCCTAGGTTAGTGACTCGCGCTGCTCGACCTCCACTTCAACATTCCTGGCCTACAGCCGGGGACTCAGCCGGACCCAGCTCTGCTGCGTTCTCACTACCAGGTGGCTGTGTACATCCACTCCCATAAAGCAGGGATAAGCCACCCTGCTACACATACATTCCCGTTTTATACCTTGGTGAATATGAGTATAGTTTTAGAGTAATCCTGTCTAATCCCAGAAAACTACGCTATGCAGCAATACGTGCATTTCACTAAAAACGTTTCCGTTTCTCGCC
Organism: Notolepis coatsorum; assembly: GCF_963971535.1. Lineage (NCBI taxonomy): Eukaryota > Metazoa > Chordata > Actinopteri > Aulopiformes > Paralepididae > Notolepis > Notolepis coatsorum. The sequence goes on along the minus strand of NC_140174.1, from coordinate 38,527,764 downwards.
TGTACACTCGCCTGACCACTGCACAAATGAAGTTCCGAAAGGAAAATAAAGTAATTTGAAGTACACGCTACTATTTCGAAATCAAATCTATATTATCGGTATTATGTTTCATCATGAATGCATGAAAGGGCGGGGGGGGGGGGTTCTTTTTTTGATGCTTTGATCTTCACCAACAGCACGCGTTGTGGAGTAACGTTACACACATATGTTGTGATCGAAGTGAAGTCATGGTTGGATCACAGCAGGATTGATACCATATAGCCCTTACCTTCACTAGGATGTACCCCAAAAAGAATATTCCAATTATCTGATCGCGAGTCCCAGTATTGGTGTCAATCGTGTTGCCAACATAATCCGCTACACATCATGCATCGGGAGCACTTGGCACTTCTCAATCCGATTAGGACAACCGCTCCACTTGCCCGACAAAGAAAAGTCCGACCAGAGACTTTTGATCGACGCACAGGCCAAGATATAATGTTTCAAAGGGTGCTCGATACTGCCACCTGGGTGGATGCGGCCGGTATTGCACTTTGGCATTCACAGGATGATTCCCCATGTTAACCCTGAGCCTGTGTGCCTGTAATGAATGGAAATATCGAATAAAAGAAATAACGATGAAAACCAGACTATACTCGGGTTTTCGGGGGTCCTGGCGCTCAACGCATAGCGAGATAACCCGACTATCATCGGGTCTGGCGCTGATTGAGTTAAGTTAGCTTTAAAAAGCAATTCACACTGAATTTTAAAGTGCTATGGGTATATTTTGTGCAAATAATCCTAAAATAATTTGTACACTTTATTTCTAAATTGAGAACACAGGTTAGCATAGAATCAGCTAAGCAAGGTACCGTTTAGTTAGCTAGCTACAGTAGTAATACAGCTAGCCTACAGTAGCCTAGGCTAAAACATACTGCCATCAATAAAAGCACTTGCAGTGTACATACATTAGTATATTTAGTAATGCATAATTGGTCAAACAAACTCAATCTTTGCAACTTCAAAGAAAGCTTGATGTATTACCTACCTCACACACAGCAGGATGCAGGGTTACAGCTCAGACTGCAATAAACTCTCTGGCATCTGAACATTCAAGAGGGGATGTGTCTAAAACTGAAAACTTAAATGGATGGAATATTGTAGTGACTGGGCTGCTCAGAGTTGTAGCTAACACTTTTGCGTGACATTATTTCACTTTTGCGTGACATATTTAACTGTCGGGGCACATGGTCAAGTTTAGACCATTGGAAGATAGATAGATAGATAGATAGATAGATAGATAGATAGATAGATAGATAGATAGATAGATAGATAGATAGATAGATAGATAGATAGATAGATAGATAGATAGATAGATAGATAGATAGATAGATAGATAGATAGATAGATAGATAGATAGATAGATAGATAGATAGATAGATAGATAGATAGATAGATAGATAGATAGATAGATAGATAGATAGATAGATAGATAGATAGATAGATAGATAGATAGATAGATAGATAGATAGATAGATAGATAGATAGATAGATAGATAGATAGATAGATAGATAGATAGATAGATAGATAGATAGATAGATAGATAGATAGATAGATAGATAGATAGATAGATAGATAGATAGATAGATAGATAGATAGATAGATAGATAGATAGATAGATAGATAGATAGATAGATAGATAGATAGATAGATAGATAGATAGATAGATAGATAGATAGATAGATAGATAGATAGATAGATAGATAGATAGATAGATAGATAGATAGATAGATAGATAGATAGATAGATAGATAGATAGATAGATAGATAGATAGATAGATAGATAGATAGATAGATAGAAACTTTATTGCCATTTCAACACGGTTGATTGGGATTTGTCTTGGTGCCACATACAGTACAGACAATGTTAAAAACATACAATATAAAAACACAAGAATACAATCCCCACAATAAAAAGTTTTACACAAACAATTAAAAAGAAAAAATGCTACAGTACCTAAAATAAATTGCTCAGTGTTCCAGTTTTAAAGTGCATATTGCCTTAAAGTGCATGTTGGCTGGTGCTAGCCCTTGTTGTGCAAAGTGCCTGTACATTTGTACTTGAGTTCAGGTGACTGACAGCCTCGGGATATGTACTGTTTTTAAAACGGGATGTCCTGCACCTGAGACTTTGGAGTCTTCTGCCAGAGGGAAGGGGGTTAAAGAGGTCGTAAGCAGGGTGAGAAGGGTCCCTGATCACCTTTTCCCCTTTCCGCCGGATTTGTGTGGCATAAATGGAGGCCACAGAGGGGAGCTCACAGCCGATGATTTTTGACGCTGTGCGTACAGTTTGTTCTAAATGTCCCCTATCATGGACGGTGGTGTTTCCGTACCACACAGTCATTGAGAAGGTAAGGACACTCAGTGGCTCTATAAAAACTGAGCATCGCCTCCCTGGACACACCAAACTTTTTAAGCTGGCGCAGGGAGTGGAGCCTCTGGTGGGCTTTGCTAATTATGAGGCTGGTGTTAACTTCCCATTTTAAATGATCACATATGGTGATGCAGAGGAATTTGAAACTGTCTACCCTCTTCACCTGCTGGCCGTTTATGTACAGAGGAGGGTGGACTGCCTCCCCGCGCCGGAAGTCAACTATAATTTCCTTTGTCTTAGAGATGTTTAAAAGCAGGAAGGGCACCAATGGAAACATCCTCTCATTTCTTTCACTCAAAAGGGCATTTTAGCGTGATGTTTTCAACTGTGGGGGCACATGGTCAAGTTTAACCATTGGAAGGGCACCAATGGGCACGTCCTCTAGTTTTTTCCACTCAAAAGGGCACTTTAGGTTTAGCGCAATGTTTTCAACTGTGGGGGCACATGGTCATGTTTAACCATTAGAGGGGCACCAATAGGGCACATGCATCCTCTAATTTTTTCCACTCAAAAGGGCACTTTTGCATGACATTATTTAACCGTGGGGCACATGGTCAAGTTTAGACCATTGGAAGAGCACCAATAGGGCACACCCTCTCATTTTTTGCCACTAAAAATGGCACTTTAGCGCACATTTTTAACCCCCCCTCCCCCCGAGTCCGCCAGTGCTGTTGAGCGCTATTCCACAAGACAGGTTAATACCAACGTTAATACCATATTGTTCAGAGGTCTATTGATAGTGTCCATTCACACATGCTTTGTATATTGATCCAGCCTTTACAAACAGAGATAAGTAGTAAGTACATTAAGATGATTAAGGTCGGAGTAGTGGCTGCCAGACATATGTCTACCTCTCCAACCATCCTTCTCTCTTAGCTTAATCCCAAATGGGCTCTGTGTTTCTATATTTAAAGGTATAATCTGTAATGCCGCCAAACAGCGACCTCTAGGCAAAAGAGCCCTGCTTGGTATTGCGCTTTGTTGACTTTTATTTTGTTTTGGTCTGACATGCGGTTTGGAGTGAATTTCTTCAGACCTCTCTCTGAGCCTGCGACGTGGCCACTGCCAGCAGTAGCAACCCCTTCCCTATATCCACTAAAATCCAATCCACACATCAGGGGGGAAAAACTATAAACGCGCAGTACCATTGTCATCTTTTGCCTAGAGGTCGCTATTTGACGACATTACACATTGCCTTTAAACTAGTCAGGCTTAGTGTCATGATTGTGGTAATGCTTTGTAAAGTAACACACCAACTAAAGTATCCTGTACTGCTCCTCAAAATTAAAGTAAACTTATAGTATTGGTCTTGTATTTCGTTTGTAACTAACATTCCAAAGCAGTCTCTGTATTCCAGAGAGTGTGTGCATGCATTCGAACAGATCGATAGCCCTTACTGTAGTGACGAGACAACGTGGATCATTGCTAAATATATACATTTCCGGTGTGTCTCACATGTCAGTGTGTTAAGCATTGCGTCAAGGCAGATTAAAGTAATAGGCTTTCTTGCGCTGAACCCGTGGGCATGCTCTGCTCGGACAGGCCTACTTCACATGCATCCCTAGGAATATGGCCACCTTCTATGTCGCATTACCTCTGGTTGTAGGATTCTGTTTGATAACTTCTGGATCATCGAATTGTTTGACCGGTTGTTCCTGCACAAATGACAGCTTGGGAAGGTAAGACACTGTTTAAACTGTAATACGCAAAGTTGGGGAACCCTTAAAAAAGGTTGCTCCGTTTTCGCTTATTAACTTAATTACAATATTCCATAATACAACATTTTTAAAACTACACACATCGACCACCCCTAGATAATATACAACTTTCATAACCTCGCATTATATCATAACTCCCCCCCCCCTGCTTTTGTAATTTCTTTCATTCTAGGTCGCTACTTTGTATGGAAACCGCCATGGGACACATTCCAGAAGACATTTCAAATGATTTTACAAAAATCCGAATAGAAAATTCGCACCTGACTGAATTACCCCGCGGGTCATTTTCTAAAATTCGTGCCTTAGAGTTTTTGTGGCTCAATTTCAACGACATCACCCTAATGAACATCAAATGCTTCGAAGGGCTTGCGAACCTCACAGAGCTGAGACTACAGGGAAACAAACTGCGTTCAGTACCATGGACAGCGTTCCAAGACACGCCGAGTCTCAAGATTCTGGACCTGAAGCACAATCGTCTAGACGTGCTCCCGGAATACGCGCTGAAGCATTTACCGGGTCTGACCTACTTAGATTTATCCTTCAATCAGCTTACTGTAATATCAAAAGATGTCTTCATGAACTGGCCGCTTTACCAAACGACCGAGAAAACATGGGGGAAGGACGGCATGGTGTCCAATGTGGTTTTGGCGCTGCATGACAACCCCTGGCTGTGTGACTGCCGTCTTAAAGGCTTTGTCGAATTCATCAGGGCGGTCAGCCCTCCTGTCATTCTGATGAACTCCTACTTGACTTGCTCGGGACCCGGCTCCAAAACCGGGAAGTTCTTCCACGAGCTCCAGTTGAAAACGTGCACAAAGCCCGTGGCTTCTGCCCCAGAGACGAACATCACTTTGCCACTGGGGACGAACGTCACACTCACGTGCATCGTCGAGGCCAGGCCTGACCCCACCATTCAGTGGATGTACAGTTTGAAGATTATAAGAGGATTTGCGGGTACGTTTTTTCTTTTTTCATCCATTAAATTGCTGTCGAACGGCGATATGAGTCATGATATCATCTAAGCACTTTGAGTTGCACTCCGTGTATGAAAGGTGCTATATAAATGAAGATTATTATTATTATTATTATTATTACTACAGCGTGTAGGCCGCATCTGTTATACGATTTAGTAACAATATGCCTCTATATAGAGCCTTGTTGGACCAACATGCATTTCACATGCACAGTGCTCTGCTGTGGTATGCCTACATTTCTGTGTCAAATGTTGACAAACATGAGACAAGAGCCATGTAATGGAAGTATGGATGTGCTTTGGATAAATAAAGGCCACAGGCCAACAATAGTGCTTGTTTGCTGCATTTGTTATGCCTGTTCTTACTAGGTAAAGGCCAAATACTGACAATTGTGCTTGTTTGCTGCATTTGTTATGCCTGTTCTTACTGTAGGTAAAGGCCAAATACTTTGTGCTTGTTTGCTGCATTTGTTATGACTGTTCTAACTGTATGTACCTGCTGTTTTTTCAGTGACAGAGACACATGTGGATGAGGAGACCATCAGGTCTCAGCTGGTGATCCCCTCCCTTCACCTGGCAGACAGGGGAGCGTACACCTGCATGGCCAACAACTTCATCGGGAACTCCTCTGTTGCCTTCCTGGTCAACGTCAAATCCTTCAACTCCTCCATTCCCATCCCCCCGCCATTCCCCATGGTGTCACCTGACGACAGTGTCTTCATCGACATCCGTATAGCCAAGCAGACGGTCTACGGCATCACCCTGGAGTGGTACGCAGTGACGGACGACCCGGCGGAAACCTGGTTCACCATCCACTTTGGGAAATATGACTCGCACAAGAAGGAGATGATCTACATCGGCCCCGGCATCAACACCTACTCTGTCAGCGACCTGCAGCCCGTCACCAAGTACGAAGTCTGCGTGACTCTGAAGAACCAGCCTCCCCGGGAAGGCCAGTGCATCATGTTTGTGACGGGAAGCGACATCAGCGAGCTGGAACAGAGGGAGCGACTCATCCACATCATAGTGATTGTGTGCGCCATGGTGCTGGCAGTGCCAGCTGGCATGTATGCCTGTACCACCGACGCCAGGTTCAACTGCATCCAGCAGTGCGCTGATATCTGTAAGAGACGCAGGCTTCACGGGGAGGACCTGCCGGAGGGGGAGAGGCAGGGTACCTTTGACAGCATGCAGGCAGCCAGTGATGAGGGCCTGTGCAGAGACTCAGGGGAAGACAGGATAACGAGGCGGAGGTCAGATGATAAAGGCAAAGGGGGTGGCGGTGCCCAGCTGTATTAGCTGTAGCAGTGTGAGAAATCCTATAATGGAAGTTTGTTTTTCAAGTATAGTCTTGAGTGAGACACAAGCTTTAGAATGTGTGTGTAAAGCTTAAAGGGGCACTTCACCAACCAAAACAACAACAACACTGATTTATTTTGCACATAATCCCACACACATCCAAAAACTCTAATCAGTTTTGCACACATTCATCTAGTTTGACAGTTATTGAGAGCAAATTCGTTTGAATATGGTCCACCGGTGATCATCGGGGGCATTGAATCCTTGTGTTGTGTTAATTACAGCTCCATGAAATTACGTAGATGAAAACATAGCAATGCCTTGTCTTATAGGGATTTATAGGGACCTTATAATTGTATTGAGTTGTAATTAACACAACACAAGTATTCAGTGTCCCCGATGACATCACAAGTGGCCATATTCAAACTAATTTATCCTCAATAACCGTCAAACTAAATGCATGTGTGCAAAACTGTTTTGGATGTGTGTGAGATTATGTGCAAAATAAATCAGCATTGTTTTTTGGTGAAGTGCCCCTTTAAGCTATCAGCTCAAGATTGAAATGCCTTTCTTCCATATTATCAGGGAGAGTTTGCTTATTGTGTATTTCTAAATGCACAACACAGAATCAAATGTTTGTTCTAAAATGTATTTGATACTTCAGTGGGCTATTATTATTATTTTGTTGTTGCTAATGTTTTGATACTTAATGAAAAAGTCACACACTCTCCTGAATTCAAAACTAGGTGAAATATGTGTTACATACATATTGTATGTTTCCTCTTCATGGTTGTTACCTTCAGGTAACAGTAAAATGTAACTGGGTGCTCTGTCTCTCATTTCATTTAAATTAAGGACATTTGAAGGCTGTGAAAGGTTCAATCAGACAGTGACCAATTCTCTACTATTCTTTCCAATTCATTTTGAACAAGGATTTTCACTGTTTTCTTTCCCCCCCAATCCACTCTCCTGTAAAATTATGGGATGGGGAGGATTAACGGGGAGTTTAAAGATGAATGCTGAGACATATACTCAGATTTTGTAGCACAATTACTCAAGAGGATTTGGTTGCATAAGCGTGCATTTTTGCGCGCGTTTGTACATACACTGGTAAGGAGATTAGAGAGGGCTTCTCTATCTGACTCCTGTCTGTCCCATGTCTTAACCGGTAGAGTAGGCCATGATATTTCCATTTAACCGTTTCAAGTGCACAGGTTTACATGCCACAAGGCATCATTTTGAGAACCAACCATTCTAATGATAATGTAATAATTGGTTACTGTCCATTTTGTTACAGGGGTTCTAGAAATCCAAGATAGAATTCCAAGAGAACATTAAAAACACCTTACAGGGTCACAGAATGTTACAGCTTTCTTTATGCAGTCAAATACGCTGCACTTTCAATATTTTTTTTATTATCAATGACAGTTTTATAGATAGATCTGAATATGATGTTATATTATGCCTGTTGTCAGAGCAATATTATTTCATCATGTCAATATACTAAAATAGAGCACAAATATCAATGATTGTTTTATTTACAATGATATGCTCACTCAATGCACACATCTCTTGTGGAATATCTATGTTGTATATAAATATCTGTGACATTGCTTTTTTTTTTTTTTAACAAATAAAAGAGTGGATTCTGCTTTTAATGACCCCAGATCACTTTCTCGGTAGTCATTTACCCAACTGTGTGAGTCGAGCTCGGTTTTTATAACTCAACGGTTGTCAGCCAAAACTCAAAAGCCTATTACACCATGACCTTCTGGGAGGTTGTTTTTGGGGGGGGTTCTAGAGGGGTTTTCAGTAGAACAAAGGACCGCAGGTCCGCAGCACAGAGTTGAATGTGATGTTAATACAGTAGTTTAGATAGCAATCGACCCTATTCACACGGCAATTTTGCTCTTATGTCATACTCAGTTTGGGATTCCTTTCAAACCTTGGGAATCCCAACCTGAGCATGACATAAGAGCCAAATGGCCACCGTGTGAATAGGGTCAATGGGATTTTTTGGAAGGAGAAGCACTTTTAACCTCTCTTCATAATTCGACATCATGATACATTCTTTCTGATATCATACTACCTCATATGAATAGAATCGCACAAAATGTAACCACAAGAACACAAGTATTTTCAAATATTTATTCAAAATCACAAGTACAAAGACAATGCAAAGATGTCACTTCATAAAAGGGACAGGCATGTGTAATACCGTATATAGTAATACTGTATATAGTACACCGATTTATATATATGGACAGGATAAGAGAGATTCATTACATTGACAAAATCACATTAAACTGATTTGCCTACAATGGAAGGCGGTGAACAGTGATGGGAGATCGATTAGCGGTGTTGTACATTAAGCAATCACTGTCTAGACACTAGAATAGACGCCGTAAGAATCTACATAGCAAATTTCCATGCAATTTAAATATGTAGCACACAAAACGGTCAAGCATGTGACACATTTTAGGCACAGTAATTCCCGGGTTGGAGTTACTGTATGAAGACAATAATTAATTTGAGTACCTATAGATAATCTACATAATACGTTATGTACTCTTGTTAATGCTGTTAGATGTTTATTGCAGCAGGATTCCTCAGGGAGTAGCCTACGTGCCGGAGTCTCTTAATAAAAACAGGCCCAGAGGGAACGGAAATCATACAACACTGTACATTAAAAATTAAAAAGACCCATATGTCATATAAAAGCATTTCTACAGGCTGACACAAAAGTTCATATGAAAACTGAAGGAAAAAAAGTTAGCTTCTGTTCTTTTTAAAGCCTACAGTGGCACATCATAATTGTACAAAAACGCAACTCCTCAGCTCTCAAAGCAGCCGATATGACAAACACAGTAAAAAAAAGAAAAATGGTACTACTACAAGGGTCCTTTAGCACTTCATGTCAAGGACTGGTATTTGTAATAACTGAAATTCAGCTGCACGCTCCACCGTGCAAGGACAATCAAATGCATGTTAAACATGTGGGGTGCAATAACGTTTCTTTTTGTTGTCATTGTTTTGTTTTTTTAATAAATAAAAAACTTGGAGCATTTAACATTTCAGGATATAATAGGATCATACAGTATGTATACAGTAAGTAATTCTCTGTAATCCTCTCCTAGGCCACTTACTGTACATCAGTATTTGACGTTCACAGGATGTAATCCTCCTCAAGATGACAGTGCAGTGAATTATCTAGAAGGATCCCGTTCGCCTTATTGAGGAGAGAGGTAGCTTGCTAAACTGGGTTAGTTTTGAGTGCACTGCTGTTTAATTGTGTAATACACTACAGCATTCTATGCTCTACTTGGTGCCAGACTTTGGTGCCAGTTCTATTGAAGCCTATATGGGAGATGTAAATAATACAACAAATATAGCAACTATCTGAGGAAATAGACATAAACCAATATACAGTATAAAACATTAGCTAGTTAACAATGCAACAAATTGCTGATGATTCTGACAACCGAGGTAATAACGTGTTTAAATTATAAAATGGTCATAAACAAGGAGATGGCAATCCCATTCAACTCAATGTCGTGATGACCCTTCCTTCTTTTATAGTTTCCTTGGCACACTGACAGATAACATTTTTGGTCAGTTCCGATGTTTTACAGAGTTCCGACAGTCATGGAAAACCTGGAAAAGTAATGGAATTTGACGAACAAAAATGTGTAGGAACTAGGGATGTTCGATATTGGCTTTTTTACCGATATCCGATATACCGATATTGTCCAACTCTTAATTTCCGATACCGATATATGCAGGGTCCCATTACATATCTCTTGTCGTGGAATTAACACAACATTATGCATACTTTTGACAATAAATAAAATAAGAATTTGTTCTTACTTGCTTGCCTGGGTAAATAAAGGTTAAATAATTTTTTTGTGAAAACCGATACGGATAATTTCCGATATTACATTTTAATGCCAATATCGGCCGATAATATCGGTAGGCCGATAATATCGGACATCCCTAGTAGGAACCTTGGCTGTTGTAAATCCTATGATTGACCTATCTCAAACCACATCCTCTTTTCTTGATCCTCCAATCGCAACTGTTGCTTTCCTTTTGTTTGTCCGAGCGAAGCAACAGTTGTGATTGGAGGATCAAGAAAAGAGGGTGTGGTTTGAGATAGGTCAATTGCCTGTGTGAGGTACATTAATTTGACAGAAATGCTCACCAGAGCCTCTTTTTAAAGGCCCGACCAGATCATCATGTTGAGGTTAGATAACGTTCCTGCAACAGCAGAGGAACAGTAGAAATTATGTCTTTTTAGTTAACAACATGGAATGATTCAAGTGTCCAGCAATCTTGAAGAAACAAAAAGATGTTTAGGGAGAATTAGTAATAACCTTGGTTGCTTTCAATGATTTTCTGCTCCAGCTTCATTTTGAGCTCTGAGACTAAGGCGGAGCTGAGGTTTCCCTCTTTGCTGCGACCTGATTTAGATTTCCTGGAGCCTTTGGATGCCAGTGCACCAGAGACGGTGGGTAGTGCCCAGTGCCTCTCGCAGGGAGGAGGAGGGGGCAGGCTAGGGGGCGGAGGCTCGCGTCGGGGGCTGCCATTGATCCGGCTAGGGTCGCCCTCCGCTGCGTCACCAGCAGGGAACTTGTCCGCCGGGTCGTTGGCTTTGAAGAGGGGCGCCGCGAAGGTCCACGACGGGCGGCCCCTGGGTCGCCTCCGGACGATGACGCGGCGCACCGGCATGATCCTGTTGGACTTTGTGTTCCGCAAGTACATAGCCGTAGAGATCAAGACAGTCACCCCTACCAACACGCTAACAATACCAGTGACCACGCCTAGGGCTTTCATATGACTGCTCCTACTTTTCATTAAAAAGGCTGCCATAGGCCCCTTGAGTGAAGTCTGTAAAAAGAGCACAAATAGAACACTTTTAATCAAGTCCAAGCGGGACTGAATGAAAGCGTCTCTAGTCGCCATTTTGTCCAAAAGCAATGCAAGCATGAGAGATGGAACGCACACAGCACTGACAGAGGAGGCCCAGACAACATGTCTACAATACAACAGGCGTGATAATCACCCCCCCACACACACGCACGCACGCACGCACGCACGCACACACATGCACACGCACACACACACACACACACACACACACACACACACACACACACACACACACACACACACACACACACACACACACACACACACACACACACACACACACACACACACACACACACACACACACACACACACACATACACACACACACACACACTCAACTCTTGGTCTTTTTGGGGGCAGCTGAAGGGAAGCTAGGGAACTACGCTACAGTACTGGTTGTTGGGAATGCGTCTGACAGCGCGGCACGTTAGCATTTTATTTTAGGCATATGCTTAATGGGAGAGCTGCATCATGGATTGTCTCACAGTGAAGTTGCACTTGCACTGCAACGAGTTACTCAGTACTTGTGGGAGTGCAATATACATTTGTATGAAAAATCCTATTAAAAATAAGAGATTAGTCATGCAAATGTGGATCGTAGAAAATGTGGAAAGTAGAGGCCTGCGTCTTAGTCACATTTTTGTGTTCAGACAGTCAACGCTGAGTCGTGAGTCTCGTGTAAAAAACAATCATCACAATTATGATACAATTATGGCGCTTGTGCAAAATATTAAGAATATCAATATTAAAGTATAAAAAAAATCGGATTCTGAAAAATCGAAGAGAGAATATTTGTTTCATGGTGACCATGAGTGAAAAAATATAAACTTGTGGTAATATATTTATAAAAGACAGTCCTGTAAAATGTGCTCCAGTACTCTTTTACAGACAAAAGACACCAGTAGAAAAATAAATAGATATACTTTTTTTTAGCGATATGATCAAACTATCCCTCATTTGATCCTGCGGATGACTTTGATGTAACTGCTCTCTGGGTTGATGCGTGACCTTTTGGTCGAGTTACAGTACAGAATGGTGGATATACAGATCGTTAATAAGACCATGGACATGACAATGCTCAAACAGATCCCAAAAACAGTCAGGGGTCGCTTGCTTAGGCCCAAGAAGTATGCAAACATTCGAGCTTTGATCTGAAAGCACAATACACAACAACACAAGAGACAACACCAAAAGACAGGCCGAGCGTCATCTCAACATGGTAGTGTGAAGACATGAATGATAATGGGATGCAAACAGATGACACATAATACAGTGTATAGGGCTGTCACCTTTAAAAAAAAATCCCCCAGAATATCAGACTATTGAACGAACCTGGCAAATTGTTAACTGATCGAACTGTAATGACGTGATCAAATTCAAAATTGATATTACAGGTGCCTTGCTCTCACTGCATGATTAACACTCTTTGAATTAATTCTAACACATTGTCTTTCTCTTTGGAATCACTCTAACCTTATTTTGTGGAAAGAACTGACAGCCCTAATATACTGTACAGTACAGTGTATGGGTTAATGTGAAACAACAATCTCACATGTAAGATGGAAGTTTAAGAACTGAACATTCTGATGATGATGTAACAATGGCTACTGGTCATTTGGAAGCTATGGTATTTCAGAGAAAACCTTTTAGAGAAAACACCTGAAAAAAGTTAAGTAGCCTATATCTGATTTGTCACAAACTGGGTGGCATGTTTTGGTTTGTCAGGTATTGGACTTATAGACCACCGCAACACTTCCGGTATTCTGAAATCATGGGAGAGAGAGCGGGGGGGGGGAATGAATGAATGTGGATGAGAGCCTTGACATTAAGTGGTTCTAGCTATGGCTGTGGGGGTGCTGGAGACATGATCCAATAGACTTTTATACGCCTGAGTCTCCTGAACACGGAGCAACCAATCCCAAGTCGATCGGCACTTTCTCGGCCGAGCTATAGTCACTTTTCCGCACCTACTCCCGAACTACGGTTGTGCAAATTGCCCACGGAGTCTAGGTTCATCAATAGTAGGTGCGAAAAAGTAACTATAGCTCGGCGGAGAAAGTGCCGATCGACTTGGAACTGGTCTCTCCGTGTTCAGGAGAATAATAATAATAATAATAATAATAATACATCTATTTTATATAGCGCTTTTCCAGGTGCTCAAAGACGCTTTACATGGGCAGGAGAGACAAACTATGGCAAAACAAAAAACAGAACAAAAATAATACATGACAAAAATAAAATAAAATAACACCGACAGAATTAGAGGTCAAAAGCAAGATTGAAAAGGTGAGTTTTGAGGGCTGATTTAAAAGATCATGCGTATTAAGGCTGTCAAAGTTAACACGTTAACGCCACTATTTCTTACAATATTTATATATAAAACAAAAAAATAACATAACAATAAAAAATAACTATATATTTTTTACCAGCTTCACTCAGGTGTATTATTGATACTCTCATTGATACTATGTTTGTTTCTGACTCAAAGTGTGTGTGTGTGTGTGTGAGAGAGAGAGAGAGAGAGAGAGAGAGAGAGAGAGAGAGAGAGAGAGAGAGAGAGAGAGAGAGAGAGAGAGAGAGAGAGAGAGAGAGAGAGAGAGAGAGAGAGAGAGAGAGAGAGAGAGGGAGGGAGGAAGGAAGGGGCAAGAGAGAAAGAGATCTGGGAGAGTGTGTGTGTGTGTGTGTGTGTGTGTGTGTGTGTGTGTGTGTGTGTGTGTGTGTGTGTGTGTGTGTGTGTGTGTGTGTGTGTGTGTGTGTGTGTGTGTGTGTGTGTGTGTGTGTGTGTGTGTGTGTGTGTGTGTGTGTGTGTGTGTGTGTGTGAGTGTGTGTGTGAGAGAGAGGGCGGGGGGGCAGGGGTGTGAGTCCTCAGCCCTTGTGTGGGTGAATAGCTCCTAACGTTTTCTTTCCCCTATTATTTCATGCACACTTTATTCATTGTTTTAAATTATTATTTTCTTAAGTTATTTTGTGCATCACTCTGTTTTGAATTTGATGCAAATTTGCAATGTATGAGGGTCATCCTTTTGTGTTAAATGGCTGCATAAAGCAAGCATTTGTTGACTCTCATGTTGATAAGAGTATTAAAACTTGAAAAAGATCTGTTTAAGATAGATTTAGAACAGATACAAATTATGCGATTCATTTGTGATTAATCGCGAGTTAACATTTTGGACGCCAGTGGTGTAAGCCATCCTTGTACTCAATGGGCCACCGCTTTAACTCTTTCACGGCCAAAGGCGCTTATATACGTTATTGGGCGCCAACCGTTAAGGGCCAAAAAACGTATATATACGTTTTTGGATTGTTTTTCCTTTTTTAAAATTTTTATATTCTATTCAATGTCACGGACCTGTATGTTGCTGTTAAAAGGCATACTGCCTGGGACCCAGAGGGTGCAGTACCGGCCAGATCCTGCTAGTAGGGAGTATCGAGAGTGCAGTAAACCCTGTTCCAGACCGGGTGTTACATTTAAACTGCTCCGGGCGCAGTTTTTTAGTACAGGGAAGCCTAGGGTTTCACTCGATCGCATTGAATCGTTTTCGGGACAATCGATGCATGTGTTGTGCTGGATTATGTCGTGGACCAGATGGACATCAGATGGATCAAACAATTGGAATATTCTTTTTGGAATACCCCTGACCACAGGTAAGGACTATCTGACGTCAATTCCAGCTTGATCGTACAATGTTTTCATACCGATCCAGCTGATCTGTGTGTGTGGTGTTCAATACGAATGCTGTTACTGGCAATCAAATCATCAGAAACGACCCCCCCCCCCCTTTCATGCATTCATGATGAAACATAATACCTATTATATACATTTGATTTGGAAATAGTAGCGTGTCCAGGGACGAAACGCCAATGCTTTTAGTAGAATTCACGTTGAGCCCTATAACCAGCCTCCCAGGAATTAGCCCGGATCATTCCGAAATTATACTTATATTCACCACGGCATAACGCGCAAACGTATTCAGGAAAAAAATTATTCTTTTTTGCATCTTGGACAGAAGATAGTTACTGTCAAATGACCATAGTATTGTATCCATAGCTATAATATAGAATATAGATATAGCTCTACAAACAATGACAATGTGATCGGGTGAACCGCTAGACTTGCCTGAACCAAAACACACGGTGTGCAATAAGGTTTCAAAGGGTGGGCGATACTGCCACCTAGCAGGATGCGGCCGGTATTGCACTCTAGCGATCTCAGAATGATTTCCTATGGTAACACAGAGGTCCGTGAACCTGAAATGAATAAAAAATATCGAATAAAATAAATAACGATGAAAACCCGACTATACTCTGGTATGGCGCTCAACTGCTGGCGAGTTAACCCGACTATCCTCGGGTCTGGCGCTGAAAGTGTTAACTATGGACAATCATGTGATTAATCAGATTAAATATTTTAATCGATTGACAGCTTTAAAACTTCTATTGGATCATGTCTCCAGCACCCCCACAGCCGTAGCTACAACCACTTAATGTCAAGGCTCTCATCCACATTCATTCATTTTCTCCCCTCGCTCTCTCCTCCATGAGCTCAATGTAACGCGGAAGTGCAGTGGTCTATAGAAATGATTAGCATTTGTTAGCAATGCTAGTAGACGTCAATGGGGTTTCAACCCATTTCTCTGAAAGAAATCACATTTAAGTCCTTCTATAATATATATAGTTAACTATCATAGCTGCTCAGAAGGTGCAGCGGGTGATCTTCTGATAAATGGTTTGAAACCCCATTGACTTTCACTAGCATTGCTAACAAATGCAAATAATATCTACTCCCAATATCTCAAAAACCCAAAACACTGAAGTGCTTTCTGTATGGACTGAAATTACTTCCAGTTTCTTAAAATGGGTGGACTATCCCTTTAAAATAATATCTCTTAAAACAAGATGCTGTTGTTGAAGTGGAAGTGACTAAGTATAAGCAGGCCCATACTTGGAGCATAATACATTTTTTCATGAAATGGGAATATTGCTTGAATCTAAAGCCAATATTGCCTGTACATTGCTGGCTAGCTAGGCATAGCGCTGCAAAGCGTGCTTAGAAACTACAACTCAGAGGAAGTCATGGAGTCTTACCGCCTCGGTGATATCGATGTTGAGCACGGCTGTCGTGCTGAAGGACGGGGAGCCTCTGTCCCTGGCCTGGATCACCAGGGACCACTTACAGGTCTTCTGCTTGGTGATGTTCTGAACTATCTCCATGGACTTGACGTAAGACTTGAGCCTGATCTCTCCTGTGTCAGCGTTGATCTCAAAAATGTTGTCTGGGTTGGTTTCCATGATGGAGTACTCGATCACGTTGTTTGGCGACTCTGCGTCGTCGTCCACCGCCTGCATTAGTGGCAAAGACAAACCAATCATATACAGAGGTATATACCTGTGTTGTGTGCAATGACCAAGTGTCCAAGTAATTGACCCGTTGACCATCCTCTCCCTTGAGATAGGTCAATTACATTGAACAAATGTGTTTCTAGGTCCTTTATTTGCTTGTAATTAAATTTCGACTGGCATCACACCAAATGTTACCTCTACTCTGACAGGTGCACCGATAATCATAGTTCTGTCCAGGTATTCGTCTGCAAACTCTGGAGAATGGTCGTTCTCATCGAGGACGGTAACGAAAACTTCGGTCAAGCTGTACTTCCCTTCCGAGTCCTCAGCCTTGACGTAGAAGTTGTACTTGGACTTGACCTCAGCGTCCAGGGTGGCCCAGGGCTGGGTGGAGATGGTGCCTGACGAAGGGTGAATAGAGAATCTACAATACAAAAATAGCATGTGTATTAGTGTATTATGACCACAATATTGACTATTGAGGATTCGCTTCATTTAGTTTACTCTTTATATGGCAGTGATCACGCACAACTTAAATTCAACTGTAAAATTCCTGTTAGCTTCAAGCTCATTTGCATCTGTAGTCCCTGGGCAGGGGTGTCCTACCACTACAGATAAAATACAATAATAATAAAACACAATAATACATTATAATAATGCAGTACAGCAATTAAATCTAAAAGTAATAATAAGTAGCAATTTCATGAACATTTAACATTTAAGAGCATTATAAAACAGATTCAGCGCATAAAACAATTTGTGAAGTGATACATTTATTTTTGCCATGGGTGCTTGGCTGTAGACCTACTGCGCAGCTACAGTAAAAAAATGAATGCGCAAAATGGACAAAAATAGCATTTTATTATATTTTTGTATCCAAATGCCATTACTCTCTATTCCTGGACAGTAGTGACATGTTGTACCGACCCTGACCCATCCTGGGGTTGTTTATAAAAACTCCATCCAATAACATGCAGTACAATCATTGATTTAAAAATAATGCCACTTCCAACCTTTGCTAATGTAAAACTTTCTTCATATTGGTCCTCAATGACAGAGTGAAGACTAACATTAAAGTCATCATTTTGCTGTTATCTGTGGTTAACAGACCGTTTAATTCAAATCACACAAACAAAACATATACAGTAACTATTTCCTACTAACCAATGATGTTATCGATCGGCAGTCCTTTCCCAGCACAATCCATGCTGTTCTTCATACAGGATACCTGCAGCTCCATCTAGTTAGCCGCAAAATCAATGTAAAGTAATGGGGCCATGCTCTATTGTGTACAAGCCCGACTGGAGCATGGCCCCATTACTTTACATTGGTTTTGTGGCTAACTAGCAAGAGCTGTGTATCCTGGGCTGGATGAACAGCATGCATTGTGCTGAGAAATAACTCTACCCATTGACAACACCAGGTAGGAAAAAGGGCAAGTAGGGGTCAGAAATTCAGAACTTAACCTTTAACTACTAATAATAACAACATTAACCTTTTAATAAGAACCATTATAGTCCCTGTAAACGTGTTTCTAAACACATTATATATTATAAGATGCTGAAAACATGTGAACATATCTACAGTAGTACTGAATTGTGGAGTTAGGACGTTTGACTGTTTTTCACCATTTTTGTGTTCACAATTTTTTGAGCAGGCCTGAAATCATGGCTCCACTATGCACTCAAAACTGTAGCATAGCAAAGCTAATGCTAACCATTTTTATGTAAGTGGATGGAAGGTCAATAGTGGGTGCTATAGTTCAATAAAAATACAGATATGGGTGGTCTACCCTAGTCTGCTAGTTAGCCGATTAGTCAAGATAACTAGCAGACTACTGGGGTAGTTAATAATAAGCTCAAAATGTTTGCATAGAAAAGCTAATGCTAACTGTTTCATGCAAGTGAATGATTAGCGCCATACTCATGGGTATAGTTCAATAAAACACACATATTTGGATGGTCTAACCTAGTTTGCTAGTTAGTCGATTAGTCAAGCTTTCTAACCAAGTAGGATACATTTGATAGATTTGGTAGTTTATAGCAAAACATGTATTGATTGAATGGAAAATAAAATGGCACTTGAGCTGAAAGGGAGCCGTCATCAATCAAGCGTGATCGGACCAAACCACCACAATCCTGAGAAATGGTCAGAGCTGTTTTTGAACTGGGTTTTATAATAGTTATTAATATCTTAATCATTCAAATGTGGCTCATAACCGTGTGACTGCAGCTCTTATTCAGCTCTCCCTCTTTCCACTTTTCTGCACTGTGAAAATTAACAGGATGCCTTGAAACTGATAGCTTTCACACAATTAACTGAAATCTCTGCCAGGCGACGAGCATAAATTAGCACTTTCTGTTTTACCTTGTGCCGCCTCGCCTCTCTGAAGCTCCCGTCCTGAGGCTCCAGCTGTCACATTGCATGTTAATTGGCTCTCCCTATGTGAGACGGGCCAGGCAGTCTATTTTTTACCTTCCAATCCAATTAGGAGATTAGCCAGTGTCTTGCTGCCATCTCAGAGTAAGCTGTTTGTGTCAGTGGAGGAACACAGGCAGAGAGAAACCATGCTGGTTTCCTGCTTACTTCTCGGATAGAAGAGAAAACACTGTGTTGAAGGCAGGCTATTGTTAACCCAAAGGACCTGAGCACCAGTACTGGGTCAAGAGTTGAAGTAATGGACCTTACATACAGTAGGCCTATGTGTCCCAATATCACCTTTCTTTTCAGACCAAGTACAAGTATACGTACATTTTGGTATTTGCAGATACAATTCTAGTTTTATTTTCATCAGATGTTCCTCACTTTCTAACTGTAACAGAATAAATATAGAATGTGACTATTGTACTATACCATTTTCACCCACAAAATACTGTACATTTAGACGAGTTCAAGGCGACTCAAGAGTAACAGGGTTTTGATCTGATTGAATCTGAACTGGCAGGAGTACAGTGCACCACTTACAAATCAGATCCTGATCCATAAATTGTGTATTTGACTTCTCCCCAAGGCCCTGAATCTGGATCATTTGCCTGGAGGGTGAGAACAAATAAAATAAATAATAATTGAAAACACAGGTTAAAGAGAATTATTTCTAACCATCATCATTACAAACATAAAAAAAAATCTGTATTAGCATCATCCAGTGTTTTGATAGTCATCTGTGTTGAGGGACAAAACATCTTAACCAAGGTCATGAAGGCTGGTCCATTTAACTGATTGGAACTGGCTGAGGATAACCCAATAGGATCTGCTCATATTCAATGTATGGGGGGGGATTTGGACCCTACCGGTAGCAGGGCCCCTCTATGTGTCTGACCCCTGCAGGGTGAGTGACCCACAAGGCCCAATATTATGATTAACCCTAACGGAGCCTAAGCTTTTTACCTCCTCATAGCTTAGCTTAGAAAGCAATATTAAATCACTGTGTTGCCGGAGAACACAGAGCTTTGTGGTCTCTGCCAAGGTCCTGACTCAGTAATATGCACTCATTGGGGGATTGTTGGTTTATATAATCGTGTTTTTGCGGCAAAGCAGAGTTTTAATCTCGAAGGACTCACCGTTACAGTCACCACAACGGATCCTCCCAGTGAGTTTTCAGGGATCCTGGCGATGTAATACTCAGATGTGAACTTTGGGATGTTGTCATTTTTGTCCAGGAGGTTGATCACTATGTCAGCGGTGGCACTGAACCTCTCGGGCGTGTCGATCTCCACGGCCAGCAGCTGCAGAAAGAGGAAGGCGTACCAAGTCGTTGAGGAACAGAAATCGATACAGTATTTGATGACAATCCTTTGGAGAAAATTGCAAAGATATTCGGCGGGAAATCTGAGATATACCTTGAAAGACAAGACCGGTCCCTTCTCGTAATCGATACCGGATGTGTCTTCTACGATGATGGTGACCTGGGCTTCATTGAGTACAGTCTGCGGGACTACGCGGAGCACTCGGCCTGACCCCACCAGCCTCAGTTTGAATTTTGCATTCGCTCCCTATAAAGGAAAAACACACATTTGTTCTTGTGACGTGTTTTTGACAACCAATATGGCACAATGCCACAGATGTCATTTAATGATCATCACCTGTTATTGGATCTCAATCACCTGTTGTTTGCCGACAGAGACGTTTGTGATTGAATGTTATGATCTTGCCGTACCAACTCACCAATGATCGGTTGATCGGTAGAGTCCTTTCTCAGTACAATCCATGCTACTAGCTCCAGATAGTTGGCCACAAACCAATGCAATGTCAATGGGGTCACGCTCTTGTCTGCAAGCTGACTGAAGCTCTCTGAAATTTACTTCACAGTGCACACAAAGAACATTTCAGAGAGCCTCGGTCAGCCTTGGTCAGCTTGATCAGGTTATGCTGTGTTGGCGGTCAACATATATATATAATTGTATATATTTTTTCTTTTTTTTTTCTTATTCTAAATTTTTTTCTTTTAACCTCTATTTAAACAGGCAGGTCAATTAAGAACCAATTCGGTAACACTTTATAATAACACTTTATAAGACCTTTATAATGCATTTGTAGATAATGAACTAATCATGAACAAACCATTTATATACATTCGTACATTATTATTAAATCATGTATAACTATATTTGTATAATATTTACAAATTAGTTATACATTATTTATAACTCATTATCAACATTGTTTCTACTTGATTTGTTCATCATTAAATAATGTTGTTTAATGTGTAGTAAGTAACACATTTGTAGATGCTTTGAAAAATGGATATGAAAAAACGACTATACATCCATTTATTTGTTCATGTTCAAAAAATTTTTGTTAATACATTCATAAAACATCTATAAATCATTTGCAGGTGCTATTGTGTGCCCTAATCTAAAGTGAAGACTATTCATCATTAAAACATTTCTAATACAGTTAATTATTTGTTGACTTTTTCATCATATTCATATTGTTTGATATTGAAAGCTTTGAGAGCTTGAAATTCTCAAAACTTGGTTTGATGTTAAACCATATCATTAATATGTTAATATTAACAAAACAAAATTTATGGTTTTTGGTAATCGAAAAGAAATAGAGGGGGATATCGAGTAAAACATATGTGATGTAAAAATAGAAAGAGTTTCTGAGATAAAATGTCTAGGCCGGGGTATTATTGACCAGAAATTAACATGGAAACAACATGTTAACTATATTCAAGGAAAAATATCTAAGTCAGTAGCAATATTGTATAAATGTAAGGATATATTAAACTACAAAGCCTTGCACATAATTTACTGCTCACTTATACTTCCTTACATTACAAGAAAATGGTTTGTAAAGACATTTTTGAAAACTACAAGGGTGAATAATACTGTTTTTCTTTGCTATTTTCTTTTAGAATACTGTTTTGGAGTCTTCATTTTTGTTAAGAATATAGGACAGGCATATATAAGCATTATGCTTCAGTCTGTACCGTTTCAGTCACTGTAAAATCAAATATTGTTAAATGATGGTGTATATTGTATTGTGTGAGATGATGACTGAATAAACTACTATAATACTACTACTACTACTACTACTACTACTACTACTACTACTACTACTACAACTACTACTACTACTACTACTACTACTACTACTACTACTACTACTACTACTACTACTACTACTACTACTACTACTACTACTACTACCTGTTAGAAATGTAGCTTTCGGATCCACCCTTCTTTGTGACATCAAACAGTGACAGAATTAGGACTATAGATAAATGCAATTTTATTAACATATAAAATACATGTGCACACATAACATATAGTGTAACCTGGGGGACACTAGGACCCAGGAGTAGTATGTAGAGCGAGTCTCACGCGAATGAGACTTCACGTTTGTTCTCATCAGTTTGAATGGAAGCTACATACACGTTATACTATTATATATTATTAGCAGAGCCAAGGAATTATTATTATTATTATTTTTTTTTTCTCCCATCCCAATGTTAGTCGTTATGCCAATTCCCAATCCACTTCCTGGTCGTTGCGCACTCTACCCCCTACCGTCGGTCCGGGAGGGCGGAGACTATCACATGCTTCCTCCGACACATGTGTACCCAGCCCACCGCTTCTTTTCACCTGGCAGCACGGACTCTCACTGGGAGAGTGTAACGAGTGGAAGATCACACTACCTCTCTCAGATCAGTCCCTTGCTGTGCAGGCGCCCCAACCGAACTGTAGGAGTCACTGTTTACAATGACCAGGACCCACCCTCGCCGGGTTTCCCAACCGCTAACACTGCCAATTGTGTTAGTATGGACGGTCGGCCAACCCGGAAGCACCACAGCTGGATTCGATCCCACTGTCTCTGTGGTGGTAGACAGACGCTTAGTCCGCTGCGCTACCCGGCCGCACCCCAGGAATTATTTTGTGCTGCCCCACGCTTTTAATTAAGGTATGAGCAAGCTAAACACCTTTTTTGTTGGTAAATCTATTCCATCATTTCCGACCTACAACTTATTGTCCTATATTTTGTGTAGACTTGATAAATAATAATAATAATAATAAATAACCCCATTTTTGGTGGTCAGATCACCAGCTTTAAACATAATGTTGTTGTTTATGGCTGTGTTGTTTTGCTTGCTTGCTTGAGATTGCTATTCACTTTGTGTTTTCTCCATGTATGTTTTATGAAGTAAGCTAAGGCTACAATTAGCCCTGCTGTAGGCTGGACAAGATATGCCTCCTAAAGTGTCTAAACGGAAGTACAGGAAGAACAGGCTACAGGCGTTCCAGTTTCGACAAAACAATTATAGAAACATGTGAAGTGGGGGCGGCTGGGTGGCGCAGCCGACATTGCGCTCGTCACCAACGCAAGGGACACCGGGTTCGACTCCGGCTGTCTGCGTTGCCTCCGGCTTGGGTCGGCCGTCATACTAAGTCAATTGGCAGAGTTAGTGGGTGGAAGTCGATGGGTGGTAATCTGGACGTTGTGGACAGCGACTCCTACAGGTCGGTTGGGGGACGCCTGCACAGCAGAGACAGGAAATGGCGGGGGTAGTGTGAGCCTCCCACACGTTACACCTCGCCAATGAGAGTCCGCGCTGGCAGGTGAAAAGATGTGACAGGCTGCCTCCACATGTATCGGGGGGGACATGTGATGCAAGGCTTCTATCCTCCCTACGACATACTTGTGGGGGGCATATGTGAGCAACGTTCAAGACAGGGGAGGGGAGAATTGACACGACAAATTGGGATGGGAGAAAAATAGAAAAAGAGGAGAAAAAGTGGATAAAAAAAAAATAAAAAAAATTAAGTGCACAATATTTCCTCATTTAAGCCACTGCAACGGCTTTGCCTGAAGAATTTACTACATGACCGGGACGTTCTAGTTTGTTTGCCGACAAGATTCGGGAAAAGTTTGGTCAGTTCGGAGGCAGCTTCCAGGGGAAGTATACACCGGATATTCTACCCCATAGACACTTTCGGCAGTAGTT
Source organism: Notolepis coatsorum (assembly GCF_963971535.1). Classification (NCBI taxonomy): domain Eukaryota; kingdom Metazoa; phylum Chordata; class Actinopteri; order Aulopiformes; family Paralepididae; genus Notolepis; species Notolepis coatsorum. The sequence goes on along the minus strand of NC_140174.1, from coordinate 38,503,641 downwards.
CTTTACCAGGCTTTATCTCCTTTATAACTGGGAACGAGGTTAGCCCTGCTGTACACAATCTATAATCACTGTGACCTGATTGGTGGAATGATGCTCCCACCTGATCAGAATCATTGACGGTGATCTTGAAGCCTCTGAGGATCTCCCCGGCTGGCGGGTGTTCATACATGGTGACCTCGAACCTGTTCTGTGGGCCATTCTCCCCGTAGAACGTGGGAGGGTGGTTGTTGAGGTCCACCACACGGACCGTCACCGCCGTGAAGTCATGATCCTCCAGCAGCCTGTCGTTTGGTCCTATCTCAGTGGCCTGGGTTTACAAATAGATACACAGATAGATCCGATACCGCAGATTACTATAAGATAAGCATGTACAGTATCAGCACCCAGGAAACAACTAGAGAGAGTTGCTATACAAATAAAGTTATTATTATTATTGTCAAAAGAGGCAACTATTTTCTACCTTGACTTTAATATCGTATAATTCACTTTTCAGCTGGGCTGGATACGTTGCTAGACTGATGCACCCGCTTGTACTATTTATGTCAAAGACGCCGTCGTTACCTGTAAGGGAAGAAAGAGGTGTTAAGTGTGTGAAGGAATGACACTTGGAGACAGAGAGAAGAAACACTGCCTCCTACAAATCTGTATGTACTGTACGCAGTTAAGCCATTTAACTGGAGCGAATGACAGCTGAAATTGGCATGTATTTAATCTTTTGTAAAAATGGTTTGCCGTTGAGAACGCTTACCGTTTACAAGAGAGTAATATATGGGGTTTGGATTGCCTTGGTCTCCGTCTTTGGCATACACAGTAAATATTTCAGAGCCCTAAAAGTACAAGCAGCTATATTATATTACATTCATATGTTTACCCAGAAGAAAAGAACAACAACTGACTATTTAACTGCTATGCAAAAACAGTACATAAAGGTAGAATCTATAATGCCTTCAAACAGTGACCTCTTATCTTATCTAGGCAAAAGAGCCCACTTGATATTGCACTTTGTTTACTTTTTTTGGGTGTGGGTTGGTGTTGAGTGGGGATAGGGGAGGGGTTTCTCTTTCTGTGCCACACCTCAGGGTGGAGAAATCCACAGCATAATATGTCATTTGACACACGTGTCAGACCAAAACAAAACAAAGTGCAATACCGATCGGAGCTCTTTTGCCGAGAGGTCGCTGTTTGACGGCATTACAGATCATACATTTAACCCTTTCACTACCACACTACAGAAGGTTAACCCTTTCACTACCACACTACAGAACCGCCTGTTGTGTGGTAGTGGAAGGGCTAACCTTCTGTAGTGTGGTAGTGAAAGGGTTATATGGTCGTACTGGCGAATCGCGTCTCGCTCTTTCGCCATATCGAGATATACCTCATCTCCAGTACCTACTGTACTTCATTAACGAAAACAAAGCACCCATGCACTTGACCAGGCCCCGCCCCAGTGCCCCCCTATAAGGCACCAGGCATGGTCACACTCGCCCTTCCTCTTTTTCGTTTTCCATCATGGACGTGCTTTTCATCCCATGTAACTAGCTGTTGATGAAATGCAGAGAGAAATTGAACAATGTTGGGTTTCGCCGGAGATTTACCAGCCCCTGGAATCTTCTCGGCATGTTCCAATGGCGCGTCGGGCCTGTCCTGGGGTTTCCTCGTCTTTTGACAGCAGATCGAGGGAAGTCATGCGATGTTTAGCTATCGGGCTAACTTGTGCCCAGGTAGGATCTGCGCCACTAGGCATAACAATGCTGGCTTTAGTGATGCTGCTCGAGTTGTCCCGGGAGACAACCGAGTTGTGTATTGGCGCAAGGGGCAGGATATCTGGGTAAACGTTGTTGTTTTCCCGGTTATCCTGGAGCGCGCGGCTAACGCTATGCTATATGCTGGGTTACTGTTTCTGTTTTGATTCCCCGCTGAGGGCTGTCTTTCTAAAAGGTCTTCCCTCCTCTTAACCATTCATGCTGACGGTCAATCGGTGTCTACTGTTGGGAGTATTGACGGGGGCTTGTTTACCTTTTTCATGGGTGAATGGGCTGAGGCCTAGGGCTGGTGTGCTTTTTGTGAATATTATGAATGGTATGCGGGACTGGTGTTCTCTGGTCCGCATCCCCTTAACGTTGTGTGTATGGGCTAGCCCATTCTACAGTGTATTGGTGGTGTTTTAGTTAATTTATTCATTAACCCCTTCATGGGTGCACACCACAGTGGAGGTTGCTGGTTGCAACCACCACTGGTGCTCCGTGTTTATGAAGCAGGTGGCATCAGTCCTTTGCCTCTGGCATGTTGAAACAGTGCCCCGCCCGGCCGACGCCATGAGGTGAGGCGGCCCGGCGGGTGGCTGGTGGGCTGTTAAGCCTATACCGCCACGGTATAGAATTAGCAGCGATTAGTAACCTTGTTCGAATTGCTGTTTTTTCCGGTAAAAAATGGTGTCTGGTGGCGGGGCCATGAGGGCCAGCCGACGTCGAAACATTGCATGAGGTTTTTGACGTTATTAGCTTTGACCTAGCCGCAAGCTATAACCGCAGGGAGGGCTAGGATGCTGTCAACGCTTGTTTACAGACATCTTGGTTGGATTAGTCTCCTTTTGAGGGGGTGAGAAGTTACAAATAATTTTTCCCTCCTCAGGGCTCCCCTCTCCGCAGAGGATCTTTGGTCTTCTGCTGGAGCGCGGGCGGTATTTGACCTAGGCCCCACACCGCCTCACGCCGCGCAGCCAGAGGTGAGAGCACGGGCTTGCCAGCGGCTGCGGCGAGGCCCTCGACCAGCGGCCATGTTTCCCCCGCCTGAGGTACCCTGGGCTCAACGTCAACAGGTGTCCACAAGGCCGACAGCCATGGCGGCCGAGGGATCGGCTACATTGGATGAGCACGCCCTAAAAAACCGTCGCCGTCCGGCTGTGTGCAGCCCGCTCTCCGGTCACTCCCTCCCCCAACACCAGCGGAAAAGGAGCTCTGATTTGTTTCCTTTGGCTGCGGGCCGCGTGTCTTCAATGAAGCGCAAGCGGCCCCACGTTCGCTTCTCATGGGGACAGGGGCTGACACCCAGTTGATGGCTGAGACTGGGTCTGTCCGTGAGAATGTTGTGCTGTCAAGCGGCTCCCACGCCACACGTTCTGCGTCTGTGTTTGGTTGAGCCTGGTGTTACGTCTGTCAACTACAAGGGTTGTCAGCATGGGGGCTTCAGACCTTTTGAGGCAAACAGTGCGGGCTTCCCCGACCTCGCCTTCGCCAGGCCGGGTATCACGTTAGTGCCTCCCACTCCTGCAAGATCGGCAGTGGTCTGGCAGGCGCGCGTGATTTGGGTGGTAGTAATATCACTGCAGGGCTACGGTGTGTAGGAACCCATGGGGGCCTCACACCTTGCATGTCCAGCTGCAGAACAACTCCTCAGCATGCTGGAGGGGTGTTCAGTGGGGGAGCTTTTGTCACCTAGTATGATGTCAGCTTCCCCCGTATCAAACCGGCCCTTTCTGTCGGGGTCCCCCCTTGGGTGCGATTGCCTCGTGGGTAGTGTCAGGGTCCGATGTCCCGACTCCACAGAACGCTCTGCTCGCACGGTTAGCGGGTCCAGGGTTGTCTACGCACAGCGGGTGGGACCGGGCCGCCTATCTACAGTTCCTAGCGGACCAGCGCCAAATGGTGGCGGGTGCGTTTGGGAGTATCATCACATATGGCTACAGCAGTACCATATGTCGAGGTGGATGGAGAGAACGCTGAGGCGGGGACTTGTGTTTACACAACCCCACCCGTTTTCAGGTTTGGTACAGACCGTATTGTCAGGGTCACCAGCAGTGACAGCTCTGGTCAACAAGATCCAATCTCTGTGGGCGAAGCAAGCCATCGTCGTGGCGTTTTCCTCCCGGTATTCTCTGGTGCCCGAGAAATCGGGAAGGGGGGGTGTCAGACCCATGCTGGACCTGTCCCATGGGAAGGTTCAGCATTTTGGACCGTCTCCTACCTGTTGAACACTGTCAGGTGGGGGCCTGGTTCTCCTCCATAGACCTGTAGGAATGCGTATTCGCATCCCCGATCTTCCATCCTAGGGCTTACCTACGCTTCCTTTGCAGGTTTTAGCATATGAGTACCAGAGGCTGCCGTTCGGCTTTTCTCTGGCTCCCCGCATCTTCACCAAGTGCGTGGAGGCTGCACTGGGGCCTCTGCGTCGTCAGGGGTTACGAAGTGTATTCTACCCTGACGACGTTCTGGTCCTTGGCGGTCAAGGTGGATCGTCAGGTCTCATACCAGGCAGGTGGTGGAATTCCTCACCAGCCTGGGGTTTGCTGTAGACTGGAAGTAGAGTACTCCTCTTCCCAGTCAATGGGTGGAGTACAATGGGCATCCCTCTCAGAGCATGTTATCGACATGCTCGGGAGGTTCCGTCCTAGGACGGTTACCGCTCTGTCCGTGATGCGCCTGCTCGGTATGATGGCATCTGCTCATTCCGTGGTCCCTCTTGGCCTCCTCTTCACCTCATGAGGAGGATACAGAGGTGGTTTTCCAGTATGGAAATAGACCCGGTGAGAGGCAAGTGGAAGCGGCTAAGGTTCCCGTGTCAGTACTGGGGGACCTCGCCTTCTGAGGAGGGCCTGGGGCCCTCACCAGGGTTGTCCCCATGAGCAGTAGGCTGTCACACGTCACGGTTTTCACCGACGCCTCCCTCACTGGGGACGCGTTGGGCCAATGCAGTAGGGTGCAGCTGGCAAGACCATGCTGCCCGGTCTGCGCTACGTTCAATGTGTTGGTATTGAAGGCGGTCCTTCTGGTCCTCAAAGTGTTTTGGTCACGACGGACAATACGATGTCAGTGTCGTATATCGACAGACAGGGAGGAGTACGCTCCCCCCGTCTGCACCGGGCGGCGGTCGGCTGGCTATGGGCGTTTTCCATCTGTGCAGCCTGAGGGCTCTCCACATCCCCGGCAGGGTGAATGTGGGTACAGGTGTGATGTCGCGGGGCGGTCCTCACCTTGACGAGTGGGGATTACGTCCGGACATAGTCGGGCAGGTCTGGGACCGATGCCGTGGCCACATGGGATTCTGTACGTTTTTCCCCCCACACATCTGATAGGTCAGTTGTTGGTGCGGATACGTCGGGAGCGCAGGACCTTGGTCCTGTTCGCGCCAGACTGGGGCACAGCTGTGTGGTTCCCGGTCCTGATCCAGCTCTTGTTAGCCCCGACGTGGCCTGTTCCTTGGTCGTCGCGGGCCCTCTCTCAGGTGCACGGGTCTCTGTGTCAGTTCCCTGTGCTGGGCCAGCCTCTGATGGTTTGGCTGGTGAGAGGGTGAGTCTGGAGAGGATGGACCCTTCTGTGGTCAACACCATCCGGAACGTGCATGCTCCCTCCACTATCGCGGGTTACACGGGTAGGTGGCGTATTTTCCAAGAGTGGTGTAAGGTGGGGGGCTGGGAACTGGTGTCCTGCCCCCTGGACGCTGTCCTTTCCTTCCTTCAGTCTATTTTGGATAGACTGTCGGCTTCGACAGTGAGGGTATATGCCGCGGCTATATCCTCTTGTCATGAGGGGTTTTGAGGGCGCTACATTGTTCAGCCACCCTCTTGTGAAGCGTTTCCTGCTTGGCGCTCGGCGCCTTAAGCCGGTGGAACATTCTCTGTCTCCGAGTTGGGACCTCCAACTGGTCCTCGGCCGGTTGTCCGAGGCCCCGTTTGAGCCTCTTGAGCAGGCGTCTTTGGAACAGCTGTCTTCAAGACTGCATTCCTGCTGGCCATCATCTCCACTAAGCGCGTGGGTGAGCTCTGTGCTCTCTCGGTGCGGCCTGAGTGCTTGTCTATTCGTGTCAATAGCGGTGCGACTCTGAGGCCTAATCCAGTCTTCGTGCCAAAAAATATCCGGAGCTCTTTTCACTCCAGGGATATTGTGGTTCAGGCGTTTCATCCGCCTCCTCACACTGGTGAGTTAGAGGCGAGCCTTCACCTGTCGTGTCCAGTCCGGGCTTTGGAGGTTTACCTCAGCCGGACTCAGGACCTCAGGGCTACCGATCAGCTCTTTGTTTGTTACGGTGGCTCTCGTGCTGGTGAGGCACTGTCGAAACAGCGCCTGTCACATTGGTTGTGCGAGGGCTTTGCCCTTTGCTACACGTTGGCTGAGCTGGCCCCCCCTGGGGGTTTCAGGGCGCACTCCACTCGTGGAGTGGCGGCCTCTGCCGCCTTGTTAGGGGGGGCCTCGGTGGAGGCCATCTGTGCTGCGGTCTCCTGGTCCTCCCCGGGTCCCTTCGTTAGGTTTTACCTCATGGACATGACTGGGGGTTCTGTCTCCCAGGCGGTTCTGAGGTCTGGGACCTCCCCTGCGTCCCGCCCTTCGGTGGGTTAGCAGGGATGTGTGAGTGTGTGCCACGAGGTGATGTGTCACACGTGGTCCCGCCTGTGCTGTGCGTTTTAGGGGTCTCTAGTTCCTCTTTTTCGCACTTGGGTGGAGTTGACTGCCGCCCCCTCTTCGCTAGGAAGGGGGGGTGACGGGACTCCCCTCCCCCCTGGTGATAGGGCTTGCGGGTCCTCAGGGGGTACATTTGTTGGTCCTCGCGTCTGCTCTGTCCCAATATCTCGATATGGCGAAAGAGCGAAACGCGATTCGCCAGTACGACCATATAACGATAGGTTATGTATATAACCTAGTTATATGAGTACTGGCTGAGCGCCTCGCTCTTAGCGCGCCCTGAGGTCCCTTGAGGGGTTTTTTCTTGATGGAAAACTTTTCCCGAGGAAAGGAGAGTGTGACCACGCCTGGTGCCTTATAGGGGGGCACTGGGGCGGGGCCTGGCCAAGTGCATGGGTGCTTTGTTTTCGTTAATGAAGTACAGTAGGTACTAGAGATGAGGTATATCTCGATATGGCGAAAGAGCGAGACGCTCAGCCAGTACTCATATAACTAGGTTAACCCTTTGTAGTGTGGTAGTGAAAGGGTTAACCTGTAGTGTGGTAGTGAAACCATTAACCCTTTGTAGTGTGGCAGTGAAAGGATTAATGCACTGTTGAGAATGTAACTGAGACTTACAGGAACTGAAACCTCATAGATGTATCCAAAGTAAGGGGTGCCGATGAAGGAGGGAGGTGTGTCCTGGGCGTCGATTACATTGACCGTTATGGTGGCTGTGGAGGTCAGCACCTGCTGTTTCCCCTTGTACTTCCCACCTCCGTCCTGAAAAGATAAATAGTGAGCCAGATGGTGAGATTTAACCCTATCACTACCACACTACAGAAGGTTAACCCTTTCACTACCACCCTTTGTAGTGCAGTAGTGAAAGGGTTAACCTGTAGTGTGGTAGTGAAAGCGTTTACCTTTTGTAGTGTGGTAGTGGAAGCCAGGGTTAAATGATCTTTTGCATATTTTTCTTCGTTTTGATCGAGCAGAACTTCTGACACCATGTTGTGTCTACAAAAAGTATATGTGTGAGACGAACTGTTAACTAGTATTGAGGATTTATTGAACTTAATCAACTACTGAATGTAGTTTTACACACAATGATTTCGTTTTTTTTATGCTAAATTAATAAATACATTTATATAATTATTTATTTAAGCATAATGGAATTCAACTTGCGCGTTTACGGCAGTACCAAGCTAATTTATAAACAAGCTAACTAGCTGAATGTGGTTTGGCAGAACTCACAAACTGGACATGTTTACAGATAACTATTTCTCAAGACGTAAAATACACTATAAAATATTGTCATGAGGGCACTAGTTCAATGTTTTGAAATTTGAACAGACAGTATTGAAACGTAGTTAGTTTCTCTTCCCTATTGTTAGCATGCAGCAACAATTAGATCTGAAATTAGTTTCAAAACGGTTGCACCGTGGTGAAAATAAAAAAGTACAGTAGATTTCATTATCTGTTCTTATGCACGCCTGGTGATACTAAATCCAAATTGAACTTGGTCATTTGAAAGATAATATATGTATATATATAAATGTGCGAATTGGTTATTATAAGGTAATTTATAAGCCTGCTATTCTATATTCTATAATAATATTTCAAATTGCATTGGTCCGGATGGGAGAATTCAGTACTGTATCTACAGAACCTCCTGTTTAATCATCTTCCCTTTATTCATCTCCTTAGATTTTCTGTACACATGATCTCAAGAAGGTACTGAACGAGATCAGTGGCAGTTTTTAATGTTTGGTCATTATTAGCATGGTGTTATTCACTGTCAAAGATGCAAAGAAAAATCATAATTCATATTCTCCTTTGTTTCATCATAATTTAAGCAAGCCTAGTAATAGACACAACATTTCTGACACTGGGAATACATTCACTGAGGTCCATAGATGTCCCTAGATACCAAGAATATGCAAATGGACCTTGTAGAAGTGGAGCAATATTCCATTTACTTAGGTATGTATTTTAGGCAGATTTTCAGAAAATAGGCTTCGGGCTTAAGAGATCAACGTATTTATGACGGACGTAAGAAATAGAGCAGTCTTTTCTTCCTCACCCCCTCCCCCAACCTTCCAACGTCGCTTTGGATAAAAGCGTCAGCTAAATTACTGAATGTAAACCTCCTCTACCCCTCCCTCGAAGGGGTGACATCACCTTCTCACCTTGGCAACCACCGTCACAAAATGTGTGGGAGTCATCTCGTAGTCCAAAGTCTCGCCGGGCTTAATCCTGAGGACACCGCTGTGACCGTCGATGGTGAACTTGGCCGGCGACAAGCTCTGTTTTTAGTGTAAAAAGTCACACATTAGGTAGTGTGAGTAACGGGTTCCTAGGTGTTTATATATCTGGTTAAACTTAGCAGTCTGTTGCTATCGAAACCAATCCTTCCCCTCGATGCAGCGTACAGTATGCAGGCCTGTCATGTTCTAGAGAAGCTTCTCTCAACTGTCCTTCCTACCTTTTCTGTACATCTGTGGTCTTTTGTCAGAATGTTTACATGAACAGCGACAGTTAGCGTCCTGTCAGTTGCTTCTCAAAAACAACCCTGAGCCCCTGTTAAAGGAACACGACCAACATATCGTCTTCTCCCGAGTGAGGCAAGAAGATAGATACCAGTTTCCTCTCTGTGCGTTCAGTAGAAAGCTATCTGGCTGCAAGTTAGCCTAGCTTAGCACAATGAATGGAAGCGGACAGTGCCAGTTAGCACCGGCACTGTCCGCTTCCATTCATTGTGCTAAGCTAGGCTAACGTGCAGCCTGATACGTTTCTACTGAGCGCACAGAGAGGAAACTGGTATCTATCTTCGTCTCTCTCTCTGGAGAAGACGGTAAGCTAATTTCCCAAAATGTTGGCGTGTTCCTTTAAGCTATCAACGCCTTGCTGAAACATCACTGACATGTAATCCACCAAAGTAACACCATTTACAGACTGCATTCAACCCAGAATGAAAATAATAATCTTTTCAGCCGCCGCTCTGCACACTGTTCCATCACTCAAATCCATGCCCTTGTTTTTGTGTCTTGACATGATGGTGGCTCTCTCACAATTCTTTCACCCCAGCCTGCCTAGCACTGTGTGTGTGTGTGTGTGTGTGTGTGTGTGTGTGTGTGTGTGTGTGTGTGTGTGTGTGTGTGTGTGTGTGTGTGTGTGTGTGTGTGTGTGTGTGTGTTTTTGTGTGTGTGTGTGTGTGTGTGTGTGTGTGTGTGTGTGTGTGTGTGTGTGTGTGTGTGTGTCTGTGTGTGTGTGTGTGTGTGTGTGTGTGTGTGTGTGTGTTTTTGTGTGTGTGTGTGTGTGTGTGTGTGTGTGTGTGTGTGTGTGTGTGTGTGTGTGTGTGTGTGTGTGTGTGTGTGTGTGTGTGTGTGTGTGTGTCTGTGTGTGTGTGTGTGTGTGTGTGTGTGTGTGTGTGTGTGTGCGTGCGTGCGTGCGTGCGTGTGTGTGTGTGTGTGTGTGTGTGTGTGTGTGTGTGTGTGTGTGTGTGTGTGTGTGTGTGTGTGTGTGTGTGTGTGTGTAAGTGATGGTCGGACAGTATGTTATTGGAAGCAGGTAGGATAGTATCACCTGTAGGATGTACGAGACGCTGCCTCCAGAGCCCATGTCTTTATCCACTGCTTGGACTTTGTAGACGCTGCTCCCAGGAGTAGCATCCTGGGGAACAGACGAGAGAGTTTGGAGTGAGAAACGTGTGAGACACTCTCTCTGGTTAAATACAATGAATCTATGTACTGATCTAAAAACATAGGTGACATTTCAGTCCGTCGACCATAGGGACAAACAACAGATGTAGACAGAATCATATATACACACATATGAGCGTACAGGTGCCCATCAACAGGGGTTCTTACAGGGCTTGACATTAACTTGTTGGCTCACTAGCCACTGTGGCTAGTGGTTTTCCAAAGTCACTAGCCACTCAGCATTTTCACCAGCCAAAAATCCCCACACACGCCGATCATAACCCAACAATGGTAATAATGTGATTATTAAAATGGTCATGTGAAAATGGGCTCCAGACAAACCTTTTTCACCACCGTGATGAATGAGAGAGAGAGAGAGAGAGAGAGAGAGAGAGAGAGAGAGAGAGAGAGAGAGAGAGAGAGAGAGAGAGAGAGAGAGAGAGAGAGAGAGAGAGAGAGAGAGAGAGAGTGCGCACTTAGGTTCTAGGTTGAAGGAATTGATGAACAATGTCGCCGTTGGAGCGTTTCATTATAAGCGTCTTGCAAGTTGCAACGTTGGTTAAGATATGAAAATACTTGCCAGTAGTGTAAGGATGCATTAGCCATTACCTTTGCACACGCCTCCTTCGCCTTATAAGGAGCTGGCGGGCGTGTCTGTATGCAAATTCCGGTGTACGAGAACGTGCTTCCAGCGTCATTACCTAGCTTAATTACAGAGACTTGTGTTGGATGTTCTAGCTGTGTTCAACTTCGAACAAGCCTGCCAGCTTGATTTCAGCCAGGCAGAAAACGGGTCCATAAACGAAAGTTTTAATCCACACCAGTATGTAAACAAAGGTTTTAACCATCCACAACAGAATACTGCAGTCCAAATGTATTTCCGATGCTTGATTCTTCTCTCAAACCGACGCAATATCTTGAAACTATTATGTTTATTGGCGACGCGACTCAGTATGAAAAGAACTTTGAAGAGAGGTTTCAGGTTTCACATGGCTTTTTTGTTTATTCCGTCATTCAGCATCAGGGTGATGATCAGAGTCAATCAGAGGCAGATCAGGGCTGGTCTTTGCATAATGCACGTGTTATAGCCAATCAAAGGCAGAGATTTTTTATTTTTTTTTAGAATGCACATGGCCAGGGAGAAAAAGACGCTAAACACACACACATACACACAGACAGACAGACCTTTAAGCCACTAGCCACTGGGGCGGGTAGAATGACAGAGTTACACGCCACAGGGGAATTCTACCCGCATCTGGCGGGTGGGCGGGTGCTAATGTCAAGCCCTTCTGCAACATAATGCAGTCCAAAGTACATAGAATAGTATGTTTGACTCCACTGGTTGATTGTTCTATTGACCTATTCACTTCGCCACCATCTTTGTTTTCACTATGAACGCATTTTCAGTGAGCTGATGAGTAATTCACTTTCATGTTTTTCAAAATACGACAACTATGGCAATGAAAAATAATCAAGAGTCATGAGCTCATAATTCTTATGAGTGTATACTGCCTGTTGTTTATATTTTGGTCCTTGAAGTGGCATTTTCCTAGCTAGGTTTTAACATTGAAGTGAACAGGCACTTCCGCATCCGTATCTCACATTGCATCAAACTCGACCAACATGGTGGCAAAGTGACTATGGCAAATAGGTTGTCAGGATAAAACCATAGGTACACCAAGCAGCTTACTGTACTGTATACTATAGCACTTTAGGCAGGTATGCATTTAGTCAAATCCCAGTGTATTTATATTATTCATAGCCCATTGTCAAAATCATAAGTCCCAACTGGCAAGAGTATAATATAAAAGAGTAGGCCTATATTCAACATCAGCTTGATGTGTAGGTCCAACGTTTCAAAGTTCTTTCAAGTTTTACTCTTATACAGTAAAATACACACTGTGGTTTTTTCAGATGCATGTATGCAGGTTTCTGGGTAATTTGTGTTGTTCCCTGTAATATTTATTGAATTCCTTGTTAATCTTTATTGTTGCATGTCAGTTGCCCTCTGGCCTTTTATGATAAAGACAGAGCTCAACTGAACACAATCTTGATGGCAAACATTTAGCAGTGTCACAGTACAGCATTTTATCACAAAGACACCTTCCAACAATACACGACTACACTGAGACGTGTCATTTTGTTCACAAATGTCTACAATTTCAAACATACCTCTGGTATATCAATGATGAATGGCAAATTTAGGAATTGAGGTCTTTCATCGTTGACATCCGTGACAAACACTCTTATTGTCTCAGCAACCTGAAAGAGGTAAGTAAATACATGGTCATAGCCACAGTTGGAAACGTATAGAATTTGGAACAAATATTTGACATCAGTACGCACCTTATTGCGACCATCTGTGATGCTAACAAGAGCTGAAATTTCAGCTTGTTTCTAAAAATAACACACAAAAAAGGCTCCTGTCACTCTGAACAGCAACACTGTGAGATGGTTTCATTTTATGATGTCTTTCTTTAGATGGAAAAAAACAGTGTATGAAAGGGAAGTGCTATATTTTAAAGAAGCTAAACCAATTTCTGTGCTTTCAGTCCGTTCAAAAAGCACTTGTAGGCTTTGTTTCTGAGATATTAGAAGGAGACAATGGTCCTCATTCTTGAACGGACATATGTGAAAGTTACCAAGGAATTCCTTCGTAACTCGATTTACAAATTTATTCTGCATTCTCGAACGGATTAGTATTGTAAATTCGTTGTATGATTTATGTAGGATTTACGAACTCGAAAAGGCAGTCGTAAATCGGACATAAGTCAGACAGACCGGTGTGCGCCTGTGTTTTTGACAGCTGTCTGTGGGAGAAGTCCTTGGGGATTGCGTCACTTCGATCCTACAGACATCCGTGGAATTAAATAATTATAATGATAATAAATACGACAATATTTGTATCATTAACAATCACGTTTTAGATATATAGTCATGACTCAATGAACCATGTCCGAAAATAAATAAATAAGAACTGAACTCAATAGTGTGGATATAGCTTGGCCGCCCTAGACTATTAATATTCCATATACCATCTTGTTCTCCATGATATTATTTATTGTTGGTTTTATTTGTATTTTCTTTTACATTGCTCATTGTATAAATTGTAAGAGCCAGTGAAGAAACATTCCAACAAGCGCTTCCATCACCACATGGTCCTCTCCTGGCTGTCCAGCATCGCCTGTCGGTAGGTCGGGCTGTGCACCAGCACTGCCCCCCGTCCAACATTCCACTGCTCATCTTGCCCGGACAACAGACTGCTGTCCAAGTCCGACAGCGATTAATTGCATGGATGTAGGCCAAATAAAGCCTTTAAACATTAATTTGATTTACTTGATGTTGTCACTATTATTAGATATAGTTTACAATTTCTCTCAAGAACTAAACACATCACTTCACTAATATGTCAGAGAATACGCGTGGCAGCGCTGGTGGATGGGGGGCGGGCAGCGCTGGTGGACAGATTAAATTGTATTGTCATCATACAGCACAAGTACACCGCTGCCCCCGTCCACCAGCGGTGCCACGCATGCCCGTGGCAACGCGGTCCAGCAGGCAATTGTGGAGGATAACAGAACTTGTCCCCTCCCTCTACCCAATCCCCAGTTTTATTGTCCCCCCCCTCTTTATAAAGAGGGTCCCCACATGTAAATCTATCTCTTTCTCCCGGGTCCCCTAGCTAGTCACTTTGGTGAGAGCCATCAAGCCATTCTCTGACTATTCTGTATTTGATACATTCATTCCGAGTTAATAAAGTGTATTACTGGATCTCCATTGACTGAGTAGGTTATTATGGCCACATTAATCCACACAATGCTGAACAGCCAGGAGAGGGTCACCAACAGCCTGGAGAGGTTTGCTAACAGCCAGGAGAGGGTCGCCAACAGTCTGGAGAGGGTCGCTAACAGCCAGGAGAGGGTCGCCAACAGTCTGGAGAGGGTCGCTAACAGCCAGGAGAGGGTCGCCAACAGCCTGGAGAGGTTCGCTAACAGCCAGGAGAGGACCACGGTGGTGATGGAAGCGCTTGCGGCCACCTTGGCCCAAATAAAACGCACAATTACTCAGTAGTATTTATATATTTTATACCCAGTTTAATCACATGTGCATTATATGTTACTATTGCACTTTACTGTTACATTTGCACTTTGGTTGGAATCTAATCTAATTTTGAGATCAGTCGCAAATGTTGAATGGGTCAGCACGGTGCAAATGCAATGCTGACCCTCTCGCTATTTTGCACACGCCTCCTTCGCCTTATAAGGAGCTGGCGGGCGTGTCTGTATGCAAATTCCGGTGTACGAGAACGTGCTTCCAGTTTAAGAATGAATAACGTTTTTCATTCATGGGAACCCAGCTGCGAAGATTTTGGCCACTTACGGAGACCGTTTCACACGTTCAGGAATCCCGAGGAGGATTTTTGTTAATGTGTTAGTACGAACTTTTTACCAAGATATTTACAAAGGTACTTACGAACATGCTCGAGAATGAGGACCAATGTTGGCATTTTTTTATTATTTTTTATAATTTTTTTCCTCCTTCTTTTTCCGCTTTTTCTCCCAATGTTAGTCGTTATGCCAATTCCCAATCCCCTTCCTGGTCGTTGCGCACTCTACCCCCTACCGTTGGTCCGGGAGGGCGGAGACTATCACATGCTTCCTCCGACACATGTGTACCCAGCCCACCGCTTCTTTTCACCTGGCAGCGCGGACTCTCACTGGGAGAGTGTAACGTGTGGAAGGTCACACTACCTCTCCTAGATCCTTCCTTTGCTGTGCAGGCGCCCCGACCGAACTGTAGGAGTCGCTGTTTACAACGACCAGGACCCACCCTCGCCGGGTTTCCCACCCGCTAACACTGCCAATTGTGTTAGTATGGACGGTCGGCCAACCCGGAAGCACCACAGCTGGATTCGATCCCACTGTCTCTGTGGTGGTAGACAGACGCTTAGTCCGCTGCGCTACCCGGCCGCACCAATGTTGGCATTTTTGGCAAAGCTAGTGGAAGTCATTGCTTCTTGCAATGCCTGAAAGGACAGTTTGTGACAAATCACATAATGCTTCTTAGAAGTGCAGACTACCCCCTTAAAACTCACCTCTCTGTCAAGCTCCTGAATCAGAGTCACATTTCCTGACTGGGGTTCCACTTTTAAGTATTCCCTGGATCCTTTTTCAAAGGTCAGGCCATATCGTACAGGGTCTCCTTCCGGATCTGTGCCATACAAAGTGTATACATGGGTTCCTATAGGGAAACAAGCACAAGGAAATGTAACTGTTGTCCAGGACAGTGCACAGACATTTTGGGGGGCAGGGGCCGAAGCAACAAAAAAGGGCACCTACATTTTTTAAATAATAATTGGATACCTCTTAGTAATAGTATGGTAAACTAAAATCTATATTCCAAAAATTACACCAATAAACACAATCTAAGAGGGCAGTTTCTCTATGTCAGGATGAATGGGCCTCAAGGGCCTCAAGCCCCCCTGAACTCCAACCAAACCCCCCCCCAGACCTCCCGCAGAGCCGAACACCAGTCTCCCACACGCGCCCCGACGGACCCGACAGACCCCGGCCAGTCCCCACCACTGAACTTCCCCAACTCACCGACACCCCAGGGACCCCCTGCATGAAGAACCCACCACAAACCCCACAGCACCGCAAAGCGTCCCAAAGGTCCCAGTGCCATCCCAGACCACCCCCAATGCCACACGCCCTCCCATCCAACCACCTCCATGTCTATCCACCCGAACATCCAGAATCGTCGGCTTGAAATAAAAGCATGGACCAGCTTCTCTGCATCCTGTTGGGTAAAAATGGCCAGACTTTGGGAATCTTCTTAAATGGAAGAATGCTGTCTTGGTCACATTATTTATGTCTGTTTTTAAAACTTAAATCAGAGTCTAAAATAACACCTAAGCTTGTTACTTCTGCTTTATGTAGAGCCAGATTCAAGTGCATCCATTTTGGCTTTAGGGCCAATTAAAAGTATTTCTGTCTTATCCTCATTTAGTTGAAAAAAAAGTATTGCTCATCCATTGATCAACTGCAGACAGACAGGTAGTCAGGGAGCATAGAGCATTTGTGTCATTCAGTTCAACAGAAATGTATAGTTGTGTATCATTAGCATGACTATGAAAGTTGATATTGTGTGAGGAGGAAGGCTAGCTCCGTGGTGGGAGTCGAGCTACCTAGACTTGAGGTGATGGTAGAGAGGGGGGTGATAAGGAAGCTGGATGCCATCATGGAGAACCCCTACCACCCCCTCTACGACGAGCTAGTCAAGATGAGAAGCTCGTTCAGCCACAGACTCATCCCCCCCCGACACTCAACTAACCGCCTCGGACAGTCCTTCATACCAGCGGCCATCAGGCTCCACAACAGTGGGCAGCGACTAGCAGCCTCCAGGCCCCACAACAGGGGGCAGCGACAGCGACTGCTACCAGACATTGACCTGGGACTTATAGGAACCCAAGGGGGACAAAGTAGACTACCCTGGTACTTTGATTAATGTATACTCAGTAGATAGTAAATTATAACACTACCTCATGCATACTGCACCTTATGTGACACTGTGAATAATGTGAATATTCCTCAGCTAGTCAGATAGTAAATTATATTGACCATATTGATCAAATTGTTTACACTGCCTGTGTTGTCTTTTACTACCTGTATACTGTGTTGTTTTACTACCTGTACCCCTCCCCCCTCCCCCCCCATGCTGCTATGATGCCTGAATTTCCCCAAGGGGATCAATAAAGGAATATCTTATCTTATCTTATCTTTTCTGCATGTACAGTGAAAAAAGGAGTGGACCAAGACAGCTTCACAACACCAAAAGTTAAGTCTTGTTTCTCAGACACAAAATCTGCTAAACTAACATAGAACTTTCGCTCTGTGAAACAAATTCAGTGCACTCCAGATAACATCAGATAATCCAACCCAGTTTTATTAGAATGCTATGATCGAATGCAGCGCTCAAGTCCAAAATAATCAGAACAGAGACTCTGCCAGCATCAGTATTAATCCTGAGATCATTTGTTATTTTAACCAGAGCTGTCTCTGTGCTACGATTTTATCTAAAACCAGACTGGAATTTCTCTAATATACCATTTTCATAAAAGAAAAATGGATGCATTGATGTACCACTTTGTCATTGTCATAAAGAGTTTAGACCTGTTCCCAAAATGCAGAAAATCAAGTTGCTTTGCTTAAATTTTCGACATATTCCTTCTCATCACCCTTCCTAAGCGTCCTAACATAGTTCCTACAGTATGTTTCCTAACATGCTTCCTATCACCCTTCCTGTGCTTCCTAACACCCTTCCTATGCTTATTAACATGCTTCCCATGCTTCCAATAACCCTTCCTATGCTTCCTAATATCCTCCCTAAGCGCCCTAACATCCTTCCTATGCTTCCTAACATGCATCCCATATACCCTTCCTAAGCATCCTAACATCCTTTCTATGTTTCCTAACATGCTTCCTATTACCCCTCCCATGCTTCCTATAACCCTTCCTATGCTTCCTAATAACCTCCCTATGCTCTCTAGAGTTTTGCACTCTACTGAGTGCACCTTTCTAGTTTACATTTGAATTACAGATCACACATTTAACAGGATAATAAATTATTACATCAAACTGCTTTAAAGACTCACCAACTGGAGTATCCTCAGAGATGCTGAACAAAGCCATATTCCCATTTGTACTGCTTGGTCCATTGTCATAGAAATATGGAGCATAGTCTGATAGTCCTTTTGGGAAAGCAAACATGTCCATTGTCAGTATCCATGATATAACACAGCAAAAGTATTCACACAATAAACACCACATGTATCAAAATAACCAGGAATCATAATCTAAACTACTATAATTTACTTATTATGCTACTTTATACACTATATACTACTACACTATACTGTTAAGCACACATTCTGATTATATTTTCAGTGTTAATTCGAATGCCAGTAATTAATGCAATCGTTTCTTGCCCTCACTTGTAGAAATGACAGGTACTGAAGGCAGATTGAAGAAAAAAAGAAAGGAGGGGTTAGGTTTTATTATTATTATTATTATTATTATTATTATTATTATTATTATTATTATTATTATTATTATTATTATTATTATTATTATTATTATTATTATTATTATTATTATTATTATTATTATTATTATTATTATTATTATTATTATTATTATTATTATTATTATTCATTCACTAGCAGAAACACACAACACACATTTTCACAGAGGTACAAGCGGCATGAATACTCTTAAGAGGGGGCATGCCCCTGTCTACATGAGAGGATTAACTACTGTACATGTTAACAAGGCAATAAACAGGCAAGAGGTCTATAACCACAACAACAACAGCAACAACAAAAAAAGAGACCCATACCCAAGGTAAAGTGAACCAAAATGAGGAACAATACAAATTCTGTTCTCTTTCCTTTCATCATCCTGGTAGGAAGGTAAGGCTGGGCAGGCTCATGTGGATAAGGCTCTGGGGAGCGACGAGCGAGCGGAGAGCGGAGAGCCCTTCTGGAGGTGTGTGTGTGTGTGCGGCTCAGTGCAAGAGGCTGGAGCAGATTCTCAGGGGCTAATCCGGTGACGCATCCTCTGCGGGCTCCCTAGACATCTTCAGCAACGCTGCTCTCACTTCTGTAAGTCAGTGAAAATGGAATCAAGGGTGATATTATTCCAAGTTTTAACTCAGCATAGTGTAATCACACCCCGACACACGTACTGTATGTGTGTGACTAATGTACACGCATGCGCCTCAGAAAATGCCTTTTTCAAGAATTACAGTTATATTATCATACTGGCCAATCGCGTCTTGCTCTTCACCATTATGAGATATCTCTTATCTCCTAGCACATAATGTGCTCACGAAACAACAAATGCACTCACATGCACGTGACCAGGCCATGCCCCTGCGTCTCACTATATGACGCCGGACATGGTCACACTCTACCTTCCTCTTTTTGTTTCCAACACGGAAGTAGCAGTGCACTCCGTGAACTAGCTGTTATGAAACGCAGGGAGAAATTACACAATGTTGGGTATTCGCCAGAGGTTGACCAGCCCCTGGAATCTTCTCGGCAAATCCTAACAGTGCATCGGGCCTGTCCTGGGGTTTCCTCATCTTGTGACAGCGGATCGAGGGACGTTGCGCGACGGTTAGCAGTCGAGCTACGTCGTGCACAGGTAGGGCCTGCGCTAACAGGCATTGATACTAGCATGAGTGATACTGCTCGTTGTCCCGTGAGACAGCCGAGTTATGTATTGGCGCGAGGGGCAGGATATTTGGGTAAAGATGGTCGTCATGACTCTGTTTTGGATGTTTTCCCAGCTATCCAGCTATGTTCCGCTGGTCATGAAGCTGGTTACCAGAGCCAAAGCTTCCACCTGCTCCCTCGACCCCATGCCTACGGTACTGGTCAAGGCCTGCCTTCCTACCCTCTGCCCCATCATAACGGACATCATCAACTCCTCTCTGTCATCTGGAATAGTTCCCTCCTGTTTCAAAACCGCCTCCATCACTCCCATCCTAAAAAAGCCTGGTTTGGACCCTGAGGTGCTGGACAACTACCGGCCGATCTCCAACCTTCCTTTCCTAAGCAAAACCTTGGAAAGGGCAGTCGCCGCCCAGCTTCATCAACATCTGTCCAACCATGAGCTCTACGAACCCCTTCAGTCAGCCTACCGAGCACATCACAGCACAGAGACCGCCCTCATCAAGATCACTAATGACCTCCTCCTTGCTGCAGACTCCGGACACATCAGCCTCCTCATCCTTCTCGACCTCTCCGCGGCGTTCGACACAATATCCCACTCAGTCCTCCTCAAATGCCTCTCCGACAACCTAGGCATCACCGGTACAGCTCTGTCATGGTTTCATTCATATCTCACTAATAGATCTCAGTTTGTCAGCGTCAGCGGCTCATCCTCCCCCCCGGCCCCAGTCAACCACGGTGTCCCCCAGGGCTCTGTGCTGGGTCCCCTACTATTCACCATTTACATGCTCCCCCTCGGTCAGATTATACGTCACCACGGACTCGACTTCCACTGTTATGCTGATGATACTCAGCTCTACATCAGCACCTCACCATCCTCCCAGCTCCCCCCACAGTCTGTAGTCAACTGCCTCCACGCTATAAAAACCTGGATGGCAACCAAATTACTTAAACTCAACAGCAAAAAGACAGAGCTCATGGTTGTGGCCCCCAAGGCACTGCTCGGGAAGGTTGGAGATCTCCTCCTCCACGTTGACGGCTGTTCCATCTCCCCGTCTCTCGAAGTCCGTAACCTGGGCGTCACCCTTGACTCCACACTTTCATTTCACTCCCACATCAAATCTGTCACCAAGTCTGCCTTCTACCACCTCAGGAACATCTCCCGTCTCCGACCCTCACTCTCAGACTCTGTGGCGGAGACCCTGATCCACTCATTTGTCACCTCCCGGTTGGACTATTGTAATGGAGTCCTGTTCGGGGTACCCAGCAAAGCCCTGGACAGGCTCCAGTATGTCCAGAACTCAGCTGCCAGGGTTCTCACTCACACCAAGCCCTGGCAGCACATCACCCCCACCCTCATCCATCTCCACTGGCTTCCAGTCAGGTTCCGCATCACCTTCAAACTCCTGCTCCTCACCTACAAATCCCTCCATGCCCTCGCCCCCCGGTACCTGTCTGATCTCCTCCACCAGTACACTCCATCCCGGAACCTACGATCCTCTGATCTAGGTCTCCTCTCCATCCCTCGCACCAGGTTACGGACTTTTGGGGACAGAGCCTTCAGCGTGGCGTCCCCTACCCTCTGGAACTCTCTCCCCCCCGAAATCCGCAACGCCCCAACCCTGGACACCTTCAAATCCGCTCTAAAAACACACCTCTTCACCAAGGCTTTCCCCATCAGTTAGTTTTAGATTAAATTAGGTCCATTATCCCCTACTTTCCCTCATCCCCTCTTCCCCCTCCCCCCCTACTTTCCTTGTCCTATTTTTTGTCCTGATTGTAAAGCGACCTTGGGTTCTATGAAAGGCGCTATATAAATTTGATTTATTATTATTATTATTATCCTGGAGCGAGCGCGCGGCTAATGCTAAGATGCTGGGACGCCGTTCCTTTGTTCCCCGCCGTGGGCTGTCGCCACTCTTCCCTCCTCTTTTTTTTTCTTTATTGATCTTTTCCCCCCTCCTTTTTCCTCAGATTTTTCTCCCATCCCAATGTTAGTCGTTATGCCAATTCCCAATCCCCTTCCTGGTCGCTGCGCACTTACCCCCCACAGTCGGTCTGGGAGAGTGGAGGCCATCACGTGCTTCCTCCGACACACGTCTAGCCAATCAACCGCTTCTTTTCACCTGGCAGCGCGGACTCTCACTGAGAGGGTGTAACGTGTGGAAGGATCACACTACCCCCCTTAGATCCTATCCGCGCTGAGCAGGCGCCCCGACCGAACTGTAGGAGTCGCTGTTTACAACGACCCGGCCGCCAGCTTTCCCACCCTCTAATACAGCCAATTGTATTAGTGTGAACGGCCAGCCAAGCTGGTGACAACGCCGGAGCTGTGACTCTTCCCTCCTCTTAACCGTTTTATTGCTGAAGGTCAATCGTGTCTAATGTGGGGGGTTTTGCTGAGGCTTATTTACCCTTTATACGGGTGGATGGGCTGACAACAGGGCGCAAGGCAGGTGTGCCGTGGCTTGAGGGCCAGGTAGCATCGGTCCTTTGCCCTGGCATGGTTGAACGGTGTCCCACCCAGAAGCCGACGCCAGAGGGCGAGTCGGCCCGGCAGGTGGCTGTATGGGCTGATGAAGTTTATACCGCCGCAGGACGGAATTTAGCGGCGACCAGTGTCATTGCTCAGTTGACTGCTTTTCTGTCCACAATGGTGTCGGGTAGTGGGGCCTTAGGGCCAGCCGACATCGAAAACATTGCGCATGTTTTTGGGGTTATACAGCTTTTAACTCAGTCGCAAGCTATAACCGCAGGGAGGACTAGGATGCTGTCAACGCTTGTTCACAGACATCTTTGGTTGGAGCAGTCTTCCTTTGAGGAGGAGAAAAGGCTTCTCCTCCTCAGGGCTCCCCTCTCTGCAGAGGGACTCTTTGGTCTTTCCGCAGGAGCGCTGGCGGTATTTGACCTAGACCCCACACCGCCTCGCACCACGCAGCCAGAGGTGACGGCTTGGCCTCGCCAGCGACCGTGGCGAGGCCCCCGACCAGCGGCCATGTTTCCCCCGCCCGAGATACCCTGGGCACAAAGACAACAGGTGATCACAAGGCCGACAGCCTTGGCGGCCGAGGGATCGGCTACATTAGATGAGCACGCCCTAAAAAACCGTCGCCGTCTAGCTGTGTCTAGCTCGCTCTCCGGTCACTCCCCCCCCCCCAACACCAGCGGGATACGGGCTCTGATTTGTCCCCTTTGGCTGCGGGCCGCATGCCTTCACCGAGGCGCAAGCGGCCCCATGTTTCGCTTCTCATGGGGACAGGGGCTGACACCCAGTTGCTGGCTATAGGCCTGGGTCTGCCTATGAGAATGCTGTGCTGTCAAGCGGCTCAGGCGGTTCAGGATGTTGACCGTCAAACACCTGATAAGCTCTGTCAGAGTGGGAAACTGGTTCACCTCCATAGACCTGAAGGATGCGTACTTTCACATCCCGATCTTCCCTCCTCACAGGAAATTCCTTCGCTTCCTTTTTCAGGGTGTAGCGTACGATTACCAGAGGCTGCCGTTCGGCTATTTTCTGGCCCCTCGCACATTCACCAAGTGCGTGGAGACCACGCTGGAGCCTCTACATCATCAGGGGATACGAGTTATTTTCTATCTCGACGACATTCTGCTCCTCAACCGGTCGGAGGAGGTCACCAGGTCTCATACCAGGCTGGTGGTGGAATTTCTCACCAGTCTGGGTTTTGCTGTGAACTGGAAGAAGAGTACTCCTCTTCCCAGTCAACAGGTGGAGTACTTGGGCTTGGTTCTCAAGGCCCATGAGGGCAACCCTCTCAGAGCGATGGCGAGAGGATATTCTCGGCGCGCTCAGGGGGTTCCGTCCTGGCAGGACGATTACGGCGCTGTCCGTGATGCGCCTGCTCGGTATGATGGCATCTGCTCACTATGTAGTCCCTCTTGGCCTCCTGTTTATGAGGAGGGTTCAGAGGTGGTTTTCCAGTATGAAAATAGACCTGGTGAGAGGCAAGTGGAAACGACTGAAGGTTCCCGTGTCAATACTGGGGGATCTTGACCACTGGGGGAGGACTGGTACCCTCACCAGCGGGATCTCCATGGGCTGCAGGCTGTCACACGTCACGGTCTTCACCGACGCCTCCCTCACGGGATGGGGGGGACGTGTCGGACCAACGCAGTAGGGGGCAGCTGGACGTACCATGCTACCCGGTCTGCACTGCATATCAATGTGTTGGAATTGAAGGCGGTCCTTCTGGTCCTCAAGCAGTTCGGCCACCTGGTGGTGGGCGAGCACGTGTTGATCAGGACGGACAACACGACGACAGCGTTGTATATCAACAGACAGGGAGGAGTACGCTCCATCCGTCTGCACCGGGCGGCGGTCGAGCTCTGGCTATGGGCGTCTCTCAATCTGCGCAGCCCGAGGGCGCTCCACATCCCTGGCAAGGAGAATGTGGGCGCGGATGTGATGTCGCGGGGCGGTCCTCATCCCGACGAGTGGGGACTACGTCCAGACATAGTCAGACAGGTCTGGGACCGATTCGGGGAGGCCACGGTGGATCTGTTTGCGAGCAGACAGTCTCACCAGTGCCCCTTATGGTTCTCGGTCAGTCGGGGGAAATCCTCAGTCGGGGGAACGCGTACAGAATCCTCCCCTGGGGGTGGATGCCATCTCAATGTATCCATGGCCGCCCGGGATTCTGTACGTGTTCCCCCCCATACACCTGATAGCTCAGCTGTTGGAGCGGGTACGTCAGGAGCGCAGGACTTTGATCCTGATCACGGCGGACCGGGGCATGGCTGTGTGGTTCCTGGTCCTGATCCAGCTCTTGGTAGCCCCGCCGTGGCCTGTTCCATGGTCGCAGCGGACCCTCTCTCAGGCACACGGATCTCTGTGTCTGTTCCCTGTTCTGGGGCAGCCACTAAAGGTTTGGCTGCTGAGAGGGTGAGTCTGGAGGGGATGGGTCTTAACCAGGGATGTCCCGATCCGATCACGTGATCGGGATCGGCGCCGATCACGTGCTTTTCAGAGGATCGGGATCGGGAATCTTTTTTTAATAATTTTTTTTTTTTATTCAACAAACATGACCATGTTCACGTCTTAAACTCATACGGAGGCCTTAGTTTTGGTTTTAAATTACATATAATATATCATTAATGTATTTATTGTCACACAGAGCAGAATAATTGTCCACAACAAACAGATTCCCTTTAATTTACACCGTTGCAACAAACACATTCCCTTTAATTTAGACCTACACACTCACATCACAACAACACGTCGCTCCCGAAACACGGTTATCCACTGACTTGAGCAGCTAGAGGTTTGGAACTAAGCATTTTAAAATAGAAAGTCAAGCCAGTCCAACAGCAATTGCAATGTTTGCAAGGAGGACATTCCGCGTGGAGGACAAACTCATGAAGCAGCAGGCTGGAGGCGGAGTTTTCAGACTAACTTTTCACCTGGATAACGTAAATTATTTGCTGTGTGACTGAGGATTATCGTCGGCGTTTCAGACCAGAATGGAGCTAATTATTACGTAAGTCGAACACTGAATGTATACTAATGTGCAAACATATATTGAAACTTTTAATATTTCTCATATGAAGCACATTTCTCAGGGTGAATGTAATAACAAGAGCCACCGCGCTCGCGCCCCTCGAGGGACTATAGGCAACAGAGGGGCTTGTCTTGCTCCGCCAGTTTCTGACAAAAATGGGTCAAAATTGATTACTAATGTGAAAGATCGGATCGGGAACAATCGGGATCGGTAGATATTTAAAATCACATGATCGGGATCGGAAGCAAAAAAAGGCGATTGGGACATCCCTAGTCTTAACCCTACTGTGGTCGACACCATCCGGAATGCGCGTGCCCCGTCCACTATCGGTGTTTACGCGGGTAAGTGGCATACTTTTCAAGAGTGGTGTAAGGTCGGGGGCCTGGATCCGGTGTCCTGCTCCCTGGATGCTGTTCTTTCCTTCCTCCAGTCTATCCTGAATAGACTGTCGGCCTCGACGGTGAGGGTATACGCCGCAGCTATATCCTCTTGTCATGTGGGTTTTGGGGGCGGTACGATGTTCAGCCACCCTCTTGTGAAACGTTTCCTGCTTGGCGCTCGCCGTCTCAAGCCTGTGGGACGTTCTCTGTCTCCGAGTTGGGACCTCCAACTGGTCCTGGGCCGGTTGTCGGAGGCCCCGTTTGAGCCTCTTGAGCAGGCGCCATTGGAGCAGCTGTCTTTTAAGACTGCGTTCCTTCTGGCCCTCACCTCCGCTAAGCGCGCGGGTGAGCTGTGTGCTCTCTCGGTGCGGCCTGAGTGCCTGTCTATTCGGGCCAATAGCGGTGCGACTCTGAGGCCTAATCCAGTCTTCGTGCCAAAGAATATCCGGAGCTCTTTTCGCTCCAGGGATATTGTGGTTCAGGCGTTTCATCCGCCTCCTCACGCTAGTGAGTTAGAGGCAAGCCTTCATCTGTCGTGTCCTGTCCGTGCACTGGGGGTTTACCTCAGTTGGACGCAGGATCTCAGGGCTTCCGATGAACTGATTGTTTGTTACGGTGGCCCTCGCGCAGGTAAGGCACTGTCCAAGCAGCGCCTGTCACATTGGTTGTAGCGGCCATGTTTCCCCCGCCTGAGGTACCCTGGACACAAAGACAACAGGTGATCACAAGGCCGACAGCCTTGGCGGCCGAGGGATCGGCTACATTAGATGAGCACGCCCTAAAAAACCGTCGCCGTCTAGCTGTGTCTAGCTTGCTCTCACTCCCCCCCCCAACACCAGCGGGATACGGGCTCTGATTTGTCCCCTTTGGCTGCGGGCCGCATGCCTTCACCGAGGCGCAAGCGGCCCCATGTTTCGCTTCTCATGGGGACAGGGGCTGACACCCAGTTGCTGGCTAGGCCTGGGTCTGCCTATGAGAATGCTGTGCTGTCAAGCGGCTCCCACGCCACACATTCTGCGTCTGTGTTTGGTGAGCCTGGTGTTGTGTCTGTCAACGACGAAGGTTGTCAGCGGGGGAACTCGAGGCTCAGGGGGTCGCAGCGTGAGTTCCCCCAGCCCCGCCCTCGCCAGGCCGGGTATCACGTTAGTGCCTCCCACGGCCGGAAGACCGGCGGTGGTCAGTCAGGCGTGCGTGATTTGGGTGGTAGTAATATCACTGCAGGGCTACGGTGTGTAGGAACCCATTGGCATTGCCCTTTGCTACACGTTGGCTGGCCAGGTCCCCCTGGGGGCGTCAGGGCGCACTCCACTTGTGGAGTGGCGGCCTCTGCCGCCCTGTTAGGGGGGGCCTCGTGGAGGACATCTGTGCATGCGGCCTCCTGGTCCTCCCCGGGTCCCTTCGTTAAGTTTTACCTCGTGGACATGACTGGAGGTTCTGTCTCCCAGGCGGTTCTGAGGTCTGGGACCTCTCCTGTGTCCCGCCATTTGGTGGGCTAGCAGGGGTGTGTGGGTGTGTGCCACGGGGTGCTATGTCACACGTGGTCCCGCCTGTGCTGTGTGTTTTTCAGGGGTGTCTGGTTCCCCCTTTTTTTCGCACTTTGGTGGAGTTGACTGCCTCCCCCCCTTTGTTAGGACGGGCGGCTGGACGGGACTCCCCTCCTCCCTGGTTGGGGCTTGCGGGCCCTCAGGGGGTACACTTGTCGGGCCACGCATCTGCTCTGCCCCATATCTCATAATGGCAAAGAGCGAGGCGCGATTGGCCAGTATGATAATATAACGAAAGGTTATCCTATAACCTAGTTATATGAATACTGGCTGAGCGTCTTGCTCTTAGCGCCCTGAGGCCCCTTGGATGGTTTTTCCGTGTATGGAAATCTTTCTGAGGAAGATAGAGTGTGACCATGTCCGGCGTCATATAGTGGGACGCAGGGGCGTGGCCTGGTCACGTGCATGTGAGTGCATTTGTTGTTTCGTGAGCACATTATGTGCTAGGAGATAAGAGATCTCTCATAATGGCGAAGAGCGAGACGCTCAGCCAGTATTCATATAACTAGGTTATAGGATAACCTTTCGTTATATCAGTGTAGTTATTATTGTTTATTCTACCAAGAAGGGGTTTTAATTCAGTGGTTTCATAAACATTAGCCTCTATACAATTAGTGAGACTTGAATTTACATACTGGAGAAACGTCAATGATACTAGCTTAATGTGTTCTAATGTATTACCATTGCCAAGTTACCTATACAATTACTTCCAATATGTTAAAAATAATCACAGCCATGAAACCAGAGGTAGAGACACAAACATAGTCCCTTTTAGATTTAAAAAAACATCTATTATGTTATGTATTATTACCTTCCTTTATTCAGCTGCAGTACTGTGGAACCGCCTGCCCAGCAGCATTAAACAGGCCCCTATAGGTTAACTGGCTTCAAAAAGTCTGTACGAACATGGCGGTATAGGAAAGAGAGGGTAGCATATTTATTATTGTTTGATCTTCTATACTGTATATGCATATAGTCTCTTAATGTTTTATGATGATGTTCAATGTTTTATGTTGATGTATATCCTGTCTCTACTAGGTTTAATACCATGTTTTCCCCCCCTTGGATGATGTCTCTAATCCACAATAAAATCAATAAATCAATCAATTGCAACTCTGAGGAACATGTAGTATGTCATCCGTTGCACACGTGCGTTTGTTTGTAAGGACCTTAACTCACAACACATTTGGCTCGTCTCACTGGTGTTTTAAAGGGTATTAAGGCTCTCGTTACTTAAGACACGTGGGTATAGTTTCAGTGGGCTAAGCTGCATGTACCTGCTCTCCTTGGCAACTCTCATACTGAGTCACACTTACCGAAGACTAGCTTGACTCTCGCTTGTAGATCTCACGCACACTTAGGAGAAAATGCCAAGAGGCTTTCCTCAAACTTTCCCGAACAGCCTCCTAGTCGAACCAGCTGACCCGTCAATCACTGTTTGTCAAACATGGTCCTACTATTAGGTGCAAAGGAGGTGCATCTCACCATTTGACCTTGATATTGACCTTTGGGTGATGTTGCAGCTGTAGCCTATTAGGCTGCTTAACATAACATGCCATAAACAAGTTACATAAGATGTTAAAGGGTTACTCTGGTATTTCTAAACCTGGACTATATTTTTCCATAATTTGGGGTCTAAATGACGAATAGCGACAAACATCTTTGGAATTGGTCTATTATTGAGCGAGATCACTTCAGCTGGCAGCCGCAAAATGCACATCAAAGTACGTTCACTAAAAGTGCTTGTTTTTGCCATTAGGCTTGTTTGAGATTGGCTAGGCCTGTGCAGTTTTGACTACCACCTTGCCAAGCGTGTTGCATGACAGTTAGAATGCCGTCCGACTTGCTCTGGAAATTTGACTTGGCGAGCCGCGGAAATCACACGGGAGTAAGGCACTGTGCGTCTTCAGGGCTAGGCAACGCAGTACCTCTCAACCAACTGCTTGACACAATGCATGATGGGAAACGACTTGCTCTGCTCTGTGCAAAGCGCCCATTGGCTCAGAAAGGTTGTCACCACCAACAAGGAAGTTATCAGATAAGCTACAGTTTGCCTCTCTTCCATTTTGGGACAAAAAAAACATAAACTGAAGCTCCGCCTCCGTGATTCTCTAATCGGAATCACAACCCCAAAGTGTCTGCCAGCTCTATGTAGCGCATCTGTAGAGGCCCTAGACCTCTGTTTCATTGGTCCTTCAAGCCGGATGGAGCTCCTTCAAGACACTCAACCTCAAAATATGTTTTGGGGTCAATGTGAGACATGTCATAAATATTATACACACACTACTATTCCATGCCTCTACACACAACACTTGGACTATAGTATATTCTACAAAAACACTACAAATGTTATATACTGTAACACTACTATTACAACTACTACTACACTATATTAAACCACTTTGTACACCCAAAAAACAACACAGTTTTTTTGCTACCGTCTGCTAGTTGCTTCTTGCTGTTGTGATTGAGCCTCCATCGCCGCTTCACCAGCTGTGTCCTCCACTATCACACCTTCGGCCACCCCTGCATCTGCTGGTGTTGCCGCAGGTGATGTTACAGTCTATAGGCCTACAGGCATTATTCTTGCCCCCTGTTACAAACAAGCCTGCATGTCTTGCCCTAACCTAAGGCCTCAACAGTCACACGAAGATGGCTTGTTTCCCCATAGGGCTTGGTTGCAAAATGGTGGACAGCATGAAGTCGGACACGTTTTTAGCAAAAATTATAATATTTATTCACTATATTTTAAAATAACAAGAGTGGAGAGCTGGCTACACCAGCCTCCTTGGTTCAGAGTTCTTCAGACACAAAAAACAAGGCAGAACAAGCAGAAGAACAAGAACAACTGACGATGCTCCCGGTCTGTTTATATAGGGTGGAGCCTCTCGTCACCACACCTGTGTTAATTACAATACACCTGCGTTAATTACAAAACATTCAATTAAACACTACAGCCACACCACCATGTGAATGCAACGCAAAAGACAGTAAGTACCCACCACCATAACACAACCCCTGCATCTGATTGATTGGAAACAACTTGTGCATGCTAAAGGATTATCTATTTAAACCACAAACTGCACTTGTGACACATCCTGAAGAGGCCATAAAACGTATGTTGATTGATTGATTGATTGATTTATTGAATTGATTGATTGATTGATTGAAAATTGTATTAACAGATTGCAGAATGGGTACAAAACAGTACAGCTCAATACACACAATTGTTAAGGGGATGCAGACCAGAGAAAGACTTTTGTCTTGTTTACATCAGGGTCCCCCATTTTCAATTAATCATCATAATACATGAATTGTACACAGACCAGGCTGCAGAAACAAATTAGTGGGGGGGCATAAAATGTTCTCGGGGGGGGCACAATGGTTTTTCAACACAGGTTCCCTTTTATATGTTTCAGCTGGGACAGCGGCGCTGTGGCTTGCTTGGCGATGCCCACGGTGCTGAACTAAACAGCAGAGAGGCAATTGAAAAATCTAATTTCTCTCTATCTTAAGAACTTTCACTTATACAAAAACAGACTGAACGGATATATATAACAGACCTGCTGGGGCAGCGGACTGAGAGCAGGGGACACAAACAGGCTGGATAAGATGGTCAAGAAGGCCAGTAGCGTGGTTGGGGTGGAGCTGGACTCTAGCGAGGGTGGCGGAGAGGAGTAGCCTTGCTAAGCTCCAGGCCATCAGGGAAAACCCCTCCCACCCACTATACACAGACTTGGCTGACAGGAAGAGCATGTTATAGGCTCACACTACCTAAATGCAGCACTGAACGGCACAGGAAGTCCTTCATTCCGACAGCCATCAGACTTTACAATGCATCACTGTGCCTCACTGCATCACTGAGCACAGAGTGACAGTTACCATCTTCCTGGACTTTACTTTTTAAACAGCACTGTGCAATATTACACCTACTGTAGACTTCAGTATATTTTTACTGTATTTATTTACTGTATCGTTTATTCTATTTCATTTTATTCTATTCTTAGGCCATTTGTTTTGTTATTCTTATTTGTGACTTGTTCTGTCTAAATGTTTAATGTTGAGTGATTTGCAGTGTCAAATTTCCCTCAGGATAATACATTTCTATTCTATTCTATATCTTTGAAAAGTCTCCATTTATTCAACACTTCTGAATTCACTGACAAACTGAACTGAACTGACAAAAATAAGGTGCATAAAAAAGCAAACAAAATTCCTCCACAGGCTACTCACCATCATAAGTAGAGCGGCAAGCGGCGTTTGGGGACAGAGTGAAATCTTCTTAAAACACTGCCCCTCCACTCATTCCTGAACTTTTTTGTTAAGTCCTTCTCAAATGCCAACTGAATTAAATTGGGCTTAGTTGAGTCGATGAAGCATACTAAGGCGATGTTCTGTAAAGACGTTCTTGAGGGTAGAAAACGAATTCTCACAGAGTGCCGTGCTAGCTTCAGTAGTGTTGTTGTTGACATCAGTGCCCACTAGGGCTGTCCCCGACTAAGGATTTGGATAGTTGACTTTGATTGAAATTTTTTTTTTTTTTTTTTTTTTACCAGGGTGGGCACAGCTGACTCAGTGAGCGGGCCCGGCCCCCTAATGCCCGCCCATGGCGCCGGGACTGATTGTACATGCCATGCCTCCTTCATTCATTCATTCTTGACTTATTGTTATGTTTCTTCTTGACTTGTTTAAAGAAGACGTGTCCGGCCCATGGGGACATTAACGTGTGTTGTCGGGCCTTACAAATACATTTTATTTGATTTGATTATGATTCATTGATTGGGGGGAAATATTTATTACAGACCATAGCACACAGCAGACATTTGTGCTCTACTGAGCACCCATTCTAGTTACATGATACGTTGTCACAAGCCGTCCCACGTGTCAGTGCAGTTTACCCTGAGGTGCAGTGAGGTGTAAGCTAATAATACTGATTGGTTCATTCACTCGGAAGTCATGTGCACTTCCTCTCTTCACAGGTATACAAATAGTCTGTGACGCCAGGAGCAGGCAGCCAAGAGGGTTGTTGTGTTAATGAGCTTTTTCCTCTGTTCATTGACTACCAGGGGTGTAAAGTACTTGAGTAATTGTACTTTGTTACAATACTTAAGTGCTGTTTTTGGGGATTTGTACTTTACTCAAGTATTATTAGGTTTGTATACTTGTACTTTTACTCAATTACATTTCAGAGAAAAAAAACCTACTTTTTACATTTAAAATGCAGACCTACAAAGTACAAATCTCGCAGGTCCAACTATTTTAATTCGTATATTTGTTTCTCTGGCCGAACTAACGTTAACGTTATTAATCCTGCGGCCGCACTTTATTTAAAAACAGCCAATCAAATCCCCATCAATTGAAAATGAACCCGCCCATACCCATGCTGATTGGTCCTTGTGCAAGACTAGAAAGCGGGGATCTTTGATTAAACACCCCCTCATTTAACAAAAAATCTTAGAAAGTGTTCTATTTTCGTTCTTAAGCACATAATTTAGAATGTGTGTACGTACAGAAAAGTCGGGATTTCTCACACGTGTGTAGACGTGTCCCATGCACACCTGCAAGTACTCTGTGTTGATAAATATCACTTGATCTACGCTCCACACTCGTGCACGGTTTTACGTATTTGCATATAGAACCGCCCGTAATTAACCATATACGGTAATGAAACACCCCCATGAAATGTGGAAAAGTGGACTAAACCGAGCGAACGCCTGGGAGAAATACGCGACAGGCTGACAGACATGTACACGGTGATGTCGGAAACAGTCGGATATGATATCTATTAACTTCCTAAAGACCATTGCTGCCTGGGCAGCGCAAACACTAATAAAGACCGTTAACGATAGGTTATGTAGATAACCTAGTTATATTAGTATTGGCTAAGCGTCCCGCTCTGAGCCTTACGAGATACTCATATCTCCTGTGATACCTAATGTATCTCCCACGAACAAAAACACATGCACCCCACCTGTATGGGGCCCCGCCCCTTATGGTGGCCACCGCCCATATAACCATGACCCTGGTCATGAAACACCCTTCCTCGCCAAAACCCGTCCCAGGAAAAGATCCCTCAAGAGGGAACTCAGGGCGCGCAGAGCGGGACGCTTAGCCAATACTAATATAACTAGGTTATCTACATAACCTATCGTTATATTTCGTATTGCATCGCGTCCCGCTCTGAGCCTTACGAGATAATGGGGAAGAGCGGGCGCGAGACCCGACAGATGTACCCCCTGAGGACCCGTAAGCCCACATCAAGGGGTGCGGGGAGCCCTGTCACCCCATCCTTCCTAACGAAGGGGGGGCGCAGTCAACTCCACCTGAATGCGAACAAGAGGGAGCCAGAACCCCTTGAACACACCGTACAGGCGGAACCACGTGTGACTCAACACACTGCGGCCCATACCCATACACTCCTGCTACCCGACCAAAGGACGGGAAGCAGGAAAGGCCACAGACCCCAGAACCGCCTGGGAGACAGAACCCCCGGTCATGTCCATGAGGAAAAACCTTACAAAGGAGCCCGGGGAGGACCATGAAGCTGCAGCACAGATGGCCTCCACCGAGGCCCCACCCAGGAGAGCGGCAGAGGCAGCCACCCCACGAGTGGAGTGCGCCCTGACGCCCCCAGGGGGATCCTGCCCAGCCAGCGTGTAGCAGAGGGTAACACCCTCGCACAACCAATGGGACAGGCGCTGCTCCGACAGTGCCTTACCAGCACGAGCCCCACCGTAACAGACAAAAAGCTGGCCGGTAACCCTGAAATCCTGAGTACGGCTGAGGTAAATCCCCAAGCACGGACTGGACATGACAGGTGAAGGCCCGCATCTAACTCACCAGTGTGAGGAGGAGGACGAAACGCCTGAACCACAATATCCCGGGAGCGGAAGGAACTCCGGATATTCTCAGGCACGAAAGCAGGATTAGGTCGCAGAGTGACACCGCAATCGGTCCGAAAAGACAGGCACTCTGGATGTACCGAGAGAGCACAGAGCTCACCTACGCGTTTAGCGGAAGTGACAGCCAGAAGGAACGCGGTCCTGAAGGACAGCTGTCCCAACGGCGCCCACTCGAGCGGCTCAAACGGGGCCAAGGACAACCGACCGAGGACCAATTGAAGATCCCAAGTCGGAGCCAAGGAGCGTTGCACCGGCTTAACGCGTCGAGCGCCAAGCAGGAAACGCTTCACAAGAGGGTGGCTGAACAAGACATCCCCTCAAACCCCTCATGATAGGAGGATATAGCTGCTGCATATACCCTCACCGTCGAAGCCGACAGTCTATCAAGGAGAGACTGGAGGTAACTAAGGACAGCAACCAGGGGGCAGGAGACTGAGTCCTGGCCCCCCGCCTTACACCACACTTGGAACATACGTCATCTGCCCGCGTAAGCGCGACAGTGGAGGGAGCATGCGCATTCCAGATGGTAACACCATCAGGATCAAGAACCTGCGCCCCTCAACGTACCCGTCCCAACAACTGACCTAACAGATGTATGGGGAAGAATCCCTGGCGGCACGGCATCGGTCCCAGACCTGCCTGGCCATGTCCAGACGCAATCCTCACCCGTCAGGATGAGGGCCGCCCCGCGACAGTACACCTGCACCCACATTCTCCCTGCCGGGGATGTGGGGAGCCCTTAGGCCGCGCAGATGGAGGACGCCCATAGCCAGCCGCCCGCCGCCTGGTGCAGACAGGGGGAGCGTACTCCTCCCTGTCTGTCGATACACGACACTGACGTCGTATCGTCCGTCCTGATCAACACCATTTGTGGACCAGAAGGACCGCTTTCAACACCAACACATTGAACGTAGCGCAGACCGGGCAGCATGGTTTCCCAGCTGCCCCCTACTGCGTTGGCCCGACGCATCACCAGCGAGGGAGGCGTCGGTGAAAACGCGACGTGAGACAGCGCCGTAACCGTCCTAGGACGGAACCTCCCGAGCGTGTTGACAACACGCTCCGAGATGGATGCCCATAGCCCTCCAACCGTTGACTGGGAAGAGGAATACTCTACATCCAGTCTACAGCAACCCCAGGCTGGTAGAGACCTGCCTGGTACGAGACCTGACGATCCACCTTGACCGCGAAGGACCAGAACGTCATCAGGGCAGAACACTCCGTAACCCCGGATGACGCAGAGGCCCCAGTGCGGCCTCCACGCACTTGGTGAAGATGCGGGGAGCCAGAGAAAACCGAACGGCAGCCTCTGGTACTCATACGCTAACCCTGCAAAGGAAGCGTAGGTAAGCCCTAGGATGGAAGATCGGGGATGCGCATACGCATCCTACAGGTCTATGGAGGAGAACCAGACCCCCACCTGACAGTGTTCAACAGGTAGGAGACGATCCAAAAAATGCTGAACCTTCCCATGGGACAGGTCCAGCCTGGGTCTTACACCCCTCCCTCCCGACTTCTCGGGCAGAGAACACCGGGAGGAGAACGCCACGACGATGGCTTGCTTCGTCCACAGAGATTGGATCTCGTCGACCAGAGCTGCCCCTGCTGGAGACCCCGACAACAGGGTCTGTACCAAACCTGAAAACGGGTGGGGTTGTGTAAACACAAGTCCCCGCCTCACCATTCTCTCCATCTACCTCGACATATGGTACTGCCGTAGTCATATGTGACGACACTCCCAACGCACCCGCCGTCACGTGGCGCAGGTCCACCAGGAACTGTAGATAGTTGGCCCGGTCCCCCCCGCTGTGCGAAGACAACCCTGGAATCGTGCGAGGAGCGCGTTCCGTGTCGTAACACCTGACCCTGACACCACCCACGAGGCAATCGCACCCAAGGGGGAACCCCGACAGAAAAGGGCCTGTCTGATACGGGGGGCTTCCGATCAAAAAAGCCCCCCCACTGAACACCCCTCCAGAACATGCTGAAGGAGTTGTTCTGCAGCCGGACATGCAAGGTGTAAGGCCCCCATGGGTTCCTACACACCGTAGCCCTGCAGTGATATCACTACCACCCCAAACCATGTGAGCTGCGACCACTTGCCAATATTCCAGGAGTGGGAGCACCAACATGATACCCCTGTCTGCACCAGGCGGCGGGCGGCTGGCTATGGGCGTCCTCCATCTGCGCGGCCTAAGGGCTCCCCACACCCCCGGTCATGTCCATGAGGAAAAACCTTACAAAGGAGCCCGGGGAGGACCATGAAGCTGCAGCACAGATGGCCTCCACCGAGGCCCCACCCAGGAGAGCGGCAGAGGCAGCCACCCCACGAGTGGAGTGCGCCCTGACGCCCCCAGGGGGATCCTGCCCAGCCAGCGTGTAGCAGAGGGTAACACCCTCGCACAACCAATGGGACAGGCGCTGCTCCGACAGTGCCTTACCAGCACGAGCCCCACCGTAACAGACAAAAAGCTGGCCGGTAACCCTGAAATCCTGAGTACGGCTGAGGTAAATCCCCAAGCACGGACTGGACATGACAGGTGAAGGCCCGCATCTAACTCACCAGTGTGAGGAGGAGGACGAAACGCCTGAACCACAATATCCCGGGAGCGGAAGGAACTCCGGATATTCTCAGGCACGAAAGCAGGATTAGGTCGCAGAGTGACACCGCAATCGGTCCGAAAAGACAGGCACTCTGGATGTACCGAGAGAGCACAGAGCTCACCTACGCGTTTAGCGGAAGTGACAGCCAGAAGGAACGCGGTCCTGAAGGACAGCTGTCCCAACGGCGCCCGCTCGAGCGGCTCAAACGGGGCCAAGGACAACCGACCGAGGACCAATTGAAGATCCCAAGTCGGAGCCAAGGAGCGTTGCACCGGCTTAACGCGTCGAGCGCCAAGCAGGAAACGCTTCACAAGAGGGTGGCTGAACAAGACATCCCCTCAAACCCCTCATGATAGGAGGATATAGCTGCTGCATATACCCTCACCGTCGAAGCCGACAGTCTATCAAGGAGAGACTGGAGGTAACTAAGGACAGCAACCAGGGGGCAGGAGACTGAGTCCTGGCCCCCCGCCTTACACCACACTTGGAACATACGTCATCTGCCCGCGTAAGCGCGACAGTGGAGGGAGCATGCGCATTCCAGATGGTAACACCATCAGGATCAAGAACCTGCGCCCCTCAACGTACCCGTCCCAACAACTGACCTAACAGATGTATGGGGAAGAATCCCTGGCGGCACGGCATCGGTCCCAGACCTGCCTGGCCATGTCCAGACGCAATCCTCACCCGTCAGGATGAGGGCCGCCCCGCGACAGTACACCTGCACCCACATTCTCCCTGCCGGGGATGTGGGGAGCCCTTAGGCCGCGCAGATGGAGGACGCCCATAGCCAGCCGCCCGCCGCCTGGTGCAGACAGGGGGAGCGTACTCCTCCCTGTCTGTCGATACACGACACTGACGTCGTATCGTCCGTCCTGATCAACACCATTTGTGGACCAGAAGGACCGCTTTCAACACCAACACATTGAACGTAGCGCAGACCGGGCAGCATGGTTTGCCAGCTGCCCCCTACTGCGTTGGCCCGACGCATCACCAGCGAGGGAGGCGTCGGTGAAAACGCGACGTGAGACAGCGCCGTAACCGTCCTAGGATGGAACCTCCCGAGCGTGTTGACAACACGCTCCGAGATGGATGCCCATAGCCCTCCAACCGTTGACTGGGAAGAGGAATACTCTACATCCAGTCTACAGCAACCCCAGGCTGGTAGAGACCTGCCTGGTACGAGACCTGACGATCCACCTTGACCGCGAAGGACCAGAACGTCATCAGGGCAGAACACTCCGTAACCCCGGATGACGCAGAGGCCCCAGTGCGGCCTCCACGCACTTGGTGAAGATGCGGGGAGCCAGAGAAAACCGAACGGCAGCCTCTGGTACTCATACGCTAACCCTGCAAAGGAAGCGTAGGTAAGCCCTAGGATGGAAGATCGGGGATGCGCATACGCATCCTACAGGTCTATGGAGGAGAACCAGACCCCCACCTGACAGTGTTCAACAGGTAGGAGACGATCCAAAAAATGCTGAACCTTCCCATGGGACAGGTCCAGCCTGGGTCTTACACCCCTCCCTCCCGACTTCTCGGGCAGAGAACACCGGGAGGAGAACGCCACGACGATGGCTTGCTTCGTCCACAGAGATTGGATCTCGTCGACCAGAGCTGCCCCTGCTGGAGACCCCGACAACAGGGTCTGTACCAAACCTGAAAACGGGTGGGGTTGTGTAAACACAAGTCCCCGCCTCACCATTCTCTCCATCTACCTCGACATATGGTACTGCCGTAGTCATATGTGACGACACTCCCAACGCACCCGCCGTCACGTGGCGCAGGTCCGCCAGGAACTGTAGATAGTTGGCCCGGTCCCCCCCGCTGTGCGAAGACAACCCTGGAATCGTGCGAGGAGCGCGTTCCGTGTCGTAACACCTGACCCTGACACCACCCACGAGGCAATCGCACCCAAGGGGGAACCCCGACAGAAAAGGGCCTGTCTGATACGGGGGGCTTCCGATCAAAAAAGCCCCCCCACTGAACACCCCTCCAGAACATGCTGAAGGAGTTGTTCTGCAGCCGGACATGCAAGGTGTAAGGCCCCCATGGGTTCCTACACACCGTAGCCCTGCAGTGATATCACTACCACCCCAAACCATGTGAGCTGCGACCACTTGCCAATATTCCAGGAGTGGGAGCACCAACATGATACCTGGCCTGGCGAAGGCGAGGCCGGGGAAGCCCGCACTGTGTGCCTCAAAAGGTTTCGAGCCCCCCTGCTGACAACACTTAAGTTGACAGACGTAACACCAGGCTCAACCAACACAGTTCAAGGTGTGGGAGCCGCTTGACAGCACAACATTCTCACGGACAGACCCAGGCTCAGCCATCAACTGGGTGTCAGCCCCTGTCTCCATGAGAAGCGAAGAATGGGGCCGCATACGCTTCAATGAAGGTTCGCGGCCCGCAGCCAAAGGAGAACGCTCAGAGCCCCGCTTCTGGGGATACCAGAGAGAGGATTGAACGGGGAGCGGGCTGCTCGCGGCAAAATGACGACGGAGTGGTTTACCAACACCGAAATCACCCAAAATGGCCGATCCCTCGGCCGCCAAGACTGTCGGCCTCGCGATACCCTGTCGATTCTCCAACCAGGGCACCACTGGCGGGGGAAACATGGCCGCCTGTCGAGGGCCCCGTCATCGCCGCTGACGAGGCTGTGCTCTCTCTTCTTCTGGCTGCGCGGTGTGAGGCGGTGTAGGGCCTAGGACAATACCGCCCGCGCTCCAGCAGAAGACCAAAATCCCCTGCGGAGAGGGGAACCCTGAGCGGTTATAGCTTGCGGCTGGGTCAAAGCTAATAACGTCAACAACCTTGCGCGATGTGTCGACGTCGGCCGGCCCTCAAGGCCCCTCCACCAGACACCATTTCTTTAATAGAAAAAACACCAATTCGAACACAGTTCTAATCGTTGCCAATTCCATACCGTGGCGGTACAAGCCTTAACAGCCCACCAGCCACTCGCCAGGCCGACCCATGGTGTCGGCCGGGCGGGGCATTGTTTCAATATATCAAAAACAAAGGACTGACGTTAACATGGAGCACCAGTGGTGATTGCAAACAGCACCCTCCACTGTGGTGTGGACCATGAAAAGGTTAAATGAATAAAAGAGCTAAACCACAAAAACTGTAGAATGAGCAAACCCATACACACAAAGTTTAAGGGGAGACGGTTCATTCAAAATATTCACAACAGAACACCAGCCCTAGTTTAGCCCATTTACCAAAAAAGGTAAACAAAGCCCCCCCCCCGCACTACTCCCCCAGTATACCGATTGACCGTCAGTATGAATGGTTTGAGAGGAGAGAAAGCTGTAGCAAGACAGACCTTCTCATAGCAGAGTGACAAAATGAAACAATAGCCCCCTACACAGGGCCGCCCCAGGAGATGGGGGGCCTCGCGTCTAAAAACGCACAGGGCCTCACATTTCTCCCAAGCGGCCCTGCCCTTATACTACTGCAGCCTAACGCCAGGCAATGTGGAACCCAAGACAACAATTGCCTGTGCACAGACACGCAACATGTTTACCATGTCGGCTGGACCCATAGCCCCACTACCCGACGCCAACCCAGATGGGAACACCGTTCAACAAACCCCGCCGGAACACAAGGTAATACCTGGCTAGAACCTAGCCACGACCTACCCCGTTGTCAACCCATTTACCCGAAAAAGGTAAATAGAACTCAAAACCCCACAACAGCTACCGACTGACCTTCATTGATGAACCGGGCAAGAGGCGGGAGAGTGACAACATCTCACGGCGGAGACATTAAAACAGCATAGCAATTAGCAGTAGTGATAGCATGCGGCAGTAGCGATAGCATGTTAGCATAGCTTTAGATGTTTTAGCAGCACGCCCAAGACAGCTTGGAAACCGTTCCCTGCAGAGAACGTTCACCAAACCATCTTGCCCCTGGCGCCAACACACAACAAGGTTGTGTTAACAACACAAACCAGCATTACTAACACTAATACCCATGCCTGAAGACACAGGGCCTACCTGAGTACAAGCTGGCCCGACAGCCAGCCTTGTACAGCTGAACCTCGATGTGCAGTCATCAAACGAGGAACATCACAGGCCCGTCGTGTCGCCGAAAACATGCGTCGAAGATGCCAGGGGCCAGCAACCTCCGGTAAGCTTCCAACATTATTAATCTTCCTTAATCTTTTCATTCCGCTAGCTCGTATGGTGCACGCATCCAATACGCTGGGACGAAAATAGAGGAAGGGTGTTTCATGACCAGGGTCATGGTTATATGGGCGGTGGCCACCATAAGGGGCGGGGCCCCATACAGGTGGGGTGCATGTGTTTTTGTTCGTGGGAGATACATTAGGTATCACAGGAGATATGAGTATCTCGTAAGGCTCAGAGCGGGACGCGATGCAATACGAAATATAACCACTGTTTGGCGTTGGTGTCATTAATAATAACCATGCTGGAATATGAATGCCCTTTTTCGCTTCATTCTTTTAAAGTTCGATTACCCAGGGATTAAAGTTCTCCGGCAATTTGATTCCAAATCGCGACGGATTTTCCGTCAATTTTCCACCTGCATGGTTTAATATGATTTGTAGAGGCATACAATCTATTTTGATGTCGGTATTAGGTATAGCCTATATAAATTATATATGCATAGCCTACATTATGCAACAGTAATTTGCGCATAACGCAGCATGGCACAGACATGTCACATGGAGCCCCGCGCCTGCATACAGTAAACTAACTTGATCGTTAATATAACTGTTGTCCTTGTATATTTACGCTTATGAAAACATTAAATAATATGTATAATAATAATAATAATAATAATCTTCATTTATATAGCACCTTTCATACAGAGCTCAAAGTGCTTAACAGAGACACGTCTTCTTTAAACAAGCCAAGAAGAAAAAAAAAAGAAAAAATACATAGTAACACAGTAAGTCAAGAAAAAACAAGAATACCATAAGCTCAAAATAAATGCATGCATGCATGCAACACTCCCAGACGTACCCCACGCGATGGTAAGGAAAAACTCACTAAAACCTAACAATAGGAAAAAATGCTCCAAAGGCAAAGGTATAGGCTATAGGCCGCCGTTTTACCTTAACACATTGACCGCCATAAACGGCGTATGACGGGTTTGCTGGTCATGCAAATTCTGCTAAAGCACGGCGTACGACGTTATTGAGATCATATTAAATTTTTTTGCCATGGTATTCATAATTCCGCCACCCAGCCTCTGCTGAGACAGTGGGACTCTGCACAACAGTGCAACGCTTCAATACCGCCGCCTGGTGGATGATCGGGCAAGTTACAACCGGAAATGGATCTGGTGATCTCGGTGCATCTGGGAAATCCGTCCGGCAGTCACATATTGTTGCGGGACTCTAGACACACATCCGTGTATATGGACCGCTGCCATAACTCAATAATCGATATGATTTGGGCGTTTATTGTGCCATACAAACCGGAAATGGATCTAGTCGATCGACGTCAAATAAGTGGGATATTTTTCCTCCAGTCTCATCGGCGAACGGTAAGAGGACAGTAATGTTATTTTCAAGGCGATTGTACATTTCTTTATTTAAAAAACCATCTGATCAATAAATCAACCCATACTACACTGCATTTACTGACGATCACGGAATTATAAACGACCCCCCCCCCGTTCATCCGTGCATGATGAGTCATAACGTTTAGGATCATACACAGTTGAAATTTTTAATATAGCGTGTATCGGCAATAAACGGCAGTTGATAATCTATATATGCGTTTATGCCTATAACTCACGTTCTAGGAATTACTGCAGAAAACGATAAAAACATACTTATATTCTAGACGGTATTTTTGGAAGAATCTATGAATGAAAAAGTATAACGTTCCTACATCCTGAACGATAGATAATCGATGTTGAATGGGCCATAGTAATGTCAATTTAGCAATACAATTTAAAAAGTTATAGCCCTGCAAAGAAGGTGAACATCTCCATAGGCTTAGACTGGTGGCAGTGATCATACATTGATGGATAGAAGCGTGGCAGTCAATGTGTTAATAGCCTATATTCTCAAATGGCATTTAATGGCTATTCGCTGTGGGCTATCTCCTCGCTGACGGACCAGTATACCTTTATATCATATCATATTCCTATGTCTCCAGGGAATCGTGGGGCTCTGGGGAATAAAGGTTGGGAACCCCTGCTATAGCCTATCCTAGGCTATTTTATTTACAGTAGTCTATTTATGATTTGTTTCCATAGCCGGTCTCAGTTATGCTGTGGCTGAGATGGGTCGGGATTAATGAAGCTGATAGGAGACTGCTTCTCGGCTATAGGAATTAAAGCCACGATTGAAAATAATGTACTTCCTTCTTGACAATAGCATATACTATAACCATAATACGAGAGTAGAACAATGAATCTCACTGCCATGTAGCCTATGTATAGCCTGCCTATGTGATCAATAAAAACGCAAACTTGAATTCCATCATC
This sequence comes from Notolepis coatsorum, assembly GCF_963971535.1. Taxonomy (NCBI): domain Eukaryota; kingdom Metazoa; phylum Chordata; class Actinopteri; order Aulopiformes; family Paralepididae; genus Notolepis; species Notolepis coatsorum. The sequence continues at coordinate 38,460,911 of NC_140174.1, read as the reverse complement.
ATATTTATATGTTGTGTCTGTCCACTATGTTTGTTACTTTGCTATTTTTCCCTCCTATGTAAAGCGACCTTGGGTCTCTTGAAAGGCGCTATATAAAATGAAGCTATTATTATTATTATTATTATTATTATTATTATTATTATTATTATTATTATTATTATTATTATTATTATTATTATTATTATTATTATTATTATTATTATTATTATTATTATTATTATTATTATTATTATTATTATTATTATTATTATTATTATTATTATTATTATTATTATTATTATTATTATTATTATTATTATTATTATTATTATTATCATTATTATTATTATTATCATTATCATCATTATTATCATTATCATCATTATTATTATTATTATTATTATTATTATTATTATTATTATTATTATTATTATTATTATTATTATTATTATTATTATTATTATTATTATTATTATTATTATTATTATTATTATTATTATTATTATTATTATTATTATTATTATTATTATTATTATTATTATTATTATTATTATTATTATTATTATTATTATTATTATTATTATTATTATTATTATTATTATTATTATTATTATTATCACAAATAGACTGTCTTTAGTCTCAGTGAAGTTTCAACAGAGGTCATCTATTCTAACCAACAAATTGAGAAAGTATTTTGATGTGACCAATCTTATTTGGAAACATGACACACAAAATAATAGTATTTCGCTTTTTATTTTAAACAAATTAATATTTAATCGTGTTTGGAGGTGGGTGTTCTGCGTTTTACTCAATTTGAGTCAAATGTACTCAGTTTGAGTAAAATGTACTCTGCAAAATGTACTGTGTATCTATCTTCTTGTCTCTCTCTCCAAAAATGTTGGTGTGTTCCTTTAAATTAAGTGTCTTGCTCAAGGACACTTTGACACGCTGTCGCCAATTCCCTTCCTGGTCGTCACGCTGCCCTGCTGTCGGTCTGGGGAGGGTGTAGAGACGTACCTCCTCTGATACATGTGGAGCCGCGAGCCGCTTCTTTTCACCCGACAGTGAGGAGTTTCACTGGGAGAGCATAACGCGGGTAAAAGCCTGGTAAGAAACAACAGGTCTGTATTGAGCTATTCCTCCTCACTCCAACAATGGCATGGCATGATAAACAAGAAGTCACAGCCTTCTGAACTCATCTAAAGTCTCTCCCACACACACACACACACACACACACACACACACACACACACACACACACACACACACACACACACACACACACACACACACACACACACACACACACACACACACACACACACACACACACACACACACACACACACACACACACACACACACACACACAGCCAAGCCAAACATTAAATGCATTGGTCCCCAACCCAATATGAGTCATCAATCTGGAAATGACTAACAGAGGGCAACATTCATCCCATGTACAGATCGCCATATGCTGAAGCTTTTCGCAATCTAATCCATTATTGCCTTTTATACCCCCCCTCCTCCCCATCTACATCATTTTCAATACACATAATATAACCCGCCATATGCATCATTCATGTCAAACGTGAATATGATCTGAGGGCTTAAAACACTGCCCAGAAGCTGTGCCACATGTGCATCTGCTGTAATGAAGCACCTGTATATTTACAGATGTTAGCATCTGTTGCAAGTGCCCTGGTTTTGAAGGTTTAATTTTAGAGGAGTGGCCAGATGGCGGACAAGAGGATTACCACGCTAATCCTTTGTCATCTGCAGCTACACACTGACAAGTCTATGGGGAAGTACAAGGTAGACCCCCCCCCCCCCCCCACACACACACACACACGTTTGTCCCTTGCTGTCTAGTTAAGGACACTGAGAGAAAAATGTTAAAAGCATTGTCAGGTTAAATACAGAGCAGCAGGGGGGGTTACAGATTGTGCTAACACTGTACTTATGACCAATATTGCCTGCCCTAGATATTGCTGCTCTTTACAATTAATAGGCTACTGAATTCTGTTGATACAAATACATTTTCTCTTGCTTTCCTATGCTTCATCAGACAAAATATAAGACCGGGGAATTGTTTAGACTAAACCTGAATTGAACTTTTAACTGCACAAGGAGGAAAGGGGAGCCTGCAATTGTTATTAAACGTTGTCATTTCATTATAAGGCTCTGTGTGTGTGTGTGTGTGTGTGTGTGTGTGTGTGTGTGTGTGTGTGTGTGTGTGTGTGTGTGTGTGTGTGTGTGTGTGTGTGTGTGTGTGTGTGTGTGTGTGTGTGTGTGTGTGTGTGTGTGTGTGTGTGTGTGTGTGTGTGTGTGTGTGTGTGTAGTTGTGTACTGTATGAAACTGCTGTACTGCTGCCATCCTTGGCCAGTTCTCAATGGGTCTTACGTGGTTAAATACAGGTTCAAAACAATGAAACACACTCTAATTTCAGAGTTCCCGTGGGACACAGTTTCCTCTGAGGGACAATTACACTTGTTGTTTCAGATCCAAAAATGCAGTCCCTTTTCGTTCCGCTTGTTTAATATTTCTTTTGATGGGGTTGATGGGGTCGTATTTCTGGACGGCGTACAGGGGATGGGTCTCGGCCCTCTTGATGACCTTCTGTGTGTCGTAGAGCAGGAACAAGCTGAAGAGGATCAGGCCTCCGTAGATGTTCACTGAATACATATACAACCCAACGCCGAGCTGGGCGGCAAGAACATGGACCCTGGAAAGAACGGAGACGGCAGGTATGAGACTTCCACCCGTGTGGGAGGTTTTAAAAGGTCAATTGACCCATCTCAAACACCGCCCTCTTTTCTTGATCCTCCAATCACAACTATTGCTTCCGGTCCGAGGGAAAGCAAACATTGCGATTGGAGGATCAGGGAAAGAGGACCGCACTTGAAATAGGTCAATAGCAGATATTTGTGCCAATATTCAACATCTTTAAATTTGATGATTATTATGGACAAAAAATTCAAATGCACTTGCGAAACAATGACAAAAAACATTATCGAACAATCAAATGAATAAAGGAAATGTGCAATGTGGTGTTAACAAACACTTTAACAAAGTTTAACTTTAGGTAGAAAAAGAGAAAGTTGACAAGCAAACAAGACGCCGTTTTCCTCTTGAAATGTTGAAGATGTAGGTTATGTACACATTGTACAATACGTGAATATATTACTTATACCATGCACACGCTGCGCAAAGGTTGACCCCCAGATTAATGTCCCATGCAGCAAGAAAGAAGACAGATGGATGGGGTATCTGCAGATAAGTACACCACCTAACACTTAAGCAATGATTGAGAGGGATTATATTTGTACGAGTCTATTGTTCTTTTGGATAATTCTACTCCTTTAAAGGGGATAGTTCAGATTTTTGGAACACTAGTCATATTTCTTACTTAGCAATGATGCTGTTGAGAGTCCTTTCTTACCACAATCCATGCTATTCCTCAGAATAGTTTGCCACAAACCAAAGTACAAAGTTAATGCGGGTCACACTCCTGTCTGTACAATCAAACTGTGAGGCTCGCTGAAATGTACTTTGTGTGCACAGTGGAGTGAATCTCAGTGAGCCTCAGCCATCTTGGACAGACAGCTTATAACAACGGATATTCTACACTGGGGAGTATTTTATTCCAACTATCACTGTGCAAATGACAGGAATGGTGGGAAATTAGATAGAACACAAAACTCCTAATTTCTTGATATTGGTGTATCCGTCAATAGAAGAAAGACGCCAAAAAGCCCTTCATTTATTGTTATTATTAATAATAAGATGCCGTTTGTTGAATGCGTTATACTAACCAATGGATGAGGCGAAGACCACTCCAAGGCCCACACCCATGTTGAGGAACTTCTCGCTGGGGGCGCACATGGCCACCGTGGACAAGCCCCCCACTATGCCTGCCGTGTACCAGGCTGCCCTCATCACCAGTGGTCCTCCCAGGAGAGTAAGAGGAGCTATGACCGCACCCATCACACCTGTTCAAAAACACACTTTCAACATTTAGTTTGACGTAAACCACTGCAAGACTGGTGTCAACGCAAGATTGATCTTTCATTTTTTTATCTTTTATCTAATTATGTTCATTTTCTTTAACTAGGTCAGAGTCATGACAGGCCTACTTCATTCCTGAGAATTACAAATATAGTTTATATTATAAGAGGAGTTGTGTAAAACTGCACATGACTGCCCTCTAGTGTTCAAATTAACCAAGATGCAGAGAAGAGGTACAAGGTTAGAATAATTTGAAAACGGTTACTGGTACTACATCACAGTGACTTTGCACTGGACAATTACTGGACAATATCTCTCAAGTACCTGCGTGGAACATCCAAGCGAGGTGTTTCGGCATTGGGCTGTGCTCATACGAAATGGACCTCACCAACATGCCGGCTCCAAACATGGCAGCAAAAGTTGCTCCAATTGCCTTCATACAATAATGACATAGTATTGAGATGAAATTACCATGTATTAAATGACAAACAATCAATGAATAAAACAATAGAACACTGCCAATATGGTGTTTATAAACACAGACAAATCAATATTATAGCAACATCTGTCTGAAGAGAAGTCTGTTCACTCTGCCGCCATCTTGATATTGAGGAATGATGTGTAATGACCGGGTTATTCACAGAGGCAACAACAGCCTTTGATTAAACAAAGTTTACGGACAGAATGACGCAACATGGCGATACCTAGGTTTCAGCAATGGGCCTGAGCCTAGATCTCTGTAGAATGGTGAGCTAACAAAGTATTTATATAAGGGAGTAGAAAAAACTAGGCGGTACCTTGACATACAGACTATAAGTTATAGATGTGATATGCAGACTATGAGAAGGCTGTGTGGACAGAAGGCTATGTGTAAGTAGTAAGTGTGTGTGTGAGAGAGAGGGAGAGAGAAAGTGTGTGTGCGTGTGTGAATATGGTATGCAGACAGAGAAGACTACATGGTAGTGTGTGTGTGTGTGTGTGTGTGTGTGTGTGTGTGTGTGTGTGTGTGTGTGTGTGTGTGTGTGTGTGTGTGTGTGTGTGTGTGTGTGTGTGTGTGTGTGTGTGTGTGTGTGAACATGGTATGCAGACAGAGAAGACTACATGGTAGTGTGTGTGTGTGTGTGTGTGTGTGTGTGTGTGTGTGTGTGTGTGTGTGTGTGTGTGTGTGTGTGAGCGTGCGTGCGTGCGTGCGTGCGTGTGTGTGTGTGTGTGTGTGTGTGTGTGTGTGTGTGTGTGAATATGGTATGCAGACAGAGAAGACTACATGGTAGTGTGTGTGTGTTTGAGCGTGCGTGCGTGTGTGTGTGTGTGTGTGTGTGTGTGTGTGTGTGTGTGTTTGAGCGTGCGTGTGTGTGTGCGTGCGTGCGTGCGTGTGTGTGTGTGTGTGTGTGTGTGTGTGTGTGTGTGTGTGTGTGTGTGTGCGTGCGTGCGTGCGTGTGTGTGTGTGTGTGTGTGTGTGTGTGTGTGTGTGTGTGTGTGTGTGTGTGTGTGTGTGTGTGTGTGTGTGTGTGTGTGTGTGTGAGAGAGAGAGAGGGGGGGCGGGGGTGAGTCCTCAGCCCTTGTGTGGGTGAATGTGACAAGTTCGTAACTTTTTCTTCCCCCTATTATTTCATGCACACTTTATTCATTGTTTTCAATTATTATTTTCTCTTAAGTTATTTTGTGCATCACTCTGTTTGTTTTGAATTTGATGCAAATTTGCAATGCATGAGGGTCATCTTTTTTGTGTTAAATGGCTGCTTCAACAAAAAAATGGGGATGAATAGTTCAAGTGTAAAGTTCAACACACTAATGTGTTAGTGTCATCATCTGAACTCTCTGAACAATCCTCTGCCTCCCCCTGGCGGTCTGTTCGCGCTACTACAGGCACAGGCAACCTCCCTGTGGTTACATATTGTCTGGAGCCTGTTAACTGTAATTACTAATGTCCTCCCCTGTCTGGGGATGTTTATGTTCCAGTGAGCCCCTTGTTATTTAGCCCTGTGTTCCCTGTGTATAATTTATTCTTATGTCCTGGTCTAGCCCTGTTTTCCCAGTGTTGTTATGTTTACTATGTTTATTCCTGCCTGTTAGTTTAGTGTCTAGTCTCCTCCCCTTGTATTCGTGTGTATTGATATTCTTGTGTCCTAGCCTGTCAGCCCCCAGCTGTTCCTTGTCAATTAATTAATACCTGTATATATTCATGCCGCCCCTTTCCATGCTGTGATCTGTTTTGTTGTTCCCCCCCAGCACATTTCCGTGCTGTTCTGCGTACCTTGTGTTCCCCTCATGAAAGCCTTGTATTCCTGTATTTCCTCGTGAGATCGTTCCTCTATTTTCTAGTCCACGTTTTCCAGCTTGGCTGAGGTTTTCTTTCGTGCTTACAGTTCGGTTTTGTTTTGTACCCCTGTAACGTGTACCTTTGTGTTCTACTGCGCAGTAAAGCCCTTTCATTGCACCTACTCCGTCGACTCTGCCTTCTCTCTCATTACCATTGTCCAGTATTTGGGTTCTATCACTTCCCCTTGCCACAAACCCTAACAGAATGGCGCGACCAAGCCTGAACCCAGCGGGCAATGGGAGAGACCGAGCAAGCGACGCGCTGCTCACCGTGGAGCGTTTCTTCGAGGGAGATTTCCGCTCTTCGTCCTCTGGGGAAATGATGCAGCTGCACGCGCTGCTCACCTGCGCAAGTGAGACGTGCAGCGCGGAGCAGGCTCCACTGCTTGCGGAACACGACCGGCAGCTGGGACTGTTGATTCGGGCACTCTGGTCCTCTGCCCCCAGCGAAGCCACGGCTTCCAGCACGCCCTCCCCCGCAAGTAAGACCTCAGTAGCTCCGTCTGCTAGCATGATAGCTCTCTCAACCAACACAGGCCCTATAGCTAACAAAGCCTCTAATGCTGGGACCGCCCCGCCAGCCGGCAAGGCCCCTGTGGTTAGCTTAGCTCCTGTAGCCATTGTAGCTTCGACAGCTACCCCCTTAGCTCTCTCTGCTAACACAGCCCAGGCTACTAGCACAGCCGCTAGCCTAGCTCCCGTAGCTAGTGCAGCTAGCCCCCTCTCTGCTAACAGCCCAGGCTATTAGCACTGCCGCTAGCCTAGCTCCCGTAGTTAGTGCAGCTAGCCCCCTCTCTGCTAACACAGGCCAGGCTACTAGCACAGCCACTAGCCTAGCTACCGTAGCTAGTGCAGCTAGCAGAACCTCTGTCCCCTCAGCTAAGACTATGGTTTCTTCGGTTAGGAGACTCAGTGTAGGCTCGTTCTCTACCACTAGCTTACTCCCTCCTGCTACTGCTAGCGAGGCTTCTGCAACTGGCAGAACCTTTGGTGATAGAGCAGCCTCTGCAGTAGCTACCTACCTAGCTGCCCTCGCGTGCACAGGCCCTATAGCTAACGTAGCCTCAGATGCTGGGACCGCGCCTTCGGCCGGCATGGCCTCCGTGGTTAGCACAGCCCCTGCCGCTAGTGTAGCCTCGGTAGCTACCGCCTCAGTCCAGTCCGCTAGAGCCCCGCCTGCTAGCGTAGCACGCACTGCTAGCAAGTCTCAGAAGGCTAGCAAAGCTAAGAAGACTAGCATAGTCCTTCCTGCTAGTGTAACCCCTACAGCTAGCACCTTAGCCCCTCCCGCTAGTGTAGCATCTACAGCTAGCACCTTAGCCCTTCCTGCTAGTGTAGCATCTACAGCTAGCACCATAGTCCTCTCTGCTAGTATAGCGTCCCCTACTGGTCCCGTAGCCCCCCTCTGGGACAGGTTTCATGAGGCACATTCCCTTTTACAAGAATTCTTGGGCAATTATTCTCCGGCCTGCAGTCTGGAGGGGCGAAAGAGCGCTTATCGCCTGGTGTTCTCCATGATGAAGTGGATGAAGAGCATGCAAACTCCGGTTACTGACCGGGGACATGTTTAGGGTGCTCTTCCAGGACCCCAACTCCCCAGCCGACTGCCAAGCTGCTAACCCTGTCAGGCCCTTTGCAGATAGCAAGGCCTCTACAGCTAGCTTAGCCTCTACAGTGAACCAGGACTCAACTGCTAGCTTAGCGTCTGCTGCTAGCATAGCCCCTAGAGCTGGTTCAGCCCCTGTAGCTTCTGCAGCTTCCCCCCTGACTTCACCTACTAGTGTAGCCCTGCCTGCTAGTGTAGGTACTGCAGCTGGCACCTCAGTTTTCCCTGCTAGTGTAGCACCTACAGCTAGCACCCGAACCCTCTCTGCTAGTGTACCCTCTACAGCTAGCACAGGCCCTGCAGCTAGCACTGCCCAGGCAGCTAACCTATCACCCGCTAGTGTAGCCCTTGCAGCTAGCACAGGTCCTGCAGCTAGCACTACCCAGGTAACTAGTCCAGTCCCTACTGCTAGCAGAGTTTCCACAGCTAGCATGGCCTCCTCTGCTGGTGAAGCCTCTACTGCCAGCATGGCCCCAGTTGTTAGCATAGCTACTGCTAGCACCTTAGCCCCATCTGCTAGCGTAGTTCGTACTGCTGGCAAGCCTCTGAGAGCTAGTGTAGTGTATTTTTGATTGATTAGTAATAGTTATTTCAACAGTATCATAGCATTGTTCAGAATGGCTAGCTGACCACAGTTTGGCTTGACCTTGGCAAACCTGATTAAGTTGACACACACACACACACCCACACACACACACCCCCACCCAGGAACCTGTTTTGGTTCCAAACCTGATGAATGAGAGAGACACACAATAGATGCATGTGACACACACACACCCACACACTATCTCATCCCCACCCAAGAGCCAGAATGAGTGAATTACCATGTTAATGTCTAGAACGAAAGTCAGCCTTTGTAATCAAATAAATGTATTGTCATTATGCTATGTGGACCAGTCGACTCCAGTACCAGGTACGGGGGTTGAGAAAGTGTTTAAATACTGAGCAGTCTCGACATTAGGACACACTCGACAGACCCAAGCTGTCCGTGTCACTGAGAGGTTCTTTTGTATCCTGTGAAATTGCTGTATTCTACCGCTGGTGCCCGGCTGAATAAATCAACTGAGAACCTGAAGCCATTGACTTTGAACTTGTATCCAGCGTCTACTTTCTTGCCCTGAAATTGGTCATTCCATAATTGTTGTTTACAAAGTCACAGCTGATTTGTAACATCATTAATGGTGCCAGAAACCCGGGGACGATAAACCAGAATTAAAGACTGAACCAACAAAAAGAAACAAACAACCTCGCCAGCAGAACTTTTCAAACAACTAAGGAAGACATCGCTATTCTCTTCAAACACTGAGTTTCCTTTCTTCAAAAGCTGAAGGTGAGTAGAACTGCAAACATGTTAACAAAATGTGAAATTGTGTACCACTGCCAGAAGGAGAGAATGACTGATTCCGGGAGGAAAGTAACATGTTGGCAAGACACAACGGAGTTTACGGAGAATCACAGAATAAAGAAAATCTGTCTTTAAAGTTATCTCGTTTTTAAGCGTTTGGCCAAAATAGTAAGCAAATTGTATTGGTTAATTGCAATTGGAGTGAGCCGCAGATGTGCGTTGTTAAACAATAAAACAAAATAATTACAATTGGAGTGAGCCGCAGATGTGCGTTGTTAAAAAATAAAACAAAGTATTATAAATAATTACAATTGGAGTGTCCCGTATGACTAGCATACGTAGTTAATATAGATCTTACTATGAAAACGAGGGAAATAACATTGCAATTCGCATGTATTGTGTAGTTTACTGAATTTAGGAAGTGGATTTTTAGCGATTTGGAAAATACAGTCATCACTAGGGTGGATTGAGAAATTATGTTAAATACATGCATACGCCTGTAGACGGTGGGCCGAAGGTTGCTAGAGGCTTCCGTTAGTGAAATGATTGATCTGGTTTTAGAGAGTATATGTTATTGTAATATGAACTACATAATATACTATAATAAATAATAACACATTTCCGTTTGTTGGCAACGGTTTTTGGGTCATATCTTTATGAAAATTAATGTGTTGATAAGCTAAAAACTACCTACGTTTGTGAAAAGGGGCGTTGCTGCGGAACCAATCAAAACGTGTTACAATGTCAGGTGACTTGATTTCTCCCAATGACATTCCTCAAGCTCCGGAACTAGGAAGTAAATATTGCGACTCGTCTGTTGACAACAGTGGATTTAGCTCTGCATCGGTAAGCTCTCAATTCATATACATTACTATTGAAATGCATTTTACTTAACTTTACAGCATTATTCAAACGTGATAGGAAGTTATGAGTCATCAGCAGTTTATATGCAGTCCGTTTTGACTTCCGATTACACATTGGAAAATGTTGTAGCCAGCTCACATAGACTAACGTTACGTTAGCGTTTTAACTTTCTCAGATAGCAATCTAACATTACGTTAGTGTAAATCAAACAACTCTAACCCAATACTAATAATATTAACTTGTTTCACATTCTTGCTGTGTGTTACACTATGGTATAGCGGTCTGTGTTGTTGCCTGTGACGTTAGAAGTTTGAGGTGACGTTGTCACAACCGTTACATATGTACAAAATATACTGTCTCATAAATATACTCTTCCAATATATAAATATACATATAAATATATTGTTTTAGATGCTGTTGTCACTATGAATTACAAATGGGGGGCCCTGATGTAAACAAGACAAACGTCTTTCTCTGGTCTGCATCCCCTTAACAATAGTTTGATATTGGATGGTCCCTGTGCTGTTGTTTACTGTCTATCTGTATGTCATGTATGTAATATGTTATGATGAATTGAAAATGGGGGACCCTGATGTAAACAAGATGAAAGTCTTTCTCTGGTCTGCATCCCATTAACAATTGTGTGTATTGTATTGTAACAATGTTCCAAAATGTATTGATTGTTTTTCTGTTTCCCCAGATGCTCAACCCTGGACCACACGTCAGATATATTCTAGGCCTAATCTAACCCTAGCCTGAGGGTTCTATAGTAATCATGCAAGCTCAAAGATTGAGCTCTTGAGGTGACTGGCCCTGCTCTATATCAAGAACCATTATCAGAGTGGCAACTGCAGGACCTGTATTTCCCAAAACAATGAATATCATGATTGAATGAGAGGCCATGGTAAACAGCACAGTGAATAAACAATGTGCAGTCCCCTTATATATATATATATTGTTCTGGATAGAAGTGGGGCCAGGCTAATCTGCAAGAGCTCAACTTTTGACAAGGATGGTCATCCTCTCACATAAGCTGTCCGGGGACGACTCACACAGCTCTCTACTCTCTGGGCCCTGGACTGGACACCCCTCCACTGTACTAGTTACACATTACACACATACAAATGACAATAACACTATGTAACAACCATCAAATGCACTCACAGCACACACATCCACACGCACACACTCACTTTAAACAAACAACTCACTGCAGCACCCACTTTAGAACACCTAAACACACTTTATATTTATTGGCAAATAATTTGCACTACAACCCATACCTCATTACACCTTACTGTAAATTGTACCTAAATTGTACCTCATCCCATTTCTGCATTGTACTGTATAGTATATTGTAACTCAGTTACATTTCTACTCTGCATTGTACATTATATGTATATATTGAACACTTGTCTACGTACTTGACTTCTATTTTATACTTATCTATTTTTATCTAGCACAATCTCTGGAGCAAAACAGAAAGAAGCATTTTATATAAAAGTATTTTGTACGTCTGTATGACAACTAATAAAGAAACTTGAACATCAAAAAATCAACATTCTGTTCTCTATTCCAGGCTAGATCTGACCTTGACTCATGTTACAGGATTAATACACATTTTCTTACACCCATATTGCTAGTTTTCACCTGAAGGGCAAATTACAGGGCCAGTCCAGTAAAAAAATACATTAATCATGTATCATATGTTTAAAATAAATTGCATTTTGGTACAAACCTTTTGTGGTGTTTGTCAACTTTGCCTTCCTGCGGGCTATGTTACGTATATTAGCAAATTGCATAGCATTCTCTGTGGTAGCCTTTATTAGCTGGCACAGCTGGAATTGGGCTATTCTCCTCAATGTCATATGCTTTAACAGCCAATTGTGCAATCTTGCTTTCTGGGCCATCTAAATTAGCCCTACTGGGGAATAATATTAATATTATTATGTCCTATTGGGGACATAATTTTAAATTCTGAGCAATTCAATCGTTTTTTTTATAGAGAGGACGTCTGACATTGATTGAAAACGGTTAACAGATTGCAGAATGGGTACAGTACAGTACGGCTCAATACACACAATTGTTAAGGGGATGCAGACCAGAGAAAGACTTTCGTGAGAGACCAACAAAGTGAGGTATGTAATACATTTAGAATTAAATTGTGGTCGGTTAGATCTAACGTTAATATCACGTTATCCATCTAATGGCTAGCAAGCTCACCTGACGTCGGTATGGCTTAATACAGTGCGCCATCTAATGGCTAGCAAGCTCACCTGACGTCGGTATGGCTTAATACAGTGCGAAATACAATCTTATAGTACAGTAAGAAACAAAACACAAGTTGAACATAGTTTTGAACGCTCATCTGTGATGTCGGTATGGCTTAATACAGTGCGATATACAATCTTATAGTAACAAAACAATACACAAATTGAACATCGTTTTGAACGTTTTATTACAATAGTATTTACTGTCTCATGTTGCAATGTATAATCCAGCTAGCGTTCCAGTCAGATCCATTCTCCGTTGTTGACAATGTTGGGGTCCCTAATTCCCATTTCTGTATCCTGATTGGTTTATCAGCTAGAGGTGTCCAAAGATATGCATGAGCAAACATTTAATTTAAATGTAAGATTACGAAAACCGATGACCACCAGACGGCTGGCCAACAAACGTATTTTGACTCAACATAATAACTAGATATCACACACAAAGAATTGTGTAGTCTCCCAACGTAGATCAATCAAGTTCACTTTAGACACACTCGGCCTGCCATCTACTGGTAGCTCCGGTAATGTATGTATTCAAATGTTTAGGGAAATTGGCTAGGTTAATTATAATTGGAGTGGGCCGCAGATGTGCGTTGTTAAAAAATAAAACTCATACTATATGATGAATGAAAAATCACATTACAGGGCGAAGGAGAATGAGAAGAGAATTGAGATCCAGACATTGTTATACTTGTTGGTCAGGAAAAGACGTTTTCTTGGGTCGATAAGAATGTGAAATGCACTTAATAAATGAAATCCTTTTTAATAAAGTGGCGATATTACATAACTAATGTGTTATGTGTAAGAACCGCGCTCGATACGAGAAGACATTGAATGCACTATATTACAAAGGCGCTGTCCTTGGTACTGAAGAACTAAACGGTCAAAACTATACTTAGATGTACAGAACGAGCATTTTAAGAACAGCATAAACACGTATAATATAGTTTATATCGATTCACGTTAGAATAAGGATATGATCTTATGATTTCATGTGATAAAAAAGCGTTTAAAGAAATCACAAAACGAACGTGTTTACTTCCGGTATTTGAATGAATGGAGAGTTTGCATCGAATATCGACGTCTCTCATTGGTCTGTGTATTGTATAACTGTGAACAATGTGAACGCCCATTGGCTTAAAAGAATGAGTGTTACATCAGCACCGCCAGTTCCCACGGGAGAATAGGTTTAATTGATCAAAATGACTAGTAGCTAGGGATGCTCGATATTGGCTTTTTTACCGATACCGATATTCCGATATTGTCCAACTCTTAATTTCGATACCGATACCGATACCGATATCAACCGATACCGATATATGCAGGGTTTCCCCCCAAAAAAACTGAATAATTTCAGGTAATTAATAATTTCACTGGATGCATTCAAAAGGCTTTCTAAATGTAAGCATTATCTGTGCAAAATATGATAATTAAAAAAGTAAAAATTAACATTACATATCTCTTGTTGTTGAATTAAACCAACATGCATACTTTTGACAATAAATAAAATAAGAATTGGTTCTTACTTGCTTGCCTGGGTAAATAAAGGTTAAATAAATGTAAAAAAAAAAAAAAAAAAAAAAAAAACGTTTTTTTTTCTTTTTTTTTTTGATACCGATATTTTCCGATATCACATTTTACTGCCGATACTAGTAGCGTTGATAATGTTGGACGAATGTTTTGTATGTATAGCCTGTGTGGAGAGGAACTAGAATATGATTTGAGCAGTATGACCGCTGCGTGGTTATGTTTAAAAATGGAGTTGCTTCCGGGTGGAACATCCGGGGTTTACAGTGAATGAAGCAGCTGACTTTGAGCGTTTACACAGAATGAATGATGAAGATGAATGAGAAGAATAATTGTTTACATTTAAAACGCACAGTTTTGTTTACAATATATTAGCTATTTTTACTGACAAGAAGTTTGGAAAATATACCAGAATACCTTGGATATTCTATTTCATTTTGATGGTTTGTTGCAGTAGTGAGATGGCAAATATCTCACTATACTATATATTACTTTATGAATTTCCCTGCTGTCAATATGCATTTGGATGAAAAAGATGTAATAGAAAATGTATCACTTTCTTTATAAAATCCATAAGCCTGTGATGCAGTATGACTAAAAGACAAGGAAAGATTCTTAATAGCATTTATTGATAGGATAGGATATTGCCCTAAGATGTTGCAACTTGAATAACTAAATGAAGTAGAATATGTGAAAGTGTTGTTGAAATCTATTTTTATGATATAGAAGTTAAGAATAGGTACAGTTTATCATTACAGGACGTGATGTGAGTGTGTCTGACTGGAACAATGCAGTGTATGTATGTATGTATGTATGTATGTGAGGCATTTCCGCTTTTCACCACAAGGTGGTAGCAAATCATTTTTAATCCATTACAATGGCTGTCCAATAGAAGATTACTTTACATGTTAAATTATATGGAAGTTAAAAATAGTTACAGATAAAATAAATATGGTAGGTTACAGAAACTAAAACAGCTTCAAAGGAAATTTTTAGCTGTTGATATATGCTGTATTTCAGTAGAAATAACATGCTGGTCCTTGGAGAGAATGAGCGGATGTTTAGCTTCCTCCGACATTGATCCTCTGCTCAGTCTTCCTCCAACTCTCAAGAGTCCATCTTCAAACACTGGATCCAGCTTATATATGGGACTCTGTCGACTCACTGCTGCCTTCCCAGATGTTAAAGCAGCAATCTCTTCACCGAATCTCAGTCGCTGACAGTAGCCAACGATGGCAACCTCTGCTCTCTGCAGATCCTCCAGCGTCAAAGTGCCGCTCATAGATGTTGCTGTGAGCTTTTGACTTGCAGCCTGCTTTCTCAGACGGCTCTGTTCCAACAACATGACCCTCAACCTGAGGAACCAGGCAACTGCAGTCTTCAGCCTCTTCCAGTCTGAGAAGTAGGAAATTAGCTGGTAAGTAGGACTGGCTATGTCACCCACACTGATGGCGTTTACTGTTGCCTCCTTTTTGACCTCCTGGTCATTTGAATCCACTGAGACGTTCAACACAGTTTTGGGCCACTCCACTGCTGGCTTCCAAAGAAATGCAGGACCTTCAAGCCACCTGCTGCCATTCAGGAAGTCCAAGACCCTCATTCCTCTTGACGCATCGTCAGCTGGATTGTCTTTGGAACAGACATGTCTCCACTGTGAGGGTTCAGACCTTTCTCTGATGGTCGAGACCCTATTGGCTACAAATGTGTGGAAACGCCTGTCCTCATTGTTAATATACTTCAACACTGAAGTGCTGTGCTGTCAGTCCAAAATACAGACTCCTCCAACTGGAACTTCAGCTCTGCCTTCAACAGTGAGTCCACTCTGACAGCAAGGACAGCAGCCGTCAACTCCAGCCGAGGAATAGTCACAGCTTTCAGTGGTGTTACTCTGGCTTTGCCAAGTAGAAAGGTAACCTGGATGTGGTTTTCCTGACTCAACATCCGGACATACGATACCGTTCCATATCCACCTTCACTGGCATCGGCAAAGTGGTGTAGTTGGGCATGTCTGACCTTCCCAAAAGCCACTGGCTTAATGCACCTATTCGTCTGGAATGCAGCCAGCTGCTCCAATTCCTCCAACCACCTTTTCCATT
Organism: Notolepis coatsorum; assembly: GCF_963971535.1. Taxonomy (NCBI): domain Eukaryota; kingdom Metazoa; phylum Chordata; class Actinopteri; order Aulopiformes; family Paralepididae; genus Notolepis; species Notolepis coatsorum. Next base: position 38,444,893 of record NC_140174.1, on the reverse strand, counting down.
GGTGTATGATGTCCCGTGGCAAGTCATCATCCCACCCACATCCTCTTCTGCAGAGTTCCTGCTGCATTGTTTTTGCACGCAAAGTGACTGGTGCCAGGAAACCTAGAGGATCGTATACTGAGCTGGCAATGGACAGCATACCACGTCTGGTGAGAGACTGTTGTTTCAACTTGATCTTGAACCTGAAAGAGTCCGTCTCCACACACCATAGTAGGCCAAGAGCCCTTTCCATTGGAAGTTTGTCTCTGTCCAGATCCAACTCCTTTAGATCCTTGGCCCTTTGCTCTGCTACGATGGACTGTAAAACACCACAACTGTTGCTGATCCACTTCTCCAAGATGAAGCCCCCCTTGCGACACAGAACAATAAGATCCGTTATCATCTGGATAGCTTCTTCTTCAGTCGCTGAGCTCTTCAAACAGTCATCCACATAGAAATTCTGCTTGACAGATTGGGTGACTTCAGCTGAGAACTTATTATCATCAGCAGTTTTCCTCAGGGCGTAGCTTGCGCAACTAGGGGATGATGCAGCGCCAAACAGGTGCACAGTCATCCTGTACTCCTCAAGGTCCCTAGTGACATCTCCCTCTGGCCACCAGAGGAAGCGCAGAAAATCCCTGTCCTCCTCAGCGACCTTCACCTGGTGGAACATGGCTTGAATGTCACCCATGAATGCCACTGGTTCCTCTCTGAAGCGAGTTAGCACTCCAAGCAGTAAACTGGTAACGTTAGGACCCTGCAGAAGTTCACTGTTCAGGGATGCTCCTTGGAATGTGGCTCCACAGTCAAACACCACACGGAGGTTTCCTTTCCTCGGATGGTAGACACCATGGTGTGGGATGTACCACACTTTTCCTTTCTCACCATGCAGTTGTTGCTGCGGTACTTTCTCTGCATAGTTCTTCCCAATAAGCTTGTTCATGTATGCTGCATACTCCTGGTTCAAGCTTTTGTTATTTAGGAACCGTTTCCTCAAACCCTGGATCCTTTGCCTAGCGACTCCCACATTGTTGGGCAGACAGACCTCCTTGTTCCTAAAAGGCAATTTCAAACAGTACCTCCCTTCCTGAAGCACTGCTGAACTTTCCACAATTTCCAGAAACCTTAAGTCTTCTCTGGACATTTCCTTCTCCTTCACAGCTACTTCATTGAAGTCGTGATTGTACTGATTGGCCAGCATTTCCTCTAGTTTGCACACTGAGATCCTGTTGACCATAGCAGAGGGAAACTCTGTCTCCACAACACCACAGTTTCCATTCAGTGGACCATTAACGACCCATCCCAGCACCGTCATTATAGCATACGGGCCATTCCCGTGACTGTTGACGACCTCCCAAGGTTCCAATATCTTGGGAGCGTTGGTTCCAATCAACAGGTCGACATTTGCTTTTAGGCGTGGGATGTGTACGTTGGAAAAATATGGCCATTCCGACAGTTCTTCGGGTGTCACCATGTTCTCAGCCGTGACTGGCATTTTCTTCTGTGTGAGAACTTCCGGAAGAACATAAAAGTCATCGCTGTCCAAACCAGCTATCTCCAACCCAGTCAAGGAGTAAGCTGGAACAACTGTCTCTTGCCCCATGGTGCTCAACAGGAAGTTGGTTTTTCTGCCTGTGATATTCAGCCTCTGCATTAGGCGTTCAGAGCAGAATGTGGCTGAGCTACCAGGGTCTAGGAAGGCGTAGGTTTGTATGATGGCATTTCCTTTTGCTGCTTTCACACGTACAGGGAGAATGGATAACACACACCGGTCCTTACCGGCCCCTGTATGTCCACATGTTTGCAGTGACGTTGGTTGCTTTAACTGGTCTGGAGAAGATGGTTGCCTTTTAATGTGAAGCAGGGTGGGGTGAGTTTGACCACAGACTTTGCATACCAAGCGCCTTTCGCAATCTCTGCTCATGTGACCAACACATAAGCATGCAAAGCAAACTCCCTTTTCCCTCAGAAAGTGTATTTTCTCCTTGTGCCGCTTTTCCTGAAGTTGTTTGCACTCCTCCAATGAGTGACTGCAAGCACACAAAAGGCATCCAGCTCTCCTAGCATTCATTGTACTTGATGTTGGTGATGTTAGCTCCTTGGCTCTCTCCGATATGTCCATGGTTGTTACTGTGGTGGCGACAATATTTCCTTTTACTCTGTTGGGTGGATATGATTTAAACCTGGTGAGAGATTTTGTGCCAACCACACCAGAATTTGGATCCTGTATGTCACCAAACAGAGGGTCAGAAAGAATACTGACGCGTCGCGCCACAAACCTGATCATATCACCGAAGTGAGCTCTTTCCTGTGTATTTTCCATTATGCCATGAGCCGTACTCCTCCATTGCTCCCTCATCTTGAATGGCAGTTTTGATATAATGGCCCTCATGTTGACAGGCATGTCCAACTCCTGCATGTACTACGACTACTGCAACGCACTGCTCGCTGGCCTCCCGGCCACTGCCACTAAGCCTCTTCAACTCATTCAGAACGCAGCGGCCCGCCTGATCTCAAACCTACCGAAGTCGGCCCATGTCACCCCACTTCTTAGGGACCTGCACTGGCTCCCCATTGCTGCACGAATCCGCTTCAAGGCCCTTGACCTAGCATACCGTGCGGCAAAGGGAACTGCTCCCGCCTACCTCCGGTCAATGGTCTCTAACTACACACCCTCAAGACCCCTACGCTCTGCATCTTCTGGCCGCCTCAGACCTACTCCTATCCAAGCTCCGGGAGGGTCATCAAAGAGAAGTCGCCTATTCTCAGTCCTTGCCCCACAATGGTGGAATGAACTACCCACCCCAGTTAGGACAGCCGAAACACGTCCAATCTTTCGCCGTCGACTAAAGACTCACTTCTTCAACCATTATCTGAATAAAAAAAAAAAAAAGAAAAAAATCTAACCCTAACTAACCATACTGTCATGCACTTGTCCTAATAAACTAACCTACACTGTAGCACTCAACACTTTGATGAACATTGTTACTCAGCTGATAGAGTTGTGCTCTTCCTGATGGCTTGTCGTACAGAACTTGTAAGTCGCTTTGGATAAAAGCGTCAGCTAAATGACTAAATGTAAATGTAAATGTAAATGTACTGAAGCTCCTCCATTGCATTGCAGCAGCCACACAAGAATAAGGAGTATGCTTGAAGTGCCTTGACATCCTCCGATTTGATTGTTTGCCATGCCAAGGCCTTTTGCATGTAGGCATTTCCTATTTTGTACTGGTTTCCAAAGTGTTCTTTAAGAAGACCCTTTGCCACTGCGTAACCACGCTCAGGAGCCATATGCTGGCAGCTACGCACCAATTCTTGTGGCTGTCCTCTTGTGAACTGCTCCAGATAATACAAAGCATCAGCTTCTGTTGCCTTTTCCTCCACTCCTTGTTCAAATGCTTTGATGAATGTTCTATATTGGAGAGGGTCACCTTCAAAGGTTGGAATGTTTCATGGTGGCAGAGACCTGGAATGCTGTTGCTGCACCAGAGCAGCAGTTATCTCATTTTGCCTCTCCATGATGGTAAGCATGTTTGCAGGTTGGTTTGAATTGATTTGAACATTATCTCTTGTTCCCATTCTGCTTTCCTGTTCCTTGTGGTTGTGGTTATATTGGCGGTTAGTAGCAGTGCTATGCCATTGACCACGTTCCTTTGGTCTCACATCCACAGGCTTGTTTGGTGGTATTGACAATTGTGTCAATTTACTTCGTTGTGTTAATGTCCCAGGTTGGTATTCTCTTGCAACAGGATTTAAGATTTGGTGTTCCTTTTCAAAATAGGAACTCATTGCATTTGAAGGTGCACGAGATGAATGTTTACTTTCAGAGGAGTGCAACGCGGCCAACCTTGCAGTGCTTGCAGCCAATTCAGTGTCCACCTCCAGTTGTTCCTTTTTTCTTTTCAACTGTAGTTCCTGCTCCTTCAACTTTAGTTCCTGCTCCTTCAACTGTTGCTCCTGCTCCTCCAAAGGATGTTTTTCTTTTAGAGAATCAGCACGAGCGAGAAGTGCAGCTCTATCGGCTTCAGCTAAGATCCTGGCAGATGACCTGCTACTTGTTTTTGAATATTTGCTCACAATGTTTGACACACTGTCATTTGGAGCAATACCATCATCCATTAAATGCAAATCACCTTCAGTTGTTTTACCATCATTTTCATCATGTACATTCGTTATACCTTCAATATTTGAAACCCACAGTTTTGCATTTGAAATACACTCATTGATTGACAACATTTTTGCTTTAAACCAGGTGTCTTGTTCTTCTTTTTCATCATGTAACGTATAACCCAACAGATTGTCATGTATGCATTTCGCCTCATAACACACCTGACTCAAATCTGTAAGAGCATTCTCTACTTTTTCATTCTCATTATTTAACATGAAACCAAGAATTGCATCTTTTATCTTGGCTGCCATGTTAAATCTACATTTTCTGCTGGCATCCAATTTGCCACAATGTTCTGCAACAGCCTTGGCAGTCATTTTAACGACACGTTTCCCAGTGACGTCACCGCTAACAGCGGAGCACGCTGGGGTCTCCATGGAAACGTTTGACGCCGTTTTGCGCGTCGCCATGTTATTAGATAGTCTGAATTAAAACGAGACGGCTGGTGACGAGTCGCCCAACATAGTCAATACAAAAAAGGTCCGCGGAGTCAAGTGTTATTCCTCTTCAGCAACCATGGATTTATGCTCAACCCCAAGTTATGTGTGCACACAATTTTACATGGCCATGTATTTATATAGCGCTATAATCCTACCTCCTTGCGTTGGATACCATGCTGTCGCTCACGAATCAGTACTCGCGGTCCAGTACTGTTCCTCAGCCAAACTTCGGGTCAGCACCGGTGTCTTCCTCCTCGTCCAAGAGCGGCTGCAGGCGGCTCCCCGATGCAGCAGCAAACAGTAGAATCCTGTTCCTCCACACAACAACAGCAGCAGCACCTCGTCTTCCTCCGGTGGAGATTCTCCCGACGTCCCAGACGCAGCGAATCTTCCCCAGTCTCCAAACGAGAGTTTAACTGGTGCATGGTTTTTGACTAATATTAAAGGAGCTCCCGTCTTATACGGAGCTACTGAGCAATTTTGATCCCGTAGTTAGACTGGCTGACGCGCCGTTATATTCCTGGTCTCATACCAAACAGTCCTTGTCCCAATGACACAATGCAGGCAGCTTACTTGGAAAATGATATTTATTTGCTTCACCGTGCAAACAGAATATCCTTGCTTTTGTTCCTTAAACTGATTAAATAATAATGAATACGATATCTAGTAATTGCCTACAAACATTTCGCCCTGTGGCGTGTTCATGCGTGCGTGCGTGCGGTCAAAAACCATTGCCCTTTTCCGGGTCAAAACTCCTCCTCCTACAGGTTTACCTGACGCTTAAATAAAAGAAGTGCCACCCCCTGGTCACATAAATCCACTGCACATTAATCCATTTTGGCCGTTACACTGGATAAAGCCAGTTAATACTTGTGTAAATGACACAGCTGATGACACGGTTGGTTCACACTTTGCAGGACAGGGAAAGGTGTCAAAGGTATTAGTGTTTTTAAAGGAAAGAACTTGTGTGACTCAGTATGTTGGCTATACATCCCATTCAACATTAATTCAGACTTTATCTTTTGTGGGAATAATGGAGGTAACTGCAGCAGCTGTAGAATTAGAAGAACAAATTGTAGGTGAAGACTTGCAGAAAATGAGTACAGCTATACTGGCCCCATTCTACACCATACTACATTTTCTACAGTCCTGGGCAATCAGGATAGGGATAATTGTGATGACAATAGTGGTGGTAGGATTAATGATAATTCTGCTGTTACGTATTGTGAAACTATATTTAATGTCACGCCACCCTGACCTGGAGAAGTCCAAACGTTGGCTTCTCAAACAAAAAGGGAAGGCGGAGTTACATCAAGCGTTATTGATGGGCTCAGAAGACCTGTCCAAATAAAAATGACAGGTGTTGTTGATGGTATGGTACAATAATCAATATGAGAGCTGTTAAGGGATTGGCTAAGGCGCTAAAATTGCGAATAAAGCGCCTGTAAAAATTTGCAAAGCCCAAAAACCGTTGTAACCCCTTGAGCGACGAAGGCCGTGGCCAGTCCAAAACTGCACTCACCTTGGCTGGATCCATGCGCAGATCGCCCTTCGTCAACACAAAGCCCAGGAAGGACACGGTGTCCGTGTGAAACACACACTTCTCAGCCTTAACGAATAGTTGATGTTTGAGGAGACGGTCTAGCACCTCCCGAACGTGCATTTGGTGTTGCACCATATCGCGAGAAAAAATCAGGATATCATCTAAGTAGACAAACACCGACACCCCAATCAAGTCTCGCAGCACGTCGTTAACCAGGGCTTGGAAGACTGCCGGAGCATTAGCCAAACCAAAGGGCATGACCAAATACTCATAGTGCCCATTGGGTGTGTTAAATGCAGTCTTCCACTCGTCTCCCTCTCTAATCCTGACCAGGTTGTATGCATTACGTAAGTCAAGTTTAGAAAAGACCTGTGCCCCCTGTAAGCACTCAAAGGCCGTGTCCATGAGGGGTAAAGGATATCGGTTCTTGATGGAAACGTCATTCAATCCCCTATAATCAATGCATGGGCGCTGATCCCCATCCTTTTTATCAACAAAGAAGAAGCCAGCGCCGGCAGGGGAAGTGGAAGGGCGTATGTGCCCCGCAAGCAATGCCTCCTCTATGTAGGTGTTCATGGCCAAGGTTTCGGGCGTGAGAGAGAGAACATTCGCCCGCGAGGCGGGGAGGTACCGGGTAGAAGATTAATGGGACAGTCGTATGATCTATGAGGCGGAAGTGCTTTAGCACGCGTCTTGCTAAAAACGTCCGCCAGGTCCCAATAGATCTCAGGCACCCCTATTAAATCGGGATTAGAGGGTAGATCAGAATCTGCCACGCTCCCCACCATCCTGGAGAAAGAGGGAGGAGACAAAAGAGAAGAGGGGGGGGAAGACAAGGGTTTGGGCAAACTCCCGCTGACGATCGACTTGACGTCGGCCGCCGTTGAGAGTTCGCCCGTGCTCCAATTAATGACACGAACACATGACGACAACCAGGGATGACCCAACACCATGACAGAATAGGGGGAAAAGATGACAAAAAAAGTAACCCATTCCCACTTCCCACCCTCCACCCGGATGTGTAAGGGAACTGTGCGCTGGGTGACGCTCCCACTGCCCAGAGGCCGACCGTCCAGGGCATAAACTGGTAAGGGAACCCCTAAATCCTCCACTGGGGTTCCCCACTCCTTCACCAATCCCACGTGAATAAAATTGCCCGCCGCCCCTGAGTCAATGAGAGCCTTAGTTCCCCTAATGTCACCCCCACAGTTGATCGCCACCTCAAAAAATTTACGAGAATCCGTGGTTTTGGCAGGAATGAGCCCACCTGCTGGCGCCTTTTCGAAGCCCGACGGCGCACCTTCCATCCCCGATTGGCGCCGAGCCGATACAGCCTGGACCCGACAGCTGCCGAAGCGGTGACCGGTGCGGCCGCACCGGAAGCAGCGTCGCTCTTTGATGAAGCGCTGCCTCTCGTCGTCCGAGAGCGACAGCGCTCCAAGCTGCATGGATTCATCACCCAGTGGCCCACTCGTGTAATGCATGGAATTATCAACACCAGGAGAAGAAGGAAAACATACCTGGGGCTGGGTGTTGTTGACATGCTCCTTCTCCCTCTCCCGGTGCCGATTGTCCATGTCCAGGTCAATGAAAGAGGCCGAGGAGAAGAAGTCAAGATAAGACCTGGTTTATGACGTCCGTACCCATCGCAACCAAGGACGGGACAGTATCTGACTGTCTGAAGATAAAATGGATGGCCTCCCCCCCCCCCCCCCCCCTCCCCATCCTCACGCAAACCTCCCCCCACGAGCACGACTGGCGACGTGCACGGAAGGAGGGGTGGATCCCTCGACTGCCTCACACGCCCAAAACCCTAAGCCACTACCCTATCCTTAACTCCCACCCCCCACTCTCCGCCCTCCCTCCCATCCCCCAAATTCCCTCCCCCGAGGGTGCTTCCTGAAGCTCACTGACTTTCGACATAAATGAACATTGTATCAACAAATGTGCTTTGTTTGTATTAATTTAGGGTTGTGCCATTATTATTATGCAAAGATAATAATTGTGATTAATTCTGTAATGAGTTGTGTGTTTCTAGCATCCTTGACACCCAAGGACAACGATGGAAATAAGTCAAGAGGCTTTTACGTTACTATCCTTGACAGCAATGTATGCTGGATTAATGATCTGTATATGTTGTGGAGTCTAAATAAAAACCTGAAACCTGAAACCTGTCCATCTTGATGGTGGTGTTGATCAGCACTTCCAGCTGCTCGGGGATCTCACGCGCGGAGAGCGCATCTCGCATCCGCGCTGAGAGTCCCCTGACGAACAGAACCACGCAGACGTTCTCCGCCCAAGCTGTCTCCCGAGCCAAGATCCGAAAATTGATAGCATAAGCTGCGACCGTGCGGAGGCCCTGCCGGCAGTCGAGAAGATGACCACCAGCCTCGAAGATCGAGAGTACCCGGGAAGTATCGAATACTCTTCTCAATTCCCGGGTAAAGGCGTCCAGACTGTCGCAGATTATCGCCCCTGCCTCTAATTCCGCCGTAGCCCAGAAGAGAGCTTGACCGGTGAGCAGTGTGATAATATACGCTACCTGCGCTGTCTCCGATGGAAATGATCGTGGTTGCAGCCGGAAAACGAGTAGACACTGGGTGATGAATTCCCGACAACCATCCGGTGATCCGTCATAGCGAGCGGGCGCCTGCAGATGTGGTTCGCGGGACCGCTCCTGGACCCCGAACACCCCCCGACTCTCCTCTGCGTGGAGCGCTGCTTCTCCCGCCGCCGACTGAACACCAGCCACTCCTTCTTGGGCTTGTCGGGCTGTGGCCAACGCCGACTGCGCCACCGCTTGGGATGATCCGACGACCCCATTGAGTCGGATTAACTCGGCGCTGACCAGCTGCTGATGTTCCTCCATCCGTGTCTGGGCTGCTCCCTGCGTCCGGAGCATCTCCATGATGGCCTCCATGGAATTCTGATGGTCAGGTCTTCTGTCAGAATGCAGGTAGGTGAATTCCAATGGGTGAAGGCAATCACAGAGACAGAGAGTGTTTACTCTTGAACAGGTTCGACTTTAATAGTAAGAACACAGAGTAAATTCTAAGAGAGAACAAGTGCTAATAGCACAAGTGGAAAATAAGGTAAATGGGAGCTTATTGGAGGTCCAGAGTAGAACCGTCCGTGTTATCCCCGAACGCAATTAGTGAAGACCTGACAATGGACAAGCAGAAGAGAGGTATGTTACATAGACACCAAATACCAACATTCCACACACACCCCCGTGACAGCCAATCAGGAACCACCCCTAAGTGACAGCACTAATTGACAGGGAAATGACAGGTGACAAGCCCAGTGACATATGCCAGGAATGTGGGTGGTCACCGACCGAGGTCGGTGTCCAGAACGTAACAAACAACAAGCAGTGGAGGTTTCTCTATGACAACACGTGAAACACAAATTCACTCATAATTCATAATTATTATTAATTTACATATACCTATATATATAAAAAAAAAAAAAAAAAAAAAAAACTATATATATATATTTTTTTTTTATTATTATTATTATAATTTTTTTTTATTATAAATGTTTTCCTCTGTAAAAAAATGCCAGTGAATTTTTTTTTCTTCAAAAATGGCCAAAATTGACAGCTCTGAGCAGGCCTGCACTGCAATATTGCCTGCAGTAATTATTCGTGAAGAAAACTTCACAGGTGTGACCCATTGTTAAATAAATAATAAATAACAGCGAATCAAAATAGGCTATTAACTTCATCTAAGAACGGTCTGTGCAGTTAAACTCTTGCCATTGAATGGAGGATTGATTGATTGACAGCCCTTGACATCCAATACACGGAGGTTGAATATGATTGGCAGCCTTGCAAATCCAATCAGAGATTTCTGCATTGCAAAGTCAAAATGGGTCCAGCTGCATGTGAGGAGGATAGGTTTAGCTCGGGCCAATCTCAAGTTTCTCAAGTTTCTTTATTAGTTGTCATACAGAAGTACAGAATACTTTTATACAAAATGTAACATAAAGATGCATTTTGTATAAAAGTATTCTGTACTTCTGTATGACAACTAATAAAGAACCTAAAATTGTACCTCATCCCATTTCTGCTTTGCACTAGATAGTACTGTACATTAGTACACTGCATAGTATTGTGTATTGTATATTATATGGTAACTCAGAACATTGTACATATGTCTATACCGAACACTGTGACCTCATTTTCTTCTTCTAAATTCATGCTATATTATGTTATTATGTTATTTGATACTATCTTGTCTAGCACAGTCTCTGGAGCGTAACAGTAAGAAGCATTTTGTATGAAAGTATTCTGTACTTCTGTATGACAACTATTAAAGAACTTGAACTTGAACTTGGACTTGAAACTGGAGAAACTTGAGATTGGCCCGAGCTAAACCTATCCTCCTCACATGCAGCTGGACCCATTTTGACTATGTGAAAGTTGAGACTATGAGAAAGTTGTTGTTTAGTAGTTAGTAAGCTGTACAGCTATAACAAGTCAGGCTAAATTAAACTTTGCGCCAACATTAGGACCGAAGTATAAACCAGCAACTGAGCAACATGAAGAAGTGGATTTATGCATCTGGATCAGAAAAAACGTTGTGGATGAAAAAGTAAGTACAGTGCTTGTATGCTAACAGTAGCTAGGCAGCTTAGCCTACATCACAATGATAATCACCAAGCTAACTTACTGTACACACTGTAGGGCTGGGCAATTAATCGAAACAGAATCGCGATATCGATTCATAGACCTATGCAATCTAATTTCTAAGTTATGACTATTTTCTTTTATTAAAAAAAAACGTTTTTTTTTTTTTTTTTTTTTTTTTTTTTTTATTATTTTATCTGGGTTGAACATGATTTGTGGAACTCCCTCTGGTGTTGTGGTCGTGGTATTCACTGACCTTTGGGAAGTATTTCGACATGCACATGGGTATCTTAGTGGTGTAGTGTATCTTGTAGACCAGGCCCATTGCAAGTTGCTGTACTCTGTCGTCTACTCTAAGCCATCCTAGGTTGTCAAAGTGGACAGGGGTGAGGTGGGTTTTAGGAGTAAGGTCAAGCAGTAGTCTGACCAGTTTGTTTTGTGATGTTTGTAATCTTGTTTTTAGTGCCTTTGAGGTGCTTTGGTACCATGAGGTGCAAGCATAGTCGTAGTACCCTTGAATGAGTGCTCCTGTTAGAGTCTTCAAGGTATTCTTGTTTACCAGAGAGGAGATCCGGTACAGGAATCTAGTTCGTTGGTTGACTTAGTTTTATTACATTGGATCCCATTTTGTCACAGGAAAGATTTGCCTCTATAGGATGGAACCCAGGTAGGTAATTTCATCTTTCCTTTTAAGATAAGATAAGATAAGATATTCCTTTATTGATCCCCTTGGGGAAATTCAGGCATCATAGCAGCATGGGGGAAGGGGGGGGTACAGGTAGTGAAAACAACACAAGCAGTGTAAACAAATAGGTCAATATAATTTACTATCTAACTAACTGAAATATACATTATTCATTATTCACAGTATCACAGTATCCACATAAGGTGCAGTATGCATAAGGTAGTGTTATTGTCCTACTTGGGTTCCTATTAGTTCTAGGTTGATGTCTGGCAGCAGTCGCTGCCCACTGTTGTGGAGCCTGATGGCCACTGGTATGAAGGACTGTCCGAGGCGGTTAGTTGAGTGTCGGGGGGGTATGAGTCTGTGGCTTCCTTGTCACCTTCACCTAATATGTTTTGATCTGGTCAGGTGCGCTGTCACCTAAAATGTTTTGATCTGATCAGGTGCGCTGTCACCTAATATGATTTCATCTGGTCAGGTGCGCTGTCACCTAATATGTTTTCATCTGGTCAGGTCCGCTGTCACCTAATGTTAATATGTTTTCATCTGTGTCCACTGACCACTGACACACAGTGGGGGATGTTTTAAAAATATTATTTAATATATAATATAATATAATAATTTGTGCTTCACCTAAAAATTTGGTCAGCAGCCTCCACTGACAACAAGGTCACCTAACTGAAGGCTTGTGTAAGAGAGACATGAACTATATTAGAAACAATATAAAAACATGCATACATACACACATACATATACACCACACACAAATTAGGAGTTACATTTCTTTCTTCTTCTGCCGAGTACAAAGGAAGTCTCTGAAAAACAATCTGAACAGTCATTTGAAAAGGAAATAGGAGAAGCCTACTTAGAGACTACATCACAGTTCTGGAGCAAAAGGAAAATGGTGAGAAATCTCAACTCAGACAATGACAAAACAGGCCATTAACTCAGCAATGGCAGCGCGCAAATTAGGCCTCCCCTCAACAAGCGACGCGGTCCCAACGAGTACGCTGAAAACAGGCCGGTATGGAAGAATGATAATGAATAATTCATTATAGCCAAAGACGGGTAAGACTGCATGGAGAGAAACCAGCGGCAACCTAAGGCAGGCACATTCACGATTACAGGAGCCGTAAAAGTCACTGTGAGCAAAGACTCACTGAAAGAGTGAACACAAAGAAGGGGAGTTGAAGAGAGTGAAACACAGAAATTGCAATGGGGTGTTGAGGACACTATCAACACCGAATAGTGACATCTCCAGACTCATAGCTCTGAACTACTAATCCACCAGACAAAGTAAACACGAATTCAAAAAAGCTTGTGGGATGTAAAATGCAAAAAGCCTTCCTGCAATTAGGTTAGCGCAAAACGGGCTAACTATAATCATATTGACTGAAAATGTTTAATGGCAGGAGAGAAAAAAATATATACACAACACACAGAGAGTAAGGCCACTTGAGATTTGACACACATAAGTGAAGAAACAGGACACTGATAAGTTAATGGAAATAGAAAAAATCAAGAAGGTTTGTCGCTGACCCCGTTGGCCTGGCGGGAGTTGATGGAAAGAGTGCACAGGACAAGAGAGGTAAGTACAACGAAAGTGAAATAATAGAAAATTAAGACAAGGTAAAGTAAATTAGGAAATATAAACTAACTTAAATAAAAAGCACAATAGACATAGTATACAATTCAAAATAGCATAGAATTAGTAATAGGCCAGGTTTGTGCAACTGAGCTGAGGTAATCAAAGAGACACTAGAATACACTAATCAGAATAAAATAACACTACAGTGGGAGTCAGCGTCCAGGATGGGTGTGTTAACAGATGGACCATGTATTGTTGAAGATGGGTACAATTAATTTTAGAAACAATAAGTAGGAAATAAGAACGTTGAATCAGAAACTTCTATGAGCAAATGGACAACAGAAAAATTCTTTTAAGTGTATGGAGAAATAACTAAAAATATAGTTTAATTAGCAAAAGAAATAGTTAAACAGGGCTGAATTCTCAGACCGTATGTTGTTGGATAAGAGAAACAATCTGGAGTAAAAAGTGAAATTATAAAACTGAATATTTAAGAAAGGAAAAAACAAATTAAGGAAAAGCACACACAAGGTTGAATCAGAATATGAAATGATCTGTACTATAGGTAGTTAAGTGAAGAGGAAGTGAGAGTAGATAGATAGAAACTAACATGGCCAAGGAGTCTCTACAAGGTATGTGTCCACAAGGAGACTACACAGAGCTGAGAGAAGGCGATCCTCCCAGGCGACCATGCACAGAGGTTCAACGACCCAACACGCCAAAGAGAGGTGGAGCCAGTGTCGAGAGAGGTGGAGCTATATACCACATCACATCAGAAGCTCTGGGGGGCCGAGACGACACCAAGGGCCACAGAAGGTGATCTGCAACAACTGGCACGATTGCCCACGTGGTCCCAGGGCGGCACACTGCAGGAGGGCACCAGATGACGGATGACAGCAAAGAGGCTGTCATTGGGAGCAGCCCTCAGCCAGAAAGACCATCGGCGGAGAACAACGGTGGAGATCGAGGGCATGGCAGAGAGGAGACACCTGACCGACAGCTATCGGGAGAAAGAGAGGAGGACGCAGACGGAAAACGAGGGCTTCACTACATTGGATTCTGACGACACACCTGTCAGAGTGCAAAGACATCGAGAGGCCAGAGGCCACAAAGAATGACAACTAGATCCAAAAGATACAGCGAGCCTTGATGAAAAATCAAGGAAGCCTCTATCCCTATTTATGAAATATCATATTTCATTAAAAAAAATATATATATATATATATATGACATTTCCTATTTCATATATAAAAAAAAAATAAAAAAATAATCAAATGTATATGCTCGCCACTGACATTCCAAAGCGCCAGTCAGGGCCCAACAATGGGGTACCACATCGCCACATCGGGTACCAAGGGACCAGGGAGGTAGCTCTCATGGATTGAGAACTCCGGCCAACGCACTGGCCAGACGGAGGAATCAGGGGGAGGCATCACTGAGGCCTGCGGTCATCCAACCGGGGTTCCGAGCCCCGCCCACACAACAGGCTGTCATCCGACCGGGATTCTGAGCCCCGCCCAAACATCAGGCTGACATCAGACAGAGGCAGGGCCGGACTGGGGAAATAATTCATACCGGGAGATATAGCGCGAAATATAGCCCCAATCGGGCCACTTTTTAAGCGGGGGGTCTGGGGGTCCCCCACCCGGAATCTTTTTGTTACAAAGACAGCATTCTGGTGAATTTGAGTGCATGTGAATCACAAACTAATGAGCCAACAATTGCTTAGTACAATGTACTCTTATGAACCTCAAATAAAACTGTTGTGGCACTAGCAATGCTACTCTCTCCACCTTCAAAAAGAAAAAAGCAAGCGCACAACATATTTTTCTATTTACTATTATAATACAGTTAACCACTCTCTCCACCTATTCAAACAGAGCAAGAGCACAATACCATATTCACTTTACTGATGCACTACCCATCAACAGTTAAAATAGCCCTTTACACAAGGGCGGTTAGGTGGCGTAGCGGAGATTGCGTTCGTCACCAACCCCGGAGCTGTGAGCTGGATTCGCCTGTTCGAATCCAGCTCACAGCTCCGGGGTTGTCACCAGCTTGGCTGGCCGTTCACACTAATACAATTGGCTGTATTAGAGGGTGGGAGAAGCTGGCGGGGTGGGTCCGGGTCGTTGTAAACAGCGACTCCTACAGTTCGGTCGGGGCGCCTGCTAAGCGCGGATAGGACCTGAGTAGGATAGTGTGATCCTTCCACACGCTACGCCCTCTCAGGGAGGATCCGCGCTGCCAGGTGAAAAGAAGCGGTTGATTGGCTGGACGTGTGTCGGAGGAAGCACGTGATAGCCTCCACTCTCCCAGATTATCTGACTGTGGGGGGTAAGTGCGCAGCGACCAGGAAGGGGATTGGGAATTGGCATACGACTAACATTGGGATGGGAGAAAATCGGAGGAAAATGGAGGGGGAAAAAGATAAAAAAAAATAAAAAATAGCCCTTTACACAAACATTAAATAACAGACCTTTCATTGCAATACTATAATAACAGTAGCCACTGCCAGAATAGTGACACATGTATCGCGTGTAGTGAGCACACGCATGCATGCACAACGAAGACAGAAGATTGCGTTGTCTCAATCATTTTAACTATAAAATGAGCTCAAAGTATGAGCTCACTGACTGAAATTTCCAACAAAAAGCATCAATTGTCAAATAATATTGATCACATTAACTAGACTAGATGTTTTTGAGGAAATTAGAAAGGGAACAACAACTTAACCCTTGTGTCTGATCAGATTCTTATTTTTTTGATAACTTTACAGTGATTATGTTTGTAGCCAATGTGGCAAAGGTGTGTAATCTTTGAATTATCTTTGAATTATTTTGACTTTGTCTTTATCTGCCATTCCATTCGCCGCCTCCGCTGTCAATCAGTTGTATCGCCTGGTCCCGCCTCCACCAATCACAAGCGGCAGCACGGCTCCATTTCTGTGTGTGATCCGCGTGAGGGAGAGAGAGAGATAGTTCTCCAACTCTGTCGCAGACAGTGAAATCCTGGTTGTTCCCCACTCACCTAGGTTATCTAACTATCGCGCCGCGCCGCAGCCACAACTAGAAACAATGGCCTGGCAAAAAAATAAAAAATAAAAATTATAATAAAAAAAATATATAATTTTTGTTTTTTTTATATAATCTTTTTTTTTTTATCTGTGCAGGTCAGGCCACCGGGAACACTCCCGGTGCTCCCGATGGCCAGTCCGGGCCTGGACAGAGGCACCGCACCTCTCCCACCTGCCCCAAGAGAGGAGGAAGTGTGGGCCATGAGACGATGGTTGAATACTATAAAATACTATATTTCTCTTAAAGAGAGGAGATGGACAGATGAACTACAAACACTACAAAATGAAGACAGATGACCAGCAAGACCAGATCGTGAAGAAGACCAACGGCAAAGATCGACCACCAATTTTTATTTGACATTTTTACAAATTCAATTTATGACAAATGGACTATAATTCGTTTACTAATTTCTTGTATTATTTCTATTGGTAACATTATTTCTTTATTTCTTTTCTTTATTATTTTTCATAGTATTATTCTTGTTATTATTAACTTGATCGGTAGTTCCTTCTTTTTATTTTTATTATTATTATTTCTGTTAGTATGAATTTTACAAATTACTCTTCTGGTTAATATTACTTTTCATTTAAAAAATGTCTAGGAAAATTGAATATAAATATTGATATTACTATTGATAGGTTAAATACATTGAAAGATATTGAGTAAAAAATAACACTGAGTGTTATTAGTAATAGTTATTTCAACAGTATCATAGCATTGTTCAGAATGGCTAGCTGACCACAGTTTGGCTTGACCTTGGCAAACCTGATTAAGTTGACACACACACACACACACACACACACACACACACACACACACACACACACACACACACACACACACACACACACCCACACCCCCACCCAGGAACCCGTTTTGTTGCAAACCTGATGAATGAGAGAGACACACAATAGATGCATGTGACACACACACACCCACACACTATCTCATCCCCACCCAGGAGCCAGAATGAGTGAATTACCATGTTAATGTCTAGAACGAAAGTCAGCCTTTGTAATCAAATAAATGTATTGTCATTATGTTATGTGGACCAGTCGACTCCAGTACCAGGTACGGGGGTCGAGAAAGTGTTTAAATACTGAGCAGTCTCGACATTAGGACACACTCGACAGACCCAAGCTGTCCGTGTCACTGAGAGGTTCTTTTGTATCCTGTGAAATTGCTGTATTCTACCGCTGGTGCCCGGCTGAATAAATCGACTGAGAACCTGAAGCCATTGACTTTGAACTTGTATCCAGCGTTTACTTTCTTGCTCTGAAATTGGTCATTCCATAATTGTTGTTTACAAAGTCTAGGAAGGCTAGCATAGCCTCACCTGCCAGAGTACCTACTGCTAACACCTCAGCTCTGCCTGCTAGCCCCACTGTGTGTGTAGCTCATTCAGCTAGCTTGTCTCCCACTGCTAGGACTGCCCCTTCAGCTAGCAAGGTCAGTCTCCCTGGAGCCGCCCCGTCGGCTAACCCCATGGTTCCTACAGCTAGCCCCACTGTGTGTGTAGCTCGTTCAGCTAGCTTGTCTCCCACTGCTAGGACTGCCCCTTCAGCTAGTAAGGTCAGTTTCCCCACTGCTAGGACTGCCCCTTCAGCTAGCAAGGTCAGTTTTCCTGGAGCCGCCCCGTCAGCTAACCCCATGGTCTCAACAGCCCTGTCTGCTAGCTTAGCCCCTGCAGCTAACCAGGCTTCCACAGCTAGTACAGCCCCGTCTGCTAGCTTAGCCCCTGCAGCTAACCAGGCTTCCACAGCTAGTCCAGCCCCGTCTGCTAGCTTAGCCCCTGCAGCTAATCAGGCCTCAACAGCTAGTGCAGCCCCGTCTGCTAGCTCAGCCCCTGCAGTTTGCCAGGCTCCCACAGCTAGGACTGCCCCGTCAGCTAGCTCATTCCATATGGCCCCTGTAGGTGCCTAAATGCCTAGTCTGGTAATTAAGAGTAATTTCAGTTAATAGAAAAGCATTTTGGACCTGTATTTCATGGTGTTTAAATAGATGGATATATAGATATATATTATTATTACAGAAGTTAAAATGTTAAGACAATTCATGTTTATTGGTAAGAATGATTTCTTTGTTGTTAGTTTGTTTCTTACGTGATATTTGGCTGATAGGCAGAGGGACTTTTAGTTTGACAGGATAATGGTGATGTCATTGATTACTGGCAGGTAAGGCAGGGTGACAGAATTAGTTTAGAAATAAAATAACGCAGATTGTACCGGCGGTCAGGCCGAGAGAGTGGAGCCAGCCAGTTTTTAGACCTCTCTCTCTCTCTCTCTCTCTCTCTCTCTCTCTCTCTCTCTCTCTCTCTCTCTCTCTCTCTCTCTCTCTCTCTCTCTCTCTCTCTCTCTCTCTCTCTCTCTCTTTTTACCTAGAATTTACTTTATTCATCTTGCTCTACAAGTTTAGGAAACAAGAAAGTGTATAACCCGAATTGGACATTAAATAGTTAATACTACGTCGTGGTCAGTGGCTTTCTTGGGTGTGGAACGGGAGAATTCAAAGTTTGAGAGCGTCTGAAGCTCATGGCATTAACGTGTTTTGGAAACTACAGCTCCTGTTCCTCCTCCGGCTCCCGGGGAGACCCCGACGTCTAGTCCGGGTCGTGCTCCTGCTCCTGTCCCCGGGGAGTCGCCTGCCTCCGGTTTCTCGCCTGGTCCCGTCTCAACGTCCGGCCCGGCCTCCGCGCCCGGCCCTTCCTTGTTGTCTGGTCCGGCTCCCACGTAGGGTCTCGTCTCTACGTCCGGTCCGGCCTCCACGCCCGGGCCTTCCTCCTCGTCTGGTCCCGGCCCCTCATCTGGTCCCGGCTCCTCGTCTGGTCCCGACTCCTCGTCTGGTCCCGGCTCCTCATCTGGTCCCGTGTTACGCTCTGGTTCGCTGACGGCTGTCTGAAAACTACCCACCATTCTGACACCTGTCACTTGGCTCCTGTCACTTGTCTCCCCTGTCACTTATTGTCTGGGTCTCCTGATTGGCTGTCACGGGGGTGTGGTTGGTATGTTGGAATGTGGCTCTATTTAACCCTTGTCTCTCTGTTTACTCATTGTCAGGTCTTCACACATTGTCGTTCGGAGATAATGCGGCGGTTCCTGTTCTGGACCCCATTAAGCTTCTTATTATTCTCTCTCTCTCTATTGCCACTCGGTGACTGTACCGTATTATTACTCTTGGTGTACTGTACCATTAAATTGGACCACTATTGAAGAGTATACATTCTCCATCTCATTGATTGCATACCACAACTGGAACTCACCTACCTCCATCCTGACAGTCCCGGCTCCTTGTTTGGTCCCGGCTCTTCGTCTGGTCCAGGCTCCTCGTCTGGTCCCGGCTCTTCGTCTGATCCCGGCTCCTTGTCTGGTCCCGGCCCCTCGTCTGGTCCCGGCTCCTCGTCTGGCCCAGCCCTGCGCCGTGGTCTACGCCGTGGTCTACGCCGTGGTCAACGCCTAGGTCTGCACCGAGGTCTACGCCGGGAGGGACCCCCGTCTGGGGTCCTGTGCCCGGTCCCGAGATCTGCACCTGGAGTGTCCCCCGTCCGGGGTCCTACTCCGGGGTCGTCGCCTTCGCCCCTCTTCTCCGGGCCCCCTGGTTCGGTCCCAAGGTCTGCACCTGGAGTGGCCTCACCTCTCCTCGCCACAAACCCTAACAGTTAGTAATCATTACTATGTAATGTTACAGTTAGTAAATTGGTATGCCCATCTTTTTTTTTTTCTTTTTTTTTTTTTTTCAGTTTGCACATCTTAGGCCCCGTTTAGACGAGCGTTTTGTGAACAGAAACCGCAAAAGTCATCTTGCGGTTTCACTTTTAATTTTACGTTTAGACGAGCGTTTTGGGATGGAATTCTGCGTGCAGACGACGCTGTAACGACTCGGGACGACGGAGCCCCACTGTCACACGATTGGCGCATATGTCACATGACGTGCTGTGAAGACCCGCCCTACTCTGCCTCTGATTCGCAGACTGTGGATGGGGAATGTGATTGCACCAAAGCAGAGTCACTCACAGACAGAGGGTCCAGTCACGCCGCGGGACAGATTCTTGTGTATTTAACCGTTTCACTGCCACACGACAGCCGGTTGTGTGATAGTAAGGGTTAACCTTCTGTCGTGTGGCAGTGAAAGGGTTAAAAGTACTGCCAATGTAGCCTTCAGGTGATCTCCGTTGATATAAGTCAGACATACTTGCTTTGTTTACGTCTCGGCTACTGGCGCATACCTGCTACCTGTGACGTAAGCAGTACGCGCGACCAGAGCCGTGACAACCCTTTCGTCATCGTTTTAACAGATTTATACGTTTTGATAGTTTAGACGAGATCGCAAAGCTTTTGCGTTTCTAGGAATTCCACCCTGGAAGGTAGTCTCACTTTTTTGCGGTTTCACCCCGTAAAAACGCCGTTTCCGTATAAACGAAAGGCACATCAGCAAAAATATTTTTGCGGATTCACCTGCTAGCGTTTCCGTCTAAACGGGGCCTTAGTTACTTGAAGATTCTGGACAGTATTTCTCATTAATAAACATGCATTCTTGGCATAAAGCAAGCATTTGTCGACTCTCATGTTGGTACGAGTATTAAAACTTGAAAAAGATCCGTTTAAGGTAGATTTAGAACACATACAAAATATGCGATTCATTTGCGATTAATCACGATTAACTTTGGACAAACATACGATTAATCAGATTAAATATTTTTATAGATTTACAGCCTTAAAAAATATACATCCAAAGGGCAAGAAACTTTACATTGGAGGGGGTTGGGTGGGTGGGTGGGGGGGGTTTGGACATTTACCGGGGCCAGTTTTTAATTGCAGCCACCCGTAGGTGCTCTTTGAGAGCGGTTTTGAAGGAGGGTAGGGATTCATTCATGTCATTATTAGAGACATTCAATATGTTCAATTGATTAGTCTTACCGTCATCTACAAGTAAGCTAGCAATCACTGTTGTCTGTTGTCAACACCACCATTCCTCCCAGCCGTTAGGCTCCTCATTTACTTCCATTCATTTTGAGGACCAAGTCTAAATACTTCTGAAGTATAAACAAACCCATGCAGATTTCCATAAATCAAACAATTCTTAGTCAAAGGTATGTGTCTTTACAGATGTAATACCTTTAAAAAGTAAAAGCAGATTGTCACGGACCCTGTCCTTGTGTATATATATATATTAGTGCTGTCAGGCGATTAAAAAAATTTATCTAATTAATTACAGGATTTGTAATTAATTAATCTAATTAATCGCATTTTAATCGCATAACCATTTTATGCCTGATATTCTATATTCTATAATCATATTTCAAATTGCATGTGTCCAGATTCTAAACCAATAAACTATTCAATCAATAAAAATCAGATGGCAGAATTCAGTACTGTATCTACAAAACCTTCTGTTTAATCATCTTCCATCTATTAATTTGCTTAGATTTTTCAGGTCTGGTCAATTTGAGCATGGTGTTATTCACAGTCAAAGTTTGATATTCTCATTTGGTTCATTACAATTGACTCAAAATAAAATGTTCATTCAATCAATCACCGCGCAGATTGATTGATTGAATGAAAATGTTATTAACAGATTGCAGAATGGGTACAATACAGTACGGCTCAATACACACAATTGTTAAGGGGATGCAGACCAGAGAAAGACTTTCGTCTTGTTTACATCAGGGTCCCCCATTTTCAATTCATAATGAATTGTAAGTAAGGGTGCACCTTGCACCGTGCAATCCATTCTTTGTGGATCTAGCCCACAGTATTTCTGACACTGGGAATACATTCCCTGAGATTCATAGATGTCCCTAGAATCAGATACCAAGAACATGCAAATGGACCATATTAAAAAAAAGTCTGTAAATGTGTATTCTACATTCTTATGGAATGCATGAGATAAAAAAAAATTATTAAAAAAAATATATAAAAAAAAAGAAAACAAATTGTAATTAATTTTGAGTTAATTTTCATAACACGATAATTTGCTGTGTAATTAATTAATCTAATTAACGCGATAAACTGACAGCCCTAATATATATATATAGGGAGTTATGTATATTATCTGTATATAGGCATGTTTTGTTTGTTGTTGTCTTTTGTCTCCCTCTTGTGTCTACATATCCCCATTCTCAGGTGTCTCCCAGTACCAGCAGCAGCTGGTCAATCAGGACCTCACTCCAGCAACAGCAGCCGTGCAACGGCAGCTGTTGCTGATCTGCAATCAAGCCCTCTCTCCCTTCATATATCCCATTGTGTGCAGTGTTAGTTAGCTCTCTGGTTCATTGTGTGGTAAAGTAGAGCTCTGTCTGTTGGTGTCTTTGGTAGTAACTCTCTTTGTGTGTTTTGGTATAGAGCTGAGGCTCTTAGGTAGTTTTGTGTGAGAGCTAGTCAAACCTCTGTGTGAGCTCATTGTGTGAGAGCTGGTCAAAGCTCTGGTTGTCTATAGCATAGTATCTTTTGTGTTCCTTATTCTTGCACATTTATGTTAACCTTAACCTTTGGATATTTGTTTGTTCCCTTGTCACCCAGCCTATGGTGATTCCTTTTTCCTATAATCTTTTGTTTTGCACACAGGGACATTGAGGACAGGAAGATACCCTGGGTCTACATTTTGCATCACGTAGGTGACCTGATGTTAAATACACCAGCCTTAGAGTGAGCACCACCACCTGTACTTTTGGGCGTTCAGCGCCTGTAAAAGGGAGGGTGGGTTTTCATTTCCTTTTGTATTTTATTTGGTGACACTAGGAAGTCCTCCTTGCTCTCTGTGTTGCTGAGTTTTTGTGTTTGTAAAATAAATACTATTTTGCAAATTGTTTCCGTGGTTTTGTGTCACTGTACCCTCACCTACCCTGTCTGTGGCCTTTTGTTGCGTCCCCTTACTGGGGTGCGTAACACAGATCCAGTCAGTTGTGCATTTGAGTGTGCCGTGTGTCTTTGCTTTGCACTGAATAGTTGGGGAATGGTTACCATGGTTACCTGCTGTCTTGCTGTAAGACAGATTCCATACATTCTGGTGACAGTTGGTCAAACTACACCTCAAGTGAGTAAATTTATCATTTACTGATCATTTGAAAATAACAACATTCTTTTTTATTTTCACAAGTACCCTTGACACGTTACAATGTATGACAGAGAATAATAATATCAAGTTCAAGTTTGTTTTTATTTGTCACATATAAGGTACATGTACATTACAGTGAAATGCTTGGTTCTGTATGAGCCCCTGAGAATGTACAGTAAAAGGTAAAAGAGGAATAACACTGACTATACAATATACAAACTAAAGAACCTAAGTACAATGAATATAAAATGCAGACAATGAGGTACAACCCCCTTTTTTAAGGCAAGGTGCAAATGCAAATGAGGTATGAATGTAGTGCAAATCTCTTTTAATAAATAGATAAATATAATGTAGTGTTAAAGTGTCTAAAGTGAGTGTTAAGGTGAGTGTTTGTTTAAAGTGAGTGTGTGCATGTGGATGTGTGTGCAATGAGTGTAGATGGATCGGTTGATGTTACATAGAGTCATTGAGCATTGATTGATTGATTGAAAACTTTATTAACAGATTGCAGAATTGGTACAGTACAGTACAGCTCAATACATACAATTGTTAAGGGGATGCAGACCAGAGAAAGACTTTCGTCTTGTTTACCTCAGGGTCCCCCATTTTCAATTCATCATAACATATATGACACACACGACATACAGATAGACAGTACTGCTACATCTATACATTTATGACATACCAGATTTGCAAATACAAATACGTCCCCAAGGACTTCAAAATTGCAAGAGTGACCCCTCTGCACAAAAAGGGCAGCAAATTAGACCCAGGCAACTACCGCCCTGTTTCTATTCTTACCTCCATCTCGAAAGTCATGGAGAAAATACAAACAGGTCGAAAAGTACCTGGCGGAAAAAAATCTAATCTACGAATTCCAATCTGGCTTCAGAACGTCCCACTCCACTGACACATGCCTCCTCTATTTGAACGACCACATCAAACAAGAGGTGGACGCGGGCAAATACTGCGGCATGGTCATGCTGGACCTACAAAAGGCCTTCGACACTGTCAATCACTCCATTCTGATTGACAAGCTAAAAGCAATTGGTTTTGATAGCTTATCAGTGAGCTGGATGCAATCCTACCTGGAGGGGAGAGAACAGATGGTGGAGGTAAACGGTACTCTATCCCCCCCCCCTCACAGTGAGCTGTGGTGTTCCACAAGGAAGCATACTAGGACCGCTACTCCTCCTAATTTATGCAAATAACATGTCGTCAGCCTGTGACTGCAACTTGTTCCTGTTTGCGGACGACTCAGCCCTGCTGGTCTCTGACAAGAACAAGTTGCAGGTTGAAAAAACCCTCAGCTCGGAACTAGGCAAAATCTGCATATGGCTCGCTGATAACAAACTATCATTACACATGGGCAAAACAGAGTCCATTCTCTTCGGTTCAAATAACAAACTCAGCAAGATCGACGGCTTCTCAGTTGCAGTGGGTGACAATATTGTCACAAGGAAAGACGAAATTACCTACCTGGGTTCCATCCTAGAGGCAAATCTTTC
Organism: Notolepis coatsorum; assembly: GCF_963971535.1. Taxonomy (NCBI): domain Eukaryota; kingdom Metazoa; phylum Chordata; class Actinopteri; order Aulopiformes; family Paralepididae; genus Notolepis; species Notolepis coatsorum. The sequence goes on along the minus strand of NC_140174.1, from coordinate 38,420,225 downwards.
CTGTGACAAAATGGCATCCAAGGTAATAAAAAAAGTCAACCAACGAACTAGATTCTTGTACCGGATCTCCTCTCTGGTAAACAAGAATACCCTGAAGACTCTGGCAGGAGCACTCATTCAAGGGTACTACGACTATGCGTGCACCTCATGGTACCAAAGCACCTCAAAGGTGCTTAAAACAAAATTACAAACATCACAAAACAAACTGGTCAGACTACTACTTGACCTTACCCCCAGAACCCACCTCACCCCTGCCCACTTTGACAACCTAGGATGGCTTAGAGTAGACGACAGAGTACAGCAACTTGCAATGGGCCTGGTCTACAAGATACACTATACGACTAAGGTACCCATGTACATGTCAAAATACTTCCCAAAGGTCAGTGAATACCACAACCACTACACCAGAGGAAGCTCAACAAATCATGTTAAACCCAGATTCGGCTCAAACAAGGGACTAAATACGTTTCGCAATTATGCCACATCAATGTGGAACGCCCTACCCAAAGCTGTAAAGGAATGTGAATCCCTACCCACATTCAAAACCGCTCTTAAAGAGCACCTACGGGAGGCTGCAATTCGAAACTGGCCACCGTAAATGCCCAAAACCCCCACCACCTCCTAATAGACAGTCTCCTCCCCACCACATGTATATATTCCCTCCCCGCCGTATGTATATCTCTCTCCCACCCACCCACCCCCTCCTAATGTACAGTCCCCTCTCCCCTCCCCATCATATGTATATACTCTGTCAGGATCTAGGGGTAACAGTACTGTATATTTGAATACCATTTATGTCACAAATGTATCAGTACTAAATACCTATATGTCCCTATGCCATAAATGTCATGTATGTTGTGTATGTCATAAATGTCTATGAATTGAAAATGGGGGACCCTGATGGAAACAAGACAAACGTCTTTCTCAGGTCTGCATCCCCTTAACAATTGTGTGTATTGAACGGAAATTTGGCCCCATAATTACGCATGCGATCCGGATATGGCGTGAAACACAAAAAAAATATCCTAACCCACATAAATGGCACAATCATACTCCCTTATTCAACAACAATGCACTCTTAATTGAAAAACGACCTATAAGATTCCCTATATGGGAAGAGCAAGACATACACTCATTAGGGGATGTTTTTAACAAACAGGGTTTTTGTAGTTATGGAGAAATATGCAAAAAATTTAATCTTACCAAGTTCACATGGCTTTTTTACATACAGTTACGGCTATGTTTGAAGTCTCACGGTGTTCCATTAGACATACCAATTGAACACCACAGATACCACAAATTCTTCTATGAAAGAGAGACATCGAGAGGTTTTGTTTCAGATTTTTATCATCAATTACTAACGTCCTCGTATGAAACCCTCCAACTAGACTCTGTCTGGAGGAGGGATATACCAGACCTGGAAAGTGACTTTGATTGGCAAGGAGCCTGGGCAAATGTCCGACTTACATCAAGGAACCCGGACCATCAACAAATCAATCTTAACTATATTCACAGGACATACTTGACTCCTATAAGACTGAACAGAATGGGTCTTAAACAAGACTCCAAATGCTCCCAATGTACAAATGGGGACGAAGGGACATTTATGCACATGTATTGGGACTGCCCACCAGTTAAGATATTCTGGAAAGATGTGACCCAACAATTATCAAAACTCGTATCTTGGAATATACCTGTACACCCCTCTGTATTACTATTGAATGATGTTTTTGAGTTTGCAGTACATCCACAGCTAAAGAGATTGGTTTTATCGGGTATCACAGTAGCTAAAAAGCTGATAGCATCACGCTGGTTTCAACCGGAAAAAATGGGCCGGAAAGTTTGGTTTCTTACATATCTCGATGTGATTTATCAAGAAATATCTACAGCAAGAATTCTGGGTCTCAATGAATCCAAAATGACAATGTGGTTAGAAGTGGTGGAGAGAATAAAAGCTAGCTTATAATGGTAGTGTCTGGTTAGGAGCGAGGGATAATGGAGGTACTATCCAAAGAGGGGTCCGGGAGGGGGGGGTTCGAGCTGGAGCATAATGTGTGTAGGTTTTTAGATAACAGGTATTAAGGGTATATCCTGTATAAGACATTGGTATAAATGGTAATTTCGTTGGATATACACTGTGTATTAATGCTTGTGTATCTTATCGTGTGTTGTCATGTTTGTTTATATGTGTGTTAAAAAAAAAAAAAAAAAAAATTGTGTGTATTGAGCCGTACTGTATTGTACCCATTCTGCAATCTGTTAAATAAAGTTTTCATTCATTCATTCATTCATTCATTCATTCATTCATTCATTCATTCATTCATTCATTCATTCATTCATTCATTCATTCATTTTCATTCATTCATTCATTCATTCATTCATTCATTCATTCATTCATTCAACCTGAACACTGAGTCTCCATTGCAGTGACCTGTGGGCTGTGGGGGGGGGGGGGCTTTGTAGTAATATTGCTGTATAGTTGTATAGAATAGAATAGAAATACTTTAATCATCCCGAGGGAAACTTGGCACTACAAATCGCTCACAGTAAACATTTAGGTAGACAAAACAAAGTCACGAATACGAATAACAAAAAAATTGCCTAAGAATAAAGAATAAAATAAGCCTAAGAATAAAATAATAATAATAAAATACGGTCCTGGATAGATTATGGTTCTCAAAAACGAATGAAGGTGAATGCCTGTCATCTGGGAGGAATGGTGGTGTTGACAGAGGAGAACAGGGTCAGCAGTGGTGGCTAGTCTACTTGTAAGTGACTTTAGATAGAGGTAAGACTGCTGAAATACTGATCATCATACCATTATGATATCTATGCTTCATCTTGCGTTACAAGCCGATGCAATCGATAAAATATTAAAATATATTATAGTTTCTAGTTTCCTGCTCTACACAATTCCTACATAAATACATTACGTTGAATTATATTCTATGACTATGATGAATTGAAAATGGGGGACCCTGATGTAAACAAGACAAAAGTATTTCTCTGGTCTGCATCCCCTTAACAATTGTATGTATTGAGCTGTACTGTACCCATTCTGAAATCTGTTAATAAAGTTTTCAATCAATCAATCAATCAATCAATCAATACATCAATAAATCAATCAATCAATCAATCAATTATATTCTATTGCTGTATTTATTCTAGTGCAGAATGCAGAAAACATTTGTGTCCACTAGAGGGCGACATTTAATAGGCGCACAACCCACGCAAAGCCTGTGTCCACTGCTCTCTCTCTCCTCTCTCTCTCTCTCTCTCTCTCGCTCTCGCGCGCGCGAGCGTTCTCTCTCTCTCTCTCTCTCTCTCTCTCTCTCTCTCTCTCTCTCTCTCTCTCTCTCTCTCTCTCTCTCACACAAAAAAAAGTTAGGCAATCAATAACCCACGTCCATCCCTAGTGTCAACTCATGTCGTGAAAGACACGAGACATGACAATAAACAACTTTCTACGAAGGAACCCATCCGCGCGCCTCCTGTCTACTGTCCTAGCAGAAGTGTTCTGCACAGCCTACTACTTTTCATTCAGTCGAACGGGCTCAAGTGATTGGAGAATGAGCACACAGAAAAGCGAGTGTAACATTGACAGCTCGTTAAAATGTTTTATTCTGAGTCCAAGCTGGACTGTGTAGACTAGACATTTCGTCTCTATGGGATCTACTGTCATGCAAGTGATACAGTCGCGTGAAGTAAAGGACATGGAATTAATTTCTACAAAGAGTCTCACGTTGAAGATGGGTAATCAACTGTACAGATGATATCATGCGGGATGCCATCGGGCACAGAGGATTTCTCTCAGCGTCTTGTTGACACGTAACATAATGGTGGGTATCCTACAAGTAGTCTACTTGTTAGTTTATTGATTCAAAACCATTGTTGTATAGCACACTAATAACTACTTAACGACACTTTTACTTTAAATGTGTTATCCGTAATTAAATGAATGCCAAATTGGCATCACTATCACAATTTTTCTAAAACAAACAAAAGCAGTCCTATAACAACCTTCAATACAATAAAATCAATATAAGAAGAACGTTATTATCTCAGTGGGGAAATTACTTTGTTGTTTACTGATTATATATTCAGTTTATCTCAAGTGCTCCTAAGTAGTTTATGAATGAAAATATTTATGAAAATATGGGCTTGGACTACATAAAATGTGTATGGTCTAAGAATAAACAGAAAGGCACTTCACCACAATATAACACAAGTCATTAAAAGTTATACGTTATTCATATATTTGTGTCTTTGACTCTTAGCCCTCCAAATAGGCAATTTCACCTGGATGAAACATGTGCCATATAGAGTTAAATACAGCTCAACTAAATTATGGAAAATATTGAAAAGAAAAAATAGCAATAACTCAAAGCTTCATGGAAGGAAACTGTTGGTAAAACGTACTGTACATAGTACTGTACCTTACGTCTAAGTTATTTTATATTAGGTACTTCATACATTTTCTATTTTTATGAATTCACATCAAAATAAAGCATATTACAACCAAAATATCTAATGAAATTAAAGACCATAGCGAAAATCTTTCCTTGGAGCATTCACTGAAAAGCTTGGGACAAAACACAGCTCAGATGTAGGCCCCTATAGGTTAAATGCTATAGGCCTACAGGGTAAAACTATCTCTGTCTGTAGCCATGGTAGTCAGAGCTTAAACAAGCATGACATTTGTGACAAGCTGTGACCAATTTGGCTGCAGGAAACCCCCCATTTCTAATGCTTCTTGGTACCTGGATATGTGTGCTTTAACCTGTTCCATTATCTTATCAAGTGGCAAAGACATATTGGGGTAGCTGGATATGTGGACTTTCTCAGTCAGATATACACTGTGTTGCGTTCGTCATATCAACACTGGTTGCACGCACGCTAATGACGCCACGTGCACGCGCGCTCCAGCCTACAAGTAATGGCTTTTCAAAGTTGTACATTTTTATCTTTGATTGTAGCGCCACCATCTGGCAAACTTGTGTGACATTTTGTTGTGAGGTTTTGCTGCACCAATATCTGTCATTGTTGAAAATGTCTCTATGACATGTTTTTAGATGCAAGTGCAGATCTATATGACCGGTGTAAGTACCTGAACTGCTCAGCCTGCCAGATCGGCTCGGGGGCCTCGCAGAAGTCAGACACACTGTATGTACCAAAGATCATTGGCTGTACGTGGCCTACTGGCCTCACAGCGATAACGCCAAACTGTGACTGAACTAGCTATAATGTGATTCTACAACAAGTGGAATTATATGGAAAATTACACACTATTTGTCTTTATCACTGGAGTTTGTTTGTTTGTTTGTTGTTTGGAGTTAGCACACTGTTAGGAACACGCCAACACTTTGGGAAATTAGTTTCCTCTCTGTGCGTTCAGTAGAAAGCTATCTGGCTGCATGTTAGCCTAGCTTAGCACAATGAATGGAAGCAGACATGGCCAAGCTAGGCTAACATGCAGCCAGATAGCTTTCTACTGAACGCACAGAAAGGAAATTGGTATCTATCTTCTTGTCTCTCTCTGGAGAAGACGGTAAGCTAATTTCCCAAAATGTTGGTGTGTTCCTTTAAGTTCACAAGTGCAAAGAAACTCCTAGATTTTGAGACAATGGTCCCACCGTTCCCAAGCCTTTCTGCTGGCTTGCTAACGTTTGCTAGTGTGCTACCGTGATGAATTAATTGGCTGACTTGCTAACATTTGCTAGTGTGCTACAGTGATGTATTAATTGGCTGGCTTGCTAACGTAGAGCATGCTAACATGATGCATGAATTGGCTGGCTTGCCCATGACAGCAAGCTAACATGTTTTGTATTGGTATACTAACTTTAGAGTTGGTATGGTGGTGTTGCCTTATTACTCTATTACTGTCAACATATTATAATAAAAGGCAACAACACCACCATACCAGCTCTAACGTCAGCTATCAAGCTAGCAGAAAAGCATAACAGTGCTGCTTGACAGTGTAGTCAAGAAGGCATGGCAGCGCCTCTACTTCCTTAGGCATCTAAGGAAGTTCAAAGTGAGTCAGAAGATCTTAAATAACTTCTACTCATGCACAATAGAGACAATCCTGACTGGTAACATCACCTCCTGGTTTGGGAATAGCACCGCACACGACCGCAGCAGACTGCAGAGAGTGGCTCGATCATCGGAACGCACAATTGGAGGTGGGCTTCCCACTCTCCAGGACATTTACACCAGGTGTTGCAGGGCCAAGGCTAAGAGAATAGTCAAATACTCTAGCCACCCAAACAACTGCCTCTTTGCACTGCTACGGTCAGTTAAGCGCTACCGGAGTGTCATGGCCAGTACAGAGAGACTCAAAAGGAGCTTCTATCCCCAGGCCACAGGATGCTCAATGTGGACTCTATGTAACACTAATTCATCCATTCAACACTCATTGCACACAACATCCACATGCACACACTCACTTTAAACATTCACCTTTAACATTCACTTTAGACACTTTTTAACACTACACCATAGTTTATCTATTTGCACTACTTCTCTACCTAATTTTAGCATTTAGCATTTTGTTTTACAATAATAGAATGTACCTTATATGTGACAAATAAAACAAAACTTGAACATGAACTTGATGGGTTGACTCAATGACAGATTGATGCTATCGACGGGGAGCCCCGTACAGCCAATGATCTTTGGTACAGCGTGATAAACGTCTGATGTTTGCTATGCGACTCAACTGGAAAACGGCCCCCGAGCAGATCGGTTACCTACACCGGTGATGTCAATCACAGTTAGCCATCCTGCCCATAGATATATATAAAGGCTAGATGACTCACCCACGCTGCTGGCCAACGGAGACCGACATTGCCACATGGCGGCCATCTTGCCACAGGGCAGCACGCCCACTCACAACATGAATGTCTATAGTGTATGTAGCTACTATTGAAATAACCATAGCATGCAACATTTTCAACCGTTTGGTTTGTTAACTCTTTCTGCGCCATACCCGACATTTCTCAGGTTTCGTCGCCAATGGTTGAGCGCTATACCCGAGATTTCTCAGGTTTAGACCCTTTGATCTTTTTCCTTTGATCCCCATTCTAAACACTCGCTCGGAGCTGCCTGTGTCTCGCTGGCACCGCTGCAGTTGTCTTTCAGTACTGAGGTACCTCCGGCTGCTTCCCCCTCAAAGTGAATCAGGACATAGCAATCGTCGGAGATTTGATGCCTCAAACCTATTGTTTCCCGCAAGATAGCCATGCCCAATATACACGAGTAATTGTGATCGCGATGGGACGACTGGGATTTATTAATTTTGGAGTACCTTCTGACTAAGGTAAGGTCTATTTTAGGTAACCTGCTGGTATTTAAAAAAACTAAAACATGCTTTTGTACAGTGTCATATTTTACCGAACCTAAAACATGCTTTTGGTAACGATCGCAGTTTCGAGGTAAAACGACCCCCCGCCCCCCCTTGATGATGATTTTGTGAAGAAACATATATATATGGTATATACCTTTGATTTGGAAATATTTCAGGCGAGCAACCCGAACGATTTGGGCATAATGCATATAACACGTCATATCTCGCGATCTAGAAAAAAAGACTGGATTATTTTGGAAAGGGGCGATGTTTAGCATGGAATAGCGCACAAACTAAAGTATGTAGAAATGAACTGGTCAGTGTTGGACTATAAACAATGCCTGTCAAATGAGCCATACTATTGTCTCCATAGCTACAATACAGAAAACATGATGGGTCCACAAACATTGCGAAAATGGTCAATAACGCTGGCACCATTGAGTAGAGATGGGAAAACAGCGTGGTGGTCAATGAGTTAAAAACGTCAGAGATGTAGTTATCATACTGCATACTTATAATGGACTTTCATATGAAAATATTTTTTTTTTTATAAAAATTCTTCCAAGCTTCCAATCATAGCCACGTTAACACATTGGACGCCAGATCCGAGATAAGTCCGGTTTTCTATCGTTATTTCTTTTATTCGATATTCCCATTCATAATCCATCGAGGGAGCCTGTGTTATCATTGGGAATGAGTCTGAGATCGCAAACATCCAATACCGCCGCCTTGCGGCCGGTATTGCACATCCTTTGAAAATCTCTGGCTTGGGCTGTGCGTCGATCTAAAAAGTCCGGGCCGGGTTTTCCTTGTCGGGCAGGACAAGCGTTTATAACAAATGAATTGAGGAGAATCAAGCACTCCCGGTTCATGTCTTTGGTGGATTATGTTGGCAACACGATCAACATCAATACTTGGAATGGTGATCAGATAATTGGAATATTCTTTTTGGAGTACATCCTAGTCAAGGTAAGGGCTATATGGTATCAATCTTGCGTTGATCCAAGAATCCTTTCACTGCAATCCGAGCGTTTGTGTGTAATGTGTGTGTGTAATGTATTCCGTTGGTGATGATCAAAGCATAGAAAAACGACCCCCCCCCCCCCCCACCCTTTCATGCATTCATGATTAAACATAATACCGATAATATAGCGTTGATTTCAGATTGATTGTTGATACAGGCGAGAAACGCCACGGTTTCTAGTGAAATGCACGTATTGCTGCATAGCGTAGTTTTCTGGGATTAGACAGGATTACTCTAAAACTATACTCATATTCACCACGGTATAAAACGGGAATGTATGGATGAACAAATTATTTCTTTTTCAGAAATTTAACGATAGATACTCGATGTCAAATGGGCAATAGTATTATATCCATAGCTATGATATATAATATAGTTTGAGCCCTGCAAACACTGCCATGTATTCCTATTCTTTAAAGCGGTGGCCTTCTTACCACACGGTACACAGCGACCTCTGGCGTCCAATGAGTTAATAACGTTTGTAATTGTTGACAGAATCTGGCGACAATAATGTGGTCAAGAGGCATGGTTTCTATCTTTAGCCTTTGGCGTGGTTTATTTATTCACATGTTAAACAGCAGTTCTAGAGTTCTCCTCTCACTGAGAGGCTGGTGGAGAAGAGGTAGAGGGGGAGGAGACATCTCTTTATATACTCGCCACCTGGTGGTATCATGAGTGGCTCCGCCTAGAGCGCCATCTAGTGGAAACAGTTATATATGCAGTTAGACAGTTACTAGCAATCCTACATAGAACCTCTAACTTTAACACTCCCACTTAGGGTTGTTTTAGCACACTGGATAACTTCTCTGAAAACATTTTACAAAGAAAATAATACAATCCAAAACATCAAAAGAGTATGGCAGTCAATATTTACACGTTAAACATGACCTCTGCAAATCTCTTCAATTTCAATTTGGAACAGGTTTCCTCATAGTGTCTGCTACCATGTTGTCCGTTGAACAGTAAATCAGTGTCATTCTTTCTTCTCTGGTGACAGATCTGATGAGATGATATTTTATATCGACATGTTTACATCTATGTCGGCACACTGGGTTCCTAGCAATCACAATGGTTCCCTGGTTGCCCTCATAAACAACAGTCTTCATATATACATAGGTGTCCATCATTTCCAGCAGTTGTTCTAGATAAACAACATTTTTCATATATACATAGGTGTCCATCACTTTGAGCCGTTGTTCTAGATAAACACATTCCTGCATTGTCATAGCTAGAAACATACACTCGGCTTCACAGGTTGATAGTATCACTGTGGGCTTTAAGTCCTAAACCCTCGCTGCACTTTCTGAAACACAGCTGTTCGTCTGCTGTACCTTTGGGATAACGAAAAACATGTATTTGACGTAGTTCAATGCTTCTCTGTGGGGTCAGCAAAATGCTGTGACAATTTTTTACTCACTACAAAACATAGGTCAGGGCGAGTACAGGTTGTCAAACAACTGAGGCTACCCACAGCTTCTCTATACATCTCTTACATCAGTCAAAACATCTCAGGATCTTTTCCACATAATTAAATCATTTAGAACATGGTAAGTCATCCACCTCTGTATTTAAACATGGGATCCATTTCTGTATTTAAACATGGAATTAAACATAGGATCCATTTCTGTATTTAAACATGGAATCCACTCAGGTATTTAAACATGGATTCTACTCCTCCCCTATTTAAACCTGGAGTATCCTCCTCCTGCATTTAAGCAGTGTAGCCACCCTCCTTCAGTATTTAAACATGGAGTACCCTCCTTCAGCATTTAAGCAATTAGCTACGAACCATACTTTGTATTTGTTGTGGCCTTCAATACCCTCCTTGATTGAATACACCCATTCCCCTCCCACTGTCTGTCTGCCCTCTGGTAACTTGGTTGAATCCACCCATTTCCCTCCCACTGTCTGTCTGCCCTCTGGTAACTTGGTTAGAGTAAAGGTGTGGTTGTCCTCTAGGGACCTCATCTCCTCATCCCTTGCTCTCTCCCATTTACTTGATTCAGGGGACACTATGGCCTCTTTAAAGGTCGGGGGTACCCCACTGACTACCCTGTAGCAGTAATCAACAGTGGTAAGTGTACTGTCATCCTCGTCACTCCCTCTCCGGGCATAGTCTGTCAGATACTTTGGGGGTTTGTGTTCCCTTGAGGGATACCTCCCACTGCTTGGGGCACTTGACGTCACCCTCGGGTGCTCCTCATCATCGCCCTCTGGGGGTGGCTGACTGTCTGTCTGCACGACCGTGCTAAGTACACTGGGCTGAGGTGTCTCTGTTTCTTCACACCTTACTCTGGAGTCCAGCTCTGGCTCCTCTGTCTGTGTCTCGCTCTCACATGTTGTCTTTGTGACAAACTTGACTAGCATGTGTTTCTGCACTCTCCATTTACTGGGATGATAAACAAGGAAAGCGGGGCTTCCCTTGTCGTGCCCTACAAAGAGTAATTTTTCACATCTGGACTCTGGCTTTCCCCTGTCCTGCAGGTACGCATAACACACTGATCCAAATCGGTGCATTCTAGCTAGATTACACTTCTTTCCTGTCAGTGCTGTATACGGGGTGGTGCCCGTGTGCTTATTAAAGCACCCGTTTCTGGTGTAAGCGGCTTCTTGCACCGCATAATGCCATAGGCTCTTAGGTAAGTTACTGTCTACTAGCTTACACCTAGCCATTTTGAAAAGGGTGCGCCATTTCCTCTCTGCCACTCTGTTCTGGTGTGGGGGATATGGACATGACGTCTCGTGTCTTATCTTGTACCTTCTCAACAGTGATTGGAACTCTCTGTTTGTGAACTCGGTTCCGTTGTCGGACCTCAAGCATCTTACGTTACCATAAGGGGCTACGTCTGCCAGGAATTTATCTGTGGCCTGGAGTGTGTCACTCTTTGCTTTGAGAAAGTAAACAAACACTGCTCCTGTGCACACATCTGTAAAAGACTGTACATATCTAAAGCCTCCTATGGACTCGTTGCTTACTGGACCGGCTAGATCCGTGTTAACTAGCGCAAGTAGTACCTTTACTTTTTCTGTGGGATTTCTGTTTCTCGATTGAGTAAACTTCCCCGTTTTGCACACTACAAATTTTTTGTCCGGTCTACGCTTTTCACCTTCAATGTGCATGCCTTCTGTCACTGCTTGCAGTTTCAGTAAATCCTCGTAATTACAATGACCCATAATCTCGTGCCATGTCTGAATATCGTGACTGACCGTCACGCTACACATATCATTATTGTCATTACACTTGTCGTTGTCATTACACTCTGTTTGCATATAATCCATTCTCTGGTACATCTTTATGTCAAACCGTGTACCGTCAGGCTCTACAAGAACATTTTTACCTTTATCGAAGAATACCTTGGCACCGCTTGCAGTAGCAGCTATTACAGAGAATAGTCCTTGTGGGAACGATGGTACGTAGAGAGCGTTCTTTAATGTCACTGTACGCCGGCGCCCCCCCCCTCCGTGAGGCATACTTGTGCGTCTCCTCTCTCTTGTGCCAACCCGTAGGTGCGCTTCCCGCCTGCCAGCTCCATGCTGTGTCTCTCCGGGTGGAAAGTGTTGTCAAAGTTCTTGAACCGACTCCTGTCGTTGATGACATGGGACGACGCACCTGTGTCCACGATCAGTCCCTTCCTCTGGGCCCGCTGCAGCTGCGCCGGCCTGGTGATGCAAGTCTTCTTGTCCCGTTATTCTCCGGGCGTCGTCTCGATCCGTCTCACGTCGACCGTCACCGCCATCGTGTCCACAGCCGCCATCTTGTCTGTAGCCGCCGTCTCGTCCATGGCCGCCGTCTCGTCCATGGCCGTCATCTTGTCCATGCGCGTATCGCGCGCTCTGGTCGTGTTTATTCATGCATGCTCTGTCTGTGTGCCCCGTGGATTTGCAGAAGCTACACCAGACAGTCTTTGTGCAGTCGCCTCTCCGATGGCCTTTCTCTCCGCATCGCCAACACGCCAGCTCCGCCGTGGTCCTGGTCCTCTCCCTTGGCGTCACTCGGGCCTTCAGCACCCTCTATCCCGCGTCGGCCTTGAACTGTCCCAGCGTCATGTCCGCTGAACCGTGTGTTACCAGGAGTGTGAACGGTTTGTACAGCTCCGGTAGTCCTCTCATCACCATCGCCATCATTAGCCCATCGCTTGGTGCTTCTCCTGCACTCTTCAATGCCGTCATGGCCTGCTCAGCTCTGATGACGTATTCGGTCACCGTCTCGGTGTGCCCCTTCCTCAGTCCTGTCAGTGTTATGTAGAGGGCCACGACTCGGGGTCTTCCTCGCCCGATGTAATGCTCTCTCAACACCCCCAGGCTTTCTCTGCCTTTGTCTTTAGTATCGCGGAATATCAGCCCCAATCTTGTGTCGTCGAGCAGTGGCGCTAACTCACAGTACGCGTCTGCGTTACGCTGGTCGTCCAGGGCTTGCTCTTCCGCCGTCAGTGGTCCCGTGGGGGCTGTCAAGATCGTTGCCTTCAGTCCCGCACTGTGCATGCAGCATAACATGTGCTCTTCCCAGAGCTTGTAGTACTCTGCTTTTCCATTGAATGAGGGCCATTTGCTCCTTCCCTTGGTCGCCATCCTCTTGGTTGATGGTAGGCGTAGCTTTAGCTCTTGTTGGCCTAGCGTCTAGCCACGCGGTGCTCCCGGTGCTAACCTAGCCTATACTTTAGCTAAGCTTGCTACCCTTATTATTTCGCCCCGGCGTGATCTGGGCCCATAACCTGTTGACAGAATCTGGCTATGGGGTGACAATAATGTGGTCAAGAGGCATGGTTTCTATCTTTGGTTCATTCATTCACATGTTAAACAGCAGTTCTAGAGTTCTCCTCTCACTGAGAGGCTGGTGGAGAAGAGGTAGAGGGGGAGGAGACATCTCTTTATATACTCGCCACCTGGTGGTATCATGAGTGGCTCCACCTAGAGCGCCCTCTAGTGGAAACAGTTATATATGCAGTTAGACAGTTACTAGCAATCCTACATAGAACCTCTAACTTTAACAGTAATAAACCAAATCGTTTGTAAATCCGTCAAGATTTCAGCGAGTTAAGAGTATTTTGTTTGTGCAGATCACTCACCTTAAAGCAGTAGTTAACTGTGGCAAGATGGCCGTCGGTGAACCACGCGGGAGACTCTGCCTTGCGCCATCTAGTCTTTATATATATCTATGGCCCTGCCCCAGGAGGCGTGATTTTTTTCCGTAGCCTCTGTTTGCGAAGACGCTCTCTGATTGGCTAGGCCGTGTACAGCGAAGAAGAAAAGACCCTCTCTGACTGGTTTAGCTCCGAAGGGTCTCTTCCACCTTGTACATATATTCTCTGCATTCTTTCGAAGTGGTTATGCTTAGGCATTCTTTCGAAGTGGTTATGCTTAGGCATTCTTTCGAAGTGGTTATGCTTAGGCCTTCTTTCGAAGTGGTTATGCTTAGGCCCTCTTTCGACGTGGTTATGCTTAGAGTTAGGGTTAGGGTTAGCCAATCGGAGAGCGTCTTTTTCTTCTTCGCTGCAATCAAAGAGCGTCTTCGCTCACAGAGGCTACGGAAAAAAAGCACGCCCCCAGGAGGCGTCTATGCTTTTACCAACGCGTTCGTGTTTCCGGGTTCCCGTTTTGCGCTCTGATTGGCCAGGTCATGTGACATGTGAGCCAATCGTGGGACGGCAAGTTCTGCGCCTATTTCTGGGTCGAACAGCCTGCAAACTACCTAACACCTAGTTTATCACTGGTTAAGCTTAGGCGACTCTTTCGCAGTTGGTTAAGGTTAGAGTTTGGAATCAGGGCAGGCGTTCTATCGCCATGCTCTAAGACAAACTCTAACCTTAACCAACTTTGAAAGAGCGCCTAAGCTTAACCAGTGTAGAAACTTGCGGTCCCACGATTGGGCGTACATGTCACATGACCTGGCCAATCAGAGACGCGGAAACACGAACGCGTTGGTAAAAGCAATCATGCCCCCAGCAGATGCGATTCAGGTCTGTTGTCCTTGTTTGTGAATAGCACCACCGTGTGGCCAAATGACAAACCTTCGCACACCTCTTCCCCATCATGGAGGACATGTACATTTTGGTGCAAATCAGACAAAGCGGTCTTGAGTAACCCGTCACATTTGCTGTTTACAAGGCGTTTATCCAAACTTCTATTGGACGTGGTGAATATGGTTTGGCCTATCAACTTTCAGAATTACACAGTAAAAGATGTCCCTAAATGCCACGCGGCAGGTCTCCTGAGAATCGGCTGGACAATCTAGGAGTACCAGGGGAAGAAGTTATTTTCAAAAAAGATAAATCATAAAAAATCCAATATGGTGGACATGGGTGGTCATATCAAAGTTGTAGGCCAAGGATAGCTGTATATGTGTCTTGATACAGAGTATTGTGTCAATTGGAGTTACAGCATACGAGTTATGGCTTTTACATTTTTTTTATTTTGCCCTTTGATTGCGCCACCATCAGGCAGATTGGTGTGATATTTGATGCATTGATACCCCATGGTTGACACGCCAATATCTATCAGTGTGACAAATTCCATGTCTCTATCCTGTATTATGTTGTGCCAAACAACATTTTATGACCAATTTAAGATGGACAGACGGAACTTCATAACTTAATGTCAGCATGAGACTGTTGATATCCACCTCCCTGCTAAACTCAAACATCTCTCTCATTCTCTCCCTTACCCATGCTCTCTCTCATTATCTTTCTCTCTCTCTTGCTCCCTCTCTCTCTTTCTCTCTCTCTCCCTTCCTCTTGCTCTCTCTTTCTCCATCCATCTGACAGCTGGCATTACTCATATTTGAATGTACCACCTCTATGTATGACCGCCAGCAGGATCTCCAGTTCTCTAATAATATCTGACTCTGACAGTGCTTCTTAACCTTTTTGGTTTGCGGCCCTTAAAAACAGAGGGATGCCTGTTTGCGACCCCTCCCCCCTACATAGTCAAACATACACTGAATGGTGAACTTTGACATGGAACAATTATTTTTATTTCCCCATCTCAAGCCATTTAACCTGATTGAAGACTGGAGGAGGTCTTTAAACTTCAAGGAAAGAAATAAATAAAACATCTATACGGAAAAATTATAAACACAATGACGTATTTGTATATATTTTTTTTTGCTTACCCCCCAAAATCATCTCACGATCCCATCGGGGGTCCCGGGTCCAGGTTTGAGAACCACTGCTCTACAAGACAAGACACAGCCTGCCATGGAAGCATGTCTGTATAGTGTAGCAGTTCTACTTTTTTATGCACCTACCACATTTGGAATAGTACTGTATAATTACAGTGTGTTGGGCTAATGTCTGTTTGGAGGCAGCATAAGCATCAGTCGTTTGTAAATTGCAAAAGCTCTTGTCACACAAATCTGATGTGCCTGCGGTAAGTTCCTTCAATGGGACATTGTGCAGTTCAATAGGCTGCTCTCAAACATGTTGGAGGAGGGTGCGGGCGGGTGGGTTTCCAGATGCCAGATGCCCATGTAGGTTGTACATGATTGATGCTTTGCTGATAACAAGATTTGCATGAGTGTTTCCACACATTACGTTGTTGGCCATAATAGCCGGATGACTGCTTTATCTCCCTTTTTAGATTATGTAGTTTATACTACTACTACTATCATCTACCCACTACTGCTGCTACTACTACTATACTACTACTACTACTACTACTACTACTACTACTACTACTACTACTACTACTACTACTACTACTACTACTACTACTACTACTACTACTACTACTACTACTACTACTACTACTACTACTACTACCACCACCACCACCACCACTACTACTACTACTACTACTACTACTACTACTACTACTACTACTACTACTACTACTACTACTACTACTACTACTACTACTACTACTACTACTACTACTACTACTACTACTGTCTACTACTACTACTACTACTACCATCTACCCACTACTACTGCTGCTGCTGCTGCTACTACTACTACTACTACTACTACTACTACTACTACTACTACTACTACTACAACTACTACTACTACCACTACTACTGCTGCTGCTGCTGCTGCTACTACTACTACTACTACTACTACTACTACTACTACTACTACTACTACTACTACTACTACTACTACTACTAGTACTAGTACTAGTACTACATCAATACAAATTTAAACAAATGTCAAGGTTTGACTGGCTGGTGTTGAATTCACAAAAAACACAAACCAGGAGGTAGCTATATTACAAAGCAGTTGAAACATGAGATGAAAAAACAATGTAATGGCTGTTTCTTCCTGAGCAGATTATCAAATGTGTCATGCGCTTCAGTGGATTTTGAATATTCAAAACTCTCAGCTCGTGTTTTCGACAGCAGTTTTTATTTTTTTTATTTTATATATATATATATATATATATATATATATATATATATATATATATATAAGCTGAGGTAATTGGTGTAGATTTAGTTTACAATATAAATTATGAAACCTCTCTTGACACATTTTAAATTGGTTTTTTTTTCATATTTTTTTAAATTACATTTTGATTCACTAGATTATACATAATGCATAATTCATAATCTTAGTCTTAATCATTATCATGTGTTGTCAGCGCCTGTTTTGTTGTACAAGTGTACTGGGAGAGTGAGGAATGAGGGGATGCTGCACACAGTATAAGCTCTTGTGTCATTTATTTTTAAACAATAACAAAAACACAGGCTGGTTAGATCGTACAGGACCTTTACATACATGTTTACCTAAATATATATATATTTGTATCCACTTTTTCTCCTCCTGTTTTTCTGTGTTTTTCTCCCATCCCAATTTAGTTGTGCCAATTCCCCCCTCCCCTTCCTGGTCGTTGCTCGCATGTTCCCCCCACTGGTCGGTCTAGGGAGGGTTGATAGATACTATCACATGTCCCCTCCGATACATGCGGAGTCAGCCAGCCACTTCTTTTCACCTGCCAGCGCGTACTCTCATTGGTGAGGTGTAACGTGTGGGAGGCTCACACTACCCTCACCATCTCCCTTCCTTGCTGTGCAGGCACCCTGACCGACCTGTAGTAGTCGCTGTTTACAACGACCAGATTACCACCCACCGGCTTCCCTCCCGCTGGCTCTGCCAATTGAGCCAGTATGACGGCCGGCCAAGCCGGAGGCAACGCTGACAGCCGGATTCGATACCAGTGTATCTCGCGTTGGTGACGAGCGCTTAGTCCGCTGCGCCACCCAGCCGCTATGTTTACCTAAATATTTAATAAATGATATGTGCAGTATGTAAGTAACCACTGAGAAAGCTTTCTGACAAGTTATTCCTCTGGTAACTGTGTCTCTAATGCACCGAAGAACCATATGACTCGGAGTGTGTGAATGTGTGATATATCAACAAGAAAGCACTCTATCTCTACCGTCTTTATGAATGAACACACCACTCTAACTTACTATCTTCAGATAATAAAGTAAAAAGAAAAGAGTTATATGGTTCTTCGTCTGGAGGTACTCAATTGTAACACGACGGGTTATGGGTACCATCCAGGTACTTAGTTACTGACCCTCTGACGTGCAAATGACCCCTGGGAGAGTTTATGCCCAAAGGGACTTTAGACTCTCGACTGTGTAAGAGACCTTTGTGATTGTGGCAGCAGGGTGGTGCAAGACGGAGCTGGAGATTTCCTCTCGGTGAAAAGCTCTCTCTTTAGTCCGCGGGCCGTGTGCGTCCACCCTTTGATTACACACCATTCCACGTCGACAGCGGTGTTCTACCCGAACTTCCCCGTTCCCTTTCAGAGAGAATTTCACAGGCAGTGTCCAAGCATTCTCTCTGTTTAGATTGCAGCCTTTCTGGACTGGCTACAGTGGTCAGAGTTGGCCGGGGGTAGTGGTTTGCGACAGGGTGCGAGAACCAGAACACCACAAGTGTAACGTTGAGACAGAAACTGAGGATCAGCGCTTGTCAGAGTCATGCAGAAAATGAGACACTTTGTGTGTCATGCTGTTCGGCAGAAAACGAGACACCTTTGTGTGTTGTGATTTTTGGCAGAGGGACTGGGAGCTTTTCAGAATCAGATTAGAATCCTGTATGTTTATTGTACCTCGCAAATCAAATGTTTCAGATCCCGATTCTGATTGTAGTTGTTGTGTTCAGGGGTTAAGTATTTTTTTTGGTGTTTGCTTCAATGTGAAACATAATGAGAAGTTCGGCCTCTCGGCTTTAGTTGTGCTGTTTAATAGCACCAGACTCACTAATGGGTTGGCCTGGGGCTAGGTCTGCAATCAATTAACATGAATGCTGCATAAGAAATCACTCTCAGCATTCCTTTTGAAGAATCCAAAAGATCCCATTACTGTTTTGGTTAACACAGAAGTGTGATTGTAATTCAAGCTAATGAAAGGCTTACACTGTTTCCAACTTTTCCTGCTGGCGGTTTTTGAGATCCATTGACAACGATAAGCATTATAGTGGGCAAATATATCAAAATGACACTTTCCTAATCCCCTCAATGTGAACATGTCTAGTTCATTGGACGCCCTTGTCATGTTCTGGACCCTTTTCACTGGCAAACCTGGTGTGTCGGTCTCTGGATTAAACTAAAGATTAGTCGGGGATCATACCCAAAGCTGCCAAAGGAAACCTAATATTAATCTTTCAGGAATGGGCAGGATATCCATAAATAGTCACCATTAAATTGATCCTCATCTTCATTTGAATGCCTACAGCCTGCCCGGTACAGACTTAGTATCCTGCAGACTTAAGTATACAGTGTATTGTATGCCCTGAAGAATAAAAATGCTACGATTTATGGCTCTGTGACAAGCAGGTCCCCCCCCCTTCAATTTCTGTGTGCTTAATCTTCCCTGTTCTCAAAGGTGGAAAGTAACTAATTACATTTACTTCAGTTATTGTTTTGAGTTAAAAAATTTAGTTTTAAAGTAACACAACTAAATACTAAAGCACTTTTTTCTTAGTGCTGCTACTCTTTTACTCCCACTAGAGTAAATTGTTAGACGAGTTCTCTTACTTCTAACATGTTAACGTATATAACAGTATTTCTACTTGACTAAATGTTTCGGTACTCTCTCAGTCAACGTGCCGTGTCACGGGCAGCATAGCGTGTCATGTGTGGGAGCAGCGAGCCATTAGCCTGTCACCAGATGGTCTCTACCAGTAGCCCAGTCATGTTACCGAGGGGCTCCGCTGAAAGGATCTCCTCCCAGTGTTGACATGGAGGAGCAGATGGGAGGCCAGAGTGGGCTTGATCGCCTACCTACACCGGTAGCTCATCCCACCGGCCTGGACAAAGTTGAGTTAGCGAGGAAAATTACCTTTTTTTTAATTTTTTTTTTATTACAGTTTATTTTACGAAGTAACTTTTTCCGTTCTTGTTCCCCGCCACATTCCGTGTTTGAATAGCATCTTCAAACGTGGTGTCTCGCATATTTTGACAGACGGCTGCGAGGAGGACAGACTCAAACACAAACACATTTCCCTCGTGGGGGGAACCACTTTTAGCACTTCCATGGTGGGTGGGCATGTTCCTGGAATTCCCTAGTGCACTTAAAGATAGATAGTGCACATTTCCCCAAGGTAGGGAGGGGGGATTAGATTCCAGTACTACACTCACTTTCTATTCTTACTTTGGTAAGATATGATATTTTGGCCCTTGAGTAAATGCCCCCATGTTTTGGATCTGCACTCTTAACCCTTTCACTGCCGCACTACCAAGAACGGTTAACACTTTCACTTTCACTGCCACACGACAGAAGGTTAACCCTTTACTATCACACAACCAACGGAAATGGATATTTCACTTTCTTAGGAACTTGTCAAGTTTCAGCAGTCCTTCTCTATCTAAAGTAATCTACGAGTAAGCTTGCGAGCACTGCTGTCCCTGTCCTTTGCTGTCAACACCATCATTCCTCCCAGGTGTCAGGCTCCTCATTCACTTCCATTCATTTTCAGGACCAAGTTTAATATCATACATCTGAGGTATAAACAAACTAATGCCATGCACATTTCAATAAAACAGATTTCTGAGTCAAAGGTGCATGTTTTTTAGAGATGTACTGTATTACCTAGATCTAGTCAAGCTGTTGTAGGTTTGAGTGTGCTGTGTATCTTTGCCTGTTTGGGGGGTGGTTATCCTGGTTTGCTGGAGGAAAGATTCTAAACATTCTGTGAAAAGTTTGAAAGTTGGTCAAACTACACCTCAAGTGAGAAATTGTTCCTTTACTGATTATTTTAAAATGGCAACATGATTTAAATACCTTTGACAGAGAAAAAAATATATTACACAGAATAATATTGCTGTATAGTTTGTTTATACTTCAGAAGTATGATATTTAGACATGGTCCTCAAAATGAATGACAGTGAATGACGGGTGTGTGAGACACCTGAGTCGCTTGCTTACTTGTAGATGACAGCACAGCAGTGGTCGCTAGCTTGTTGTGTAATTTTTTATCTGTATGTTTAGTTAAGGACAACACGTCCTGTGTTACTTCAACACGTCTTTTCTAGTGTACAGTATACTGAAATAGTGCAAGCTTGCACGAAGGAGCAGGCTGGGGGGCTTTCCATTGAGCCTTTTATGATTTTACTACAAGCTGCCTACTGTGGCTTCAGGAACAACAGCAGGGTGCAGACAGATTTTTACGACACGTGCAAGAATAGCCTTTTAACTTCCCCATTAATATCACGGGTAAAAACAAATGTCCAGAGAGGTGTTTTATGATGGAGATGTTAAACCAAGTTTGCATCTCTTACAGTCATGTTCAAAACGCCTGACTGACAGTTTAATGTTCATGTCATTTACAGGATGAAACAGAGACCATGGGGAGTACAAATAACTGGAAGGCTCTTTACGATAGACAATCAGAGTCTTGGAAGATTGGCAGATCCTATTAAGAAGCAGTCTGTAGCATATCCAGGCACAGCTACGTCCCAAGAATGAGGATCAAATACACAATATCCATTGTCTTTATTGTGGCACTTGTTATCATTGAGAAGGAAAACAACATTATCTCGAGGTGAGCCCATTTTCTGTCTCTGTCTGTCTGTCTGTCTGTCTGTCTGTCTGTCTGTCTGTCTGTCTGTCTGTCTGTCTGTCTGTCTGTCTGTCTGTCTGTCTGTCTGTCTGTCTGTCTGTCTGTCTGTCTGTCTGTCTGTCTGTCTGTCTGTCTGTCTGTCTGTCTATCTCAAGCTTAAAGGAACACGCCAACTTTTGGGGAAATCTACAAATACAACTCCAAAACTTTCCTGTAAACATGTTGTGACCTGTGTATTTACCACGTGGAGATTTTCTTTGTTGACATTTTCATTTTCTAAGCAGATAGGCCTATAGTGATTTCATCGCCTCAAAAGCCCAGTTTTTCAAAAAACAACAGGGCTTTTGAGGTGATGAAATCACTGCGCCCAGGCAGCAGTGGTTCTGCAAAATATAGTTCTTCGTTTTTTATTTATTCTTTTTATCTTTTCCCCCCTCCTTTTTCAGATTTTTCTCCCATCCCACTGTTAGTCGTTATGCCAATTCCCAAACCCCTTCCTGGTTGTTGCGCACCCCCCCCTACTGTTGGTCCGGGAGGCCGGAGACTGTCACATGTTTTCCTCCGACACATGTGCAGCCAGCCGGCAGCCAGCCTGGCAGCGCAGATTCTCACCGGGAGAGTGTAACGTGTGGAAGGTCACACTACCTTTCTCCAGATCCTACCCTCGCTGTGCAGGTGCCCCGACCGAACTGTAGGGGTCGCTGTCCACAACGCCCAGGACCCACCCACGGCTTCCCTCCCCCTAACTCAGCCAAATGAGTTAGTATAGCGATCAGCCAAAGCCAAGGCAATGCTGACTCTGCGGGAGTCGAGACCGCAACCTCTTGCATTGGTGACGAGCACAATCTCCGCTACGCCACCTGACCGCCCGAATAGTTCTTAGTTAGTTAGTTCTTTTTTCTCCACGTGGTAAATACACAGGTCACAACATGTTTACAGGAACATTTTGGAGTTGTATTTGGAGTGTATTTCGTGACTGTTGGGAACTAGGCTACACTGGCACACCTACTTCCAGTGAATGACGCTAAGCTAGGCTAATTGTGCGACTGTTCCCTAAGCCTAATGCATGCACAGAGAAGAAAAGGGTATGTATCTGCTTGTCTAACTCTATGGTAGATGGCAAATAAGCAAATTTCACAAAAAGTTGGCATGTTCCTTTAAGACTTTCTATACTTGCCATTCATTTGGCAGCACAACATAATATCAACAAACAAATATCATGTTAAAAGGGCCCTTTGCTGATTTTCAACCTTGTGTAATTCTGTTGTGAGGAGGACATGTGATAGTTGGACATGCAACTCACCAATGTGTTTTGTGTCTCGAGAACTCAGACATAGCCCCCCCGAGAAATTCCTCAGAGCAGACCTCTAGTGAACTGCAGACACGATTTCCTCAACCATTTCGTCAACTTTCCTCGAGTCAGACTCTACTACAGTTGAACATAATTGAAGAAATAGTGTCTGTCTGCAGTTCACTAGAGCTCTGCTCTGCTCTGCTCTCCTCTCGGTGACGGAGGATACATTTCTCAGAGTACCGATGCGGCTCAGCTCTCGATGCACAGAACATGTTGGTGATGAGTTACAGGTACAAAGTGCTCCTGGAACACGCCAACATTTTGAGAAATTAGCTTGCCGTCTTCTCCAGAGAGAGACAAGAAGATAGATACCAGTTTCCTCTCTGTGTGTTCAGTAGAAAGCTATCTGGCTGCACGTTAGCCTAGCTTAGCACAATGAATGGAAGCGGACAGTGCCGGTTAGCCTTCGGGAGAGGTGTTAGTTGGACAATGCCTAGGCTAACCGGCACTGTCCGCTTCCATTCATTGTGCTAAGCTAGGCTAACGTGCAGCCAGCTAGCTTTCTACTGAACGCACAGAGAGGAAACTGGTATCTATCTTCTTGTCTCTCTCTGGAGAAGACGGTAAGCGAATTTCCCAAAATGTTGGCGTGTTCCTTTTTTAAGTAATGGACCTATAGGTGCTCCATTTTTCTGTTTCAATTTGTGTAACACTCCCATCCCTCTCCTCCTCTAGGGTATCAGATAAGCTCACCTTGAAGCAGACCCCCCAAACCCCCCTACAGACCAGCGGTTCCTCCCATGTTCTGCCGAAGCACAATGGCTCCTTCGTCGCCCTCAACAAGCTGGACCCTGCCTTCGTCCTGATGAAGCGGCGCCTCGAGAACTACACCGAGCACCAGGAGGTCACGGCGGGCGCCAGGAAGCACATCCTCCTGCTGGCCACGACCAGGACCGGCTCCTCCTTCGTGGGCGAGTTCTTCAACCAGCAGGGCGACAACATGTTCTACCTGTTCGAGCCGCTGTGGCACGTGGAGAGGATGTTGACGCTGGAGACCGGAGGGACCAACGCCACGGCGGCGGGCCCGGCGTACCGCGATGTGCTCCGGAACCTGTTCCTGTGCGACTTCTCCCTGCTGGAGAGCTTCATCGAGCCGCTGCCCGTGGACCGCGTCACCGCCAACCTGTTCCGCAGGGAGTCCAGCAGCTCCCTGTGCGAGGGCTCCGTCTGCAGCCCCTTCGTGAAAGGGGTCTTTGAACGCTACCACTGCAGGACCCGGCGCTGTGGCCCCCTCAATCTGACCCTGGCCTCAGAGTCCTGCCTCCAGAAGGAGCACCGGACCATCAAGTCGGTGAGGGTGCGCCAGCTGGAGACCCTGCGCCCGCTGGCCGAGGACCCGCGTTTGGACGTCAGGTTCATCCAGTTAATTCGGGATCCCAGGGCCGTGCTTGCCTCTCGCATGGTGGCTTTCTCTGCCAAATACAAGAACTGGAAGCAGTGGGCCATAGACGGGGAAGTGCCCATCGATGACGACGAGGTGAGGAAACTGAAAGGGAACTGTGATAACATCAGGATGTCCGCGGAGGTCGGCCTCAGGCAGCCGACGTGGCTGCGTCGGCGTTACATGCTAGTGCGCTATGAGGACATCGCCCGGTTCCCAATGAGGAAGGCAGCGGAGATGTACAGGTTCACAGGAATCCCATTCACTCCCCAGGTGAAATCCTGGATACTCAAGAACACACAGGCCTCCAAAGAGGCCAGCGGTGTCTATTCAACACAGAAAAACTCCTCGGAACAAGTAGAGAAATGGAGGTTCAGTATACCCTTCAAAATAGCCCAGGTTGTACAGAGGGTTTGTGGACCAACGTTGAAGCTGTTTGGGTACAAATTTGTAAACAGTGAAGCAATGCTGACTGATAAGTCTATTAGTCTCATAGAGGAAAAGGTGTTCAACTTCATATAGACTTAACCAAACATGAACTCTGAACTCTGATACAGGCGAAACCAGCAGATGGTTAAAACTCTGGATATTTATTTGGGGACTACTGGTCTTAAATATAGTGCA
Source organism: Notolepis coatsorum (assembly GCF_963971535.1). NCBI lineage: Eukaryota > Metazoa > Chordata > Actinopteri > Aulopiformes > Paralepididae > Notolepis > Notolepis coatsorum. The sequence goes on along the minus strand of NC_140174.1, from coordinate 38,395,487 downwards.
AGATATTTTTTTTTGATGGTGTACTATCTATAAAAGTTTATATTTTACTTCTATTTAAAAGAGATTGATGAAGAAAAACATTACTGTTGAACAGAAATCAGATACTGCCTTAAACGTTGTACTACTTTACATTGTAGTATTGCATGGTTGAAAAGGAAAAGAAAAAAGAAAATACTGTTATATTATATTTTTGCACTCAAGATGACTTCCTTGCGCCAAACTGTATCTGGGGGCGTTTATTCCTTAAGTCTGTTCAGAAATGTATTTAAATGTAGAAAACACAGCACAAGATACTGTAGGTAATTGTTTTCTTGTGACCGGTGAGTGTTTCAACGGGTATGAGAACCTTCAGGAAAGAGGGCTCTGAACTTGACTTGTCCTATTAGCTTATGTTTTGTCAAGTCATCGGTTAGCAACAGAAACCCCTTTTGTACCAAAGAAACTTGAAGTGAACCGCAATGTGCGGTTAAATGAACGTCTTGTCTCGAACAGCAACCCTTGCTTTAGGAAAAGGAAATACCAACGTGGTGCCATGTCATTTCTACAGTGCATAACATTAAGAAGGGATGTTGTTTCATTCAAAAAATAAATTCCCCTTCGCTTTTCCTGAAAGGTCATTATGACTATAGCTCAGTATGCACTCCACAAATTTCCTTTTCCCTGTGGTGGGACATTTCTCTTGCATAATACTGTATAGGTTGCTGTACACGCATGCTTTTTAATTGGCTAGGAAGCGTTTGAAGTTCCTCCTCATGACAGTGTGGGGACCAGTTCTGTAAAAACAGATGTTTACAGTTCTACTGTATGTATAGACATTCCAACTGCAGCTGGTTTGCAGGGGTGTGTGAGGTTTGTCGGCAGGTCTCTGTCTGTTGACACAAGTCTCTTGGCTGGTGATTAAGAGGAGCCATGGTACCCTGTGAGACTGTTTTGTCAGTGTACCAGGACATTCCTTTTTTTGTGTGCATATTTTCTATTACAATAAATAAACACTCTTGTTGTCAAACATACAGTATCGGAATCTTTTTAAATATCCTAAAAAAATTTGGGAGTTATGGCATACACTGCCTTGTGTTAATAATTTCCTATTTGTATTTTTTCATTAAAATCTAATATATATATATTTTTTTAAACAAAAGAAACTCAAAACATTATATTACACTTGCTTGTTTTAGGTTGTGGCTCATCACTAGTCAGTGATGTGTTATTTTCTTTCAATACATAATTTAAGTACCTATGTCCTCCTTAACTATATTAGCACTTCACCAGAAACACGCCACCGATTTATTTTGCACATGATCTCCCATATTTTGCACTTATCCCAAGGCTCTAAATGGTTTTGACAGTTATTGAGTTAATGAGTTTGAATATCTCCTCCCGTGATGTCATCAGAGGACACTGAATCCCTGTGTTGTGTCAATTACAGCCCTATTGCAATCCTTATCTCTATTTTTTCATCTACATCATTTCATTGAGATGTAATTAACACAACACAAGGATTCAATGTCCTCTGATGAGTGTTCGGTGAAGTGTCCCTTTAAATTCAACTGAAATGAGATTTCGATATGTTTGATGTGTTTTAAACATTTCTGATTATTATTTTTCATTTAATTTCCTACCGTCAGAATCACTTAGTTTGAAAGGGAGGTGATCACTTCAGACTAAATTGAACATCAAGAAGGAATAAAATGTATTTGATTTGCTCTGCACTTTCACTGTGGATATTTGATTGGCTGTATTCAATTGATCAGTGACATCACTGGATACATTTTCCAAACCTGCAGTGCCAGGTTGAAACTTGAATTCTGGGAACATCCATAATACGAGATTGATTCAATTGATTGCCTTTTGAATACGAAAATTGTCCCTACTTTGATTTCCAATTGGACTTCAAGCTGTATATGTATAAAGTGACACGCTTGTCGTGGAGGAAGGAGAGAAGGAAGGACTGTGGAGGCAGCTGCCTGACTTGCAGTGTGTTTACTACAGTAAGGGTGCAGCTATTTAAGTCTCCCAACCATGCAATTACTCCAACTTTACATAGATTGTGGTCGCAGTCATGTTCCTCCACCTGACTCCACCCTGCAGGGCTGCAGTCAGTGTCTCTCTCTCACTCTCTCTTTTCCCTTCTCCCTCTCTCTCTTCCCTCTATCTCCTTCTCTCTCCCCCTCTTTCCTCTCTCAACAGTACCTCCTTCATCTCTCACTCTTTTTCTCTCTTGCCTCTACAGTACCCCCTTGCTTCTCCGTTTCTCTCACTCTCTCTCTCTTCCCACTACAGTGACTCCTTCCCTCTCTCTCTCCTTAGTACTTCTCTCTATATCTCTTTTTATCTCTCTTTCTTTGTCACACACAAACACACACACACCTTTGATACATGACACGTTTCCTTTCTATACCACCTAAAGGCAATCACCACACACACACACACACACACACACACACACACACACACACACACACACACACACACACACACACACACACACACACACACACACACACACACACACACACACACACACCCATTCATTCATATCTATTGGACCCCTTATTCATTCATATCTATTGGACCCCTTGTATCTGCATAATGTCAAAACGGTGGCTTATTTATCACTCAATAAACAATGGTGTCTTAGAGACACATCACCAGTCTGACTCCCATACAGAGAGGCTAATGAGAAGAAGCAGGGTATTCATAAACTCTTATATTGCCGCGGCTTTATGTGGGGACATGGGTGGAGTCACACAGTATGGTCGGTGCAAATATAGAATAACCACTCTCCGCTGAATTAAGGCCCCCCCCACCCTCCCTCCCTGCAGATAAATAAGGGCATTTAGGTAACTCCACCCATTTGGCCCTGTTGCATAGCGCCCTGCCACATAGACCGTTGAAGCGCTTGCGATTATGCAAAGCAGGCCCTATAGGAGATGATGGGGATGCCACAGCATGGCATCTGTGACCAGGCGTGTGCACAGATAGGGTCCAAATGGGGGCTCGAGCCCCGATCACTTTGTCTTATCATCTGAGAGCATGCCCTGTTAGAAGGTGTTTATTGATGTATTTATTTTGTATTTTATAGATGAGTTTACCATAATCTCACTTAACCCTTTCAAGTGTATGGTCTCACACACATACATGAGATTCTGAAAAAACATATCCATCAAAACCATGTTTTTCAATGTTGTTGCATTGTTTACAGAAGGCATGACAATGTAAAGTTACCCAAAATGTTATAGCCATGAATATTGTGGAAATGTGACTAAACCCCCTTGAGAAACTATCCTCCCGGTTGTCATCATGATAAACCCATTTCATTTAGCCAATCTAATTTGTAAAAAGATTGCATCATCTACCCGGTTACCCTTAATTCACCCATCAGTCAGTCTGTCAGTTGTTAGCTGGGAAGCCAAAGTTGTGATTGGAGGATCAAGGAAATAGGGCAGGGTTTGAGATAGGTCAATAGGGAAACATGCATGATGTAGTAAACTCAATTTACCCATCTTTTAGTTTAGTCTATACCCACTTTTTTTTAAGCTGGTATAAATCTTTATGATTGAAATTCATTGAAGATTGACTAGATTGTTGCTGGACCCACAAGGGGCCAGCCTACATGATTCTAGGTGCCTGACTAATTGACTGACTGACTGACTGACTGAGATCACTGAGTCAGTGTTGTGAATGAGAACCATGTAGACTCAACCACATCAGAACTTATTTAGTTCCCTCTCCTGATTAACTTGTTTGTCCGAGGAAAGCAACAGTTGTGATTGGAGGATCAATAAAAGAAGGGCAGGGTTTGATATAGGTCGATTGTAAATGTTAATACTATTGTCATTATTGGCCACACTGGCACACATAATTAAAGTATTATAAATGTTAATTGCTGCAGCTATGTTTACCCTGCCATGACACATCTGTGAGAGAACAGTCCATTAGCTATTTGTTGATCAGACATGATCTTTGACACATTGGTCAGAGTGAGTTCGGGGACGGCTCGTTAGACTCATGGTGCATACGGTCGGTCCTCGTCAACTCGTAGAGTCGTAAATGTATCACGTGACCAAATTCTATATACGAGGCAACATCGTTTGAATGTGCTAGTTAGGTCAGAAAGTGAGGACCAATCACATCCAAGGCAGCAGATTCAGTCAGACCTTTCTTTCTTGATGCAGAATCCCAGTATGTTAACGTCATATTTACCACTGGTATTTACCACTTAGGTCAGCCATTTGAGTGCAATGTGTAAGATTTCCATTTTTAGAGTTGACAAGAACTCCATGATTAGGAAAGGGTCACCTGTTAATAGGCAAGGCCCGCCCCCTTCCACGATTGGTAACTTTTCCTTCTTTGACACCTTCAAACTTTTGAGACATTTATCTTAGAGTTATAGGCATGCGTGAGTCTCGATTTTAGTTATTATGCAAATTCCCTTCCTGGTCATTGCGTTACCCTACTGTCAGTCTGGGGAGGGTGTAGATGACTACATGCCTCCTCCAATACGGAGTCGCCAGCCGCCTCTTTTCACCAGACAGCTAGGAGTTTCACTGACAGCGTAATAGACATGGAGGTTCATGCTATGTCCCCCAGATCCCCTCCTTGCTGAACAGGCACCTCAACCGACCAGTAGGAGTCACTATTGCAACGACAAGGACTCATACCCCACTGGCTTCCCACCCGCGAACACTGCAAACTGTGTTCGTAGGGACGACTGACCAAGCTTCTGCTGGGAATTGAACCCAAGTCTCTGCGGTGGTAGGCGAGTGCTTAGACCTATACACTACCGAGCCGCAGTGACTCCCCACTGTTGAAACACCCAAGCATTGCCTGCAGTAACTAGGCATCAGACCACAGCGAAGCCGCCCAAACTCCTGAAAACAGTGATGTCATCGGGGACATTGAATCCTTGTGTTGTGTTAATTCCAGCACCATGGAATGATGTAGATGAAAAATAGCAATGCCTTGTCTTATAGGGACTTCTACCTTATAATTTTATTGAGCTGTAATTAACACAACACAAGCATACAATGCCCCCTGATGACATCACTGGTGGCCATGTTCAAACTCATTTACTCTCAATAAATGTCAAACTAAATGAATGTGCACAAAACTGTTTAGCGCTTTTGGACGTGTGTGACATATGTGCAAAATAAATCAGCACTGCTTTTTTGGAGAAGTGCCTCTTTCAATTCCATACTGGATTAGGATTATTCCATGCGCTAGTGATATAGAAATGATGCTACTTGTTTAGTCCAGATAAGACAATACAAATATTACACTTTTGACATGTGCTTAGTTGTAACTTCTATCCAGAACAATCTACAGTAAGGTTACAAGAATCTACACCAACAAGAACATAATGGAAGCCATAAATACAACACTGTCCAGCTATAGCCTACTAGGGAACCATAGTGTTGCTAGTAAGTAGTAGGCTATCACATTGATGCAAGTTACATGAAAATATGGTCCTTTTGAGAGGAAATAAGACAAAATAATGCTATTGCAAAGGGTAAGGGAAAATGTATATATTGAGTTGAAAATGTGAAAGTGTGATGATTGGAGTTCATAGTTTACCCACCTTTAATTGTACTGCTGCATCGCTGGAAACGATAACAGCGTATAAAACTCAAGTCACTGCATGCAGCAGTCGCTGTTGATTGTGAGGAGTACAGACGTCATTTCTAAATATACAGGCAGTATTTGATCTGAATACTAGAACTCAGGCTGTCGGCGTGCCACAGTATGATGGATGTTAATCGGCGAGGGGTAGACAGACAAATTGAGGGTTTCCTTAGCCAAGAAATTCCTACGTCAGTCATAAATAGCCTTAGAGGGAAACGCTGTTATCATTGAGCATCTTTTGCACATCTCTGTCACTTCTCATCTCCTTCAGACCCATCTATTGTCCTACAGTATGTCATTAGATATATAATTCAAAACTACGTTTGCCAGGGATCATGATTACCCATTTAACCCCCCCCCCCCCTCTCTCCTCCTTAAAACACTATAGTATACCATTTACCCCCCCTCCCTTCTTAAAAAACACAATGCCACAAGCAAATGGGACGCATTTTCTCTGGCCAACATCACGCTGCTTCAAATAAAATGGCGGCAATAAAAACTGTTTTTCATTAGCGTTTTACGACACTGGATCAAGTGTCTTGCGAGCTACTGTCTTGCTGTTACTATTATTAAAGCCAGGCCTGTTTGATTTATGTGCCCTGGACAGGAAACTGTAACCTGTCCATCTGTGTGCTACAGTTGTTTCTTCTGCGCAGACAACCTGTGTATGTAGTAATTGTAGTTAGAGAAAGATCAAGGATCAAGTGGCTACAGCAGTGATACTGCACTTGCTCACACTGCTGTGGTTTTTGTCTACACTGTAAGAAAAAAAGCTGCAAGAATAAAAGCTGCAAGAAAACGGTAAATGTCTGGCATCAATGGTTGGCAAATATTGTTAAATTACAGTAAAATCAAATACATTTACAGATTACAACCTTTATTTAATGGTTAATATTCTGATAAAAGGTCATTTACTGTATTTTTATGGCATTTACACAAAGTAGAAAAACAAAAGTAATCTAAAATAATACAGTGAATTTCCTGTGAAAAAACATTTATTTTTTACAGTGTAGTTTCTAGTGTAGCTTAGTACCTACTTATACACAAGCATATGACCCATAACTCTGTATGATATCATGTACAATAATGCTGTATATACCGTATGTATATATATATATTTATTCTTACCATATATATATATATCCATCTGTCTGTACATACCTGCATATAATCCCTTTTACATATCTGTAGATACTATGTCTATATCTGTACACATCCCTTACCTACTCTTACTAGTTACGCTGCTGGCCAGTATGACTTACTACCATGTGTCTTCATACAGTACCTGTATCACTGTACATATTAATACTACAACTCTGTACATACATCTGTTTGCATTATTACTCAGTAATAATCATTTATATATTTTATACCCAGTTTAATCACCTGTACATTGTATATTACTATTGCACTTTACCTTACATTTGCACTCTAGTTGGATGCCAAGCCTCTTTTCGTTGTACTGTACTTGTACTGCTGTATAATGACAATACATTTTAATCTAATCTAAGAGAAACGTTTTCAAAACCTTTTGTGTTTTGAAATATTTCACTGCAACACTGTTGTGTTTTTACACTGCTTAAATGACATGACTAACCACTCGATCTAAGTCAGTTTCACAAAGATGTGTGTGTAGGCTATACCCACCCCACCACATTGACATACCCCTCTCATTGCCAGACCACGCAAAACATTTAATTTTGACTGAAGAGGAAAGGATGGCCATGAGTGAGTATACACCAATACACCAAAGGAATTGAATCCACAGAAAAACAGTTCTCACTCTCACTGGATATAGACACGTAAGAAGAAACACCACAGAAATGCGGTCGCCGCTGGAAGTGGGAAGTGGCTCAAGTTGTCTGACCATTCCAGCCACAGACGTACATTTAAAGAAACAAAACAAAAAAACAACAATAATTGTGATTGCTATGGTAGCTTTGGTGAAATTATCTTTAGCTTAGAGTGATAGCTCTGTTTTACTCTACCACCATGCAGAAATTAGACTATTTCCTTTCGAGGGCAGCTACCAATAGGTGCAGACAGCCATGTTGGAAGAGAACTCGCCTAAACATTATATGCAAGGCCTCTATTTGGATTATTATCACAGTGTGTTATTTCAGTGTGAGCAGGGATGTAGTTGTGTCCCCAAAGTATAACTTTGACTTCCTTTTCTACTTGGAAATGCTTCAGCTTAGCTACTGTAAGGCCCAGGTCTGGATGGCTGAATGCAGACTGGAGGGCATGTGACCTGTGATGTATGGAAGGGATTTTCCATCTAAAAACAGTTCCTTATTTGGCTTCTCTCTCTGTACGCTGCATGTTTTTGCCATTTTATTGTTATGATTACGAACTCTGCACTTATCTTCTGCCACCCCTCTGTCGAGTCATGCCAAAAACATTTGAGGCATTACCCCTTGCTCTTAATTTAGATGTTTGTACAACCAGACTCGTGAACAACCCAGAGTATAAAAATCCTTACTGTATATGGTATCGCAAACACTTTAATAGCAGGTTTTCAGAGAACATAGTATGTTATTGCAGCCATGGATCTTTTTGGAACACATTACAATTCAAGAAAACATCAAATGACAGAGTTATTTGTTTTTCTTTTGACCACCCAAAGGAATGTGAATCTGAAATGTGAAGAAGAGAAGTAGAGCTGAGTAAATAACTGGGGGCTGGTTGGACAACAGGTGGTACAAAGACAACGATGAGAAAGTACTGCTCTGTCTTATAAGTGATTCAGTGAAATTCGGACAGTTACCACTCCACAAATATTAGATTTCTTTTGGAAAACACACGTACGCATATATTGTAACTTACAGACACATAACATTCCTTCCTAAGAGGGTAGGCCTAATGTAGTCTCTAGCAAACTGTGCCCAAAAGTCACGTCTGTTAGCTTTTGTGTTATATTTACTTTTAACAGAGGTCAAGTAAACATGTACATCAGCGGTGCAAACCCTTTTTCCTAGATATGCTCTCCCTTTGTACGTCTGTCATTATTCACAGAAAACACCAATTTTCAACTACAGTTGGGGTGGAAATGTCATAACACTGTTGTTATCTTTTCAGTTATTTTCATCCGAATATAATTACTTACAATGAAGTTTGGCCAACATAGCATCTGGTACATGTCAAGAGTGAGAGGTTGGGTAGAGTCCAGAATCAATATGTTTCTGTTTGAAGTGGCTGTTTTGATGTTCACAGTGGCATTCGATTTTCACACACAAAATGGCAATGACTTCAAGTTCTTTAATAGTTGTCATACAGAAGTACAGAATACTTTCATACAAAATGCTTCTTACTGTTACGCTCCAGAGACTGTGCTAGACAAGATAGTATCAAATAACATAATAACATAATATAGCATGAATTTAGAAGAAGAAAATGAGGTCACAGTGTTCGGTATAGACATATGTACAATGTTCTGAGTTACCATATAATATACAATACACAATACTATGCAGTGTACTAATGTACAGTACTATCTAGTGCAAAGCAGAAATGGGATGAGGTACAATTTTAGGTACAATTTACAGTAAGGTGTACGAGTTGTAGTGCAATCCTTCATCCATAAATATAAAGTGTGGGGAGTGGGTGCTACAGTGTGTTTGTTTAAAGTGGGTGTGTGCTATAAGTGTGTGGAGTGGGTGCTACAGTGTGTTTGTTTAAAGTGAGTGTGTGCGTGTGGATGTGTGTGCTATGTGCGTTTGGTGGTTGTTGTTGTGTAGTGTTCATTCATTGTTCGTTTAGCAGCCTGATGGCCTGGGGATAGAAGCTTCTTCTGAGTCTTTCTGTGCTCGCCTTGAGACTCCTGTATCGCTTGCCTGACGGCAGCAGTTCAAAGAGGCAGTTGTTCGGGTGACTGGAGTCTTTAATGATTCTCTTAGCCTTGCCCTTGCAACGCTTGTAGTAAATGTTCTGGAGGGTGGGGAGCCCCCCTCCAATTGTGCGTTCGGCTGAACGTGTCACTCTTTGTAGTCTGCTTTGGTCTTGTGCAGTGCTATTCCCAAACCAGGAGGTGATGTTGCCGGTCAAGATGCTCTCTATTGTACATGAGTAGAAGTTCTTAAGGATCTTCTGGCTGACTTGGAACTTCCTTAGGCGCCTGAGGAAGTAGAGGCGTTGTCGTGCCTTCTTCACAACACTGTTAATGTGTGTGGTCCATGTCAAGTCCTCGGATATGTAGGCTCCGAGGTACTTAAAGCTGTTGACTCTCTCAACCGGTGCCCCGTCGATGCTGAGGGGGCTGTAGTCCTTGCGGGTCATAATCTGAAAAATAAATGACTTTATATGGCTATGGCCCCTAGACATTTTGTGTGATTGAGATACTGGCCACATGTTGTTATCCTGTTTGATAATGCATAAAACCTTCAAAAAGATAACTTGCTGTCTCTTGTTGTGGTTTGGGACCACTGCCCCTGCTGCCAGGTCTCCCTTTCTACCCTGATTTACCATTAACATTCTCTCTCTCTCTCTCTCTCTCTCTCTCTCTCTCTCTCTCTCTCTCTCTCTCTCTCTCTCTCTCTCTCTCTCTCTCTCTCTCTCTCTCTCTCTCTTGCTCTCACACACACACATACACACACACACTCTCTCTCACCCTCTCTCTCTTGCTCTCACTATTTCTGTTTCACTATCAAACTCTATCTATCTCTCTCTTCATCACTCTCTATGTTCTGTATCTTTCTCCACTCTCTCTCTCTCCATCTCTCTCTCTCTTTCTCTCTCTCTCTATGTTCGGTTTCTTTCTCTACTCTAGCTCTCCTTCTCCATATCTGTCTCTTTCTCTTCAATTTAGTTCATGTTTTTAGTGTATTTATGTGTTTAGTCTGGTTGTTTACTTGTCAGTTTTGTTAGCTCTATGTATTGTGTCCCCTGTTGTAGTATCCATAGTTGTAGTCCTTTTGTTTTCTGTAGTTCTTTGTAGTCTGTTTCCCTCCCAGGTGTCTCTTTTATGTACAGCAATCATCCCAGGTGTGTCTCGTTTATCATTCCCCCCACCCATGTGTATTTTAGTCCCTGTCTTCTGTTCAGTTCTTGTGGTGTCATTGTCTTCTGTCAAGTGTTTGTTTGATTGTTTTTGTCGTTGTGTTTTTGCTGGTTCGGTCGACAGACAGACCTTTTGTTTTTCCCTTCCTTTTGCTTTTGTCCTTTGGACTTTGTCCTTTGTATTAACACCCTTAGAAAAATGCACCTTGTGTCCCTCCTGCCCCCCCCCCCCCCCCCCCCCCCCCCCCCCATTGTGACATCTATGGCGTTACTGTCTCATTTGACACACTGCCAGACTTCTAAAGAGACTCAGGTTTCCAGAGTACAAGCTACAGTAGTGCAGCGTTTCCCTCCTGGCGTGGAGTTTGTTTAAGAACGGCCTCCTCAGCCAGGTCAGGTGGGGAGCACAGAGCTTGCAGTCTTTTCCTACCTAAGAGCACCTCAATGCCTCCTTTTGTCCAAGCGCTGAGCAAAGAGAGAAGAGGTATTTTTAAAACATTCAGAAACCACTCCCTTAATGACACTAATCCCACACAGGTACAGCCGGCAGCACGTTGAGAAAAGAAGATGTCGTTTTTTGCGACCAGATTGCAACCGAATGCCTTTTTAAACAGCTTAAATTAAAAAAAAAATTGTAAAAAAGAGAATATAGCATACTTTGATGAAAAGCTGTGAAACATCAGTGGTTAAAGTTATGTCCTTGTTGCAAGATCAGTGTGCAGGATTGTCTTTAAATGTATTGTTTTAAATAAAGAAATACATACCAAAGACAGTGACATTCTACTGAATTAAAGTTACAATAAAACGTATAATAAATAAATCATAAATTACGACCAGGGGGGACGCAGGGAAAATAGTTATGGGTAGCATCTATTAATTCATCAACTATGAATTAATCTGGCTTCTGGACCACCTAATGAGAGACCTTTTTACTTGCTTCTTTTCCAATACCAGATGTGACATGCGACAACCAACCATGTGATGCCGGGCACAAGCACACATGAAAAGACTCCAGAAAGCCTCAAGCATGAGTCTACACTACCGCCAGAACGGCCAGCGGCAGAGGTCCGTGGTGGCACATTATTTAGACAAAGAAGACGTTGTGCAGCCAAACCGTAGTCAGTCAAAACAATGGTCTTCGCCCCCATAGTCAGTCCAAACAATGGTCTTTGCCCCACCTTTTCTGATACTCTGATCTCCATCGTTTGCACTCGTTCTTCTTAAAAGGGCCACGTAAGGCAATGTGTGAGCCATCTGTGTCGGAACACACTGAAAGCGTGTGTCATTGACCGAGGAGCGGAGACACGGTTTATTTTGAGTATATATTGAACAATAATTACAGGCAGCAAGTGCCCTGCCGTGTCATTCAACATTTTAAGAGTTGTCATAGCAAACATGTGCGATGCTGAGATATATTTGAAATGGGGTCTGGCTACAGAAATAGCATAATGCCAATAGTACAGAAAAACTCACTGTGCTAAAAAAAACAAGTAGACTGAACAGAGAAGCAAGTCTATTGTGGTTTAATGAAAATGATATGGGTGGTGCCGTGTCACACGCAAAGAGTGTAGAAAATGTTTATGTGGTCATTTGTAAGTGTACTATTCATAATAGGCTATGCACTTTAAAAAGGTAGGGTTTGTTCAGCCAGTAAAGCAGTTTAGAGTAAACACAGTGTTTTTTTTTTTGCAATAGTGGAGAATGAGGAGAGAAAGGAAACCAGAGAAGTCATTCTTCTACACAGAGAGTTGGATGACGTTCCACTTGCGCTCCACTGTCAAACGTCTCTGCCTTTTTAGACATGTAAAAGGCCTTTGATACCATCAGCCATGATGATGTGCTCATCATTAAGCTATCCAGGTTAAATTTTTCATCTCACGCCTTAAAATGGATGAGATCTTATCTTGAGGGTAGGTTACAATGTGTCGAAATAAATGGTGATCTATCTCCCCCCCTGGAATACGATGTGGGTGTGCCACAGGGTTCAACCCTGGGCCCCCTCTTGTTCAGCCTGTACATAAATGACCTGCCTTCTGTCTGCTCTGGCTCCCTAGTCCAGATGTACGCAGACGACACAGTCATTTATGTACATGCCAAAAAGAAAGCAGAAGCGGCAAGAGTACTTAATACAACCATGATGTAGGTAGTTCAATGGCTCACTGACTGTTGCCTCCACTTCAATGCAGAGAAGACCATTTGTATGTTCTTCGAAAAAAGATCATCTAATACACCTGATCCAGATGTTTTTGCTGCTGGAGAGAAGCTCCAAGTGGTGACCGAATGCAAATATCTTGGAATCATCTTAGAAGGCAACCTCACATTTAAAAAAACTCGTCAAAAAAGTAACCCGAACAGTTAAATTCGAATCTAACTTCCGATATAATTAAATTCTAATCTAACTTCCGATACATCAGAAACTGTCTGAACATTGAAGCAGCAACACTGTACTTCAATGTCATCATCATGTCACACCTTACGTACTGTATTACCAGCTGGACCCAGGCCTGCAAAACAACTCTAGCACCCATTCAATCTGTGTACAAACAGGCTCTGAAGGTTCTGGACCAGAAGCCTATCCGTCACCACCACTGCAATATCCTTGACAAGCATGCCCTCTTGAGCTGGGACAACATCATGAAGTTAACCGATGCCAGTCTGGTCTTTAAAATCCTCCATGGTCTAGCAGCCCCACCCCCACTTTCAGATCTTTTCACTCTGAGCAGAGCAGCAGATTCACCAGAACTGTTGTACCGGGTGATTTGGCTGTTCCACTAAGGGCAAGCACATTTAGCCAAGCAGCCCTCTCCGTGAGAGCTGCCAAGACCTGGAACTCCATACCAATTTACATCCACAATATTGAAACATCATTGAAACACAATCTCAAAACATGGTTAAGAAATAACTACACATGTGAACACAACAGCCCTTCAGAACCCTAACCCTGTCTGGTTGCTTGCCCACATGTACATGTATGATCGTATGTACCTAATGTCGTATTATTGTTTGTACATTGTCTGTACATGTCTGCTGTACATATTTTGCATGATGTGTTTTTAACCTGTTCTTAATGAACTGTATGCCATATATATTATGCTTTCTTTTTTAGGAGCTTTTTAACACCAGGCCCAGGAACAACAGTTGAAAATTAGCTTTGGCTAACACACATTTACATTTATGTTCATTAATGTGTGCCCCTGTTCAAATCAACTTTAAACTGAAACTGAAACTAAAGAGGAAGTAAACTAACCAGTGCTACCTATACTCGTATTATTTCCCCTTAACTCATTGACCGCCACGCGGTTTTCTCATCTCTACTCAATGGCGCCAGTGTTATTGACCATTTTAGCGATGTTTGCGGACCCATCGTGTGTTCTGTATTATAGCTATGGAGACAATAGTATGGCTCATTTGACAGGCATTGTTTTATTATTATTTTTTTTATCCTATTTTTCTCCGCCTGATTTTCTATGCTTTTTCTCCCCATCCCAATTTAGTCGTTATGCCAATTCCCCCCCTCCCCTACCTGGTTGTTGTGCGCATGTTCCCCCTACTGGTCGGTACAAGGGAACCCTGAAGTCTTCCTCCGACACATGCGGAGACAGCCAGCGGCTCTCTTTTCACCTGGCAGCGAGGACTCTCATTGGTGAAGTGTAACACGTGGGAGGTCACGCTGCCTTCACCACTTCCTGCCTTTCGCTGAGCAGGCGCCCAGACCTGACCTGTAGACGTTGCTGTCCACAACGCCAGATTCCCACCCACGACTTCCCTCCCGCTAACTCAGCCAAATGAGTTAGTATGACGATCGGCCCAAGCCGCAGGCAATGCTGACTCCGGGAGTCGAGACCGCAGCCTCTTGCATTGGTGACGAGCGCAATCTCTGCTACGCCACCCGACCGCCTGACAGGCATTGTTTATAGTCCAACATTGACGAACCAGTTCATTTCTACAGACTGTAGTTTGTGCACTATTACACGCTAAACCAGGGGTCTCAAACTCGCGGCCCGCAGGCCAATTGCGGCCCGCTGGATGATATTTTGCGGCCCCCCAGATGATTTCCAAAAAAACAAATAAAAAAAAGATTTCCCAAAAAAATATTTTTTATTTTTTATTTTTTGCAGTCATGTCATCACAAACACTGGCATTTAAAGGGTACAAATAAAACAATTCCTGCACCAGAATGCAGTAAATTAAGTCTTTGTAACACAAAATCTCCTGGTGAGGGACCCCCCGCTTAAAAAGTAGCCTGACTGGGGCTATATTTCGCACTATATTTCCTGGCCTGAATGATTTCCCCAGTCTGGCCTTGGTTAAAAGCCTCCAATACATTTCCATAAAGATTTAAAAAAATACTTGAAACCCCTTTTGTGTGGAATATTTGATGCGGCCCAGCCTCACCCAGACTCTACCTCCAGCGGCCCCCAGGTAAATTGAGTTTGAGACCCCTGCGCTAAACATAGCCCCTTTCCAAAATAATCTTATTTTGTCCTAGATTGCGAGATATGACGTGATAAATGCATTATGCCCAAATCGTTCAGGTTGCTTGCCTGAAACTCCAAATACTTCCAAATCAAAGGCATATACCATGTACACATGTGTCTTCACAAAATCATCATGGGGGGGGGGTCGTTTTAACTCGAAAGTGCGATCGTTACCAAAAGCATGTTTTAGGTCCGGTAAAATACGAGACTGTGATCGGTACAAAAACATGTTTTAGGTTTGGTAAAATAGACATAGAATAGACCTTACCTTAGCCAGAAGGTACTCCAAAAAGAATAATCCCAGTGATACCAACCCCATTATGATACCTTTCAATCCGGATTCCGCACCAGACTGTGAGAATGGGTTTTAAGCAGAGCCCAATTGCTGAACACAGGAGAAGAGAGAATGGAGCGTTTCAGGATATTTAATAGTATTCCCCAAGCAGACAAGAGTTACATCCAGAAATGTACAACAGACAGGAATTGGGAATGTTCTTGGAGCAATGAGAGCAGGTGCACTCCAGTGCTACTGCGGACGGAAGACACAGGTCCGTGTCGAGAGAGTGAGCAGGAACTCCTTAGTATAGCTCCAGGGGTCCAGACAGGGGCTCGCTGGAACGGAGGTCCTGGGCACAAGAGAAGGAATGTTAGAACAGGGAATAATCACATGAGAGTGTCTAGCAGGTCTTCGGACTGAGGTGTCGTACCTAGGTAATGATTATAACACCACAACGACTTCTGGTCAGCATCCTCCGGTAGAAGTAGGGTCTTGATGATCAGGGAATGGGATACAGCTGTGAAGAGTGAGGTGCCTGGCAGCGTGTGAATCAGGAGATGGGGTGCAGCTGAGTTGAGTGACAGGGGGTTAGTTTACGGGAAACAGACTTGAGCGGCAGGTCCCGAGACGAGAGCCATACCATCTGACCTGGTTGATAGTTGGGAGCCGGGGTCCGGTGGCGGTTGACGAAGCGGCCCTCGTGTCCTCCCTAATCCTCCTGCAGTGGCGAAGGTGGTCCTGTACCGATGGGACAGTGATCTCCTCCTCCTGGGCAGGGAACAGCGGGTGTTGGTAGCCCAGAGAGGACTCAAAGGGGGACTGACCTGTGGCCGCCGAAGACAGAGAGTTGTGGGCATACTCGATCCACGGCAGGAAAGTACTCCAGCCGGAGGGGTCCCGGGTCGTCACGCAGCGGAGGGCGGATCCCAGGTCCTGGCTGGCCTGCTCCGACTGGCCGTTGGTCTGTGGGTGGTACCCGGAGGAGAGACTGACCATGGCCCCCAGGGCCCGGCAGAAGGCCTACCAGACTTGGGAGACGAATTGAGGGCCCCTGTCGGAGACGATGTCCACCGGGATCCCGTGGAGGCGGAAGACGTGGAGCACCATCAGGTCCGCGGTCTCTGAAGCAGAGGGGAGTTTGGGGAGAGCAACAAAGTGCACGGCCTTCGAGAAGCGGTCAACAATAGTGAGAATAACTGTGTTACCGTGTGAGGGAGGAAGGCCGTGACGAAGTCCAGGGCGACGTGCGACCAGGGCCGACCGGGAACAGGGAGCGGACGGAGGAGCCCGGCGGGTGGTCGGTGGGAAGCCTTTCCACGAGCACAGACGGTGCATGCAAGGACGAAGGCGCGGGTGTCCTCCCTCATGGAGACCCACCAGAAGTGCCGCTTCAGCAGGGACAGGGTACGGTTGATCCCAGGATGACAGGTGAACCGGGAAGCGTGAACCCACTGGAGCACCTGGGAGCGAACAACGTCAGGGACAAAAAGCTGGTTAGGTGGGCCGTTACCTGGGTCCGGCTGGACACGCTGAGCCTCCCTGACGATGGACCAAGCAGGAGGAGGAGAGGATGGTGTCAGGGTGTGCGGGACCCTCTTCGGGGACAAACTGTAGGTCAGGGTGAAGTTAAACCTGGCGAAGAACAGCGCCCAGCGGGCCTGGCGGGAGTTCAGGCGCTTGGCCGTCTGGACGTAGGCGAGGTTCTTGTGGTCCGTCCAGACCAGGAAGGGGATCTTTGAGCCTTCCAGCCAGTGCCTCCATTCCTCCAGGGCTAGTTTGACTGCCAGGAGCTCCAGGTTTCCGATGTCGTAGTTGACCTCAGCTGGGGTCAGGCGGCGCGAGAAGAAGGCGCAGGGGTGCAGTTTCTGGTAGAGAGCGGAGCGTTGGGAAAGGACCGCCCCTACTCCGGTACTAGAGACGTCCACCTCTACCACGAACTGGTGGGACGCGTCCGGCTGGATGAGGATGGGTGCGGAGGTGAAGCGCCGGCGCAGCTCGGCGAAGGCAGAGTCCACTCTGTCAGACCAGACGAAGGGCACGGAAGGCGAGGTGAGTTGGGTGAGGGGTGCAGCGACCCGGCTGTAGTCCCTGATGAAGTGCCGGTAGAAGTTAGCAAACCCCAGGAAGTGTTGGAGCTGCTTGACGTTGGAGGGCCGGGGCCAGTCGGACACTGCCTTGATCTTCTCGGGGTCTGCCCGGATCTTGCCGCCCCCGATGATGTAGCCGAGGAACCTGATGGAGGAGACGTGGAACTCACACTTCTCCGCCTTGATGAACAGCTTGTTCTCCAGAAGGCGTTGGAGGACCCGGCGGACATGCTGGACGTGCTCCTCCATGGAGCGGGAAAAAATCTAAATGTCATCCAATAAACAAAAACGGAGCGGTTAAGGACATCACGGAGAACATCATTGACAAGGGCCTGGAAGACAGCAAGGACATTGGTCAGCCCAAAGGGCATTACCTTGTACTCGAAGTGACCGAGTGGGGTCTTAAAGGCCGTCTTCCATTCGTCCCCCTCCCGGATGTGGACAAGGTGATAGGCATTCTTGAGGTCCAGCTTCGTGAAGACGGTGGCACCTGGCAGGGGCTCAAAAGCAGAGTTAATCAAAGGCAGGGGGTACTTGTTCTTGATTGTGATGTTGTTGAGACCCCGATAGTCGATACAGGGGTGAAGGGAACTATCCTTCTTGGACACGAAAAAGAACCCCGCGCCAACAGGAGAGGAGGAGGGAGTAATAATGCCAGAGGCCAAGGACTTGTGGATGTATTTCTCCATAGACTCCCTCTCTGGGCGTGAGAGGTTGAACAGGCGACTAGCGGGGAGCGGCACTCCTGGGAGTAGATCAATAGCACAGTCATATTGGCGATGAGGAGGTAGGGAGAGAGCCTGTTGTTTGCAAAATACAGCCTCTAAACATGGTAGACAGGAGGAATAGCAGACAGGTCAATGGGTTCGTTGGGAAGGCGAGAACCAGCTACCCCCAGTGGTGGCCGAGCTGATTGCAGGCAGGAGACGTGACAGTGAGCGCTCCAACTTGTCACCAGGCCAGTAGGCCAGTTTATGACGGGGTTGTGTAGTTTTAGCCACGGCATGCTAAGGACAATGGGATTGTGGGGAGAGTTGGTGACATGGAAGCGGGTACTCTCGCTATGGTTTCCTGACAACAGGAGGCGGAGGGGTACAGTGTGGCGAGTTATTCGCGTGAGCAACTTCCCGTTTAACCCGCGAGCGTCACAGGGTATTGGCAGGGTGTCGGTAGCAATGTGGTAGTGGGAAACAACCCCAGCGTCGATGAGATTCTCGTCGGCACCTGAGTCGACCAGGGCGGACAGCGGGAGTGATTGGCCATTGAGACACAGCGTGGCACTGAATTGCATGTTCGAACCGGAGCTGGGAGCAATATCAAGGCTCGAACAGACGCCCAGCGTCACTGCCGAGCTCCTGTCATTTGGGCGAATCGAACATGATGCAACGGAGTGACCGAGTTGACCGCAATATAAACATGCCCCCGTCGCGAGCCTGTGACAGCGTTCGCTGGGAGGAAGGCGCAAGCGGTCTAGGTCCATGGCTCAGGGGAACTACTTTCAGCGCGGACGGCACGGGGAGAGCGAGTTGAGCTGGGCACAGATGGGCGAGCGGCGCTAGCCCTCTCTCGGCGGCGTTCACAAAAGCGCATATCCAGTTCCCTGGCAAAATGGATTAACTCGTCTAGGGAATCCGGCCATTCTTTAGATGCCAGTTCATCTTTTAGAACGTCGCTCAGGCCTTGGCGGAAAGCCCCTCGTAGTGGCTTGTCACCCCAGTCGGAGCCGGCTGCCAGGATATGGAATTCGATTGCGTATTCGCTCACACTGCGATTTCCTTGGCGGATTGTGAATAAGCCGACGGCTCTATCCGAGCCCCCCGGAGGGTGGTCGAAGACTTTGCGCATGTCGTCAATATGTGCGGAATATGACTCGCAGAGGGGAGAATTATTGAAGTGGAGAGCGGTCGCCCATTCTAGCGCAGGACCCGTGAGCAGGGCCGACAGGTAAGCGATTTTAGACTTCTCACTTTGGAAAGTGTGTGACTGTTGCCCGAATACTAACGAACATTGAAAGATAAAGGCTCGACATTTGGAGACGCTCCCGTCATAACGCTCCGGTGTGGGAACGTGGGGCTCTCTGTGCAGGGGAATCGCAGCCATGGGTGGGGTGTCTGTCGAGGCTTGCTGAGCCATCACGTATGCCTCGAAACGGCCATATTGTCTGTCTCGCTCCGAGTGTGAGAGCGGTAAGCTGAGCAGTGACTGCATCTATTGAGTGGGCGAGTTGGTCTACCCGAGCGGTCTGGCCGATGATGATACTCACGGATTGCCTCTGAAACTTCCTCCATTCCTCGATCTCGATTGTAGCTGGTTCTGACGGCATTGGTCGTGATGTTCTGTGAGAATGGGTTTTAAGCAGAGCCCAATCGC
This sequence comes from Notolepis coatsorum, assembly GCF_963971535.1. Lineage (NCBI taxonomy): Eukaryota > Metazoa > Chordata > Actinopteri > Aulopiformes > Paralepididae > Notolepis > Notolepis coatsorum. The sequence continues at coordinate 38,375,658 of NC_140174.1, read as the reverse complement.
TGAACACAGGAGAAGAGAGAATGGAGCGTTTCAGGATATTTAATAGTATTCCCCAAGCAGACAAGAGTTACATCCAGAAATGTACAACAGACAGGAATTGGGAATGTTCTTGGGGCAATGAGAGCAGGTGCACTCCAGTGCTACTGCGGACGGAAGACACAGGTCCGTGTCGAGAGAGTGAGCAGGAACTCCTTAGTATAGCTCCAGGGGTCCAGACAGGGGCTCGCTGGAACGGAGGTCCTGGGCACAAGAGAAGGAATGTTAGAACAGGGAATAATCACACAAGAGTGTCTAGCAGGTCTTCGGACTGAGGTGTCGTACCTAGGTAATGATAATAACACCACAACGACTTCTGGTCAGCATCCTCCGGTAGAAGTAGGGTCTTGGTGATCAGGGAATGGGATACAGCTGTGAAGAGTGAGGTGCCTGGCAGCGTGTGAATCAGGAGATGGGGTGCAGCTGAGTTGAGTGACAGGGGGTGAAGGAGTGCTGACCATATATGGGCGTGAGGCTTCCGTGGTGGATGGAAGGGAGGATGAAGAGGAGTGAGGAAGGTGTGTGGTGAATGTGAAGGGGGGATGAGGAGGAGTGAAGAATGCTCTTGCTGTGATTATGACACAGACACAGCACCGAAACTGCTCTTCTAAAGGTCACCAACGACATACTCCTCTCTGCCGACTCTGGTTCCCTCTCCATCCTCATCCTCCTAGACCTCAGCGCTGCTTTTGACACCATCAGACAGTCACCCCATCCTCATCACTCGTCTCCAGTCCTCCTTTGGCATCTCCGGAATCCCCCTCACCTTGCTCCAATCATACCTCTCATACAGGCACCAATTCATCTCCATCAACAATTGCAAATCCCCCACTGCCCCCATCACTCATGGTGTCCCCCAAGGCTCAGTACTTGGTCCCCTGCTCTTCATGCTCTACATCCTTCCACTTGGTCTGATTCTCGGCCAACATGGCCTCCGTTTTCATTGTTATGCAGACGACACTCAGCTCTACCTCTCCATCAAGACTATCACTCCAGCCACTCTCTCCACCCTCACCACCTGCCTCACAGACATCAAAACATGGATGCAAAATAACTTTCTCAAACTAAACTGCAATAAATCAGAAATCATCATTATCGGTCCAAAATCCCTCACCAGCCAGACCCAGGATTTCTCCCTAAATATTGATGGTTCCATTGTCACCCCCTCCACTCACGTCCGTAACCTTGGCATCATCCTGGACTCCACCCTTTCTTTCCTCCCCCATGTGAACCACATAACCAAAACGGCCTTCTACCACCTCCGGAACATTGCTCGTCTCCACCTCTCCCTATCCTCTCCGCTGCTGAAACACTGGTTCATGCATTCATTTCATCAAGGCTGGACTACTGTAACAGCATCCTCTACGGCTCACAAAACACTATCCTCAATAAACTCCTATATGTCCAAAACTCTGCTGCCCGCATGCTCACCTCCACCCGTCGCTCTGATCACATCACCCCTGTCCTCCACGACCTCCACTGGCTTCCAATCAAATACAGTGTTACAAAGGATCAGATTAAACCGAATATATATATTTATTGATTGATATATATTGCATAATATTTGTATATCGTTTGATATCCCTTGTATATTCCTTGTACATATACACGGAATATCCCTTTAGCCTAGTACAGACCATAATATTTCATTCTCCTATTGGACAGCGGTCCACAGGCGCCATGGCCATACCTTCAATGTCGGGTTCAAAGTCACCGCCGGGGACATGCCTGGACATGAACGGTATTGCGCAAGGATATGAGACAGGAATAAAGCTGGTACTAGTTTATTCACCTAAGCGTATAAATACGGCGCAGGTGAATACAGAAGCACTTAGTAACTAAAGTTGAAGCCTCACCCACGATACGACGTGCGGTGAAGTATGGCCTGTTTGGCCCCAAATAGAGCATTGAGACCGCGTGCGAATTAATAACTGAAGTGTCAGAGTTTAACGCTGTACCGTCGAGTTCGACCTATTCTATTAAGTCAGTAATAGTCTATTTGTGTATAGTGTATCGTGCGGCTAAAGTTCTACAGTGACCAGCATCACCAACGTTTCCTCGTATCAGCTAGAGTGCTTATCCAGGCTGGGCTGCTTTTCATGGCGCTTTCACCCGAGGGGCCCTAGACGAGGACCGTGTGGATTATGTACACTGGATAACCTACCGACGACTGCATAGCCCTTTTCGGCTGGATTATATTTGCTTTTGGTCCTGTAATTAATGGAGCGGAGAATCGCAGACACCCACAAGTGTGTGGGATTTAACCTGTGAGGAGCCACGTCGAGTCTGCCTCTCAGAAGTCTGAGGCCGGCTAGCTTTCTTCCATGTGGAGCTACATGCTACGGAGAACAGCTGTATTCGTCTGTGGATCAAGATCTTATTGCACTGTCTCCTGTACTCGGAGTCTCCTTATCATCGTTGACCCAGACTCTACTACCGACAGATCCTCTACCCTTGCTGGCTTACAACCGGGGGGACCCTACCAGTATCTCCCGCTATATTACTAGTGTACCATAGATATAATTCCCTAAGATTCAGGTTGTATGATTATCTCCTGCGTAATATGAGAATGGACATTCGTTATTGATTTGCCTATGCACATTCCCTTGCCTTATAAGCGCATCCAAAGTGAAGTAAAGTAAAGTATATTATGTACCTTTTGCTGCTAATAAATACTTAAATACAGCTTTGTGTGGAACCGAGTCATTGTGGGGAAGTGTTCATCATTAGATACCTGTGTACTGTATGGCCAGTAGGAATGTACATAAGACGGTAGTGGTTTAATGATACCATACTTATCAATACAGTCAGGGAATTGTACCCCTCAGTTACATACAGGATACAATTTAAAATACTTCTCATCACATTTAAAGCCCTCAACAACCTTGCCCCTCCCTACCGGTCCGACCTTCTCCACCGTCACACGCCCATCCGTCGCCTTAGGTCTGCAGATGCCAACCTCCTAACACCTCCCACAACCAGGCTCTGGACCTGGGGCGACAGGGCCTTTGCTGCTGCTGCCCCCTCCCTCTGGAATGCCCTCCCCAGCCATATCCGTAGGCCTGCACTGTAGTAATGACTGCAGTAATATTCGTTCAGATTCACTTCACAGGCTGACCCAATGTTAAATAAATAATAAATAACAGCCAATCGAAATAGGCTATTAACTTCGTCTAAGCACGGTCTGTGCAGTTAAACTCTTGCCATTGAATGGAGGATTGAATGATTGACAGCCCTTGACATCCAATACACGGAGGTTGAATATGATTGGCAGCCTTGCAAATCCAATCAGAGATTGCTGCATTGCAAAGTCAAAACGGGTCCAGCTGCAGGTCCGGGGGTTAGGTTTAGCTCAGGCCAATCTCAAGTTTCTCAAGTTTCTTTATTAGTTGTCATACAGAAGTACAGAATACTTTTATACAAAATGTAACAGAAAGAAGCATTTTGTATAAAAGTATTCTGTACTTCTGTATGACAACTAATAAAGAAACTTGAGAAACTTGAGATTGGCCAGAGCTAAACCTAACCTCCGGACCTGCAGCTGGACCCGTTTTGACTGTTTGAAAGAGCAAGCTAGTAGTTTAGTTGTTGTTTAGTAGTTAGTAAGCTGTACAGCTATAACAAGTCAAGTCAGGCGAAATTAAACTTTGCGCCAACATTAGGACCGAAGTATAAACCAGCAACTGAGCAACATGAAGAAGTGGACTTATGCATCTGGATCAGAAAAAACATTGTGGATGAAAAAGTAAGTAGGCTACAGTGTTTGTAAAAGCTTGTAAACAGTAGCTAGCCAGCTTAGCCTACATCACAAAGCTAACTTACTGTACACACTGTAGGGCTGGGCAATTAATCAAAACAGAATCGCGATATAGATTCATAGACCTATGCAATCTCATTTCTAAGTTATGACTATTTTTCTTTTATAAATTTTTTTTTTTTTACTTTTTAAATTATCTTATCTGGGTTGAACATGATTTGTGGAACTCCCTCTGGTGTTGTGGTCGTGGCATTCACTGACCTTTGGGAAGTATTTCGACATGCACATGGGTATCTTAGTGGTGTAGTGTATCTTGTAGACCAGGCCCATTGCAAGTTGCTTTACTCTGTCGTCTACTCTAAGCCATCCTAGGTTGTCAAAGTGGGCAGGGGTGAGGTGGGTTTTAGGAGTAAGGTCAAGCAGTAGTCTGACCAGTTTGTTTTGTGATGTTTGTAATCTTGTTTTTAGTGCCTTTGAGGTGCTTTGGTACCATGAGGTGCAAGCATAGTCGTAGTACCCTTGAATGAGTACTCCTGTTAGAGTCTTCAAGGTATACTTGTTTACCAGAGAGGAGATCCGGTACAGGAATCTAGTTCGTTGGTTGACTTAGTTTTATTACATTGGATCCCATTTTGTCACAGGAATGATTTGCCTCTATAGGATGGAACCCAGGTAGGGAATTTCATCTTTCCTTTTAAGATAAGATAAGATATTCCTTTATTGATCCCCTTGGGGAAATTCAGGCATCATAGCAGCATGGGGGAAGGGGGGGGGGGGGTACAGGTAGTGAAAACAACACAAGCAGTGTAAACAAATATATATACTATATATAGTCAATATAATTTACTATCTAACTAACTGAAATATATTTTCACAGTGTCACATAAGGTGCAGTATGCATAAGGTAGTGTTATAATTTACTATCTAACTAACTGAAATATACATTATTCATTATTCACAGTATCACAGTATCCACATAAGGTGCAGTATGCATAAGCTAGTGTTATTGTCCTACTTGGGTTCCTATTAGTTCTAGGTCGATGTCTGGCAGCAGTTGCTGCCCACTGTTGTGGAGCCTGATGGCCACTGGTATGAAGGACTGTCCGAGGCGGTTAGTTGAGTGTCGGGGGGGTATGAGTCTGTGGCTTCCTTGTCACCTTCACCTAATATGTTTTGATCTGGTCAGGTGCGCTGTCACCTAAAATGTTTTGATCTGGTCAGGTGCGCTGTCACCTAATATGATTTCATCTGGTCAGGTGCGCTGTCACCTAATGTTAATATGTTTTCTTCTGTGTCCACTGACCACTGACACACAGTGGGGGATGTTTTAAAAATATAATTTAATATATAATATAATATAATAATTTGTGCTTCACCTAAAAATTTGGTGAGCAGCCTCCACTGGTACAAGGACATACTTAGCCTTGCCTGCTCTGTCTGTACTGCCTGCCATGTCCTAACCGCTGTTCTCCCTATGCCCAGGACCACCACTCCCAGCCGACGCTGTCTCCTAACGTACTACCTGCCTGGACATTCCTGAGAAACTCAAGCAAGAGTCACTACTTGTCTAATGTCGCACATTCTTGTATATTCTCTATTGCATTGTCTGCTCGGAACCCAAAGGAATTAAAACTTACTTAAAACGCTCCATTCTCTCTCCCTGTGTTCTGCTATTGGGCTCCGCCACCGCTGCCATAACAGAACACTGAGACCAACATGACGAGTCCAGCGACACAGGACGCCGGAGAATGGAGAGAGGTCCGGAACATCATGAACGGACACGCCGGGTTGGTAAACCAACACACACGCTCACTTGCTGAAACTACTGCCCAACTTCAGCGGCGCTGAGCGAGACAAACGATGTAACCGGTTTGATGAATACATTGCAGCCCAGCCAGCGCAAAAAGTCGTACCCCCGTGCAGAGAGCCCCATGTCCCCGCACCAGAGCGCTACGACGGAGACGTCTCAAAATGTCGCGCTTTTATTTTTCAATGTACGCTAGTATTCGGACAACAGCCATACACCTACCAAAGTGATACATCTAAAATCGCTTACCTGTCGGGTCTGCTCAAGGGTCCTGCGTTAGCATGGGCAACAGCTCTTCATTTCAGTCAGTCTCCCCTCTGCAATTCGTTTTCCGCATACGTCGCCGACATGCAAAAGGTCTTCGACCACCCTACCTGTGGCTCAGATAGCTCTGCTGGCTTGTTCAACATCCGTCAGGCCCACCGCAGCGTTAGCGAATACTCCATCAAATTCCGTATCCTAGCAGCGGGCTCCGGGTGGAATGACATTCCGTTAAGAGAGGCATTCCGTCAAGGCCTCAGCAACGTCCTTAAAGACGAAATGGCGTCCAAAGAGAAACCGGATTCCTTGGACGAGTTATCCAGAGACCTAGACATGCGTCTTTGTGAACGCTACCGTGAAAGGACGAGCGGCACCCGCTCCTCGTTGTCCAAGACATCTCGCTCCCCTCCCCCCAGGCGCGCTGCTCGCGCCGAGCACTACTCCCCTGAGCCAATGGAACTTGACTGGTCCCGCCTTCACCCCGACGACTGCCTCCACAGGCTCAAAATGGGGGCATGTATTTATTGCGGCCAGCTCGGGTCACTTCCTCGATTCGTGTCCGCTTCGCCCAAACGGCGGGGCTCGACTGTAATGCTGGGTGCATCTTCGAGCCTCAATTGTGTTCCCAGCTCCGGTCCCAATATGCAATTCAGTGCCACCCTGTGTTGGAACGGCCAGTCACTTCCCCTGTCTGCTCTGGTCGATTCGGCCGCTGACGAAAACCTCATTGACGCCGGCGTCGTATCCCGCTTCCACATTACTACCGATGCGCTGCCTATTCCCTGCGATGCCCACGGCCTAAATGGCAGGTTGCTCATCACACCAAGCCACCCATCACACCAAGCCACTCCGCCTGTTGCTCTCGGGAAATCACAACGAGGTTATTCGCTTCCACGTCACTAATTCCCCCCATAACCCTATTGTACCCTGGTTGAAATTACACAACCCAGTGATAAACTGGCCTACTGGCTCGTCGTTAGCTGGAGCGCCCACTGCCAAGCCACCTGCCTGTGGTCTGCTCGGCCACCACTGGAGGTGGCTGATTCCCGCGTTCCCAATGAACCCATTGACCTTTCCTCTATCCCTCCAATATATCATGATCTAGAGGCTGTTTTTAGCAAACAGCATGCGCTCTCCCTGCCACCCCATCATCTGTACGACTGTGCCATTGACCTGCTCCCGGGGGCCCCGCTCCCCACTAGTCGCCTGTTCAACCTCTCGCGCCCAGAGAGGGAGTCCATGGAGAAATATGTCCATGAGTCCCTGGCCTCAGGCATTATCACCCCCTCCTCCTCGCCTGTCGGCGCTGGTTTCTTTTTCGTCTCTAAGAAGGATGGTTCCCTTCGCCCCTGTATTGACTATCGTGGCCTCAACAACATCACGGTCAAGAACAAGTACCCTCTTCCGTTGATTAACTCTGCTTTTGAACCCCTGCAAGATGCCACCATTTTTACAAAGCTGGACCTCAGGAATGCCTATCACCTCATCCGTGTCTGGGAGGGGGACGAATGGAAGACAGCCTTTAAGACACCGCTCGGTCACTTCGAGTACATGGTAATGCCCTTTGGGTTGACCAATGCCTTCCAGGCCCTTGTCAATGATGTTCTCTGTGATGTCCTGAACCGCTCTGTTTTTGTGTATTTGGATGACATTCTGAAATTTTTTCCTGCTCTATGGAAGAGCACGTCCAGCATGTCCGCCGGGTCCTCCAACGCCTGCTGGAGAACAAGTTGTTCATTAAGGCAGAGAAGTGCGAGTTCCACGTCTCCTCCATCAGGTTCCTCGGCTACATTATCAAGGGCGGCCAGATCCGGGCGGACCCCGAGAAGATCAAGGCGGTGCTGGACTGGCCCAGGCCCACCAACGTCAAGTAGCTCCAACGCTTCCTGGGGTTTTTGAACTTCTATCAACGTTTCATCAGGGACTACAGCCGGGTCGCCGCACCCCTTACCCAACTCGCTTCGCCTTCCGTGCCCTTCGTCTGGTCCGATAAGGTGGACTCCGCCTTCTCCAAGCTGCGTAGGCGCTTCACCTCCGCGCCCATCCACGCCAGTTTGTGGTGGAGTTGGACACCTCCAGTACCGGGGTAGGGGCGGTCCTCTCTCAGCGCTCCGCTCTCGACCAGAAACTACACCCCTGTGCTTTCTTCTCTCGCCGCCTGACCCCGGCCAATGTCAACTACGATATCGGGAACCTGGAGCTCCTGGCGGTCAAGCTGGCCTTGGAAGAATGGAGACACTGGCTGGAGGGTTCCGAGATCCCCTTCCTTGTCTGGACGGACCATAAGAACCTCGCTACATCCAGACGGCCAAGTGCCTGAACTCCCGCCAGGCCCTATGCCAGGCCCCCTCAGAATCCAAAATGGCTGCCATGGAAATGAACTTTTTAATGGTTTGACCTACAATGATGCACAATACATGGTACCAGCCCCCTCTCAGTCGCTTCACCCTACCTCTGCCTAGAACCAACGCTCTAAAGAAAACTGCAATGTATAGAGCCATAACATACTGGAATAGGATCCCATTACATATTATACGGACGGAAAACAAGGACAGTTTCAAAAAGAAACTCAAAGGAGCCATAATCCGGAAGGAAATTAATATATATCATGCATGAGTGTAGCTGCAGCCATGTTATCCAAAACTTCTTCTGATTACTTTGTGTGTTTTTTCTTTTCTTTTTAAAGGTATGGTGAAATTGATGTTTTAGTAACATTGATGAGCATTCTAAAAGCAATTCTTAAAAATATTCAATTTTAAAAACAATCTTAAATTGTATTTAACACTGTATTTTGTATTTTGTTTTGTTTTGTTTTTTTGTTTTCTGTTTCTTTGCTTGCATGTAATTTTAGCCATCTTAATTGTTAGTTTCATTGTGTTTTTATATGTTGAGTACTGGCTTTTAATCATTCTGTTTTGCAATAATTGTTTTTGTATGTTTTTTTGTGTGGACCCCAGGAAGACTAGCTGGTTGCCATGGCACCAGCTAATGGGGATCCGTAATAAAATCAAATCAAATCTCAGTCATGTACCAGCCAGCCCCCTCTCAGTCATGTACCAGCCAGCCCCCTCTCAGTCATGTACCAGCCAGCCCCCTCTCAGATCATGTACCAGGCCCCTCTCAGTCATGTGTACCAGCCCCCTCTCAGTCCTGTATACCAGCCCCTCTCAATCATGTACCAGCCCCCTCTCAGTCCTGTATACCATACCAGCCCCCTCTTAGTAAATGTAGTCCTGTATACCAGCCCCCTCTCAGTCATGTACCAGCCCCCACTCAGTCCTGTATACCAGCCCCCTCTCAGTCATCTACCAGTCCCCTCTCAGTCATGTATACCAGCCCCCTCTCAGTCATCTACCAGCCCCCTCTCAGTCATGTATACCAGCCCCCTCTCAGTCATGTACCAGCCAGTCCCCTCTCAGTCATGTATACCAGCCCCCTCTCAGTCCTGTATACCAGCCCCCTCTCAGTCATGTATACCAGCCCCCTCTCAGTCATGTACCACAGCCCCCTCTGTCATGTATACCAGCCCCGCTCTCAGTCATGTACAAGCCCCCATCTCAGTCATGTACCACAGCCCCATCTCAGTCATGTACCAGCCCCCCTCTCAGTCATGTACCACAGCCCCCTCTCAGTCATGTACCACAGCCCCATCCAGGCACGTTGGAACTTTAAATCGGTAGGGGGTGCGGCCTTTTAGATTTTGTTTGCGCAGTGGAGAAAAACAGAGTCGGGACACATTTCCTTTAGTCTAGCCTGTACGCGTCCCCCAGACATGTTGCTGGCCCTGTCAAAACAGTATCCTATCAGCCTCTCCATGGGCAGGTCGAGGCGTAAAAGAATGTCTTTTATATACAAAAACAGCGTCTCGGCCGGGCATTGTAAAAACCCCAAAAGAAGTTCTGAGCTTCCAAGTTGTCATCGGCGAACTGTATATTACACGAGAATTGTTCTTTTCCAGTGACATCAGTGGTTCCGTCAGCGCTCAAGCCAAATAATGGGCTTTTGGATGCTTTGCCTCTAATTTGTCGCTGAATATCATGGGCAAACAGCTGTAAGATTTTGTTTTGGATGTTGTTGGACATCCAGTTGTCTCTCTTTTGGAGCCAATTCTTCAACTCGGGATCAGACTCGGTGCGCACTCTTTTCATAATCAGCTGCCATAACACCCCATCCCTATTTGCATCACCCCTCAGTGGAAGCCCCTGGCGCCCGAGGGGGGGTATAGGGGAACAGACTCAGTTAACTCTTCAATACCTGATGCTGAGGCTGAACCTGTCGTCTCTGTCTCTCTCTGACGTTTATCAGATTCAGTGGGACTGTCACTGGGACCGGCGGGACTTTTAGAAAATAAATCTGATATTTTTCTTTTCGGCGAGTGAGACATTCTGTGCTAGCAAAGTCTGTCATCACTCGAAAATCTACTCTGCTGCAATCTTGTCGTTTTACACGTATGATTGTGTACGTACAGTAGTGTAATGAATGAATGAAAACTTTATTTAACAGATTGGAGAATGGCTACAATACAGTAGCTACAGCTCAATACACACAATATTAAAATGGTGAAGTGCTTTGAGCAGGATAAACTTATAATATACAGTGTTACAGTTATACAGTTACAGTATATAATATACAAATATATAAATACTGTCATAAAAAAAAAAAAAAAAAATTGTTTTTTATTATTCGTTGCAATAACTGAGGGGGGGGGTGCGGGGGGTGCAGAATGTCACGTTGGAAGGGGGGCAGAATGTCACCCCCCGCACCCCCCCTTCCAACGTGCCTGGCCCCATCTCAGTCATGTACCAGCCCCCCTCTCAGTCATGTACCACACGACTGGCGGGGGGGTGGGTGCTTAGTAAGAGATGTGATTGGGCCAGCCCAGTGTCAGTCAGTACCAATGGGCCACTGTCCCAGCATAGTAGTGGGCCTATTATTATCAAATTATAATGGCCCAAAGATGCGTCGGCCCACCGGGAAAATGCCCGTTATGCCAGATGGCCAGTCCAGGCCTGCTGACAACTACATATTTACTTTTCTGATAACAACATCACTGCATACCTTAATCGTTTGGTTATTTGTGATGCTACACCCCATTCAAAGTTATAGCCACATTTTCTTTTTGTTCAAACTCATTTGGTCATGGATGTCCGGATTTGGTAAAAAGGTTTGCTCTCTTGGACAGAGGTGTTTAACAGGCTGTGACAGGCGTCATGTGACAGGATTAGAGCTGCATGAGCTGACATTAAAACGTATGCAGTCACCATATTATGTGGTTTTATATAGTTTTGTGGGTATTCCCAGCAGGTTTTACGAGTTAAGTTAACATAGATTAAAGGGGAATGCCACATATTTTAAGGATTCACACATGTTCTTCCTGTGCCCCAGTCAGTATTTGTGAACACGCACTACTCTCTCCTGAAGCTAGTAATCAGAGAGAACCCTCCAATTGGTGATGTAACTGGAATGTAAAATCTGGGGCTGCTCCATAGACAATGAATGGGGCTCTTTGGGACTTTATGAGGCCATAACATGTTTGTGTGAGCTCTCGCACCCAAATGAGGTTATGGCCTTGCTAGATGGTAGAATTGGATAGTGATACTTATTGTAGGAATTTGCTTTTCTTTCTTTCAAATGTCTTTTTATTGAATGGGTACATTTACCCGAACCACAACACACACAGCTGACCATTAACACTTAAAGTGCCGGCCATTAACGTTGATTAATGTCCTTGGATGCCAGCATCCACTTCAATGATAGCGTTAAAAACGCATAATCTATGTTTTAAATTATGGCTATGTGTCTAATCTGCCTGTTGCTTATCAATGATTTGTTTGCAGTCAACATTGTCGAAACGGATTGTTTTTTAATCGGTTCATATCCTTTTTATAGCATTTCGAAAAGCTATCGTTTTCATGAAAATTTCAGGAAAATAGAAAGATTCCGTCATAAAAGGCATTTATTGGAATATTCTCGAATACACTAGACACGTTGTCATTTGTCGGCCTATTTATGAATCGTTTTCAAATAAACGCTAGATTATCAATAGTATATGTGTACTTATGCACGCTATAGAAGCGAGCTGAGAAATTGATTCTCTTATTTCCTCAACAGCACACACACACACACACAAACACATATACACATACGGGACACGCTGGTATCTCAGTGAAAACAGCTCTGATTATCCTAAAACTGGTAACATAGACTCCTTACCTTAGATCAGATGTTCCCCAAAAAGATTATTCCAATTCCTGATAGCCATTCCAAATATTGATCGCGTTTATTGATTGATTATTGGCTGCTGTAAATATATATTCCAGGCTGCTTTCCATCTCGCGATCACTTCCCTCTTCATCAGACGGCTCGCCAGCATAGTGGAGCCAGTAGGCTCCCCCCCCACATATCCACTAGTCTAATCGAATGGGCTGCAGTTACACAGGGATAGACGATAGGGGGCGGTATTTTCCCATCGGAGCTCCTAGAGGGGCTGCTGTACCAACGGGAGATTCGGTTGATGAAATATGAATTCAGATCGCTAATAAATAAAAGAAAACCGATAATTAGCATCGTCGGCATTCAACGGTCGGGGCGAAATAACGACATAACGCGCCGCTGGCACTCAAAGTGTTAAGGTCTGCAAAGTACCAGACGCAAAATATGGGAAACATGATTAAATATTTAATTATTGATTATATTAACCCTCCTATATGCATGATATTTGATTGTTTGCTATGCAAAATTACATGCATTTCACTTCAAAATAATGACATTTTATTTATTATATAGTTCAGTGCCTGGTGTTCTCAAGATATGCAAAGAACAGACACACACTATAGCGCCACCAACTGGCCAAATGGCACCATTATGTTCAACACTGCACTCCCCTGGGTCTTCAGCAATACACCCGTCGAGCGTGAAGCCTATCGGATGAACGGTTCTCGAGATATGCGAAGGACAACCAGACGTACAGACAGTCATCCTCCCTTTAGATATATTCACTTTTCCTATCCCTTTTTTAATTTCTACTTATACGTCTCAGTAGTGATGGATGGTGGATGTATTACACCGCTCTGAGACAGACCATACTAGACTCTTATAAAGGGTCAGTTGAAACCTCCACCACTCTGAGACAGACCATACTAGATGATGTTCTGTATTTCCTCTCTATAATAAATATTTATAACCACACTGGCTGACTCCTGTATTTCTGATTCGGGACTTACTTCTTCAATACAACAGAGCAGCCCCAGATGTTTACATCACTGATTGAGGGTTCTCTCTCTCTCTCTCTCTCTCTCTCTCTCTCTCTCTCTCTCTCTCTCTCTCTCTCTCTCTCTCTCTCTCTCTCTCTCTCTCTCTCTCTCTCTCTCTCTCTCTCTCTCTCTCTCTCTCTCTCTCTCTCTCTCTCTCTCTCTCTCTCTCTCTCTGATTTCTAGCTTTAGGACAGAGTGGTGTACATTCACATAATACCGACTGAACTGTCCCGGGGGACACGAGAAGAACATATGAATTCTTAAAACAGGATGGCATTCCCCTTTTAAACTAGCGTTGTTCTCACCATGTGTTGTTTATTTAGGGATGGCACATCTTGAGTCATCTCAACACATCTTTGTTAAGAGTGTATAATAACCAGACTATGAGACTTTTCTCTGTTTGTCCCCCCCGCCCCCTCCTCCTCCTGCCCTACCCTAGGTCTACACTTGGGCCTACACTCTAAAAAAATTTCTGAATGCAGTGGTGAGCGACGACGAAGCGGAATGGCAGGAAACAGGTTCCCCACACCGGCCGCCCCAGAGCGTCTCAGTCTCCCTACAGGGCCAGTCTGTCTGCGAGTGGGGCAGCAGAAGGGAACATTTTCATACCTTTTTTCACCCTGGCTGTTTCTCTCGCGCACAAAGACGCTCTATTTCTAGCGCACAAGGACGTAGTCTTGTGGCTTCAAAGTGGCAGCAGTCGAAGTATTTCCCCTCCCGGAGAAAAAACATGGTTATATAAAGAGACCAGTGAGTCAAAGAACTAACATTTGCTATATTTATTTTACGATTCTTATCAAAAAAGATGTGAACTCTCTTTTACTCTTTTACTACATTTTCACCAAGTCAACCCAACCCCAAACCCAATCACATCGACTCAGATGGAGAGCTGATTTACTGTTACTATGTATAGGCGTATACCACAAAAGCACTAACATGAGACAGAATGACACGGTCTGAGAATACTTAGAATGTCAAACCACAGGAAATCCTCTATAAATGTACACCGTGAGATTTGACGGTTTCTATCCAGTGTTCTCTACCAGTTGTAGTACGAGGGCCTATATGTGGAGAAGGCTTCACTCTTGTCGACCATCGTGGTCCCTGTACACATGTGGGGACAGACTCCCCAATGAACACAGGTGTGCATACCTGGTAACAGAGAGCACTTCAATCCAGGCAACAGGGCACAATGGAGTGTTGCTTCACATACCACACAGCCCCCCCCTGCCCTGCAGCGACGTCCCCTCCAGCTACGCAACCATCTGTGTGGTATTAGAACAGAACAGAACAGGTGGTAAGGCCAGGGGACCTAATCATTAATGCTGGATGACAGATGAGTAACCAGTTGATTTTGAACGCAAGGCACTTTTCTTCACAGGACTTAGAAACAAAGGGGTGGCTTTGTCTTACCTCATTAATATACACAGGAACCATTGAGAAAGTGTAAAACCACTCATTAAAATAATTCTCTGGGTTCTCAAAGATAGGTCTGGAGTCCCCCCCCCCCCCCCCCCCCCCCCCCAGTGTCAGTTTAGAGACAGAGTCTTGGGGGGTCTTCAGAATAAAATACTTGAAATACTTATTTTTATTAAGAATAAAATTTACTAGTTAGCCATACCAGAGCAAAAGGCTATCTAATGTATTTGAAGCTGGACAAAATGCTTATGTTATCTTTGATGCCTTGGAGAGCATAACTTGCTGCATCCCTGATGTCTGTTGTCAGAACACAACAGAGGAGGGTTTCCATCAGCTAAGGGCAACACATGTCAGTTATTATATCAGAGGTATGCTTGTTCCACTTTATGACCTCTGGTTATTGTTGGAAGCCCTGTGTTTACATATATTGCAATTTTGGGTGAGGTACAGTAGATTATAATGCCGTATACAGTATCTCCAGAAATCTCACAACTTTCTGTTTCATTTGGTATAACGTGTGTGACGAAAAGGCCAAATGTTACATTTTCAAAAAAATGCATCTCCTGGCGCATTAGTCGTACAGTCACCAAATTAGCTGTAAACACCTGACCCCTTCAGGATGAAATCTCAGGCCAAACCCCGTCAGGCAAACCTTCCCTTTTCAAATTAGCATATTGTCTGACCTATTAGGTGTATATCTCCCTCCGATTCAGTGTTTCCATGTCTTGGTTCAGTCCTTTGTATTATGTTTTGTGTTCTTTTCTAGGCCATGTAATTCTATATTCACTGTCTAGATTCCCTAGTTATTTGTTTCCCCTCCCAGGTGTCTGTATTGTAATCATCCCAGGTGTGTCTCGTTTTTCTTTTTGCCCCCTGTGTATTTCAGTCCCTGTTTTCTCTTCAGTCCTTGTGGTGTCAT